>NC_133555.1:41426205-42051205 GCF_048773025.1 Camelus bactrianus
AAAGAGAAGTAGGTCCCTCTGAAAATACACAACCAGACTAGACTCTTGGCCCAAAGGATTCAGGACAGAATCTTAGCAGCAGAGGAAAGGAGGTTTTGGGTCTGAAAAGCCTGAGAGAGGCCTCTTTCCCCTGCCCCACCTCATGGCTGCCCACCCGGCCCAGCACCCCTCAGGCCTGGCCCCCGCCCAGTGGAGCGGGGACCGCAGTGCCGTGGGTGACCCCTGCTCCTTCTCACCTCCCACAGGCCTGAAGACCATTGTGGGGGCCCTGATCCAGTCTGTGAAGAAGCTGGCTGATGTGATGGTCCTCACGGTCTTCTGCCTCAGCGTCTTCGCCCTCATCGGCCTGCAGCTCTTCATGGGCAACCTGAGGCACAAGTGCGTGCGCAACTTCACGATGCTCAACGGTACCAACGGCTCCGTGGAGGCTGATGGCCTGGTCTGGGAATCGCTGGATCTCTACCTCAACAACCCAGGTGCCCGCTGGCTCAGTGGCCCAGGCAGAAATTTGCGGGGCCCCCAGGGCTGGACATCTCCCACACAGGCCTCCTTCCGGGGACGTCCAAGCCCTCCCTGCTCCCCCAGAGACCTGGCTCTGTGCTCAGGGATCCAGCCCCTGCCCTTTAGGGCTCTAAGAGGACAGGGAAGAGCAGCCTTAGTGCCTGCCTCCTGAGGTTTCAGGCCGGGTGGGGAGATGACGCTTGAAGAATGGGATGGATGGAGTTGGGTGGAGAGACAGACAGGTACCAGTGTTCCTTGTCAGGATGTTAAGTCCATACACGGACGCCCCAGGGCAAGCTCGGTGGCTGTGCAAATCCACGTGAGCCCCTTGAGTTGGTTCACCGCCCCGTGGGCTGTACTTCCGTTCTCAGGCTGATGGCAAGCACCTCCCTTGACTGGAGCCAGCAGTCTGGACCAAAGGCAGGTGCTGGCACAAGGCCAGATTCCAGGCCACAGTGAACCACTCTGAAATAAGGGCCTCTTATATACCCCGGCAGTCCACTTTGGGAAAAAGAAATAGGTGGAAACTCAGTGCATAAATTTGCTTATGATTCAGCCGTGGCCATGAGTGGTTGTAAAACTTCAGTGTGTACCAGAGTCACCTGGAGGGCTCCGGAAAACACAGACTGCTGGGCCCCACGCCTGGAGTTCTGAGTCAGTAGATCTGGGAAGTTACCATTCTAACCAGTTCTCAATTGATGCTTCGTGCTGCTGGGCTGGGGACCACCCTTGGAGAACTGCTGCCTGAGACTAAGGCAGGTCGTGGTGAGTGATGGGGGCTGATGGATGGTCACAGGTGGAGGCAACAGGACTGGTGTCCCCTGTCTCACCTGGTGCAGCGCCAGCCCTGTCTGAACAGACCCCTCCCTCCTAGTTCAGGGCTTCTGTTGGTCCAGGTTGGCTCCCTGAGTGACTGGGGCAGGGTGCAGAAGCTCCCTGTGGGGACACTGGCAGCGGAACGTCTGAGGAGCAAGAGGAAGGCAAGGCCAGGGAAGCAGCCTACGTTGCCTCAGACTTGGCCAGGCAGAGGGTAGAGGTAGGGCAGGGGCAGAGAAGGAGAGGGAAGACCGCCAGCGGTGTCTGCCTTCCCAAAGCCCTGGGTGCAGGTTGGAAACCCTGGTAGTCTGGGCCACACATGCCCCTCACCGTTGAATGCTTCTCTTCCAGAAAATTACCTGTTGAAGAACGGCACCTCTGATGTGTTACTGTGTGGGAACAGCTCCGACGCGGGGTATGTGGCACCCAGCCAGTGGGGGCTCCCCGTGCTTTTCCTCAACTAACCGTACTTTCAGTATATGCCCTTGACCCTAGGGACAGCAAGTCCTTTCCCCACCTCCCTTCCCTGCCCTACCACAGGGAGACAGCTGGGAGAGGGTAAAAAAAAAAAAAAGGGGGGGGGGAATGGGGGCTCAGATCTGCAGGGAGGGTGAACAGAGTCCTGAAGAAGGGACTAGACTTGGGGGAACAGCTCAAGAAGCCCTGCAGGGCCCCCCAGCAGCCCAACTCTGGCTCCATTTCCCTTCCTGAAGTCCCCCCAGGGCAGCTCCCTCCCTCTCCAGTCTTCACTTCCTCCCTCCTGATCCTCCATCAGGCCAAGAGTATGGCCTCCCCTAGCAGCCTTGACTTGCAGCCCGAGTGTGGTACCTAGAGATGCCCAGTAAGCCATGTACAACTTTCAGGGCCCTGTGCACACCGGCGCCTGGGTCAGTGTGACTGTGCCAAAGATTGTTGGGGGCCAGGAGGTCTCACAGGCTCACCTGGTGTGGGAGGTGCTGCATGGCGCTGTAGTCCCACATCTCTGAATATGAAGTTCCAGAGCCCTTCCTGTCCCTAAAGAGAAGGTCTTAACTTAGGACATTAGCAAGGCACAGAGGCCCCTTGGCTGCATCCTCCCACCTGCCAGCTTCCCTTTGCCCCATCCTCTCTCTCATCTATTCACTGCACTCATGAATCCAGCCTAGCGCTCCCTCTATGGGAGAGGGACTGTGCCCTCCAGACGTGGCCAGGCCCCAGCCCATCCACCCTGGAATCATCCCGCAACCCCATGGCTTGCCTTTGCCCTGGGCTCCATCCTGTTCAGCTCAGCCTCACCGTTCCACCTGTGTGCCTGCACTGTGCCCCACTCCCCTGAGGTAGGCAGGCAGGGAAAGAGACCTGAGCCAGGCCCTTGGCACTTCCTTTGTGAGGGGAGAGGCAACTTGGACAGCAGCTGGGATGGCATCTCACATGGGCAGAAGGGAGCTGGATTTAGGCCTGGCAGCATACAGATGCATAGAGAAAAGGGGAAGATGGTGACCCACATGGGAGGCACAGCATGAAAAGTTCTAGAGGCAGGACATGGCAGAGTGGCACCCGGTTCATGAGGCTAGAGTCTCAGGGGCGGAGGACCTCTTACAGCATGAGACAGTCAGTGTGTCTGGCCGCAGGACGTGTCCCGAGGGCTACCGGTGCCTAAAGGCAGGTGAGAACCCTGACCACGGCTACACCAGCTTCGACTCCTTCGCCTGGGCCTTCCTCGCACTCTTCCGACTGATGACGCAGGACTGCTGGGAGCGCCTCTACCAGCAGGTGTGTGGGTGCACAGGGCCAGCAGAGGGCTGCCAGGAACAGGCTCAGGGTCCCGCATCAGGGCCCAGGCTGCACAAGGACAGCAACCTTTCCAATGGCCAGAACAGAGGAGGGGCAGGGGACAGGGGACATCCGAGGGATGAGGGCTCAGCAAGCAAAGAAACTTTCCTTTCGCTGGTGGCCAGGTACCCAGCCCTCTATGTAGGATACTCTGTGCTCTGTGAGTGGGGCACTTGTCCACCCTACATGATGCAACATTTCCTCTACCAACCGGAATGTTCTGCCTCCTCCCATGGGTGGAGCACTGCCCCTGTCTGTAGGTCACTCTCTTCTGTAGATGGGATATGCCCTACCCTCTCCCCAGGCTGTGGCCCTTTGAACCCCTGGCACAGCCAGGCTGGGTAACTTGGAATTCATGACCTTGAACCAGAAGGGGGCCCCAGTGAAGATGACCTCTGCCCCCTTGCTCCTCCAGACCCTGAGGTCCGCAGGGAAGATCTACATGATCTTCTTCATGCTTGTCATCTTCCTGGGCTCCTTTTACCTGGTGAACTTGATCCTGGCTGTGGTCGCCATGGCCTACGAGGAGCAAAACCAAGCCACTATCGCTGAGACGGAGGAGAAGGAAAAGCGATTCCAGGAAGCCATGGAGATGCTCAAGAAAGAGCATGAGGTGAGTGAGTAGCGCAGCCAAGGAGGCTCCAGACCAAGCCTTCACCTGATGGTAGATTCCTACAAGCATAGTGCCTGCTGGGTGAAGCTGGTGTCCGGAGGTGTGATGCATGCTGGGTAAAGCTGGTGCCTGTTAGGTAACACTGGTGTCCAGAAGTGTGATGCGTGCTGGGCAAAGCTAGTGTGTGGTGGGTATAGGCATTTCCTGTGAATGTGGTGTCTGCTGGGTAACAATTCGCTACCTGCTGAGTAAAGACGGAGCCTGTTCCTGAAGTGTCTGATGGGAGGAAGTGTGCCTGCTGGGTAAATGTAGGCCCTGTGAGTGTGGTGCCTGCTGGGGAAGGCTCTTCCCTTTGACCGTGGTGTCTTCTGGGTGACAGGGTTGCAGGTGGGCAAAGGTGATCGCTGTGAGTCTGCTACCAGCTGGGAAAAAGAGAACCGTCTGTCCATGGACGTGGTTTACCCTAGTCAAGGGGTGTCTTTTGACGGGATAGTAAGGAAGATCCAAAGTTGGAAGCCTGAGCAGGCTCAGAAAATAAGCAACGGAGATTCTGCCCTGGCTACACCTAGTTTCACACAGGAAGGTGCCGGAGGCTAACTGCAGAGCAGGCCGTGTAGGAGCCAGGCCAAGGACATCCACTTCTTTCTCACTGCTCCATGCCACCTCCTCCAGCTCCCATTTTGGCAGCTGAACCTTCTAGAAGATCCTCTGTCACTACCTCTGCTCATCAACATCCCCTCTCCCACCTGCCCCCACACTCCCCTCCTCCAAGAGTTGCCCACTTCAGCCCCTACTCTCTTCCTCCTGGGATCTTGAGCTTTCTCAAAACATCCTGGGTCTGTCTGAGCTCATCTGTCCATGATGCCCTCGTTTGGGGGTGAGTGTGCAAGTCCACTTACTGCTGGGAAAAACCGAGGTGCTGAGAGTTGTCTGGCCTACCTTGGCCTGAGGCTGCACCAAGTCTCAATCACCAAGACAACTTTTCTTCCACCGTCTCCCAGGCCCTCGCCATCAGGGGTGTGGACACCGTGTCCCGCAGCTCCTTGGAGATGTCCCCTTTGGCTCCAGTAACCACTCACGAGAGAAGGAGCAAGAGGAGAAAACGAATGTCTTCAGGGACGGAGGAGTGTGGGGAAGACAGGTTCCCCAAGTCTGACTCGGAGGATGGTCCCCGAGCAGTGGTAATCCCCGGCCGGGGCTTTGGCCCTTTTAGGGTGGCTCTGGCATCAAAGGGTCATCGTGTTAGGCCCCTGGTGCTGTCACAGCCCCCATGGTTTCTCCCCAAGGAGAGCATTCCTTGAGCCCCTCCCAGCTCCTCCTGTTTCCCATGGCCATTCTTGGAGGGGAAGGGGCCCTGGGCAGGGGAACCGGGTAGGTTTGGATGTTATGAAATCCCCAACCTCAGCTAAGTCCACAGCACTGGGGCTGGTACTGAGGGGCACCACATGGTGTGGATTGGTAGGAGCTCAATGATGTGCCCAAATGAGCGAGGGACACAGCTTGACTGTGCCAGGCCCTGCTCAGGCCAGGCCTGTCTGCACCACCTGGAGCCTTCTGTCGCCTTCTCCCCTGCCCAGCCTTGGTCCCACTTCAGGCCCAGATAAGGTTCAGTGTCAAAGCCCCAGAAGCACAGGCTTCAGGTGAGCAGAGATCCCAGATGATGCAGGATTGCGCCCCTCCTCTTAGCACCCCTGACTCAGCCCACCCAGTTCCTACATGGCCGACAAAGCCATCAGTGCTCCGAGGTGAGCTGGGGCTGATGCCACGAGATAGGCTGGGAGCACGTGAAGAGCTGTCTCAGTCCTGTCCCCTCTCTGCGTGCCCTCAGAATCGCCTCAGCATCACCCACGGCCTCAGCAGAACCTCCTTGAAGCCACGCTCCAGCCGTGGGAGCATTTTCACCTTCCGCCGGCGAGACCTGGGCTCCGAGACAGATTTTGCAGATGATGAGAACAGCACGGCGGGGGACAGCGAGAGCCACCGCACGTCACTGCTAGTGCCTTGGCCCCTGCGCTGGCCTAGTGCCCAGGGACAGCCCAGTCCAGGAACCTCAACTCTAGGCCACGTCCTCAATGGCAAAAGGAACAGCACCGTGGACTGCAACGGGGTAGTCTCCTTGCTGGGGGTAGGTGACCCTGAGGCCACCTCCCCAGGGAGCCGCCTCCTCCGCCCTATGATGCTGGAGCGCCCCCTGGACACGGTGAGCCCACCCCCCATGCAGTCCCAGGACAGGCCTGGTCTCCCAAACTGGTCACCAGTGCCAGGTCTAAAAATACTTGTCAAGTATTTATTGAGCACCTGTTGTATACTAGGCTCTGGGGGTGAATGAGCCTACCAGCCAGGCAGACAAAAATCAAAGGAAGAAGAAAAATTTGTATATATGCGGATCTGGTACGTAATGGTGATAAACAGGGCTGATAGCTCAATATTTAGCAACTGGTAAGGCAGGGGCACCAGAGATGCCCTGGTGGCCCAGAACCAGTGTCCTAGAGGCCCTGTGTGTGGCAGTTCTAGAGAGTTGCCGGATTGTGGACAGTCCACGGGGTCCTGAGAAAAGGGCTGGAGTTGCATGGGGATACTTATAGGGTTCTGGGCAACAATTATTCAGTGAGTTCAAAATATTTTGATACTTGACAAACCAGTAACTTAATATTAGCCCAAATACTAAGTGCTTTGGGAAGACAAAAGTGGGGAATGGGGAGAGGGAACCACCTCTCATTAAGAGGCATTTAAACAATGACCTAAAGGAGGCAGGGAGGGGAACCAGGTGAGCAGTGGTTAGCAGAGGGGTTAGCACACAGATTCTGGAGACAAATTGGGTTTGAACGCTGGCTTATCATTTACCAGCTGGATGGCTGTGAGCAAGTCACTTGATTTCTCTGTGCCTCAGGTCTCTTGTCTGTAAAGTGGATTTAAAATACCCACCTCAGGATCGATGCCAGGATGAATGCGCTTATAGGGGCAAAGCAGTCAGGATGAGCATGAGCACGTTGTGATAATGTCATAGTCACATACTGGGATTACATCATCTGGGGGAAACGTGTTCCAGGCCTAGAGAATAGCAGGTGCAAAGGCCCTGAGGTAGAAGCATGCCTAGCCTATTGGAGGAAATGCCATGAGGGCAGCATGGCTGGAAACCAGGGAGTAAAGGGGGGAGGAGTTGGAGTGATTGTCAGAAAGGTGACAGGGAGGGGCCAGACCATGAGAGGCCAGTCAGAGCTTTGATCACTCAGTCAGCCGATCCCCTGACAGGCTGATGACTGCCCAACCAGCCTTCCAGTGACCTTGCTGACCCCTGCCCCCTAGCACAATGCTCAGAGCAGCCCACCCAGAAATAGGGCAGACGTGTGGCTCAGACCCTGAGGCCTGCAGGAGGTGGAGGACGCCAGACTTTCTGAGGAAGCAGGACAGCACAGTGAGAGGGGGCGCTCACAGCCAAATGGCTTGTTTTGCTACAGCTCAGCCACTTGCTCTAACTGTGGGACTTTGTACAGGTTAATTAATATCTCTCTGTGCCTCAACTTCCTCATCTGTTACGTGGAAATAAAATTAATTTCCGCATCAGAAGGCTGTGGTGAGGACTAAAAGAGTTACAACCTGTCTGGTGCTTAGACCAGTACTTGTCTCGTGCTCAAGTAATTATTATTATTACCTATTATTGTTATTGAGCAGGAAGGAGTAAAGACTCCTGGGGCACATTGCAGAGCATCTGGGGCCCTCATGCTCCTCCGGAGTAGGGAGTCAATGAGAGGGTCCTGGAACCCACTGGGGCAGATGGTAGTTTCTGGGTGGTTCTGAGGGGGCCCCTGGGCATCACCTGGAGGGTGGGTGTCTGGCTTCCCAGGAACACCCAGTGCCAGTGGCTGCAGGCTCTCCTGCAGGTCCCACCCTGGAGCCTCAGCCCTGTGGAATCAGGTCAGCAGCTGGAGCACTAATAGAATTTCCTAATCTCATTAGGGAGAAAATCATCTCATTGTACTGCACATGTCGGGAGGAATCCAAGTTCAAACACTTCATTACTGGGAACTCTGACTTCACCCATTCTCACTTCTGTGGGGCCCATTTGTAACCTTAAAGGGATTAGCAGGCCAAGGGGGTTATTTGCAAAGTTAAAGGAATTAGAGGACCAAGATGGAGATATTGAAAAGTTAGAGAGGCAGCAGGCTGTGGGCCCCTGGAGATGCCTTCTCGGCTTCTACTGGGTCCCTGGTGACACTTCTGCCCAGTTCTAGTCTGAAGACAAAACTCAGTGTTAGACATGGGGTGGATGCTTCCCCCATATGGGAAAAGGAGGGGACTGGCCCAACAAACAGCTCCCTTTAATTTATCCAAATTGTGGGGTGGAGGGTGAGGGTCTACTTTGCCTGCTGTCTGTAGGAGTGCCTGGCCCCGGAGGCAGAGGGGTCAGGGAGGCACCGGTGAACAGACTCTTCTTTCTCCTTTCCCCATCACCTAACAAGTTAGGGACAGAGCTGAAACTTAACATAAGCCCCTGATTGCCAAGTATTTATCCATCCAACCAACATCTATCTGGTGCCAGCCCTCTGTGTTAGTGCCAGGCAGTGTTTAAGGCTCCAGGGATGTAGCAGTGAACAGAGCAGACAGCAGCTCTGAGCTCGTGGAGTTTATATTGTAGTCAGGAGGGCAGAGAGGCAGCTGATCAATATTTCCAGGTAGCAGTAAGGGTCATGTGATAGAAAGTTGCTAGGGGGAGGGCTGGGGATGGCAGCTACTAATTAAAATGCACGGGGAAGTCATTCCTGTGGAGGTGACATGAAAATTGACCCGCAGATGATTTCAGCAAGCCAGCAGTGAAGGTATGGAAGGAATGGTGTCTTAGGAAGAGGGAACAGCAAGTGTAAGGTCTCTGAAGAGGAAAAAGCTTGACACGTTTACGGGATGAGAGGGCCGGGCAGGGCCGGCTATGGTGGAAACAGGAAGAAGGGATAGAAGATGAGTTTGAGGACTTAGGATTTGGACCATGCAGGCGATAGAAAAGTTTGGATTGGCTCTGAGTAAGATGGGGGAAGTTGCTGATCAGAGGATTGTCATGAGCTGATTTACTCTTTAAGGGAATCTTTCAACTGTGTAGAGAATATCGGGAAGAGAAGAGAGGCCAGTTAGGAGGCTGTTGCAGAAGTTTTGGGAAAGAGATGATGCTGGCTTGCACTAGGATGGTGTATCAGTGATCTGTTGGCAGAATACTGCTGTGTAAAAAACCACCCCTCCCCCAAGTCAACGGCTGACAAGCCTTCATCCTCGTGCTCACTTCTCTGCAGCTTGACCGTGGCTCGGTTGGTGTAGGTTGGGCTTGGCCGGGCAGCTCTGCTCCAGGCTGCACGTTCGCTTGGCTTCACACTGTGGGTTTCTCCACACTCAGGGCTGCTCCTCTTTGAACCAGGCTGAAAGGGTGCCAGCTACCTGGGGAAGCTCCTTTCCTGGAGGATTTCTGGAGCACGAGAGCAAAGCCAACGGCACGAGCACATTTAAAGTGCTTCTGCTCACATCATGTCCCCTAACATTCCCTCGGCCAAAGCAAGTGTGTCATCAAAAGGACAGGGAATTTTGCTTCAGTCACAGTAGGAGAGGAAAGAGTAAATATTTGCTGAGTGATAACCCAAACTGTCACAGATGGTAAAGGAGAGAAGTTGGGAGAATTCAGACATGCTTGTGAATTACGCTGGCCAGATCTGTGGCTGCGTGGGACCTAGGGTACTGCTGTTCCGCCAGCTACCTCAGCCCTCTCGGGGGCCTCTGCTTGAATACTTCCATGACTGGGAGCTCACTACACAGCACTTCAGGGCAGTCCCACCAACTGCAAAGGCTGACCTTAACTTGAGCCCAGATCGATCGGGTACCCACCCCAGGCCCTGGCTCTGCCACCCTGGGTTGCCTGGGCCCATCTTTCCACTGACCTACAGAGATTATAGAGCCTCATTCTCGCACGCTGAATAGCCAGTGCCTTCATCAGCCCCAGCCTGGGCTCATGGGCTGTGGTCATGCACGGCCGTGCTGATGTGAAGCCTCTGTGGGCCCCCTGATTCTGTGGGGGACTCTGAGTAAGCCGAGAGAATGTCTGCTTCATCAGGACGCGCCCCATCTCCGTCCGCAGGCCTACTGCTTTTCCTTACAAATGTGATGCAGGCACACTGCAACAAAGCCAATGGTGCAGGAGTAAAAGTGCTTCCCTTTCCCGCTCGATCCCGTTCCCCAGTTATAACCACTTGAACAGTTCAGTGTATATCTTCCAGATGTTTTTCTTGTTTTCTCATCAAACTATTTGCTTGAAAGTGCTCCCATGGGAACACAAGTTGAACGGCCTTGTTCTCTTTACTGTTTGTGTCAGAGTCCAGAGCCAGATTGTGCCCGTAATTGATTTTCATATTCTTCCTATTGATCAGTTGTTTTGTTTTTGTGGTAGTAGGAGCAATGCTGCAATGAACCTCGTTGCATACGTATTTTTGGTGCATGTGTATAATTATTTATGAAGTTACATTATTAGATGAGGAATTGCAGAGCTGATTTAAAAGTTTCTTGGTAGATATAGCCAAACTGCCTCGGCAAAAGCTCCCACCGGCTATGTCTAAGCATTGTGTTCTGTGCCTCTGTTAATGCTACCTTAAAGCATGGTGGGTATTTTTCAGCTTCTTTATGCTCCTGACTCTAGGGAGCTTGGGGTCAACTAAGACTCCCAGATCATTTTTGCATGTACTAATGTATGTGACAGCATCTGGTTAGTAGAACTTTGTACATGTCATTTCCTGTCCACACTCAAGAATCACCACTGATGAGAGATGGTGGAAAAAAAGAGAATAAAGGAGATAATGATTGGCGGGAGGGGTGAGGGGAATTGTTCACTGGGAGGGAGTTGGGAGCAAAGAAGCCCAGTGCCCAGTGTCCTATCAAGACCCCCATCCTGTCCCCCTTTGACCTCCCCAACCTGAGTCTGGGCCGGCTGCCCCTGGTCCAGCTGGAGCCGTGTCCCAGGCTGATGCATTATTTCCTGGTTACCCCCAGACCACACCGTCGGAGGAGCCAGGCAGGCCCCAGATGCTGACCCCCCAGGCTCCGTGTGCGGATGGCTTTGAGGAGCCAGCAGAGCGGCAGCGAGCCCTCAGCGCGGTCAGTGCCCTCACCAGCGTGCTTGAAGGTCAGCCCCCCAGTGTCATACAGACACTCCCCACTTCCAGTCTAAGCACCCTCACAGTTACCCCAGCCTGAGCCAGGCACGCACCGGCTGTTAGGCCTGCCTTGGACATCCCCATGGTCGTCCCAGGCTTTTCTGTCTGTTGCCTGTCCTAGGTGTTTTTTCATCTGTTCCAGCTTGTTTTGTCCTGAGCATCCTCTGGATCCATGTCTGTTTCTTCCAAACGTGGCCATAGCCATCCTGGCCTGTCCCAAGTGCTTATTGGTCTCATCCTGTCCTCTCCCACGCATCCCCATGTCTGCTGGGATGGTCCTGTCCCATGTATGCCTGTTCTAGCCTAGTCCTAGCCATTCCCAGGTCTACCACAGGCTAGCCCAGGCATCCCACATCTGTCTGAGCCAGTCTCAGTTAGGCAACCCCACATCCCATCCATTCTGAACTTGGCACCCCCCCTCAATTTGTCCCCTCCTGTCCCAGGCACCCCCCAGCCCTGCACCTGTCCTAACATGTCCCAGATAGCCACATCTATTCCTGCCTCTTGGGTCCTGAGTGTCCTTATATCTGAATTCACCTGTCTCAGATATTGTCTCAGCCTGTCGTCCTCTGAGCGTCCCTACAGCTATGTGGGATGAGCCCACATCTGTCTTAATGTGTCTTGTCCCAGTTTTCCCTGCATGCATCCTGGCTTTCTGTCCTGGGGGCCCTCTACTCCCGTATTTCCAGAGTAAGGAGCCAGAACACAGGCCACTCTTTCCGTTAGCCTTCCTTGCCCCTCTCATTGCCCCCTGTCATGTGGCAGCCTGTCATCTCCCTGGGCAAGTCATACATCTTTTCTGGACTACCACGAGTTATATAAGAGTCAGTCAGCACAAACAAACCAGCTCGCTGGCTCTCCCACCCCGCCCCGCAGAGTTGGAGGAGTCTCACCGCAAGTGCCCGCCGTGCTGGACCCGCTTTGCCCAGCGCTACCTGATCTGGGAGTGCTGCCCGCTGTGGATGTCCATCAAGCAGAAAGTGAAGTTCATGGTCATGGACCCATTCGCTGACCTCACCATCACCATGTGCATCGTGCTTAACACACTCTTCATGGCACTGGAGCATTACAACATGACAACTGAATTCGAGGAGATGCTGCAGGTCGGAAACCTGGTAAGGGGCCGTTGGCAGCTGACTCTCAAACGGGTGTCCTGGTGTGAAGGACCAGCCTTCATGGGTAAGGGAGGAGGGACTCAGAGCAAGAAAGGGTCTTCTGAAGGTGGAAGTCATTGTGGAAGACATACAGGAGGAAGGAGTGTCAGGATCAGCTTCTAAGGAGCTGGGAGATGTCGTTGGGAGTGAGAGGTTATGGATAAAGATGCACAAAGGCTAGAAAATGAAAAGTGATTTGAGGACGCGCCTGAAATGTGTGGGGACGTGAGATATGGCAGTTAGTAACGGAGGAGGAGAGTGTGTGCAAAAAAAGGCAGTTCTTTTAGGGAAGGGGTGGACGGATGGCTGGATGAGAGAAGGCAGAAGGGAGGGTAGAGGGATGGGTGGATGGAGGGAAGGAGGGGGCAGTAAATCAGGCAAAGCCAGGTTTGAGTTCTGACTAAACTACTAACTGACCTCGAGCAAATTACTTAGTCTTAGTAATTGGCACAATGAGTATTTGTTGAATTTAATAAATGTAAAATTAGGATGACAGTATCAACCTCATAGGAAGCTAATGAGGATTGAATAAGATAATGCGTGTAATGTGCTTGGCTCAGAGTTCGATAAAAAATAAGCACTCAAAATAAATGATAGCTGTGGTTATTATCATTGTGGCTGGTATTAAAGAGCTGTCCCTGGAAGTCAGAAAGCCTGGGTTCTAATTCTGATTTTTTTTTTTCTGGAGACCAAATCAAGTCCTACCTCTTCACTTTAAAGTTGGAAAACTGAGGCTGGAGAGGTGATATCGTGGTGGCAGAACTGGGCATGTAGCTGTGTCTTTTGACTCTGAGGGACAGGGTCCTCCTGGTCTGTCCAGGCCAACACAGAGTCGGCCCCTCTCCAGGAGATCCTAGGACAGGGCTGCAAAGAGCCTGCTGGCTTCTGAAAGGAGCTCCTGGGATCGGCACTGAGGTTGAGTCGGGGGAGGGGGACATTCCATCCAAGTTCTCTCCTCCCTCAGACCCAGCCCTGTCGGTCCCAGCTGCACAGGTGACCCGCAAAGGCAAGCAGGTCTCCTACACTGTGAAATGTGAGGAATTTCTGCCTTTATTGCTTTCCATGTCCAGAATTCTGGATAGTTCTCTACAGGGTTTATTCAATTTTTTTTTTCCCACAAATGTGAGTCCATTTTGTTGTAATTCTGCTTTTCTTTCTTTCTTCTGTATACAAACAGAAGGGTAAGCTGGATCTTAGTCTGTAGGAGTCTCGTGGTACAATTGTGCCTGCCTTGTGTTGGGTAGTCTCCAGGTGGTGGTCATGCAGGGTTTCAGTTGAATGCAGTTTCAGTGGAATGTGACTGTTGGGTTGGACTGAGCAGCAAGTCAAAGTGATGTAGAGCCCTGGTGGCTTCTCTGGGCGTTAAGTTGTGACTGAATTGCAGTCATGTTAAACTCATAGTTCAGTTAGTATTGATAGACCACGTAGTTGGATCATAGCTATATTTTGTTTTGTCTGGGTAGCTTTATTGCTAATATGTAAGGTTTTGATTGTCTTGAAGTTAATATATTTTAGACAGTTTAAATGCGAAATGTAAAGAAACAAAACCACAAAAATAAGCATGGGTAAATAATCTTGATATGGAAAAAGCCTTTCTAAGCACATCACTGAAGACAAATTACATAAAGGAGAAGATTGATAGATTTAACTAACATTTAGCTCATCATATAAACAAAGATAAAAGGCAAATGAACCTTCTGTTCCTAGCAGTATTGTGCCCAAGAAAGCCTGCAACGTCTCCAACTGAAATAATTAAGAATATAGCAAAAAAAAAAAAAAAAAAAAAAAGACTAGAGCAAACATTCTTTGACATGCATACCAAAGTTCATAAGAAGGTAACAGAAATTCTCAAGTGCCAAAAACAAAGAGGAACTTAAAAATTATAGCAGTAAACATGTGAAATGGTTCTGTAGTTGCCCTGAGGGTGGGACAGGTGCTGATTTGAGTAATCCTGGGGGTTTAGATTTCAGTGAATGTGCATAGACGAGACTTGTCTTTGGGACAGTGCGGGTAGGGTTTGGAACTGAGTAGCCCCATAAGAATAGGACCCCACGTTCAGTAAAAGGGTGAACTAGAAAAAATCCACACACTGACCCCGGGAAATGATGAAGAAGGAAAGTTGTCTGTCTCAGCCAGCGCTGGAGAGGAGGGGGGAAAAAGTAACCTCCAAAAGCCTGTGACTGTGAACTTGGCCCTATATAGATCTGGAGTTCAGATTTATTCCAGAAATTTCCTGGAACCTATACCTAAAAAAGTCACACACAAAGTGATCCTGGTAATCATAGCTAATGCTTGTTGAACACCTCATTTCTGATAACAACCAGTTAGGAGGTGCTATCATTATTACCACTGTTTTACTAATAAGGTAACAGAGGCACAGAGTGGTGAAATAACTTGACCAAGTTCACACAGCTGGGAAGTGACAGACCCAAGATTCAAGTCCAAGCAAGTTGCAGCCAGAGCTCGTGTGCTCATCCATCGCCCTCTGCTGCTACGCTGCAGCTCTGGCTCTGTTCCCCACTGCGTCCAGTCCAAAATACACTGGAGGTCTTTGTCAGCAGGGGAGGAGAAGGAAAAGGAGAGAGAAGGAAGGAAAACAGATCTAACGTTATTTTTCCAGATTATGTTGTTATCCATAGAAATAATCCAAGAAAATCTACAGGAAGGCTATTGGAACTAGAGTTCAGCCATGTTGGTAGGTACAGGCTCGAGATACTAAAATTTATTCTGCTTCTAGCCAGCATCAGTGATCATTTGGAGAAAATAATTTCTACAAGTTAATACTTAAAATAGGAATAAAAACGATGAGGAATCTAGGAATAAGTGTAGACGATTATAAATTTTATATAAAAATTATAAAATCATTGAAAAATATAAAAAGAGCTAAATTAGTGGAGTGGTACGCCATTTTTATGGGTGAAAGTCTGAATATCATAGCGATATCAGTTCTTACCAAATTAACCTAGATGTTTAATGTAATTTTGATCAAAATCCTAACACATTTTTTTTTCATGGGACTTGACTAGGCAATCCTAAAATTCACATGGAAAAGTAAAGTCTATCAAGACAAATTAAGGAATAAGGTGAGGAACTTACCCTACCACGTATGAGACAGATTATAAAGCCATAGTAGTTAAAACATGATAGTATTTTGTATTGGTGCAAATACAGAAAAATGGACTAGTGCTACAGAATTAAGAACTCAGAAATAGAAAATGCGTGTTTGGAGACTTGGTGAATTACAGAGATGGCATGATAAATCAGAAGGGAAAGGATAGATTATTCAATAAATAATGCTGGGAAGAATGGTTACCTCTATGGCAGAAAATAAATGTAGATCCCTACCCATGCCATACTCATTAATTAGCTGCAGGGGATTGAACTCAACACCTAAAGACAATAAAATAAAATTTTAAAGCTTTTAGAATAAAAATGGGGGAAAATATTTAAAATTTGGGGGTTGAAGGCTTTCTTCAACAATACAAAATGTTTATCCTGTGAAAGAAAAGATTGCTAAATATACCTATGTTAAAATTTATAATATCTGTACAGTAAAGGATATGGTAAACAAAGCAAAATGACTGCCGCAAACTAGAAATTGATGTCCTTAAAAGTACTGATTATACATTGAATGCTTTACGCATCAATAAGGAAATGAGGGACAACCCAATGGCAAAAACACAGCCACAACAATGGAGGGAGGAAATGACAGGCAAATCTCAGAAGAGGAAATTTAGATGGTTGTAAACAAATGAAAAACACAGAGGAATGCAAATTAAATCAACATTGAGATACTATTTCTCACCCATAAGAGAATCAAAAATAAACTTCTCTGTGTTGGCAACTATATGAAACAGTGGGAACTCACACTTTGTAAGAGTGAGGATTTGGCACGTTTCAGGGAACAGTTGTACAGTATCTGGTGAATAAATCATGGATCTGCATACCCTATAACTTAACAGTTTCAGACATATATATATTCCTAAAGTCTCACACGTCTGTACAAGGAGACATGCACTGTGCAGCAGAGCCCTTTGCTGCACTGCCAGTCACAGGGAGATCTGGAATCAAGAAAGTATCAATCCATCCACTTAAAAGTGGATAAGTAAATACAATGAAATACTGTGCACAACTGGAAAGAATACATACACATTTTTCAATGTGAATAAGTCTCATAAGCATGATGTTAAGAATAAAAGGAACTTGCAAAAAAGAACGCATATGACATGGTCCAGTTACATCAACTTTAAAAAAATGCAAAAATACTATACATCATAACTATGAAAACATGCATGGGAGTCATAAACGTCAAATTCAGGCTGATGATTACCCTGGAGTGAATACAAGTCTGTGTCATTCTGTCCCAGGGTTTTACCTGTGATGGCACGTGGTAGTGAAGACTTGGCAGCAAAAGCCAACTGTTAAGGATCACGTCAGGCTCCATCATGTGGGCCAGTGGCTTGACTTCTCTGTATCGCACTTTCCCTATCTGTAAAATGGGGATATGAACAATAATATCTCATAGGGTTATTGTGAGGATTTAGTGATTCAATATACTTAAAGCACTAGTACTGTACCTGGCATACAGTACATGCTATTTAAGTCTTTGCTATTACTTTGCAAGGAAAAGTAAAACAAGATTTGAAGGAAATATGGCAAAAAGTTAGTATTTGGTACTTTGGTAGTAAGTACAAAGGAACTCATATTATTCTATACCTTTTATGTGCTTAAAATATTTTGTAATTTTTTTTGTGTCTGTATATTTTTACTGAAGTATAGTCAGTTTACAATGTGTCAATTTCTGGAGGACAGCATAAAGCATCATATATATATTTATTTTCATATTCTTTTTCACCATAACTTACTATAAGATATTGAATATACTTCCCTGTGCTATACAGTATTAACTTGTATTTATTTTATATATAGTAGTTAGTATCTGCAAATCTTAAACTCTGAATTTATCCCTACCCATCCCCTTCCCGACTGGTAACCATGTTTCTTTTCTATATCTGAGTCTGTTTCTGTTTTGTAAATAAGTTCCTTTGTCTTTTTTTTAGATTCCACATATGAGGGATGTCATATGGTATTTTTCACTCTAATTCTGGATTACTTCATTTAGAAAGACAATCTCCAGGTCTATCCATATTGCTGCAAATGGCATTATTTTATTCTTTTTTATGGCTGAGTAGTACTCCATTGTATAAATATACCACAACTTTATCCCAGTGGTCTGTCAGTAGACATTTAGGTTGCTTGTATGTCTTGGCTATTATATATTGTGCTGCTGTGAACTTTGGGGCACCTGTGTGTTTTTGAATTGAGGTTCCCTCTGGATATATAAAATGCCCAGGAGTGAGGTTGCTGGATCATATGTTAAGTCTGTTTTTAGTCTTTGGAGGAATCTCCATACTATTTTCCGTAACAGGTGCACCGAGCTGCATTCCCACCAGCAGTGTAGGAGGGTTCCCTTTTCTCCACACCCTCTGCACCATTTATTGTTTGTGGACTTTTGAATGATGGCCATCCTGACTGGTGTGAGGTGATACCTCATTGTAGTTTTGATTTGCGTTTCTCTGATCATTAGTGATATTGAGGCTTTTTTCATGTGCCTATTGGCCATTTGTATGCCTTCACTGGAGACTTGCTTGTTAAGGTCTTCTGCCCATTTTTGGATGGGGTTGTTTATTTGCTTGTTATTAAGTTGTACAAGCTGTTTATATATTGTGGAAGTTAAACCTTTGTCTTTTGCAGCACTTGCAGATGTTTTCTCCTATTCCATAGGCTGTCGTTTTGTTTGTCTTATGGTTTCCTTTGCTGTGCAAAAGCTTGTAAGTTTAATTAGGTCCCATTTGATAATTTTTGCTTTTATTTCTATTGCCTAGGTAGACTGCCCTAGGAGAACATTGCTAAGATTCTTGTTGGAGATAGTTTTGCCTATGTTTTCTTGTTATGAGGTTCATGGTGTAGTCTTACTTCAGTCTTTAAGCCATTTTAAGTTTATTTTTGTGTGTGGCGTGAGAGTGTTCAGACTTCATTGATTTACATGTAGCTGTCATTATCCTAACACCATTTGCTGAAGGGACCGTCTTTACTCCACTGTGTGGTCTTGCTTACTTTGTGAAAGATTAACTGACCGTAGTTTGTGGATTTATTTCATGGCTCACTGTTCTATTTCACTGATCTATAGGTCTGTTTTTGTACCAATACCATGGTTTTTTTTTTTTTTTAATTGAAGTACAGTCAGTTAAAATGTGTCAGTTTCTGGTGTACAGCACAATGTCCCAGTCATACATACATATATATATATTCGTTTTCATAATATTTTTCATTTAACATTGTTTCAAGATATTGAATATAGTTCTCTGTGCTATACAGAAGAAACTTGTTCATTTTAAAGGTATTTTTATACATAGTGGCTAGCATTTGCAAATATTAAAGTCCCAAATGTAATCCCTTCCTACCCCCTTTCCCCTGTAACCAGAAGATTGTTTAGTTTGTCTGTGGGTCTGTTTCTCCTTTGTAGATGAGTTTACTAGTGTCCTGTTTATTTTCTCTGTTTTTAGATTCCACATGTGAGTGATATCATGTGGTATTTTTCATTCTCTTTCTGGCTTAGTTCACTTAGAATGACAATCTCCAGGTCCATCCATGTTGCTGCAAACGGCTTTATTATATTGTTTTTTATGGCTGAGTACTATTCCCTTGTAGAAATAAACCACAACCTCTTTATCCAGTCATCTGTTGATGGACATTTAGGTTGCTTCTATGTCTTGGCTATTGTGTATAGTGCTGCTGGAACTTTGGGGGTGCATGTATGTTTTTGAATTAAGGTTCCCTCTGGATATATACCTGCCCAGGAGTGAGGTTGCTGGACCACATGGTAAGTCTGTTTTAAGTCTTTGGAGGAATCCTCAGACTGTTTTCCATAACGAGAGCACCGAACTACATTCCCACCCGCAGTGAAGGAGGGCTCCCTTTCCTCTACACCCTCCCCAGCATTTACCATTTGTGGACTTTTGAATGGTGGCCATTCTGACTGGTGTGAGGTGATACCTCATTGTAGTTTTGATTTGCATTTCTCTGATAATTAGCGATATTGAGGCTTTTTTCATCTGCCTATTGGCCATTTGTATGTCTTCGTTGAAGAATTGCTTGTTTAGGTCTTCTGCCTATTTTTCAATGGGGTTGTTTGTTTTTTAATAATTAATTTGTACTTTTTTTGCAGTTAAGATATATGAGCTGTTTGTATATTGTGGAAATTAAACCTTTGTTAGTCACATCACTTGCAGATATTTTCTCCCATTTCGTTGGTTGTCGTTTTGTTTTGCCTGTGGTTTGCATTGCTGAGCAAAAGCTTGTAAGTTTAACAGGTCCCATTTGTTAATTTTTGCTTTTATTTCTATTGCCTGTGTAGACTGCCCTAGGAGAACATGGCTAAGATTTATTTCAGAGAATATTTTGCCTATGTTTTCTTGTAGGAGGTTTTCTTGGTGTAAGGGAGTGTTCTAATGCCATTTACTTAGACGCTGCTATCCCAACACCAGTCGCTGAAGAGACTGTCTTTTCCAGTGTATATTCTTGCCTCTTTTGTCAAAGATAATTGCCCGTCGGTTTATGGGGGTTTTTTGGGCTCTCTGTTCTGTTCCAGTGATCCGTACGTCTGATTTTATGCTAATACGAGGCTGTTTTGTTTACTGTAGCTGTGTAGTACTGTCGACGTCTGGGATGATTATTCCTCCTGCTTCATAAGTTTTCTTCCACATTGCTTTGACAGTTATGAGTCTTTTGTGATTCCATATAAGTCTTATGATTCTTCGTTCTAGTTCTATGAAGAATGTCCTGGGTAATTTGATAGGGATCGCATTGAATCTGTAGATTGCCTTGGGCAGTATGGCCATTTCAAGAATATCGATTATTCCAATCCAAGAACATGAGATAGCTTTCCATTTCTTTAAGTCCTCTTTAATTTCGTTAATCAGTGTTTTGTAGTTCTCCCCGTATAAGTCTTTCACCTCCTCGGTCAGTTTTACTCCTAAGTATTGTATTGTTTTGGATGCAGTTTTAAAAGGGATTGTTCACTTTCGTTTCCTGCTATTTCATTGTTAGTGTAAAGAAATGCAACTGATTTCTATATGTTCATCTAATACCCTGCTACCTTGTCTCATTCTTTTATCAGCTCTAGTAGCTTGTGTGTGGACCTTTAGGGTTTTCTATATGTTGAATCATGTCATCTGCATATAGTGACAATTTTGCCTCTTCTCTTCCAATTTGGATGCCTTTTGTTTCTTTTTCTTGTCTGCTTGCTGCGGTAGGACTTCCAAGACTAGGTTGAATAGAAGTGGTGAGTGTGGGCATCCTTATCTTATTCCAGATTTTAGTGGAAAGGCTTTCAACTTTTCACTGCTGAGTATTATCCTGGCTGTGGGTTTGTCATAAACAGCTTTTATTGTGTTGAGATATGTTCCCTCTATACTCACTTTAGTTAGAGGTTTTATCATAAATGAGTGTTAAATTTTATCAAATGGTTTTTCTGCATCGACTGAGATAATCATGTGATTTTTGTCCTTTCTCTTGTTGATGTGGTGTGTCACATTGATTGATTTACATATGTTGAACCATGTTTGTGTCCCTGGGTTGAACCCAACTTGATCATAATAATGTATAATCATTTTCATGTGTGATTGGATTCTGTTTGGTAATTATTTTGTTGAGGATTTTTGCATCTATGTTCATCAACGATATTGGCCAATAGTTTTCTTTTTTGGTGGTGTCTTTGTCTGGCTTTGGTATCAGAGTGATGTTAGCTTCGTAGAATGAGTTTGGGAGTATTCCCTCCTGTTCAGTCTTTTGGAAGAGTTTGAGAAGGATCGGTATGAGCTCTTCTTCATATGTTTGATAAAACTCCCTTGTGAAGCCATCTGGTCCTGGACTTTTGTTTGCAGGGAGGTTTTTGATTGCTGTTTCTATTTCACTGCTAGTGATAGGTCTGTTAAAACAATCTATTTCTTTTATTTTTCCTTTCTTTTAATTGAAGTACAGTCAGTTACAATGTGTCAATTTCTGCTATACAGCACAATGTGTCTGTCATGCATATATATATATATATATATATATTTGTTTTCATATTCTTTCTCATTAAAGGTTATTACAGATATTGAATATAGTTCCCTGTGCTATACAGAAGAAACTTGTTTTTTAATCTATTTTCATATATAGTGGCCAACATTTACAAATCTCAAAGTCCCAAATTTATCCTTTTTCACCCTCTTTCCTTTGTAACTAGATGTTTCATTTCTGATTCTGTTTCGCTTTACTGATCAGTCTGTTCAAATGATCTATTTCTTATTGATTCAGTTTTGGGTAAGTGTGTGTTTCTAGAAACTTGTCCATTCATTCTAAGTTCTCTAATTTATTGTTATATAGTTGTTTTTAGTTTCCCTTTGTGATTATTTGTATTTGGTCGTAATTTCTCCATTTTCATTTCTTATTTTGTATAATTGTGTCCTCTCTTTTCTTGGTGAACCTTGCCAGAGGTTTGTCAGTTTTATTACTCTTTCAAAAAGCCAGCTCTTGGTTTGATTGATTTTTTTCTATTGTTTTTAAATCTCTGTTTTATTTATTTTCTCCCTGATCTTTATTATTTCTTTTTTTTTTCTTGTTCCTTGTTTGTTCATATTTTTCTAATTCTTTTCAGTGGTAAGTTAGGTGGTTTATTTGAGATTGTCCTTGTTTTTTTTTTTTGAGGAATGTCTATATCGCTACGAACTTCCCTCTTAGTACTGCTTTTTCTGCATCCCCTAGAGTTTGTGTGGTTGTATTTCCATTGTCATTTGTGTGAAAGTGTTTTTTAATTTCTTCTTTGATTTCATTGTTGACCCACTGGTGCTTTCGTAGCATGTTGTTTAGAGTCCATGCTGTTGTTTTTTCTTGTTTGTGTTTCCATAGTTGATTTAGAGTTCAATTCCATTGTGATCAGAAAAGATGTTTGAAATAATTTCTGTACTCTTTAATTTGTTGAGGCTTCTTCTGTGCCCAAGTATGTGGTCTGTTATAGAGAGTGTTCCATGAACGTTTGAAAAGAATGCATATTCTGCTTTTTTGAGATGTAATGTCCTAAAAATATCAACCAAGTCTAATTGTTTTATTGTGTCATTTAGTATCTCTGTTACCTTATTGATTTTCTTTCTGGAAGACCTGTTTAATGACATGAGTGGGGTGTTAAAATCTCCTACTAGTATTGTATTCCCATCAATTTCTCCCTTTATGTCTCTTAGTATTTGTTTTATGTATTCAGGTGCTCCTATATTGGGTGCATATATGTTAACAAGGGTAATACCCTCGTCTTGTATTGCTTCTTTGATCATTATGTAGTGTCCTTTTTTATCTTACTTTGTGGTCTTTGCTTTAAAGTCTGTCTTGTCTGATAGGAGTATTGCTGCTTGTGCTTTCTTGTCATTTCCATTTGCATGAAGTATCTTTTTCTGTGCTCCCGCTTTCAGTCTGTGTGTGTCCTTCACTCTAAAGTGGGATATTTTGTAATTTTTAAAAAATACAATGACAAAGCAAGATAATTGCAATACACACAAAGGATAATACCCTTAACAGATAAAGCACATTTCTAATGAACACCAAAGAGGGGCAAACAGCCTAATCAAAAAATAAGCAAAGGATATGAGTAGGCAGTTTCACCAAAGGGAATAACAGAAATCAAACAAATGTCCAACAAAACAACAATAAAAGATGGCCTTTGCCCTGTTAGAGTGGAAAGGTTAGTGGGACTGGAATCCCCAGGGTTAGCATCTCTAAGAGGGAAACAGTTGCCCCTTGTGGCTCATGGAATTGGTTAAAACCTGTCTCTGACACTCATTTGACAGTTATGTGTTAGAATCTCGAAAAACACTTGTTGACAATGCAATTCCATTTCCAGAAATTTATCTTTAGAAAAGAATTGAGCAGGTTGTTTTAAAATATGTATGTGGAAGGGATTTATTAGGGCAATTTCTTTAATAGGGACAAAAGAAGGCCCATCGCAAGGCAATGGTAAAACTACGTATGGCACATCTGTACAATGGAATATCCCACAACTGTTTTATCCCTCTAAAAAGGAAAAAGAAAATGATGCTGTGGGTCATGTTTAATTGGCCTGGGAGGATGTTCACAAGGGATTATGTTTCAAGAGCAAGTTTACAGTGTGTACAGGATGATCATATTAAAGACATAAGCCAAGATCAGGAGAGTTTGGGTTCCTCAAACGCCCTCCTACTTCCTGGGAAGCCACGAGCAGCCCTGATGGCTCAGTGGACCACCTGCCAGGAGTCAGGGGAAGCAGGTCCCCACACTCACAGCCTGTCTGCCAGGTCCCAGGGAGACCTTAAAGTGTGCAGAGCTGTTTGCATCTGAAAGCAGCCCCTGCCTGGGCCTGGAGCTCTCAGCCACTCTCAGTAACCATCATAAATGAGACCAATGTGTACAATAACCGCCCTCTCATAGGCAGCATCCACTTGACATCCATTAGCTCTTAATTCTTAGAAACTGCCTATGGAGTTATTATCATCGCCATTTTACATATGAGGACACTCAAGGCTCAGAGAGATGGAGAAGCTGGCCCCAGATCACACCACGGCAGACCCTGCTTTGGGACTGGCTGCCCTTCTCTGCACATCTTAAACCATCCAGCTCTGATCTCATGGCTTTAGAAAGTCAGTGGTGAGCCTTTGGAAGGAGGAGTCACAACAAAATTGATGGACTTTCAGAGCAGTGGTTCTCAAGCTTAGCTATATATTAGAATCACCTGGGAAGTTTATTTTAAAAACTTCATACTGGGGCACTCTACTCCAATTCAGCTCGAATCTCTAGGAGTGGGACCCAGGTATCAACATTTTTAAGGATCTGTAGAGGGTTCCAAAGTACACCAAGTTTAAATTAAATCCAGTACTCAAAAATAACACTTCTCAAACTACAGATCGCCTGTGAATCTAGTCAAAAATGCAGTCTGATTCGGCAGGTCTAGGGTCTTTGAGATTCTGCATTTCCGAAGAGCTTCCAGGTAGACAGGATCTTTTGCTCATCACGTCCCCAAACACAGTGCCCAAAAGTGGCTGCCTTTTTTTTTTTTCCTGACTTCCAACCCCACCTAATACCTACTATTTTATTGTCAAAAAAGCTGCAAATCTAGGCAAAGTGAGGTGGGGGATCTTTCCTGAGCTTCTTTCCCCAGAAATGAGTATGAGTCCTTGTTGGCCGTAAGAGCACACCCACCCTGGCATCCTGAGGCGGGGGCCGGGGAGACCTGAGTGCTGGGGGCAAGGGAGGGGCAATCTAGCCCTCAGGGGCACCCAGGGACGCCCTGTGCAGGGACTCTGGCTGAGTCGGGAAGGGCTTCTAGAAGAAGGGGCGTGGAGCTGGGCACTGCAGGAGGTCTAAGGCCCAACCACTTGCGTGTTTATTTAACCAATATTGGAGGACCGCCTAGAGGCTGAATGCTGTTCCAGGTTCAGAAAGACAGGAAAGGTCTGTCCTGTTGTGGAACTTCTAAGTCTAGCTGGAGGAGACTCGGCAGACAAACACACAACTGTGTGTATAGTATGTCAGATGGTGGTATACGAGGGAACAAAAAATGAAGTAAGGAAGAGGGAGAAGGAGTTTGATGGGCAGGGCCACGATTTTAAGTATCAAGAAGCTTTTTGAGTTGATTGGGTGCCTTTTAAGTGGAGACTTGAAGGGAATGAGTCCTGTGGATGGGGGAGGAGTGATCCAGGGACAGGGAGCAGCAAGTGCAAAGGCCCTGAGGAGGCAAGCATGGCTGGAAGAGTAACAGCAGATGTGGTCAGAGGGATGGAAAAGTTATGGGTGCTGGGGAAATGGACAGAAGCCAAGGATGCCTCTTCACATGTGCGGGCAGCCCAGGAATTTGAGCTGAGGCTGGAAGATTCCAGGGGCTCCTCCTTCCCTAAGACCCCAGCTGGTAGAAGTGTTCCCTTTGAACACAAACACTAAAGGGACCACTGAAGTCACGAGGGCTAGGCTGATGGGTGGTGCCCTGTATGGCAGTGCAGAGGTGCCCGCCCACCTGCCATCCTGCTGTCCAGTCCCCTCCCCCCAGACCACTACCTCAGGGCCTCGTCTGAGCAAAGGAGGAAGGACTAGGGCCTCTCCTCTCCATTCAGCACAGAGTCCCCTCAGGGGAGGTACCCAGGACGGGGTAATCCCCACTCCTGAGTGCTGACCCCAGAGAGGTGCCTCAGCCATGCCTCTGCTTCTGACCGCCACAGCTGCCACAGCCCCGGCACTGTCCCCAGGCAGCCTGGCCCTCTGACCTCAGGCCTCCCCTGCAGAAGACCTCAGAGCCTCCTCAGTGCCCTCGAGATGACTCCAGGCCCCAGCTTCCCACCAGTCACACGCCCTTGGGATAGGCCCTCTTCCCAGACCATGTTCCCGCCATAGCAGTTGGCACAACTCAGAGCCATTAGCCATGGTCTCAGCTGCCTGGGCCACCACACGGTGGGCTCCTTGACTGTGGCTGTCTGCTGGCCGAAGCTGGGCCACTCAGGACTCGAGTTAACAAAGCAGGTGAAGTCCAGCCTCTGCCTACCTCAGGTACTTTCCAGAAGAGAGAGTGTTGTAGGCACAGTGGCACGGCCGGGCGGTGACATGCTGACACGCAGGTTGGTAAAAGAATTTACCAGAGATAAAGTATGGGAGTAAGAAGGAGTTCATTAGGGTGTGCTGTCGTAGACCACAGTGGGCCACACAGATGAGGGGTGCCTGCGTGAGCCCTGAGGGCCGGTTGTTGGGGTGTTTTATGGGGTCGGGTCACAAGATACCTGATCGCCTTATGCACAAGTCTCTGGTTGCTGGTGAGGTAAGAGGTTTAGGGTCCACGAAGGACAGTGGGGTTTATGACTCTGATAAGGTAGGCATTGCCTGGGGTTATTAATTTGTTAGGAGAAACATACCCAGTAAAGAATGTCTGACCTTTGAGAGCCCAGGAATGGGGGTCAGTGTTGGACTTTGAAGGACGTCATTTGGCCCCTCATTTCCCCCGACAGATTGGCAGTGACAAATCTTTGGAACAGGGGTGAGAGTCCCTTTTTCCGTATTTACTTCCTGCTGAACTGTGGGCGTCGCACTGTCCCTGCCTATGGTGCCAGTCTGTCTGGGGTTTTGGGGCTCCTACACCCCGGCAGCCTTAAAGGTGGGAGTGAAAGGAGGCCCCAGTGTCATCCAAGGGCTGCGTCACCAGGATATTGGCTTGGTTCGTGGTGACAGTCTTGTTAGGAAGGTATATTTGTTCCTAAGTTCTTGGACCTCAGAGACAATAATTTTTGTAAGAGAGAGGAATACAGCATAAAAATAGGCGGATACCAAAATAAAAAGCTAAACCCAGTAAAAACAGAAGAAATTTGAGAATGTCTGAAAAGAAAGACCTTCTCCCTTCAGAGATCTAGGAAAAAGCATTGGAGAACAAGCCAGAGACCTGTTTCGTGACTGGGTTTCCGTAAGCACTGCCATACCCAACATAGCAGGCGTGTAAGTCCAGCGCTCAGAACCTATAGCTGCGAACGGGCCTGCTTGGGTGGGACGTTAAGAGCCATGTGGTTTTTGTAAGACAGCTTTCCTTAGTGGCCTAGGTAGATGTTACCATTAATGATTTTAGTGCTTTTCTAAATACGAGGAGATGCAACAATTTGGGTTCATAAAATCTGAAAATGTCTAACTATCTGAAGGCCTGTCTCACCAGTTTTCCCAGAGCAGAGAGTGCCTCATTCCCGACCTCCGCCCTGACCTCCTTTCAGAGCGCACCGAAGGTCAGCGACTTCAGTAGCTTGCGACTTAATCCTTGTCGAGGCGAATGGAACGAGTCCTCATGGTCATGAACTTGACTGTGGCTTGGGAGGCATTTCATGACCCTTTCCTCCCGCAGTGCTCGGAGTGCTCATCCCTAGGTCAGGCGCGGAGTTCACTGACGGGCCACTCAACGTGCTGTTGCAGGACTAGGCCTTACTAACAGGAGCAAAAAGCCTCCGGACCGTCCGTCTTTCTGGCCTGTTACAGTCCAGGAAAGCATTCCTTCTAGTTGCTTCTTCCCACATCTAGAGTTACACCGTTGTAATCACAGATAGCCTATGCACTGTACCTCTGGCTAACTGCTCCCAGGTGCCACTTCTTGCTTTGCTTGAGCTTGAGCAAGTTTAGAAGAAGCTTCCTGTCTATCGCCAGGGTTAGAGCGGGTATTAATTGGCCGAGTGAGAGAATCCCACCTAGTAATATTACTAGGGGCCAGCACAGAACTATAATTTCTTTCTTCTAGAATGCACTTCCTAAGGGCCTACCAGTTAGACCCTTAGAGTGGAGCAATCCACCAAGGTAACCCAGAAGTTTACTGGATATAGGTAGTTGACCATAAACCTAACAACTGGATTAACTTTAACTCTGCGTAAGATCCTGATATATATTTAGATTACTGAGCTTTAGAAATAATTCAGTTAAACGTTGTAACAATCCCCCGAGGCAGGACAGCTTCTCCTAGGCTGTGCCTTGCCCCCTTTCCAAAATTTGCAATTTAAAAAGATAGTGAGCTAAGGGTTCCTGGAGAAGACCAGGTAGAATTTTTGCATCTCATAGGCAAGTTCCTCCTAGAATGACTTTGTTCCCTTAAAAGCCAGCAAAAAGGGGTTTTTAAAATACTTCCTAGTCTCTTAAGGTAAGTGAGGGAGGTTTGGGGGGTGGTGAAAGGATTGGTGGGTTTTGGATTATTTCTGGAGCCACACCTCTCTCTGGTCCTGGCATGGAATGAGCGATGGCAGTGGCGGTGGCCGCCGTCTGTCTGGCTTGCCTTTTGTCTCTTTTCTTATCTCTCTTCTCCTAGGAATATTTTTTGTTCTCTCAGGGTTAGAATTTTGAAGAAGTATCTAGTTTTTTTTCCTAACTGAAAATTCAAAAAGAACCAGTTTTGTAATTTTTAAAAAGCTTCCCTAAACCAATTTTTCTGGAGTCTAAAGAATATTGTGGCCACACAGTATTATCTCACAATTAAATCTTCCCAGTCAGACAGAATTTGCCCAAGACGGCTCCATGGTGGAACAGAACCAGAATTTCCCATTTCACAAGACAGAGCACAAGGTACAAAACACATACATGCATGGCTGTCACAGACTGACCAGTACAAGTTCTAATCAGACAGTCCCTTACAGAACCAGATCTGAGTTTTGAGAGCGAGCCATAAAGGTTTGGACACATGAGACCTCGTACCATTTGCCCTAGTTGCGACAAGAGATTAGGCTGAAAGATGATGTTAGAGTTTAGGTTCCATTAAGTGGCCAAGCCTCTTGATCTGGAAGTCGGTATTATGGCCAGGTTGTATTACAGAAGAGGACAAGTCACTATCTCTTTAAGATCTGAAGCTCGAACTTATCCCAGTGTTTTAAAATGCAGCCCAAAGGTGAGCTCCTGGGACTAGAAGAAGCAAAGAGAAGGAAACCAGTGCAGACTCTATTCTGGAGCATCCCCTAGAAAGAGAAAGGCTAAACTTCTGGCTCCTCTTACTTTGGGTGTCCCTCAAGAAAGAGAAGCCAACCAGCGCAAGAGCCAAAACCAGCTCAAGGGCAGAAAAGCAAAGAAAAAGTGGGGGGACTCACCCACCGGCGCGGTGATGGAAGGCAGGAGGCACGGCCATGTGGAGACCTGATCCCAAAAGCAGAGAGAAGGCGCAGAGGTGCACAACGTGGTTTGGGACCAAGGAGTGTGTCGAGGGCCAGGGTCAGAGGAAGGGCGAGACAGAGGAAGAGGGAGGGGAGAGAAGGGTTAGAAAAGACAAGACACCTTTCCCACGTTCATTCATTACTACTGGTCATTTCCATCTGTCAGACCGAGTTTCAGAGCCCGTTGAGAGCAGCCCAGCCAGGGTTCCTCAGTCCTCAGCAAGACTCCAGGGAACGTCCGAACGCTAGGGAAGAACAGAAAAGTATGAGAGAGGAAAGGAAAGCATAAGAGGAAAGCCTGCCCTGACGATTCTGGCCTCCAGAGTGGAGCGTCCAATCCAGCCAGGGGGAGACCCCCATACGGGGAGAGAGAGAAGCCCAAAGGGCTCCCTGGCGTCCTAGCCATGTTCAGGCCATCAAATGTTGTGGGACACAACCAGGCGGCCCGTATGGGGACGTGGTGATGTGCTTGGGGTGGTGAAAGAATTTACCAGAGATAAAGTGTAGGACTAGAAAGGAGTATCTTAGTGTCTGCTGTCATAGACAACAGGGGGCCACACAGACAAGCGGTGCCTGTGAGTCCCAAGGGCCAGTTATGGGGGTGTCTTGTAAGGGAAGGTCACAAGGTGCCTGATTGGTTGCAGGTGAGATAAGAGATTGAAGGTCTGTGCAGGGCGGTGGGGTTTATGACTCTGAGAAGGTGGGCATTACCTGGGCTATTAGTTTGTTAGGGAAAACATGCCCAGTAAAGAATGTCAGACATCTGAGAGCCCAGGAATGGGGGTCTTTGGACTTTGAAGGACGTCAGTTGTCCCAACAGAGAGTGATTGCTCTGAATCTTGAAGGATAGGGATGAGTTCATCTGGTTCACAAATCTACATGCTTGCTACTTGACCCTAGGTACGTTATTTAACCTCTCAGTGCCTCAGTTTTCCTACCTGTAAAGTGGAGTCAATGATGCCTTTCTTGTCAGATTGTCGGACAGCCCAAAAGAAGCAACATACACAAAACACTCTAGCCCAGCTCTTAACATGTAATCAAGCCCTCAGGAGATAGTGGCTGATTATTATCACAGTGAGAAGAGTCAGCAGGTGGCCAGGAAGGAAGTGGGAACAGCGCGGGAAAAGGCCCCGCCCCATGAAAGCAGGCATGTTTGTGGGAGTGTGGTATTTGGCATGTATGGAGCAGGGGAAACATCCCTGGGTAACGCGGACTCTAAGGGGCTTGGAGCTAGGGCAGGTCACAGCCCGCCTTCAGCCTCCCCTGATCCCAGGTGCCTCCCAGCGCTGAGTCCCTGCAGAGCCACCAGTGGCACCAGTCTTTGAGGCCCAGACTGGCAGGTCACACCCGGGGAACAGTGGAGTTGGCTGAAGGCACCGAGCCCCCAGAGGGCTGAGCCATGGCCTAGCAAGCACCCACTGGGAGCCTGGGTGCAGAAGGAGCTGGCAGCCCAGGCGGGGGACCCTGCTGGAGCGAGAGTCAGGAGGAAGGGTGCCCCCGCTGCCAGAGGCTTTTTCCAGCCCGAACATTGGAAACCCCTGCTTCCCACTCCCTCCCCAGGTCTTCACAGGGATCTTCACAGCAGAGATGACCTTCAAGATCATCGCCCTGGACCCCTACTACTACTTCCAGGAGGGATGGAACATCTTCGACAGCATAATCGTCATCCTCAGCCTCATGGAGCTGGGCCTGTCCCGCATGGGCAACCTGTCGGTGCTTCGCTCCTTCCGCCTGGTACCCGGCTGGGCCCAGCAGGGGGCGGGAGGGGGCCTGGGGCACCAGGCATGTTCTGTCCAAGGTCACCAGTCAGTCACCCCTACTCTGATCTTTCATGCCTTCACCCAGCAGTTTTTCCTAGGTACCCCAGTGCTGGTGATCGGGGGGCACAGAGGAGGGCAAGACAGGAGATACCCCTCCCTCCAGAGAGCAATTGGGGTGGCCATCCTGACGATTTGCGAAGCCCATAATGGTTCAACATGCCCCCTTTGTGAGGATCCCAGGAGAGGAGCTAGTGTTCCTCCATCCCCATTCCACTCACAAGCAGACTAAGCCCCACAGCCACATGGCAAGTATCAGGTGGAACCAAGTCTGCCGACAGCTCCTCTGTAACTCTACCTGCTGATTTTGGAATCTGCATTTTTGCAACTTAAATCCACACACAAATTGCCTGAGGATCTTGTTAAACTGCAGATGCCAATTCAGCAGGTCTCAGATGATGTCAAAGCTACGGGTCTGTGGGCCACACTTGGAGTTCAAAATGTCTGAGAGGTCTAGATGTGGGACTGGAGGCAGGTCGGGGAGGGCTTCCTGGAGGAGGTGGCTTCACTTGAGGCTAGGAAGGCAGGATGGTAGGGGAGAAGAGAAAGCCCAGGCTGTGGGTTCCAATTCCGACTCCACTGCCATGAGCCAAGGGACTTAGACAAGTTACTCCACCTTTAAGGCTTGGCTTCTTCATTTGTCAAATGAGGTCATAATAGTGCCATGAATTGACTCATCCTAAGCTCCAGGCCTGGCACAGTATAGGTGTTCGATAAATGCTAAGCACCAGCTCCCTTTCTCTATGATGACGATGACTGAGGAGAGAAAGATGGAGGCAACTGGGCGAGTCAGGGATGGTTAGAGCTGGCCTGGAAGGATACTTGATGAGGAAGGGCCTGGAAGAGGGACACTTTATGATGGGGGGAATCTACTGGGAGGTTCCTGGAAGTGAGATCAAGGTGGGTAGAAGGCTGATGTGGGGAAAAGAGAAGGGCTGAACTGCGGAGAAGAGTCTGGAGCTTTTGACCTGACTCCTAGGGCAGAGCCTGATGAAACTCTGGAGGGAAAAGGGGGAAACAGGTGTCCGTGACCTCTAAGGGCTCCCTAGGTTTTCAGGCAGGAACTAGGGGCATAAGGGTGTCCATGGGGAGTGGGATCCAGAGCCCCTCACAAGGACCTCTTCCTCCCCAGCTTCGGGTCTTCAAGCTGGCCAAATCATGGCCCACCCTGAACACACTCATCAAGATCATCGGGAACTCGGTGGGGGCGCTGGGGAACCTGACGCTGGTGCTGGCCATCATCGTGTTCATCTTCGCCGTGGTGGGCATGCAGCTCTTTGGCAAGAACTACTCAGAGCTGAGGCACCGCATCAGCGACTCGGGCCTGCTGCCCCGCTGGCACATGATGGACTTTTTCCATGCTTTTCTCATCATCTTCCGCATCCTCTGTGGCGAGTGGATTGAGACCATGTGGGACTGCATGGAGGTGTCTGGGCAGTCACTGTGCCTGCTGGTCTTCTTGCTTGTTATGGTCATCGGCAACCTGGTGGTAAGTTGGCCACTGGCCTCACACTCACTCACCTACACATCCATTCAACCACCCAGCTACCCACCTACTCAATCATCCATCTGTCCATTCACTCACCCAGCTAGCTACCCACCCACCCACCCACCCATCTACCCATCTATCTGTCCGTTCACTCAGATAGCCCCCATCTATTCATTCCCTTACCCATCCATTCATCAACCATCCATCAATCTGCATTCATTCATACACACCTACTCATCCATTTGCCCATCTATTAACTCACCCAATTATCCACCCATCCATTCATTACCCATTTTTCCATTCACTTATCTATCCCTCCACTCATTCATCCACCTCTGCATTCATCCATCTATCAACCGGCTCACCCATTCATTCATCTTTCTCATCCATCTGCTCATCCATCTAGCTGCTCACTCACTGAGCTGTCCATTCATTCACATCACTCTTCATTTGCTCATTCATTCATTCACCCACCTATTTACCTACTTATCTATTATTTATTCACTTTACATTTATTTATTTGCTCATTAACCACTTACTGTCAGTGATTTATCACCTGGTTTTTAAATTCAGCCTGACAAACTTTGCTGAGCCCGTGTTGCATGCAAAATACTGTGCCAGATGCTGTGTTAGGCACACCGTGGCCCTGACATTTCTCACCAACTTGAGAGAGTGAGGAGGTGGAGAGTGCAAACAGGCCTGAGATGACTTTCAAGCTGGTCAAAATAGTCAGAGCCATTAAGGAGGAGCCCATGGGTGCTTATCCTCTTCAGCTGGGGAAATCAAGGAAGGCTTCCTGGAGGCGTGGATTTGGAGCAGACCTGATAGGTGATACTAGAGAGGGAAGGAACAGGAAGAGCAAAGCACAGATGCCGGCAGGTGGTGGTCCAGGTGAGGTGGGCCCATAGGAGCCTTTTATGTCACTCTGGGTAGCTGTGGTGGGAGTCCCTGCCATCCTGTCAAGAAGGGCCCAGGCCTTGGTGCCCATGACCACCTGTCTGTCCCAGAGCAGGTGCATCTTGCCTTGTGTCTACAGTGTGGGGAATTCTGGAGTTGAGGGAGATCAAACCTGAATGCCAGAGAAGGGTGGGGATGAGTCAGTGGTTCAGGGAGAAGTCAGTGTCCTCTGTGGACATGCAGCCACCTTTCTGGGGAACACAGGGGGACCACACATGCTCCATCGCCCCTGCATGGTCTGGCTCCCACTGGTGTGGGCAGCAGAGGCTCACGTCAGCTCGTAGAGAGGTTTAGGTGGTATGAGTACTGTGGGCTGCAGATTCCAGAGCCTTTCTGCAAACCTGCCTGCTTTCTCCTCCCACGTGCCTTAACCAGGCCAGGGTGGGGCCAGTCTCCCTCAGGCCCCACAGGTGAAGGGAGCCCAGAGAGGAAGCAGGCATCGGTGCACAGTGCTGATGGAACCCAGCTTTGGCTGGCCTCGCAACCCCCCTTCCCTCCCCTCAAACCTGGTGCCCGTTGGGGTGCCCCTCACTCACCCCTGGCCCAGCCCGGGGGCACCAGACTCTGTTCTAATGAGGATGCAAGTACCTGGAGCTCTCAGCCCAGGGCCAGGCAGAGCTGCCCTCACACACGCAGCCTGTGATTTCCGAGCGGATCTGCCTGGGGATGAGAAGATTAGAGGCTGTTGGAGGAGGGAAGTTAATGCAGCCCACGCAGCCCCCTCCCTGGCCGCCTCAGGAACTGGGCCTCTGCCGGGCGTGGGTGGAAGCAAGATTGCCATTGAAATGGGAAGTGATGATCAGGCAGGGGTTGGGGAGCAGCAGCGTGATTGACGGGGAAAGCACTGGCAGCAGCCGAACTTCTGAAGCTGGGGACAGGGGAGGCTCTCATGTCCTCGGTGGGTGGACAAGGCTGCCCAGGCCCCCCCCCCCCCGCCCTGCCCCCGGCCTGGCTGCAGATGCTTGAGGCCAGGGGATATGAGGCCGGGCGTGAGTGAGGGATGTTGGGGAGGATTCAGGGTAGGCTACCGGGGACAGAGGCAGGCCAGACCAGAGGTCCGTGTGGACAGCAACTCTGAATCACATCACATACCCCACCCGCCAGTGATGACATAAAAAAAGGCCACCAGGTGTCAAAAGTGATCACCTCCATGTAGAGACAAAACGGGAGTACCCACTTCTCAACCTTCCCATACTGTCCACGTGAATGCGTGTTTCCTTAAACCAAAGGCAAGTTTCTGAGGCCTGGCACCCCAACCTTACCTTACCCACTGCTTTCACCAGAATTTTCACCCCCAGCTCGCTGACTGGCGTGTCTGAGTCCAGAGCAGGGGCTCAGATCGGGTGTCCAGTGGATGGGGTTATTTGTTTTTTTGTTATTAAGTTGTATGAGCTGTTTATATATTCTGGAAATTAAGCCCTTGTCAGTCTCATCGCTTGCAAATATTTTCTGCCATTCCATAGGTTGTCTTTTTGTTTTGCTTATAGTTTCCTTTGCTGCACAAAAGCTTATGTTTAATTAGGTCCCATTTGTTAATTTTTGCCTTTACTTCTATTGCCTGGGTAGACTGCCCTAGGAGAACATTGCTGAGATTTATGTCAGAGAATGTTTTGTCTATGTTTTCTTCTAAGAGGTTTACTGTGTCTAGTCTTATATTCAAGTCTTTAAGCCATTTTGAGTTTATTTTTGTGCATGGTGTGGGGGAGTGTTCTGACTTCATTGACTTACATGCTGCTGTCCAGTTTTCCCAGCACCATTTGCTGAAGAGACTGTCTTTACTCCATTGTATATTCTTGCCTCCTTTGTCAAAGATTAATTGCCCATAAGTCTGTGGGTTTATTTCTGGGCTTTCTATTCTGTTCCATTGATTTATGTGTCTGTTTTTGTGCCAATACCACACTGTTTTGATTACTATAGCTCTAGTATTGTCTGAAGTCTGGGAGAATTCTCTAGCTTTGATTTTTTTTTTAATTGAATTACACTCAGTTATAATGTGTCAATTTCTGGTGTACAGCAGTGTCCCAGTCATGTATATTCATACATATATTGGTTTTCATACTCTTGTTAAAGGTTGTTACAAGACATTGAATATAGTTCCCTGTGCTATACAGGAGGAATTTGCTTTTTAATCTGTGTTTTATATATAGTGGCTAACATTTGCAAATCTCAAACCCTCAAATTTATCCCTTCCCCCCCCTTTCCCCCAGTAAGGATCTCTAGGTCGATCCATGTTGCTGCACATGGCATTAATTTGTCATGGGGGTTGTTTTTATTACGGGTGATTGCCACATCTTTCCTCTGCAGTGCTGGCTGTTATCCCCTTGATTGGGGGTGTGGTTAGTGTTGTGGTGACCAGAGCATGCCTTGGTTGTTGAGCAAGGCCTCCTTTTGGCCCTGTGGTTGTCACAGCGCTGACAGGCTGGGTCTGCTCCCCTGTCATTGGAATAGAGGCTTCCAGACCAGCTTCTGATCTGCGGTGTGTGGTAGGCAGGATTCGAGAGCTTCCACTGGAAGAGCCACTGAGTGTTCCTCTGCAGGACATGTCCACCGGGGAGTGCCCTCTGTGGTGTTGTCTGTTACTCGTTATGTGGGTTTACAAAGTAGTTTATTGATGCTGCCCTTGTCCCCACCTCAGCCGTGGAAATGTCAGCCACCCGGCCTGGTGTCCCCCAGGTGCTGCGCCCAGAGCCACCTTGCAGATCCACCAACATCAGGTGCTAGGCTCTGCCGTAGTGCGCCACAAGGTCAGGCAGGCCTGCTGCCCCTACCATGCACCAGAACTCCGCTCGTTTGTCTCAGAGACACAGGTCCACAAAAGTGCCAGTGGAGCAGATCTGCCACCTCTGCCTTGGGCTATAATCAAATGTCAGTCCTGCCTTGGAAATCGCAGGCCCCCTGGGTATGGATTCAGGTTTCAGCCCTGCCTTTGCCCGGGAGCCGCGCACCAGGGACCGAGCAAGTAGGGGCGATGGCTGTGTCTGAACCCCACCTGTCTTCTTGCTCTTGCACTGACAGGTGCCGAGCAACGCAGCTCTGGGCTGGCGGAGATGGCTGCCGTGGCTGGGCTGCCTCACGCCCCGCTACCCCCACAACACTCACCAGTAGTGGTGCTTTTTATGGGGGTCCCAGGTTGTTCTGCACACACTTGCAGCCTCAGCCTGCACCACACACCACTCCTGAGGCTGCCTCCACGCAGTCAGCCCCAGTCCTCTCCCTGGGCTCGTTCACCACCCACCAGCCCGGCCCACCCCCGCCAGCTCACGTCTCGGGCTGGAGATCGCAGGGACCCCGGTGCTCGTTTCTCTCAGTTCTGTCTGCCACGCGGCTGCTGCTTTCCCCTCCGAGCCTCTGAAGCTCCCTTTTTGACCCCACAGGCTGTGTCTGGGCCCTTGGGAGGAGGAATGAGAATCTGTCTTTCCTTTTACAGCCAAACTCTCTATTCAAGAGTGTGGGGGGTTAGGATGAGCGCCCAGGGTTCGAGCCGTTTGCCTCTGGCAGTCCTTAAGGTCCCCGGGCCTCGGCGCCCCTATTCTGGCCAAGGCTGAGCACCCAGGGCACGGCGTTGTCTCCCCAGGTCCTGAACCTCTTCCTGGCTTTGCTGCTCAGCTCCTTCAGCGCAGACAACCTCACAGCCCCCGACGAGGACGGGGAGTTGAACAACCTCCAGCTGGCCCTGGCCCGCATCCAGCGGGCCCTGCGCTTCATCAAGAGGACCACCTGGGACTTCTGCTGTGGGCTCCTGCAGCGGCGGCCTCAGAAGCCCGCAGCCCTCGCCACCCAGGGCCAGCTGCCCAGCTGCGTGGCCACCTCCAGCCCCCAGCCACTCCCAGGGACAGAGAAGGCACCACCGGCCCACAAGGAGACACGGTTTGAGGAAGGCCAGCGGCCCGGCCAGGGCACGCCTGAGGATCCAGAGCCTGTGTGCGTGCCCATCGCTGTGGCCGAGTCAGACACGGATGACCAAGAGGAGGACGAGGAGAACAGTCTGAGCACAGGGGAGGAGTCCAGCAAGCAGGTGAGCCTCCAACCCGACCCTCCTCGCGTGTGTAGCACTGTCCAGGGCCCAGGGCTCTGCTGTCCAGGGGCCCCAGCCTCACTCAGAGCAGTTGCGCCAGCAGGAATGGCCTGGAGGTAGAGGACAGGCCATGTCCCAAGAACCAGCCTCATGGAGACCAATTCCCAACCCTCTCTGCCCAGCCCAGGAAGTCATCTCGGAAGGGGCTACTGTCCATCATTCATTCCCTGGCTGGTCACAGGTAGCTAATTGTACAGAAAGGGAAACTGAGGCACAGCAAGAGAGACTTGCTAGGAGTTCCTCATGCATCTAGGGAGAGCCAGAACCTGTGGCCCCCAGCCCCCAACCCTGTTCTCTGTGCCCCCCCCCCCCGCAGGACTAACGGTGGAATGTCTTGGGGAGGGAGGACTGTGGTCTTCTGACCTCCTCACTGCCCCTTCCCCTCCTCCCAGGCCCAGGGCTAATTCTGAGATTTAAAAATAAGCACCCCTAAGATGGCAGGTGTCAGAGACAGCACTATCTTATCTCCCAACCTGTTATTTTTAACACTTAGGACTAACGTCTGAACAAAGAGACAGTACCCCACCCCACCCCCTCATTTTTCTCATGGCCTGAGCCAGGCTCAGATGGCTTCCCCTTAGGTCTTAGGTCAAACAGTGAGGACTGGTTCTCTGTTTCGTTGGGCCCAACCTGGCCGCTTCCTTGGGGCCTGCACTGGGTGGGCCAGGCTGAAAAGAGCAGCTGCTCCCCTGCGTGGAATTTGATCTGAGGCTCCAGGCTCGGTTCCACATCCTCCTGCCCCGCTGTGGTCCCAGAGGCCAGCTTCTGCCCTTTCAGTCAGGCTGTGGGACAGCCATGGTGTCAGTTGGGGGAGGGGGAGCGTCAGCGTAGCCAGGACCACGGCTTCCAATTAGCTCCAGGATGCTCGTGGCACAGGAGTGGAATTCCGGCTGCCCCTCCTTTTCCTCCTCTTCTCCTTCTCTCGAGCCTGTTGGCTCTAGCTCCCTGGGGCCTGAGTGTGTGTGTGTGTGTGCACGCAGGCACAAGCAAGCAAGCTGGGGTGCCATGGGAACTCACGGGGGACGTCAGCATGTCCTTCTGAAGTGGAGATGCCAGCATCTGGGAGCTGCACCCTTCAGGGAGCACGAGGAGCGGGTGATGTGTGCTGGGCAGGCCAGGACTTTACCTTTTGCCTGGACCTATCAGGAGCCTGCCAGTCACTCATTCAGGATCCCTGAGGGAGGGGTCTTCAGTGAGATGAGGCCCCATGAAGAGGGCAGAAGGCAGTAACCCCACTGCACGGGCAGGGTCTGAAGCAGAGCCAGGGTCCTGGAAACACTCTGGCCTGGCAGCTCATGGGCTGCGGGGGGGTCTCTTCAGCAGGAATCCCAGCCTGTGTCCTGTGGCCCCGAGGCCCTCCCACAGCCCAGGGCCTGGAGCCAGGTGTCAGAGACCACCTCCTCCAGGGCCGAGGCCAGTGCGGCTCCGGCAGACCTGCGGCAGCAGCGGAGAACAGGGGCCCGGGCCCCAGGGTGCAGTGAGGTAACGTGCACCTTTGTCCCTGAAGCCGGTGGGGCACTGCCGCTGGGGCTGGAGCCAGGCCTGAGTTTGCTGGAGGGAACCACAGCCGCTGTCGCAGGCAGCGTGGGAGACCCGTGTGCAGAGGGGAGCACGGACAGCCCTGTCCTGACAGTGGAGGGATGGCGTGGGGTCCAGGGCCATGGGGCCCGCCCAGGACCAAGATGCAGGACTAACCCTAGGCCTCCCTGTGCTCACCCCCTCCTCACATGGTTCCTGTGCTTTGGTCCTGTCGGCAAGTGTTTGTCCTGTGAACGACCTCATCCCAGGGGACACTGGGGAGCTCTGAGAACAAGTTCTTGGCACATGAGCCACCAGCTGCTTCTCACCTGGACAAAAACAGGCCACAAGTGTGAGGCCTGCTGTAGGGGTTTGTTCTGGACATAAAAGTGTTTTAATTTGAATTCACCACCAACATTTAAAACCTAGAACTTTTGTGGGTTTTGTTTTGTTTTTGTTTTTTTTTTAAATCTGCATTTCTGGCTTCTCTTGAAAAAAAATTATAAGAGCCGCCCCGCTGGAGACAAATGGTAACTGCCTTCTCGACACCGGCCAGAGCGCTCCAGTTTGCCAGACCCCACCTGCCTGACTTCATTCCATCTCCAGCCTGGCCCCCTTTGAGTTTGCATCCCCTGAGCTAACTGGGCAGTGGCACTGCTGACTACCCCCCGCCCCACATCCCACCTCACTGGGAAGATGGAGGCCACGTGTTCAGAGACAGCGCCGGGGGCCCTCGTTCTGCAGCCGGACCTCAGAGCTGTGACAGCTCCAGCAGAACATTTCTCCTTCGCCTTGTTCCTCTCATGGGGTGGACCCCCGGGAGGCTTTGTGAGCATGGCCAGTTTGGGCGCACAAGGTCATGGTGGAGACATTGTCCGGACTATGCAGGCCATGCGTCTCCCCTGGAGAGTCTGACACACGAAGGCACGTGGGAAGAGGAAAACCCAAGAGGGGCAGAGCATCACGAACAGAAGGGGCTCCTGGACTAGAATGTTGATCTTTGAATGAGTTTTGTAACTTCTTCACCTCTTGTGGTCAGTTCACCGTGGGACCCGTAAAAGGGAGAGTGAGACAGTCTGGGAGAAAGACCCCCTCATCTCACCTGCAGCGGGATCCTGAGAACTTGTCCCGCATGACAGCCCCACGCACCTAAGGCAGCACCTGTGTCAGGAAAGAAAGCCCATGTGAAGCCCTCTGGCTGTGCCTCACAGCAAATCTGGGAGAAGGGCGTGACCCTCAAAGCCATGGGGACCACGGAGACCCCCAGGGCCACCTTGTACCCAGGAGCACTCTACCATCTCCCGGGAATCCAGTCCTTCCTCATCACAAACCTCAAGGTTAAAGAGGACTTTGAGACCACCTTGAGTCATCAAAGGAAGGGGAAGGAAGCCAGCTTGCCCCAGAGTGGAGCTGGAGCCTGAGCAGCATGAGGTGGCCAACAGCTGGGGGATGTAGACGGGATCTGAAGCAGAGGGAGGCTGCCCTTCCTTCACAGCACCCTCCCCTGCCACATGTGTCATTAGGTGGGTCCCTAAAAGCAGAGCCTCAGCCTGGCTTCCTGTGCACGTGATTCACTGAGGGAGAGCTGTCAGGAGAGACCCGTAAGGAAGCCAGAGACGCAGGATGAGGCAAAAGCAGCAACTCCAGGCGGCATCTGGCTGGTTTCTAGCCTCAGCTTGGTCTCCTCCGGATCAGTCGGTCACTGGGTGTCAGCTACCCCAGGCTTGGGTTGTAACTCCCAAGCCATTTCCAGGGATAGCAGGTCCCTGACTAAAGACAATTTTCTGGAGAAGGGGTTCAGTGTTAAACAGTGTTCATGGCAGCTAGAGATGGGTGTGCTGGCCCAAAGAGGGGGACCGGGCAGAACTACCTCACCCTGTATGCTGGCGCCCACCCACGAAACACGCGGACACTCATAAGGACACCCACACATACTCTGTAATCAGGTTATGCGAGATCAGAGCGGCAGAACCCTGCATGGCCAGGCTGGGAAGGTCCCAGCACCTTCTCGCTCTTGTTCTAGGCTCTGTGCATCACATCAGCCCCCAAATGAATCAGGCGAGAAATGTGGGCTGGGTTGCTGGCCTGTCCTCTGTGTGTCTGACCTTGTGCCTGTGTACCTGTGACCCTGCCTCTGACTGTTCGGGTGCGGCACGCCTGTTCCCTCTGCATGTGCCCAGCTACCACTGTGTGTCCATGTCCCAGTGTGCGTCCGTGTTGTGCCCCATGTCTGCTTTATTTCCACATAGATGCCTTCCTTATCCCCAGAGTTTTCCCAGAACCCCTTCCCAACCCTGCAGCCCTGCCCTAGACTCCTACAGATCAGAATCACAGACCCAGGAGCCTTGAGTTCTGGCCTCAGCTCATCCCTGACTGGCCCTAGGTGACCTTCATGGCAGGTTCTCCTCCACCTGGGCTTAGATTCCCAAGGTGTACAATGGACACCTCCCCTCAGGGAGCCCCAGGCTCCTCTAGACTCTGGGTCCAAGGCTAGAGGCTGCTGCACGGCCCTCACTCGTGCCCTCGCCCACCTGCCCCGCCGTCCTGCCCACAGATGCCCGAGGACAGTTACTCCGAGGGGAGCACAGCTGACATGACCAACACTGCTGACCTCCTGGAGCAGATCCCCGACCTCGGCGAGGACGTCAAGGATCCAGAGGACTGCTTCACCGAAGGTACTGCCCTGGGTGGCCTTCTGTCCCAGCCTTAGCCCCTCTGAGAGGGGCAGGAGGACCCACAGCTCCTGGGAGCACAGGCCTTGTCAAACCCCACTCTGAGCCCAGTGCCTGCCGTCCCTTCCCCATTCCTCGTGACCCTGGGGCCCTTCCGTCTGCCAGTGACGTGAGTCATGGTGAGCCTGTCCGCGACGTGCTGGGCTGGGCAGCTGTGGGTTGGCTGCACCGAGGGCTGGTGGCAGGGTTTTGGGGGTGGTAGTATGACTGCCTGCCCCCACAGCAGCAGGGACTGGGTCTGATTCTCTCTGTCCCCTCAGTCCCTGGCACAGTGCCTGGCACATAGTAGGCCCTCTGTAGATCCTCAAGGTGGGTGTGGCATGTCGCACATTGGTGATTGGCGTCTGGAGCTTTTATGGATCAGTGGTATATTTGGAGGGTTGCTGGCGGTAAAACGAGTTTGCCCTCCATATAACACGTCACTTGGGTCTGTCACTGAGGGATCTGCCCTTCCCAAGGCTCAGAAACTGCAAACATGGACAAGGCCCAGGGACAGAGCACCCTAGGGGGATCTAGAACATCCTCCCAGGGGGAGAGTTTCTCAGATGAGCAGAGGGCAAGGTGGAGCCCACCCCAAACCCAGCCCCTGCCCAGACCTGCCAGGCCCTTCATCTACTTACTGGTTATCTGGCTCATCAGGCCTCCCCACGGCATGCCTGCTGAGTGTGGCCCCTGAGGACGACACCTGCAGTCACCCTCTCTCTGCCCGCCACCACAGCCCCGCCCACCACGTCACCAAGTTCAGTACCCATCCTTATAACCTCTTTCAGTCATTCCTTCAACCAGCTAGCTTTTTGCCATCAGATGTGAGCATTCGCAGGCTGTGGGCCGGGCCTGACCCCTTTCCCTCTCCCTCTCTCCCAGGCTGTGTCCGGCGCTGTCCCTGCTGTACTGTGGACACCACACAGTCCCCAGGGAAGGTCTGGTGGAGGCTGCGCAAGACCTGCTACCGCATCGTGGAGCACAGCTGGTTCGAGACGTTCATCATCTTCATGATCCTGCTCAGCAGTGGAGCGCTGGTACCCTCCTGGGGATACAGGGTTGGGCAGGGAGGGATGGAGGAGCAGGGGAGGGCGGAGAAAGGAGGTCTCCAGCTGGAAAGCTGAGTCAGAAACTGGGGCAGGACCTCTGCTGAAAATGCATTCCCCCAGGGCCCCAGATCAGGGATCAACTCACAAACTCTCAACACCTACAGCACACAGGGAGGTCAGAGCAGGAAGGGCTCACAGAGGGCATTTGTCCAGGCCCCCTTGTTCCACAGAGGGAACTGATTTGCCCAGATCACAGCTGCCATAGGTCACAGGTCGCCAGCCACCCACACCCAAGCTCTGGTGACGCACCCACCTGCACACAGCATCAGGTGCTCCGTCAGACTGGTTCAGTGCAGTTAACAATGCTGGTTAATATTACACTGGGAGCTCCACTCATTCTGTGTCTTCTGGGGCGAGGTGCCAAGCGATGTAGTTCACACATTATCACATTTAATCCCCACAACAGCCCTTTGTAAAAACATTAAGTAACTTGCCCAAAGCTCCACCACTCACAAGCAGCAGATGTGCCCTTTGAACCCCGACAGTCAGATTCCAGAGTTTTTTGTCTTGACTTTCCATTTGTTCAATAGCTCTTTTCTAAGCCCTCCTTGTATCTACTAGTCCTGTGAGCCACGGAGAAGCAATAGGAGGAGGAGACGCCGGCTCTGGCTTCAGAGGCCCTCTCCCTGTCTAGTCGAGGAAACCAGATTCAGCTCGAGAGAGTTGAGCAAGAATGGAGTGGATGACGCAGGGTGATGGGAGGCCAAGGGGGACTGGGACAGTCAGGAAGCCTCCCTGGTAGAAGCAGATGGAGATGGAGTTGGACGCTGGAGAGCAGGGAGGTTTGGGGTACACCTGTGGAATCTAAGCCCGGGTGGAGGAGAACCTACCCCATCTCGCTCCCAAGCACTCTGCTCTGACCTCTCAGAGCCCCTTCTGGGAGGAGGTGGAACAGCCCTGGAGAGGGTTGTGGAAAGTTCTGGGGAACAGGGAGAGGGGTGATCAAGAAGGTAGAAGAAACAGACATTTAACTGGCCCAGAGGAAGCAAGCATCTGATTTTGTTGGGGAGCTGAGGCGTTCGTGCGTGAGCACCTAATGAGGAATGCTTTGGGCTCGGGAGAGGGCCACTCGGATCCCAGGCTGTGTGCCTCCAGCCCGTGCTGCCTCCTGTGGGGGAGGCCATAGGGAGGCCCTGTGCTGTCACTGCTAAATCTCTGGGCCTCCCACCCCACCCTGTGCTGCCCTGCCCCGTCCCAGAATGGGCCTAGAGCCATGGCTTGCAGGCTACATGCTGTTTTACCGTTGGCAGCTAGAGCCAGATCTCTGTAGGTTTCAGAGAAGGAGGATTTGACAATATGTTAACGAGTTTTGTTTTTAAACAGCCACAAACAAGGGCAGCCAGAGCCATTTAGTCTAGGCTGTGGAGGAAAAGCTCAGCCTAGCATAAGTGAGGAGGAGTTTTGGCAAGTGAATGGTGACTGTAATCAGGGTAGACAGCCAAGCACTGTTTAAAAAAAAAAAAAACAAAAAACCCACATTAATGATATATTGAGAAAAAGAAATCTTAGTATGCTATTTAAAGTTATAAACTTGTTTAACTGAAAGCAGACTATATCACTTCCAAATTGCTAAAGGGGAAATTTTTTAAGAACACAGAGATTTTTACAGCAAAAGATAGGAACAAGGAAGCACTGAATCAGGAAACAGAAAGTAATATGGCAAAGGCAAGATCAAATGTGTTTTAATAATAAATGTAACTGGATAAAATTCGTCTTTTAAAAGAAAAGGACTCTAAATGGGCTGGGAAAAAAACTCTTTAGCTATATGCTCTCAAATGACAAACCTGAAACTCTGTGACTCAGAAATATTAAAAGTGAAATAATAAGATACAGCAGGCAGATGCAAACAATGACAAAAATCGGAGTGTTTTTGTTTGTTAATGTTAAACAAGGTAAAAGCCTGGAGGGAAAACAAAGAGGGTCCAACCTATAATAAAAATACAACTATTATGAATATATTTGCTTGGGATTTCATAGCACTTACGTAAAACAAAAATAGAAAAAAGTGGTAACAGTGTAATAGTACAGTGAGATTTTACCACATTTCTGTTAGTTCTTGACAGATCAAGTAGAAAGAAGACAAAGAAATCTAAAAATATATTTATAGTTAATAAAGCTGATCTAACCTAATAATAATAAAAATAATAGCTAACACTTAAATAGTACTCACTATGTGCCAGGCCCTGTTGTAAACATTTTACAAATATTAATTCATTCAATTTTTGTAATAACCCTATGAAATAGGTACTATTATTAAGTCTATTTTACAGATAAGGAATCTGCTAGGTGGAGCAAAAATAGAAAGATTAAAAGCAAACCCTTAGAAATGTAAGTCATTTTTTTTTAATTGAGTTATGGTCAGTTTACATTATCAATTTCCGGGGTAGAGCACAATTTTTCAGTCATACATGAATATACATATATTCATTTTCACATTCTTTTTCACCGTGAGCTACCACACAGTCTTGTATATATTTCCCTGTGCTATACAGTATAAACTTGTTTAACTGTTCTATATATACCTGTCAGTATCTACAAATTTCGATCTCCTACTCTGTCGCTTCCCACCCCCCTCTCCCCTGGCAACCATAAATTTGTATTCTATGTCTATGAGTCTGTTTCTGTTTTATATTTAAGTTAATTTGTCTTCTTTTTTTTTTTAGAGTCCACATATGAGTGATATCATATGGTATTTTTCTTTCTCTTTCTGGCTTACTTCACTTAGAATGACATTCTCCAGGGACATCCATGGCATTATGTTGTCATTTTTATGGCTGAATAGTATTCCATTGTATAAATATACCACAACTTCTTTATCCATTTCTTTATTGATAGACATTTAGGCTGTTTCCATGACTTGGCTATATTGTAAATAGTGCTGCTATGAAAATTGGGGTGCAGGTGTCTTTTTGAATTAGGGTTCCTTCTGGATATGTGCCCAGGAGTGGGATTACTGGGTCATATGGTAAGTCTATTCCTAGTCTTTTGAGGAGTCTCCATACTGTTTTCCACAGTGGCTGCACCAAACTGCATTCCCACTGGCAGTGTAGGAGGGTTCCCTTTTCTCCACAGCCTCTCCAGCGTTTGTCATTTGTGGACTTTTGAATGGTGGCCATTCTGATTGGTGTGAGGTGATACCTCATTGTAGTTTTCATTTGCATTTCTCTGATAATTAGTGATGTTGAGCATTTTTTCATGTGCCTATTGATCATTCGTATTTCTTCCTTAGAGAATTGCTTGTTTAGGTCTTCTGCCCATTTTTGGATTGGGTTGTTTGTTTTTTTCTTATTAAGTCATATGAGCTGCTTATATATTCTGGAGATCAAGCTTTTGTCAATTTCATCTTTTGCAAATATTTTCTCCCATTCTGTAGGTTGTCGTTTTATTTTGCTTATGGTTTCCTTTGCTGTGCAAAAGCTTGTAAGTTTCATTAGGTTCCATTTGTTTATTCTTGCTTTTATTTCCATTTCTTGGGTACATTGCCCTAGGAGAACATTTTTGAGATGTATGTGAGATAATGTTTTCCCTATGTTTTCTTCTAAGAGGTTTCTTGTATCCTGTCTTATGTTTAAGTCTTTGATCCATTCTGAGTTTATTTTTGTGTATGGTGTGAGGGACTGTTCTAGATTCACTGATTTACATGCTGCTGTCCAGTTTTCCCAACAGCATTTGCTGAAGAGACTGTCTTTATTCCATTGTATATTCTTGCCTCCTTTGTCGAAGAGTAATTGACCAAAAAGTTTGTGGGTTCATTTCTGGGCTAAAGTCATTCTTAAACAAACCTTGGATCAAACAGAAAATAGTTTAGTGGTAGGTTCATGGGTGTTCATTATATTAATAAGTAAACAAATAAATAAGATAAAGACACTATTTGTGGACCAAAGATGACAGTGCGTCATAAATCAAAGATGACGACTCAACCAGTTTTGCCCACCTGAAATCTAAAAAATAAGAAAGGAAAAAATAGAGAAAAATACTTTGCAGGGGTAGAAACTAGAAAGTAACAATATTGTTAACACTACATGTGGGGTACGGCCAAGACTGTAATAAGGGTAAAATATATAGGCTTAAATATTTTTATTATTAAGTGTTAAGAATGTAAATTAATTATTTAACTCAAGTAATTAGAAATATAACAAATCCTTAAAGCTAAGGAAGTAATTACTAATATAAAAATATAAATGAATGAATTAGAAAATAAACAGTAAAACGGAAAAAATTCCAAAGCTGATTACTTGAAAATTTAAATGATCAAATAAACCACTAGCTAATCTAATCTCTTAACCTCTCCAAGAGTGGATTCTTTCATATTCTCAAGGAAGAAAATAATTCCAATGCTATTGTAAAATCTTCTAATGTATAAAAAAATGGAAAATCTGCAAATTATTTTTGTGAAAGTTAAATAGTGCTGATTTTTAAAATTTGAAGTATACCAAATGGAAAACCAGAGACCAGTTTTCATACTCCATACTTACGAATAGTGATGCAAAAATCTTAAAATACATGCAAGTAGGATCCGGTAATATATTTAAAAGATTAAATGAGTCATAGTTAGGTATATTCTAACTGAATGGTTAGAATGGTGCCATATTAGGATATGTATTTATATGAGTCAGACAAAGATGTAAAACCATATAATCATCTCAATGAATGCCTAATTTTTAAAACTTTGGTAAGAATAGAAATACAATTATTTCCTTAACTTAGTGAAAAGCTTACTGTCAAATTAACTTCTTTTTTTATGGAGGGCCTGGGGATTGAACCCAGGACCTCGCGCATGCTAAGCATGTGCTCTACCACTGAGCTCTACCCCCTCCCCCTCAAATTAAGTTCTGTCATTATTTGTAGTAAAGCACTTGAAACACTTCTACTAAAGTCAAGAATAAGAAAATGATGATCTAACTACATTTTAGCTGTTTTTCATTATTTAATAATAATCTTGAAATACTAGTCAGAGCTAAATAGTATAAAAATTGGAAAATAGAAGAAATGTAGTTAATATTATCCAGTATAAAATGAGTTTAAAATAATAGAAATATATCATTATGTATAGATGATTGCCTAGAAAAAATTTTAACAGATTAAAAATGGTTTAAAACCTATTTTTAAAAATATGACCAGATATAAAATAAATACACAAATATTTATTGCTGTTGTTGTTTTATACTGACAGAAACTGTTTAGTCACAAGTAACATTTCTCAAATAGTCCTATATGCCAGGCCTTTTAAGCATAAAAGAATCGAAAATAAATATAACCTGAGGTGTATGAGAGGTACATGAAGAAAACTATTAAACTTTCCTAAGGATTGTAAAAGAAGACAAACAGACAGATAAACATACTATAAATATACTCTGGTCTTGGGTAGAAAGACTGTACTAAAACAGTTCATAACAATACATTTCTAACGTTTTTTAGTGAATTTGACAAAACATTGCTTAAGTTTATCTTAAAAATTATGAAAAATGGTCAGGAAGATTCACATGACACTAATTCAGGAACAGACAGAAAGAGCAGCAGAACCACACAGATCAGAAATAGATTTCAGCAAATAGAGAAATGTAGTGGATGATAAAGTCAGCCTCTAATCTGTGGATTTAAAGTGGATTCTTTAATAAAGTGTTAGGACAGTTGACAAGCCACTCTGCAAAAAAATATTAAAATGGGTATTTGCTCTTTACCAAAATATATTAGATTTTAAAAATTATAATATAAAATTATGAAACTAGAAAGCCAAAAAAAAAAAAAAAAAAGGAAGAAGAAAAGAAAGGTCATTTTTTTCCTTTGGCCCTAGAATAGGCAAAGGCTTTCTTAACATGACACCAAAGGTTTAACTAAATGAAAATCATAATAAATGCTATAATTCTATTAAACGATGTAACAATAAATGAAAATGAAGTACAGAACTTCAATATGGTTAACAAACGTAAACAAGATTTAAAGGCACAAAACTAGGATAAAGCGTCTAAAACAAAGAGTTAGTGTCCCCAGGTAAACCCAACACTCAGGAGAAAAAATAGGCAAAGGAGATGAACAGGAAATTTATAAAGAGCACTGCAAATATCCAAGGAAATGGTGTCAGGATCACTAGAAATAAAACAAATTAAAATGTAACAATGACAACTTGTATTCATTAGGCTGGGAAACGTGACAAAGGAGATGCGGCACCAGTGTGGGTGGTGGGGGGAGAGCTGCCTTCATGCACTGGGAAGGAAGTGTCAATCGGTGTCCCCTTCTGGAGGTCCTGTTCCTAATCTGTACTGAAAGTACAGCTTTGCCTGGCACCTCAACTCTAGGACATTATCCTCCTCAGATAATCAGATGAGTTGCTCATTGCACTGTTGTTTCTACTAGGGATAAACTGGAAACAATGGCTAAATAATAGCAAATGCAAATAATGAAATATTATGCAGCCTTCAAAAAGAATGATAGATACATATTGTACATATTCTCATATCGGGTAGATAAATGTTCACAAAAGATTGTTTCATGGAAAAGGAAATTTCAAAACAAAATAGTTTACCTTATAAAATTGTGTGCTCAAATACACACAGAGTCGAAAAGAATGTTCATCTGAATGTTAGCAGTGGTTACTTTAATATCATGAAACTGGAGATGCCTTTTATTCTTATAATTTCTGCATTTCATTTTTTATAAGAAGGATATATTTTTATAATCAGAAAAAGACTCGCCCACTTTATATCTTGAACAGTTTCCAGTCAATTTTGGGACCTGAATTATCCATTGTCCCATCTACACTGGCCAGATGAGCCGTGTGATGCCCCAGTGGTGTATACTAGGACACTGCTGACAGCACCAGCCCCCTGGATCACTGTAGCTCACAGAGGCCCTGCGGTTGGACAGGGAGGCCCAGAGCAGCTGGTGGAGGCAGCTCCCCGGGGCCCTCAGTGACGCACTCAGTTGCCTAGACTGGGAGCCCCAGAGTGCACTGAACGGGGGGAGCAGGTACAGATGAGAAGACTGGAGTTGGAGGGGGGCACTGGGGGCCATCAGGTCTCTGTTGGCTCAGGGATTTGGGTTGAGGCAGGACTCAGGAGGTAGGGAAAGACTTAGAACTTCTAGCATTTTAGAAATTTTGACTCCCAGGTTCTGAGGATTGCAGGAGGTTTGACTTCATCTAGTCCTGTGTTTCCTAAACTTCCTATCTACAAACTGCCTTTACTATCATTTCTTAAAAATTTTCCCTTAGATCAACACCCACTGGTTTTTTGTTTAAATAAATTTATTGTAAAGGGCAACTTTGAATGATTGTTGTCATTGGAAACCAATATTGTTTCCTATGAAAAGTAAGTAATTGCCTAAAGTAGAGTAAAAACACAGTGGAGTGGAAAAAAAAGTTTATGCTGTTTCCAGCAGCAGACTGTGCGCTGAGCCCGCACACCCCCTCGTTAAAATGGGAGATGAGCACGTTTTAGAAAGGTCTTAAAGATGCCCTCGCCCAGAACTGAGACTCGATCTTTAAAGTGAAGGAGGAAGCATCAGGCTACACATTCTGCCCTGTTGCCCACACACCACTTTGGGTCGCTTCCTGACCGAGCAGTGGTGCACACCCTGCTTGGAGAGCACGCTGAGGAATCCCCTCTGCTCCGCGTCTCCCAGATCCGGCCCCGGCCCCTGGGCAGCAGTCAGTGTCAGGGCTGGGGGCTCGGCAGGGTGGGGCTGGGGGTGGTCGGACGTCATGGCCACCTTGTCCGGATTGGTCTGCAGGCCTTCGAGGACATCTACCTGGAGGAGCGGAAGACCATCAAGGTCCTGCTGGAGTACGCTGACAAGATGTTCACCTACGTCTTCGTGCTGGAGATGCTGCTCAAGTGGGTGGCCTACGGCTTTAAGAAGTACTTCACCAACGCCTGGTGCTGGCTCGACTTCCTCATCGTGGATGTGAGTGTGGTCCCTGAGGGGAGTGGAGAAGGGGGACCCGTGGCCAATGCGAGAAGGAGCTGAGGCTGAGGGACCGGAGACCCGAGTCTGGGGTCACAGAGGGGCAACCTGGGCCCTGCCATCAGAACCCCCAGTTGGAAGGACGTGGAGAAAAGGGAGTAGAGGAGGAAGGGGATAGACGGCCAGGACTCAGGGAGAAGGGACAGTGCAGATGACAAATGTAAACAGGCTGGCCAGGGTGGGCCCACTGTGGTGACATTTGAAGGAGATTGGTGTTAGCCTGGCAAATGTCTGCAGAACATTCTAAGCAGAGGTTGGAGTGGCAGTGCAAAGGTCCTGTGGCGGGAGCATGCCTGACATACTTGAGCAACTACAGGGAGGCCAGAGTGGCTGGAGCAGAGGCAGAGGGGAGGAAAGTGTAGCAGATGAGGCCAGACTGCTTGGAGCAGAAGAGGTGCAGCCTTTGAAAAATATGACTTTTATTTAGAATGAAATGGGGAGGTGTTAAAGGGCTTTGAGCAGACGAGTGACATGATCTGACTCATGTTCTAAAAGGATCACCCCTTCGCAGAGGCGGTGGGGCATGGGAGGGGAAGCAGGGAGAAGGTTGGGAGGCCATGGCAGTAATCCAGGGGAGAGATGACAGTGGCCTGGCCAGGATGGTGGCAGTGGAAGTGGTGAGAAATATTTGGACTTCTGACGTATTGTGAAGGCAGAGCCAACAGGAAATCCTGACGGGTTGGATGGAGGGTGTGAGAGACAGACAGGAGGCAGGGATGACGCCAGGCCTTGTGGCTTGAGCAGCTGAAGGGTGGAGTTGCCATCATTGAGATGGGGGATGTGGGTGGAGCAAGGGGGAAAAGCTTTGGAAGGACAGACGACAAGGATGGCCTGCTGGGAGCTAGGCAGGCAGACTGGTTGGACCTGGTCCCTGGGGCCCTGTCCCCAGCAAGAGGTCCCTGAGAGATGCCCCTCATCCTCCCCAGAATGGGGACCAGCATCCTTGAGGGGCGAGTTGGGGCAGCACAGGAGTCCCTCCTGGGAGGAGGCTGTGGGGGTCAGGCCATGCCCGCAGCCCCTTGTCCCCCCTAGGCTGCCCTCAGAGCCGGGGGGTGGGAGTGGTGATGGCTGGCGAGGTCAGGCAGGGGGCCATTTCCAACCTGTGATCACCAGCCAGCAGTGACGCAGGAAGGATTGGGTGCCCGTGGAGCTTCAGAAGGATAAAATCTGTGGGGTGGAGACACCCAGTGGAAGTGGGGCAGAGGGAGCAGAGAGCAGAGCAGTCCTCAGAGGCTCCTTCTGAGCCTCCCTTTGAAGCTGTCAGAATGTTGCGAGGTCCGGCTCTGGGGAAATGCCCTAGGACTGTCGATCTGCTTATATGCGGCTCAAGATGGTCCTTCTTCCCCAGAGAGGCTACTATGGGGGAGGGAAGGGGCAGGCCCAAGAATCTGACTTGAAGGAAAGCACGTGGCGACTGCAAGCCCAGGCTTTGGGTCCCTGCTTCTCTACACTGGCAGGTGGCTTTGGGACTCAGTTTTTTCATCTGTAGAATGGGGAGAACGCGCTCCAAGTCCTGGGGTGAGTGGGGCTATTACAGACCTGTGTGTGACGTGCTCACAGCAGGCCCTCAGTGAAGATCTGAAAGCTAGGACACCCTTGGACTCACCCTCAGCCTCTTGGGCCCCGGGAAGGCTGGCCTAGTGCAGGGCAGCCTGTGAAGACGACCCAGCCGGGAATCATAGACAGGCTGGGTGTGACAGCCAGCAGGCCTTCCCGTGCCCAGTTTTCGGTGGGCCAGGAGCCCTGCCGCCTGTCTCCAGCGGTCCCCGCGGCACCACCCCAACCCTGCCTCCCACAGGTCTCACTGATCAGCCTGGTGGCCAACGCCCTGGGCTTTGCTGAGATGGGCCCCATCAAGTCGCTGCGGACGTTGCGCGCACTCCGGCCCCTGAGAGCCCTGTCACGATTTGAGGGCATGCGGGTAAGAGGGGGCTGCCTTTCCACAGGGGCACTGGGAGGCGGCTCCACAGAGGGGACCCCAGGCTCATTTGCTGACCAGTTGGCCCTGACCTGGCAGGAGCCCGTGCGGAATCTCCAGGGCGCAGGCTGGACTTGGAGGAGGAGAGCTGTGAGAACCTCCCCCCAGGCCTGCCACCCCCGACCCCGTGGGCTCCATGAGGGCCAGAGAACACGGGACAAAGGAGAGGAAGTGAGGCCTGGGGCACAGGCGTCCCAGCTGCAGCCCAGCCCCACCGCCCGGGGCCCCTGGGCTTCTGCTCTCCTGCAGGGCCTCCCATCTGGGTGGGCCCAGTCCCATGGGCCCAGGTTTCCTGTGCCTGTCGGCGTCCCCTGACTCCTGGCCGACCCAGGCTGCTTCCCTCTCTCTGATGGACAATAGGACTGTGAATAAGGATGAAGGAAGGAGCCAGCTGTAGTCTCACCATCGGATAGCAGTTTGCATTTGCTTAGTGAATGCTTTGGCACTATTTTCTTTTTTTTTTTTTTTTTTAATAGGGGTACTGGGGATTGAACCCAAGACCTCATGCATGCTAAGCATGTGCTCTCCCACTGAGCTACACCCTCCCCCAGTACTGTTTTCTAAGTGCAGAGGCCTATGCGTTTTTTCAAGTCATCAAATTTTACCAAAGAATGTGCACATACGAGGCAAATTTAAAAGCCCACCAAGAAAAAAGTATTACCCGTCATATATAGCAAAACAGACCTATTTGTATGTTTGCATATGTTTTTTGTTTTTGTTGTTGTTTTTACAAAACATGCACAGTTGTGTTGTGACTTCAGCAGACACATCTGAGTGTCTCTCACCGACTTGGCAGGCACCATCATGCAGCCCCCATTGGGCTGATGGTTTAGAACTTTGCCCACACTCCCGATCCGTGGAGGAACAAACTGCTTATTTCAGGTGGAAAGCCATTCATAAGTGAATAATTTGACCTAAGTTAAATGTCTCTTTGGGAGCATGTACATTTGGTTCTGGGACATAGGGGAGACTCTAGCTGCCAGGAATGCCTCTGTGGTGGCCACTGGCCACAGAGCCAGCCAAGGGCTGACTTGAGAGTTGGCTTCCCACCCTGTTCCTGGGTTCATCATGCTTGCTGGGGCGCCAGGGACCCCCTCTCGTTTGCATGTGTCAGCATTACCCATTCTGGCACCAAACCCACCACACAGCCCCACACCGGTGCACTTCAGTCTGTGTGGCAAACATGCTCCTGGCTCACGGACACCTGGGGACTAGGTCCCTCACTGAGTGGAATCCCATTTCTTTTTGCCAAGGATGCCTCTCCTGGGTGCTGTGAGTTTAGATGAAGAGCGTGGGGCCGTGGCTCACAGGGTCAGAGAGCTGCTCCCCAGGGAGGGCAGAGCACGGGAGCCCCCACATCACCCGCCCTGCCAGCCCTGCTCCCGCTGTGGGAGAGCTGTCGGAGGACCCTCCATATGGGCCGCTCGGAGGGCCCCTGGGCGCACTTTACCAGAGAACATCCATCCATCCCAGTAGCTGCAACCCCAAAATAAACCAGAAACTTAGCTCAGAGAATGTGTCTCCAGAGGACCTTTCCCAGCAGACTTCTGGTGTCCTCAACTGGCAGAGACCTGATTGAAAATTAAGTTTGAAGGTCATGGACTCTGGGCAGAGCCAAGAAGGGAAAGGCAGATGTTCTGAGCTATGTCAGGCTTCAGGGGGCAAAACTAAAGGCGTGTGTTTCCTCACTCCCCTCCCTGCCCACCAGACCTTCTGGCCATGGGTTGCCCTTCCTTGGGGACAGGAAGTGTCATTTCCCCCCTTCACAGGGACCCACAGCCAAGGGGTTCAGTAGGTGGAGTGGGGGGTGGTTCTTGAAAAGTGCGTGTGCTCTGGGCACCCCCAGGAACTGAGCCTCTTCTCTGCCCACTTGAGGTTGTGGTCAATGCCCTGGTGGGCGCCATCCCATCCATCATGAACGTCCTCCTCGTCTGCCTCATCTTCTGGCTCATCTTCAGCATCATGGGCGTGAACCTCTTCGCGGGGAAGTTTGGGAGGTGCATCAACCAGACTGAGGGAGACCTGCCCTTGAACTACACCATCGTGAACAACAAGAGCGACTGTGAGTCTTTCAACATGACTGGCGAGTTGTACTGGACCAAGGTGAAGGTCAACTTTGACAACGTGGGGGCCGGGTACCTGGCCCTTCTGCAGGTGGTAAGTCCTGGAGAGGGGGGCGTCCTTCCTCCCACTGGCTGCCCAGCAGCAGGCTCCTTCACCGTGGTGTGGGCAGGAGGGGACAGCGGGGTCACTCTGGATCCTCCCAATAGGGTCACGTTGCCCAAAGGAGGCCTAGGATTTTCCAGAGACTTCTTGGATGCTTGGGAGGGCCCCAGATTTTCCACTCTAGGGCAGATGCTACATTCTCCAGGATGTGTGATGGGGGGGCTTCGGTGCTGCGGCAGAGCCAGCTCCCCAGCCAGCAGTCAGGTGGCCTTCCTTGCACTGTTAGTTTGGCAAAGCGATGCAGAGGTTCCAAATGAACGACCGTAGACACCAAGGGACTAATTGTTCATAGTAGCAAAATTGTGACTCTGGCTGCCCCTGTTATAAAAGGTAGTGATGCCTCCTGTGTTGTTTAAGAGAATATATTTACTTCCATCTCCAAGGTGCAAAATGTGTGCTGTTTAAACAGACACGGCCCTGCCCAGTCGTCCCAAAGGGCGATTGATCTGTGAGGACAGTGGCTTCAGTGATTATAACGCACACCATGAAATTAACCTACAAATTGCCTTGACAAGAGAAACGCTGACAGAACTGTAGTGCATAAAGCTGCAGCCTGAAGCCTCGACACCTGTCTCTAGGCCCCAGAGCAGAGGAAACTTAACTTGGACTCTCACCCGAAAACTTAATGCACCTCCACTCACCTCTTAAATCCCAGGAGTAGCTTCCTCCTCGTGGATAACAAGATTAGGGCTAGTCCTCCCCTCCCTGTGCCTCCCCCTCTGAATGCCAGAATTTGGAAGGAAAGGCCCCTTTTGTAGACTGAGAACTGATGGTCGTTCCAGACAGAACAGCACCGTAGCTGGAAAGAACTTGGCCCCGGGCATCTCATAACCTTGGGTGGCCCCAAACAGGTTGCAGAGCATTCCCAGGCCTCTGTCCAGGTGAGGGCCGCCCAGCACAGGGAGCAGAAGCAGCTTGCCTTCTCTGGGGCCACCTTGGTGTCCCCATCTGCCCCGCCTGTCTCATAAAAATTCAGACATGGAAGGTCTGTGCAGACCAGCTTGTCCCCTGAAAGGAGGCTCAGGACAGGATCGGATTTGGCCGAGGACGCAAGTGAGACCCACTAGGCAGCCTGTCTCAGGCTCTGAGTGAGGCAGTCCACGCAGCCAGCGCCAAGGCTTGCTCCGTTCAGCCCCCTTTTTACGGCCTTGTGGGCTGTGTTTGGGCTTGCAAAAGCTGGTTGCTACATTTTCCGATGTTTTGCAAGCCATTCTTAAAAATTAGATTTTATAAGCTTATAATTAACTGGATGATATTGAAACAAAATCAAAACTCACCATCACTGTTTATTATCATCTACACTCTTGAGGTTACTCACATCTGGTGAGTCCGTACAGCAGAAATACTACGTCGTGCTCCTGTGCACCTCTCCCCGACTGTGTGTGCAGTGCCGGCGCGATGACCACTTGAGACTGACCGTGGTGGGAGGCTTTTCATGGAGAAAGTGGCAAACACAGCATCTGGTGCTTTTCCATCTTCTGGGAAGCCATTTGTTAGTCGGTCACTTACCAAGACACAGCTGGCAAAGGGGCCCCCTTGGGATTCTTGAGGGACTTCCTTTGAAAGGCCATAGAACAGAAGCCACAAGGCTCATGACAGAGAGGACCAGGTCAGCACCAGGGTCCACCTTAAACCAGAACAGGGCACCCAGGCCCCACCTCTCTGTCCCTGACACCTGCAGTAGGACCCTGTGTGGTTTTAGAATCTGAAATCAATGTGGATCTGAAGGGCAGTCTCTTGGCCAACATCCGGAAGCTTGTTCCCCTGACTGTGTGGCCTTCTTGGGGTGCTGCTTGGCTGGCTTCCCCCCCTCCCCAGCCCGGAACAAGAAGGTCTTTCCCTGACCACCCGGACTTTTGGACGCTGCTGATGGGTGGGGCGGGCTGCTTGCTTCCTGTAGGAGGCTGTTTCCTGGCCTCGTCTGTCCAGACAGGAGCCCCAGGTAGCTGAATAGATGCAGAATTAAATGATTTTCTTATTGTCTCTTCCTCCCAGGCAACATTTAAAGGCTGGATGGACATTATGTATGCGGCAGTGGACTCCAGGGGGGTAGGTTGCCACACTGGCCTCTCTCCCTGAGTCAGGCACCTGAGGCTCCCAGCTGCTTGACCACCGGGGATCAGGGTCCACATCCCGTAAGGGTGAGGTCTTTTGTGTGAACCCAGAGTTGAGCCTCTCTGGAATGTCCAGGGCTGGCCCAAGGAGTCCCCAAATTCTCAAACATCTTTCAAATTAAATTCACTGTAATCTAGTTGTATCAAAGTCTTACCCCAGGAGGATGAGGTGGAAGTAACAGAGACACAAGTCAAGTTTCTCCTTTGTGCCCCTGCCAGTCACACTGATGGTTCATTGACGGCTGAAAGATGCCCCCATATGCTCGAGCCTCCCAGTGGCCCGGGCAGAAGCCATTCAGTGACACTGTGCCAGCCCTGAGCTCAGCATGCCTGCTCCCCTCACTGTTACATACAGGCAGACACAAGCCCCTGGCACACCCTGTCTCCCAGAGCCGGCACACCCACCGGCGCGCCCCGGCCCTGCCCGGCTGACCCCCTGCCTGCTCCCCCACCCCCCACAGTATGAAGAGCAGCCCCAGTGGGAATACAACCTCTACATGTACATCTACTTCGTCATCTTCATCATCTTCGGGTCTTTCTTCACCCTGAACCTTTTCATCGGTGTCATCATCGACAACTTCAACCAACAGAAGAAAAAGATACGTAGAGCCCAGGCTCCCCGGGGCGCTTGCTGCCACTGAGATAGGGTGGGAGAGGGGTGTGTCCATGATGTGACACACTTAGGCCTGGAAGCGTGTGACCAGGGGCCCCGCGCTGACCCTAGCCTACCTGCGAGATGAGGCCCTGAGGGACGCTGGGGGCAGGGTTGGGACTGTCCCCCTGGTCCTCGATCAGGGACAGCGAGGTGCACAGAGGCCAGGTCTTCCTGGAGTTCCCTCGGCGGGGCCGTGATTGGGTGGCAGGCAAACCAAGCATGGGCGCAGAGAACCTCCAGGGTGGCTGAGTGGGGCAGGGGAGAGGACCAGGTGGGGACTGGACTTGCAGGTCACAGTGTCAGAGGTCAAGGTGAATGGGGACAGGGACCCTGTAGAAGCAGGTCTGGAGGGGAATCTCTGGTGCAGGATGGGGGCAGAGTTCTCCCCAGGAGGAGGGCAACCCTGACACCCTCATCCAGGAGGCAAGATCCCTGTGTTCCCCATGCCGGGGCTCTGAGAACCCCACAATGAGTGTGGTGCCTCTCTCTGCACTTAGGGGGCCAGGACATCTTCATGACAGAAGAGCAGAAGAAGTACTACAATGCCATGAAGAAGCTGGGCTCCAAGAAGCCTCAGAAGCCCATCCCGCGGCCCCTGGTGAGTCAGGCTTTATCTGGGGGGAGTGGGGAGGACCTGCTGGTGGTGGGGAGCCTGGGGGGCCCCCACTCCACAGAACCAGCTCTCAGGGCCTCTCCACTGTCTCCTGTCAGGGAAGGAGGGACCTCTGACCATGCACAGGGGTCTTAGTCTCATGGAGATAGCAGGGAAGGCATGAGACGGCCCTGGCAGCCAGGGACGTCCCCTCCTCCCCTGCCAGGGGCAGGCTCTCCCCAGGGAGGGCAAGGCAGCTCTGCAGCCCCCAGCCCCTCGCGTAACCGCATCCTTACAACCCCCTGAGCAGTCAAGTCCCCTGGTGGGCGGGGCCCAGAGGGGTGCTGGCTTCTCTAGGCTGCCTCCCTTGGCCTGATCAAGCCAATACACACACGTACGTGCAAGTACACCCGAAAAAGTGTGTGGTCCGTGTGTGCTGGAGCAGGAAGGGGGCAGCACTTAGGTTAATTGGGGAATGGCCCCTAAATCCCTGGCTAGTGAGGAGCATCCCCAGGTTTTCATCCACTCTTTGATTTCATCTAATTCTTTCCTGTTCTCCATACTCTGTTCTAGGTTAGTTGTGTGTGTGTTTTCACTTACAATAGTCTGTCTTCCCTAGAATGATCTGGACTAGCTTACAATTAAAGACATATAAATATAGTCAGTAGAATAAGTAAAATAAATTCCATTTAAAGAGTGGAGAAAATTTAACCCAAGGGCTGAGACAGTGGCTAGGACTGAACATTAAATCTGACCTTGACACTTGAGACAGCGGGAGCAAAGCAGCTTGATGAACGCTGTGCTCAGGAGACTCGGGGTCCATCAGAGACGGTCTCCGGGGAGAGGGAGCCCTAGAGCTGGGCCTTGAAGACCAGGGAGCTTTCAGTGAAACGGCCAGGCTGTTCAGCCTCCTGACTTCTTCCTCTCACTGTGACAGTCTGAGGGTGTTGGACCCCACAAAGGGTGGAGTGAGGGGGTGGGGGGGTGGGCCTGGGCCAAGAGGCAGCAACAGGGGGCCTGCTGGCCTGTCTGAGGTCCCTGCTGACCCCCTCCTTCGCCGCTCCTTTCAGAACAAGTACCAAGGTTTCATATTCGACATTGTGACCAAGCAGGCCTTTGACGTCACCATCATGTTTCTCATCTGCTTGAACATGGTGACCATGATGGTGGAGACGGATGACCAGAGCCCTGAGAAGGTCAACATCTTGGCCAAGATCAACCTGCTGTTTGTAGCCATCTTCACAGGCGAGTGTATCTTCAAGATGGCTGCCCTTCGCCACTATTACTTCACCAACAGCTGGAACATCTTCGACTTCGTGGTTGTCATCCTCTCCATCGTGGGTGAGTACGCAAGAGGCCGAGCCTCTCCCTGTCCTCCAGCCTGGACCTCATGCCAAGTGCACCCGGCTCCTGCATCCTTTTCTCTCCACACTCCTTGCCTCTCCCCCATCTCCCTCTCTCTCTCTCTCTCTCACACACACACACACACACACACACACACACTCACTCACTCTTGTATGTCTGGGAGGACCCACTCAGGCCAAGGGGCCAACCTGGCAGAGTTCCCAGCACCCCCTGCTGGCTCCACCCTCCATGGGACCCTAGAACACAGCTCTCTGTTTGGAGAGCTTCAAGGATGAGTCTGGGAAAGGGAGCAGGGGCCGTGGAGGCCCCCCTGCCCTCCCCAAGGGAAAGCCTGCACCCTAGGTTGAAGGAGGGAGGCAGGTGGCTCTCTAAGGTTGAAGTTATCCCTGGAGATGGAAAATTCTGGAGTCTAGCCACCCAGGTGTGTGCCAGGCTCCTTCGGACATCACCTGCCTCATGTAATTTGCCTTATAAAGTCAGCACCAAGACAGGGAAATCGTACAGCCAGGAGCAGAGAGACAGGGTTCCCGCACAGCCCGCTGAGGCTGCTGCAACGGAAACACCAGACCAGCTAACTTACCGACAGCAGAAATCTACCTCTCGCAGTGCTGGATGCTGGAAGTCCAAGACCAAGGCACCGTCATGGCCACGTTTTCTGGTGAGGGTCCTTCTCCTGGTCTGTAACTCCCTTTTTGCTGTGTCCACACGAAGTGGAAGGTGCTCGGGGGCTCCATCCCATTCATCAGTGCAGGGCTCCACCCGCATGACTCACGTGCCTCCCAAAGGTCCCACCTGCCACCACCACCATCTTTGACAGCTGGGATGCAACTCTGGGGGGAGACACATTCAGACCATAGCACACACCCACGTCTGACCTCAGAGCCCAGAGTTCTTGAAATAACGGTTTCATTGAGCTATAATTCACATATCCTAGAATCCACGCTTTCAGGTATACAATGTGCCACCATCACCACTCTCTAAGTTGAGAGTAGTTTCCTCACCCCAAAATGAAACTCTACCCAATTAGTGGTCACTCCCCGTTTTCCCTCTCCCCAGCCTGGCCACCACTAATCTAAAATGTTGAGGGACTGATGAGCTGTTTTCCAAAGTGGCTGCACCATTAGACATTCCTGTCATCAACATATGAGGGTTAGTTACTCCACATCCTCACCAACACGTGTTGCTGTGTGTATTTTTCAATCATGGCCACGCTGGTGGGTATGAAGCGGTATCTCCCTGAGGTGTTGGTCTGCATTTCCCTGAACATCCTTTCATGTGCTTAGTGGTCATTTTCCTTGGTATGTCTTGGTATACAACAAGAGAAATGTCTATTCAAGTCCTTTGCTCAGCTGTTTAGCTGACTTATGTTTTTATTGAGTGGTAAATGCTCTTCATATACCCTGGATACCAATCCTTTATCACATACATGATTTGCAAATGTTCTCTCCCACTCTGTAGGTTATCTTTTCACTTTCTTGGTGGTTGTCTCTTAAAGCACAAAGCTTTTAATTTTAAGTTCAATTTATCAATATTTTTTTCTTGGGTTCAGAGTGCAGTCTTGACCCTGCCCCCACACACCTCTGACTTTCATCTTTCCAGCACGTACAGCCCCTACCTTCAGTGCACCCACTGGGGCTGCTGCGGCCGCAGCGAGGGGCAGCAGGTTAGAATCTGGAAGAAGGGTCAGGAAGTTCTCCAGGAGGTCCCAGGTGGGGGTGAGGGTGACAGTGTGCCTGGGGGACGAGAGAGAAGCTTTAGAGAATGCAGATGTCAGAGCAGGAATGGAGCCCTTGGGGACAGTCTCAGGAACTTCAGGGGGTGCAGCCTGTACCCCACGAACACCTATTGGTCCCAGAGCTTGGCGGGACCAGAGAGGAAAGGGTAACTAGTCGACCTGGAGCCACAGTGTCTACGTCAAACCCCAGCTTCTCACCTCACACTCCGTTTCCTCTTCTGGAAGAGGAAGATGGTATCAGCTCACCGCCTAGGGTGACTGGCAGGGCTGAAGGGGTGGGTATGAAGGGCTCAGCCCAGTGCCATACTGACAGTCAACACTATCACGTGTCAACCAGTGACACTGTTACTAGATGAGTCTGGAAAGGTCACTTGGGCCAATACAAAGCAAACTTATTATTCCACTCTTGCTCCTATAACTTACATGCCTGCTCCTTAAAACTCCAAACCCTGAGCAGTCAGTAGAGACTGAGGTGGGAACCACCTCAAAGAGGCTGAGCTGCGACGGGTGTGGCGTGTGGAGAGCGCCAACTTCCTGGCCGCTGCCTCTTGCACTTGGATGCAGCCCTGTTTGGATATTTGTATTTTCTAACTCTTTGCTAAAAACTTCGCTCTGTGCATCTGTTCTCCTCTTGAGTTCTCTGAACATCTTTGCCCTCATAACTCAATTCTATCTCAGACAGATTGCCTGTCTCCTCATCACTTATTTCTTCTTCTGGGATTTTATCTTGTGCCTTGGCCTGGGAGATACTCCTCTGCTGCCTCATATTGTCTAAATTTCTATTTATATTTTTAGGTAGGTTACTTACGTTTCTCGACCTTGGAGTAGTGGCCCTCAGTGGGAGACGTCCTGTGCATCCCAGCAGTGCACTCCTCTCTCGTCACCCAAGGGCCAGGGTCCAGCCAGTCCCAGGGGAGAGTCTGGCCTGCGGTTAGCAGGTTCCTTCCACAGGATTTGGGATTGTTTTCTTACTTCTGGTATCTGCCCCCTGGTGGGTGAGGCTGGACTAGAGGCTGGTGCAGGCTTCCTGGCAGGAGTCCTTGGTGCCTGCCCACTGCTGGGTGAAGCCAAGGGGGCACTGGTGGTTCAGTAGTAGAATTCTCGCCTCCCACTGCTGGGTGAAGCTTGGTCCTCTGCTGAGTGGGTGCCTAGCTGTGTGTGTAGAGGCAGCTATGGAAGCCGGCTGATGGGTGGGACTGCCTTCCCACAAGTACGTTGTTTGGCCTGAAGCTTCCCAGCCCTTAAGCCTCTAGGATGTCAGGTGGGTAAGGCCATCAAGATACTGAGAAGTCCCCTAAGGCCTCAGAACCCATGATCTGGAAAACGGGCCCAGCATGGCTCTATTGTGCAGGTGTTCTCAGGAGACTGAGGAATGGAGGGCTGATAAAGCACTTTGCAAGGAACTGGGTACCGTGGGCCCCCCTTTTCTGGATGGAGATTCGGAGAGATGGGTGGAGGCAGGGCCCTTGCAGGCCCCGGGTGGTGCCGCAGGCCTTTGGGAAAGGCCTCCACTCCCTGGCTCCCTGCTGTGCAGAGACCCCCCCACCCCCCACCCCATGGCGAGGCCAGGCCAGCAGTCACAGGCTCTGCTGTTTCCCACAGGCACTGTGCTCTCAGACATCATCCAGAAGTACTTCTTCTCCCCAACGCTCTTCCGAGTCATCCGCCTGGCCCGAATCGGCCGCATCCTCCGGCTGATCCGCGGGGCCAAGGGCATCCGCACGCTGCTCTTCGCCCTCATGATGTCCCTGCCCGCCCTCTTCAACATCGGGCTGCTGCTCTTCCTCGTCATGTTCATCTACTCCATCTTCGGCATGGCCAACTTCGCTTACGTCAAGTGGGAGGCTGGCATCGACGACATGTTCAACTTCCAGACCTTCGCCAACAGCATGCTGTGCCTCTTCCAGATCACCACGTCGGCTGGCTGGGACGGTCTCCTCAGCCCCATCCTCAACACGGGGCCCCCCTACTGCGACCCCAACCTGCCCAACAGCAATGGCTCCCGGGGGAACTGCGGGAGCCCCGCCGTGGGCATCCTCTTCTTCACCACCTACATCATCATCTCCTTCCTCATCGTGGTCAACATGTACATCGCCATCATCCTGGAGAACTTCAGCGTGGCCACGGAGGAGAGCACGGAGCCCCTGAGCGAGGATGATTTCGACATGTTCTACGAGATCTGGGAGAAGTTCGACCCGGAGGCCACCCAGTTCATCGAGTACTCAGCCCTGTCCGATTTCGCCGACGCCCTGTCTGAGCCGCTCCGGATCGCCAAGCCCAACAAGATAAGCCTCATCAATATGGACCTGCCCATGGTGAGCGGGGACCGTATCCACTGCATGGACATCCTCTTTGCCTTCACCAAGAGGGTCCTGGGCGAGTCTGGGGAGATGGACGCCCTGAAGATCCAGATGGAGGAGAAGTTCATGGCTGCCAACCCGTCCAAGATCTCCTATGAGCCCATCACAACCACGCTCCGGCGCAAGCACGAGGAGGTGTCGGCCACCATCATCCAGCGGGCCTTCCGGAGGCACCTGCTGCAGCGCTCCTTGAAGCACGCCTCCTTCCTCTACCGCCAGCAGATGGGCAGCAGCGGCGTCTCGGAAGAGGATGCCCCAGAGCAGGAGGGCCTCATCGCCTACATGATGAATGAGAACTACTCCCAGCGCCATGGCCCACCCTCCAGCTCCTCCATCTCCTCCACGTCCTTCCCACCGTCCTACGACAGCGTCACCAGGGCCACCAGCGATAACCTCCAGGTAAGGGGGTCCGACTACAGCCGCAGCGAAGACCTCCCAGACTTCCCCCCGTCCCCGAACAGGGACCGTGAGTCTGTCGTGTGAGCCGCGCCCGGCGGGCCAGCGCACAGCATCGTGGCAAACCTGAATGCAGCCCCAGACCAGCAGCCGCTGGGCTGTCCTGGCTTTGGGCTTTGGGAGTGAGAGGTGAGCCTCGGCCCTGCAGAGTCCTGAGGCATCGCGTGGAGGGCGGGCAGCAGCTGGCCGAGCAGGCCGCTCGGGGAGGCCCATCGGAGAGGCTCCATGTGTAAGTACCGGTCCCGGGGGGCCTGGTCTGGTCAGGCGGCGTCCGGGGTCTCTGATCAGCACCTCCAACCCTGCTGCTGAGACAGAGTACAAAACAGACTGTATGTTGTGAATGGGCTTTCATAAATTTATTGTATTTGGTATTTTTTTACTTAAGCAAAGAACTTTTTTTCCCACGGATGGACAGCAGTTCACACTGCCACCTCTTAACTCTGAACAAGTGTGTCTGAAGCTGCTGGAACTCAGTTCTCAAAGCAAGAGTGAGATCCAGTGTGGCCCCACTGGCCTTCACTGCCCAGGGGCAGAAAGGGTTCCCCCGCCGCTTGGACGGAGGTGCCACGAGGGCTGAACCCCTTCCCTCACATGACGTGTGCGCACACACACACGCACACTGAGGCCAGACAGGCCACGTGTGTCCCAGGCTCCCTGGGGGCAAGCGCCAGGCAGCCTGAAGGCATTAGGCCTCTCTTCCTGGCCCCCAGCAGGGAGGTTCTTGTCAGCCTCCCGTTGTCCCCCAGGCCCCGTTTTCACCTTGTGTTTTTATGCAGGCCACCCTGAGATCGGCTCTACAAAAACAAGCTTCCAGAAGGAGCGGCCTGGGTCCCAGGGCTGGTCCTCGGCGCTGATGTTGCCTTTCTTCCCCAGAGAGCTCGGCTTTCTGTTAAGAGTATTAACATTAAGCTCAAGAGCATGAGGGAGGCAGCCCCACTCACCCTGGGGCCGCCGGGGCTGAGAAGCTCCGCAGCCGTCGGCGCGGCAGCCCCAGCCCACGTGGGTAAGGGAGTCCACTGTCATCACCCAGGCTTGCTCTCTCCATCTTTCTCTTTGACTCTGGGTGGGGGGATTCCTCGCTCCTCGCCAGATGCAGCGGCATGGGGATGGGGAGGGCAGCTTGGGCCCTGTGCGGGGAAGGGGCCTCGGGACAGCCAGGCCGGTCCCTGTGTGGGGAATGGACCCTTGATGAGCCCCTCCGGCTCAGCCCAGGGTCCTGGGGGTCTAGGCTGCCCACAGGTCTGGTGAGCAGGCCTTTTCAGGGAAAAATACTTTTTCTAGTCCAGTTACCCAGCGGGCCTCTTCTGCTGCTGACAATCCTACTTAGCATATGCAAATCTTTTAATGTAGAGGACTGTCACCCTGAGAGTGACAGTGGTGGCTGGTGGAGCCTGAGCACGCAGGCGCTCGGCTGCCCAATTCCAGTCTCCAGCAAAGCCACCCCCCACTTGGTGGCCACCTCACAGGCCGCCTCTCGGGGCAGCCCAGGAAGCCAGAAGCTGGCTGTCCTAACCTACCTCGCCAAGCCGTTGGGGGCTGGCTGCAGGGAGCTCAGGGGGCACCGCCGGTGAGTCAAGTATTACATTTCTTCTTGTCACCCGGGCTCCCCTGGGGGCAGTCCCAGCCCCCACCCACCTGCACCCCAGTGATCTCTCCTCCGTGTTCCCTTTGAGTCCAGCATGGGACAGGGTTTTAACTGTCCCAGCGACACTTTGAGTGGAAATCTTATTTTTGTAGCTCTCTCTGCTGTGCTGTGCTCTCAAGGCTTGGAGAGGTGCGTGCCCTCCCCGGCACCCTGCGCCCGCTGCAGGGCAGGAATGCGGCGGGGAGGCTGGCCCGGCTGCAGGCCCAGCCGTCAGGAGGAGACTGGGGTTTGTGTGTGGGGACAGCCCGGTAGCCTGAGACTGGTACCTGGGGCTGGCCGCTGGCTGCACACGGCGTGGCCGAGGGCAGGGCTGAGCTAGAGCTGACTCCGTAGCTTTTCGCGTGGCTCTCGTTGCTTTTTTCCAGAACTGCACGATGACCAGCAGGAGGGGAGGAGAGGGAGGACACAGGAGGGCGGGCAAGCATCCAGTGTCAGCTGTCGTCTGAACTACTTGAGCACTTCTCACCAAACTTCGTGCATAAAGAAGATCCGTATTTTTAAAACAAACCAATAAATGGCTTACATGACCTGGCCTGGGCTGTTCTTTTTTTAATTGACGTATAGTTAATTTACGATGCTGTGTTAGTGTCCAGCCCGCCAGCCTCTGTAGCCACATCTCTTCAATCCCTCAAAGACCCTTCCTCCTGTCAGCCTTATCAGCCTCTGCTCCCACCACCCAGAACACTCTTCTCCGGGCCTCATCTTCATGTCACCTCCTCTGGGAGCCCTCCCTGACCACCACCACCTGTCCGCCTCTTCGTACTTACCTCTCCCCGCACCTGACACGTTCTCATTGCCAGCACCTGCAAAGCCAGCAGGTAAAGGAACATGACCTCAGTGTCAACAAATCCAGCCTTAATGTTTGTCTCCCCCTGGCCCTTTCAGCTTGGTTCAGTGGGGACCATCTTGAAACCCAGCCTGATCCTGGGGCTTTTCCACTCCATCTTGGGTAAAACAGCAGCCTTCAACTGCTCTTGTTGGAAATACAATCCTAGCCTCACCCTGAGGGTGTCCAGTCCCATGACAGTTGGAGACCAGGGGGGGTGGATGGCTACAGGGGACTCAGATGGGCATCTTCCAGCTCCCTGGAGACGCCCTGCTGCCCACCCCCCGCAGTTTCCTCCACCCAGGAGGTGCATTCTCTTGGGTGCTTCATGACCCCTTCCTTTGCCCGAGGGGACCTAGGGGTCCACCCCAGCCTCTTCCTGCCAAGCCCCTGGGCCCTCCTGGGGGCCCCGCTGTGGTGGCTCACACAGGCCCTCTGCCCACTGCCTCTGGTCCATGGACGCACTCACCCCATTCTTGCTGGCGTGCGGCCTGGCCCCGGTGGCAGGGTGTTCGACGGCCACCACCACGGCAGCTGGCCCAGGATCCTCCTTCCGGGTCCCAGGGCTGAAGTCAGGCCCAGTCACTGGTCCACTTGAGCTTTCTCAGGCCCAGCAAGGCCCAGTCCTCTGTGTCCAAGCTCTCCAAGAAGGCACTGGAATGCCCTCAGCAGGCCTAGGTTAGAAAGTGGCACCCTTTAGACACAGGCCCTCCCTCAGGAGAACGGCACAAGGTCCTAGAAACAACTCTCCAAACAGTTCTCTCCAAGAAGCCTGCTCACTGCCTCCCTCAGCCCTCTGCTCTCTTGGACCCCTTTTCTTATCCTTGGCGTGACTATGGGGTCCCAATAAACCACTGCATATGGAAAACACATGGTTTGGCATCCTGAAACCCTTGGCACTGGACTTGGTCAAAATTGGGGCAGACAGTCCATACTAACATCCTGTGACACTTGTTCAATCGTCTCTCCCAAACAGGGCTTTTCAAAGGGCAGGCCATGTCCCAGTCTAGTGGGCCATACTAGCTTTTTAAAAGATATCAGAATTTAGAATAGCAGCGTATGCTCTGTGCTAAGGATGTGTTGTTTTGTGGAACTATTGTTTCAGATATACATAGAAACCTTGGGTGAGTGCCTGTGTGTACACTGCGCGGTGAAGGAAAATACACTTCGTACTAGAAATCCCAGCGAAGAGTGAAAACAACATGAGGACAGGGTCCAAGTCTGCCTTACTCAGCGCTGCAGCCGGGGCCTCGCTCAGCGGCCGGCACATGGCAATGGGAGGTGTGAGGGGAGGGGAGGCTGTAGCGCCCCCCGTAAGCAGTGAAGGGGTCAGGCCTCCCCCCGACAAGCCCCCGGTCACTGCCACTCTGTCTGGGTCAGCACGGCAGCTTCCCTACCTTTCTGGAAGCCGAGGCCTGGGGTCTGGGCCCCTTGTGTGGGGCCTTCCCTGGCTGCGTGAGGGGGCCTGGGAGGTGGCAGGCTCATCTGGAGGGGGCACGTGTGGGCCTTGAGGTCACTACGATGCCGCAGCTGTCACCGCACCACTCCGGGGTGAGGCTGGGGTCCAGGCTCCAGGAGGGTCAGATGCCAGCTCCTGTGTCAGAGGGAAGGCATGTGGCCCCGGAGGGATCTCAACCCTTGGCAGGGAGAGATGCTCCCAAACAGACGTCAGCTCTCACCCTGGGCCACAGCCCTGGCAGCTCGCGGCCCTGTGCCAGCGCCCTTCCGCCTCAGCCCTAATGACCACGAGACTCTGCCCAGGAGCTGGGAGGGGCAGACAGCTCAGGCCTCGCTCCTACAGGCGGAGACAGAGCAGGCACGACCAGGAGCTAGGAGACGCCAAAGGCCTCTGCCGATGGGCTGGGGAAGCCGCAGGACTGGTGTCTTCTGCCTGCACCCCTTCCAGGGTCGGAGCCCACTGACCCGTGTGCTGCCCACAGGTCTGACAACTGGGGAAGGCCAGGCCGGGCCGGCCTGCTCACACCACGCTCTCCAGCCTCCACCCTGGTGCCTGGCACAGGTACGAGCCCGGAAATGTTAGCACAAGAGACACCCCATCAACCCCGCTGTCTGCTGGGCTCACCTGGTCCCCTTCTTGCATTTGCATCCTTCCTGTCCTCTGAGGCCCAGTCCCTTTCTCACCAGCAATCCCATCTTCCACGCTTTGTTGTCCTGGAAGGAAGTCAGACACAGGGCTATGTGATATCCTCCCCTGCATGGAGAGGCACACGCAGATTCACACACGTTCATAGTCAAGGCACAGCAACCAGGGTCCGTGTCAGGGAGGGTGCACAGCGTGACCACAGGGAGACACCTGAAATCCCAGGAATGAATGAATCTCAGGCTTCCTGTCCCAACCCCCCAAGTCCCCAGGGACAGAGGCAGACAGGCCAGGAGTGGGGGCCAAGAGACTTCATTCAGAAATGATACCCAAAGGTTGGCAGCTGCCAAGCTCTATCCGGGGGGAATCCAGAGAGACCCCAGCAGCCCCACTCTCCTGCGGGTGTCCCAAATCAGCCTGAATGGCAGGGGCCAGGGCCGGGCCAGCCCAAGCCCAGCACATATAATGACCACCCTGACAGGCACTTCCTCCCACGCCAGCTCACGGGGCTGGCATTCAGGGGCAGCTGCCAGGCACCTGCTGCCGGACAGAAAAGCCCCATCACCCTAGCCTTTGTGGAGAGACAGGCCGGCTCGAATTCCAGAAAGGCGTGCAAGTCAAAGCAGAGCTGCCCTCCCGGATGTGGGCTGACCGGCCGGCGGTATGTCCTGTCCTCCCGCCCCACTCCGTGCTGGCCTTGGGGTGCAGAGCCTCGGGAGCGGGGGCCGGCATTAGGTGCAACTGACCAAGGAGCTGAGCTGGCCGCCAGTACTGCTCTTGGAGCCGTGTCTCCTGGGGACCATCTGTCTGTCACTCACCCTCTCAGGCTGCACCCCCTCTTCCTGGACGGCCGGGGACCAGCCTGCTTCTGCGTGCAAGGCTGTGGGAGGCATCGCAAGGGTGGTGGAGGACAGAGAGGGCTTGACCAAGCAGCGAGGCCGGCTCAACAGAGATAATTGGGCCTCCAGTATCCTGTATCAATCCATCACATTTATAGTCTCTCCAGACAGGAGACGAGGAGGAAATGACAAAAGCCAATAAAGCCAATAAATAAAGGGTAATGGAATAACCAGTATGTCAGCCCATCCCCTGAGCCCCAGAGGCAGAGCAGAGCTGAGCCCCTCCCTCCTGTCTCTGTCTTGACTTCAGCCACAGGACCCAGGGGACAGGTAAAATGGGTCAACAGCCCCCATGGGGTTGCCCGGCTGGAGTTCCAGCTGCTCTGGCCAAAAACCTTAACATCATCCCTGCCTCCTCTCTCTCCCACACACCCCGCATCCAATCCAGCAGGAAATCCTGTTGGCTCTGCCTTCAAAACATATCCCAAGTCCAACTACTTCTCAGCAGCTCCACAGCTGCCATGCTGGTCTGAGCCACCATTGCCTCTTGCCTGGATTCTCACAGAGGCCCCCCAGCTGGCCCTTGCCCCAGACCATTCTTGACACAGCGGCCAGTGGGGTCTCTCAGGCAGCAAGCTGGCTCATTCCTTGGCTCCATACAGAGCCCCCAGTGGCCCCCGGCGCACTCACAGAGCAGCCTGAGAGCCTGAGCCCTCTGCAGCCCCTCTGATGCACCCGCTCCCAGAGCCAGTCTGCACCCGTCACCAGCCCTAGAGCCACACTGGCTCCTTGCTGGTTCCTGCTCAGGCTGCACACGCTTCGCCTTAGGACTTCAGCACTGGTTGTTCCCTCTGCCTGCCACACACTTCCCCTAGAGGGCCGCAAGGCTCCCCTCTGTCCTGATACACTTTTGCAATGAGGCAACCATGACCATCATGTTTTCTACCCTCTCCAGCCCACTGTTACTATACTTAATTCAGGTTCAGTGGGGTGTAATTTATATATAACAACACTCACTCTTTTTAAGTGCAGTGTGGAGAGTTGTGACAAATGTATGAGCAGTTCAGCCACCACCGAAAGCAAGCACGCTCTTCACACTCACTGTCACCTCCTTGTTTGTGCGCAGCCCCACCAGCCACCTCAGCCCCACCTCAGTGCCGCCCTCAGCAACCCCCTTGTGGCCAGGCTCTGGCCACAGAGCACCCCCATGCCAATTTCTCTAGCTCCTGTGCCCAAGCTGAAGACCACCAGCCCCACGTGTCTGCCTCATGCCAGCCCCGCCCGCTGTGAGAGCACCCTCTCAGCCTCCTGCAGACACTGACCTCTGCAGGATGAGTAAACGCGGAGCAGCGGGGCCCCGGCCCGGCCATCAGAGCTGACGGCAGTGGTAACTCCCCAGGAGTGAGTGGCAGGATGCCCCAGGGCCAAAGGGGTCCCGTTCCTCACTCTCTCCCTCCAAATGATGTTAGCCTACACACAGGACTAGCTGGGGAAACTGAGGCACCTGTCCATTTTTCCTTTAGCAAACATGCATTGAACATCTCCCAGATTCTGGAGTTATAATGATGAGAAAAAACAAACAAGGTCCCTGCCCTCATGTAACTCAGCTATGTTGGGGAGACAGATATTAACCTCAAAATCCACAAACCAGGGCTCTTTAGAATCACAAAACTGTGGGTTGTTGGGGTGGAGCACAAAGTGCAGTAAGAGTATCCAGGGGACGGGACCAGAGAAGACCTGCTGAAGATGTGGCGTTTTTGTTGACTGAGGTGGGCGTTTCCAGGCAGACGGAAGAGCAGATGGGAAGGTCCTGAGGTAGAAGGGCCGTGGCCGGTTCCTGAAGGGACAGATAGCCGGCGTGACTGGAGGTGGATTGAGGGGGGGGCCAGGAAAGGGGTGTGGACATGACCCTGGGGCACCAGGGGGCTCCAAAGAGGTGCACTGTTCTATGTGCTTTTTATTATTGTGGGAGGGGCACGCAGTAATACTTTACTTTAGAAAGATCCCATCTCTTGCTCTGAGGGAAAGGGCTGTGGGGGACAAGAAGGGGTGAGGGGAAGCAGGTCAGGTGGCCTCTGTAGGGAGAGATGATAGGGACTTGGACTAGGCTGGGGACGGTGGAGAGTGAGAAATTTGGGAGCTGTTTTTAGATGCAAAGTTGGGAGACAGAACACCCAAGGATGGGTGAGGAGGCTCCTCTGGTCTCTGACTAGAACAGTGAGGAAGATGCCACAAGAGGCAAGAGGCCTCCTTAGGTCACCTCCTGCCCCAAAGAGCACTTGGCAAGCAGGAAGGATGATTCACTGAGGGCCTGTTCTCTTTAAGAATTAATTCTCCACTATGGAAAATAGTATGGAGGTTCCCTAAAAAACTAAAATTAGAGTTACCATATGATCCAGCAATCCCACTCCTGGGCATAAGTTCGGAAAAGACGAAAACTCTAATTCAAAAAGACACATGCACCCCAATGTTCACAACAGCACTAATCACAATAGCCAAGATGTAGAAACAACCTAAGTGCCCATCAACAGATGAACGGATAAAGAAAATGTGGTATATACACACAATGGAATACTACTCAGCCATAAAAAAATGCCATTTGCAGCAACATGGATGGACCTAGAGATTACCTAAGTGAAGTCAGTCACACAGAGAAAGACAAGTATCACATGACGTCACATAAATGTGGAATCTCAAAAAATAATACAAATAAACTTATCTACAGACTCACAAATACAGAAAACAAACCTATGGTTACAAAAGGAGAAAACGGATGGGTAGGGATAAATTAAGAGTTGAGATTAACAGATACAAACTACTATACATAAAATAATTAAGCAACAAGGACCTACTATATAGCACAGGAAACTATTGAATATCTTGTAATAACCTATAATGGAATGTGATCTGAAAAAAAACTATATATATACACATATATAACTGAATCACTTTGCTGTACACCTGAAACTCACACAACATTGTAAATCAACTATACTTCCATTAAAAGAAAAAATTAATTCTAGGCCCATCTCCCCGCAGCCTGTCTCCCATGTCTACCACAGGCAGCATGAGCTCCAGAAAATAATAAGTTTCCCGTGTCTGCTTGAGGCATTGCACCCACGCTGCCGGTGCTGGGGACACTACTGGCTTTTCTGGTGACTGTGAATGTAGCTGTATTAACTGCCCCGAGCATGGAGCACACAGGTGACCTCCATCAGCTTGTAATGTGTTCTATCAACCAATCAAGAATTTACGTGACATAGACAGTCTCTCTCGAGGGAACCTCACTACCTGCTTGAACTGTTTACAGAGCACAATAGGGTTGGAGCCTGACCGCACTGCCATGCCACTGTTGAGGACACTTGGACACCTCCCAGGGTCCAGCCCAGACTACTAGAAGGCAGTACTGTTCCTCAAGGTCAAGGGAAACCTGGGGCGGGGGGGCACACTGACTCATCTCTAAGTGACAGTCCTGTGCATCAATCATCACAGTCCCCAGCCGAGAGCAAAAGCCCAGCTCAGCACCCCTCAACAGGAGCCGCACCCCACGCTGAAGCCAGCCTTCCCCCATGAAACAGAGGAGTCCTTGCTGTGAACCTGCCACCATCCCTCACTCCTGTTATCCCCAAGTTCATTTCAGAAGCCTCTGGCCCGAGGCCTTTCTTGTGGCCACCCCACTCCACCCCAACAACATCCTTCCCTTCACGTCTCAGCAAGTAGTAACTGAATACTGTTTCTTTCCTCCCAGAGGCTCTGGGCTCCTTCTGTAGATTGATGCACTTCCTCCAGGGGCCAGCTGTGCACACCCTGCAGATCTCAGAGGGAGGAAGCCTTGGATCTAGTCTCAAAACAGTTAACTCCAAGTAGGGGACCAGAGTGACCCACTCACCCTACATTTGCAGAACTAACAAAGCCAAGCAAGCAAGTGGCCTTCACTGGACTATAGGCATTTTCTTTTTAAGCCACACCTGTCCCTGCTACCTGTGGATGCGTCAAGTCGGCTATACTGGGCCCATAACCCTTCCTGCTGGTCCCTTGAGCCTTGCAGAGGCTTACCTGGAAAGCAGACCTCCCGCAGCGCCCCATCCTTAACCTCAGCACATTCAAACCTCAGTCTGCACACTTACCATGCAGGAAAAAGGAACACTTCCAGGTGGAAATCTTCCAAATGTGTCTTCCCCAATCACCTTGTCAGCAGATTGCTCTAAGCAAAACTTTCTTGTAAATTATCTTTGCCTTTGACTGTTCACACACAAAGGTCACATAGTTGTCGGCCTCTGATATCACACACGTAGCTGGGGAAACGATTTCAGAGGTTCCCACAGCTGGAATCTCCAAAGGAATTCTGACCAAGAAAGGGGACATGAGGTCACAATGAAGAGGGAAAGAAGGACAGAGAAGGTGGGGAGGACTGAGCGAGCCAGAACAGGGGAGGGGGCTCCATCCAGGTGGTCGTGCTCCTTTCCCCCTCACATCTCCAAGCTGCAGTTTCTCTGGTGCTGCCCCCACCATCACATCCAAGTGAACAGATAATAAAGTGTTCAACTGGACGCAGTAACACAGCAATATAAATCAGCACACATGGCACCCACATCTTGGTTTCTGAATACCGTTCTCCATTAAAAGGAAACAGGACTCCTCAGTGAAATGGCTGACTCATTGCTAAAGCAGAGAAAAGACAAGATGAGCCCTGGAACATCTTGTTGTCCCAGAAAGTAAGAGAGCACTTAGACTGATGTCAAAAGACACGGGGGCCAGTCTGAACGGGCCAGTGATGGAGTAGAAAATCATCAACGGATAAAATCGGATAAAAGTCTGATGAGGAACATAGTCTCAAAGTATCCCTCACAATTGCTTTTTAACTGCAAAGAGAAAACAGCAAGTGTACAGTGGGGGAATCAGGTGCACACCCCCGGAACCAAGTGGTCAAAGACACACCTCCAACAAATGGGAAAATGGACACTGTGCCTCCGCACGTGGTACTGAGAGAGATGCAACGTCGCCTCTGTGGTAATCGTAACAAAAATGCATAACCTGAAACTAATCATGAGGAAACAGCAAACAGAATTTGAGCAACATCAATTCTACAAAAGAACTGGCCTGAACGCGTCAAAAATGTCAAGCTCAAGAAATGCAAAGCAAGGCTGAGGAATTCTTCCAGATTAAAGGAGGCTGAAGGGACATGACGACTAAATGCAATAGGCGACTCTGGAACAGGAGAAATAAATAAATACAAAGACAAGATGGGGATAAGTGATGAAGTTTGAATATGAACTGTGGTGGGGATAACAGTATTATACCAAATGTTAAGTTTTCTCATTTTGTTAACTGGACTGGTTTTGTAAAAGAACACCCTTGTCTTATCAATATACTCTCAAGTATTTAGGAGTAAAAAGGCATGATCTCTTCAAGTTACTCTCAAGTGACTCAGAGAAATATACGTGTGTATGCGTCTGTATGCGACGTACAGTGTAGGTACAGTATAGAACACTGAGTATATTATACACACACATGTAGGCTGAGAGAGGATTACAAAATATAAATAACTGGTGAATCTGCATAAAGGATATATGGGAATTGCTTGCAAATTTTAAGTCTGAAATTGTATTAAAATAAAATTTACATAAATAATAATGGCCAACAACTACATGGTCCTTACTCTGTGCAGGCTTCATTCCAACGCCCTACATGTAGTAACTCACTTGATACTTCCAAGAGTCCTACAAGGCATGTGGTCCTTTTACAGATGGGAAAACTGAGGCACAGAGCAGTTAGGCAACTGGCCCCCGCCTTTTAGCTCGTAAGATGGTAGAGAAGGGATGGGATCCCAGGTCAACCTGCCTGGCTCCAGAGTCTGCGCCCTTAGCCAGTGCACCCTGATGCCTCACAAGCCGTGCAGAGGCTGAGAACGGAAGCCACGGACGGGAACGCACACAAGGATGCACACTCACACCCTTACACCCAAACGCCTAGGTGGGCGGCCTGATGCACAACAGTTGCAGCCTGAGAATCAGGACAATCTTCAACTCTGAACACATTAGAGCCTCTGAGGAAGCAGAAAGAAGTTTCAAGTTGAGTGCACCTGAGGCCTGGGGGCAAAGACTCTCCTCCCTGGAGGTTCCCCTCAGCCTCGGGCTGGCCTATTTGTCTCCCCTGCCCTCTCCTGAGAGCTCCAAGCTGTTTCTCTTCTTCCTGGTCTACTCTTTACCTGTTACCTCCAAGCCCACAAACCCAGAAATTAGGGCGGGGTTCCTGGCCTTGCCTGCTGCTGGTGAGCAGGGGCTGGGGCCTCAGAGGAAAGGACGTGGGCCCCAAAGGAGCAGTGGCCCCAAAGCCAGAGCTGAGGGGGGAATGACTGAAAGCCGACGGCTGCAGGGACTGGAGGAGATGGGGTGAGGGGAGACCAGAGGACCAGCGCTCAGGTGGGTCAAGTGGTAAGCAGTGGGAGGGCCAGGCCCCAGCCCCACAGTCACCGCAAGAGCAGCCCGGTGGGGCGGCCGTCCTCCTCAGCTCTTCTCCAGAAAGGACTGAGGGCAGTCTGCTCCCTACACCCCTGAGGCTGAGCCTCACGGGCAGAGAGAGTCCAAGCCAGGGGCTGAGCGTCAGGGAGGATGCTGGGCAGGTCGGGCCCGTCCAGTCCGGCAGGGAAATGGGGGTGGGGGAGGAAGACGCTGACGTCTGGATTCAGAAGTGGAGTGGACCCCGCCACCCCCTCCCCGCCGAAGGGCCTGTCACAAGGCAGCCGTGGCTCACACCCGCTTATCGGGGCTGGGGTGTGGAGAGGGTGTCGCGGACGGGAGATAGGGCCGGGACAGGGCTGTCCACACCGGCCTGCTCTGCCTCCCTCATTCACACCTCCTCAGAGGCCCCTCAGCCCACTTACGCCCTGCAGCCTCCAGGCCGCCCCAGCATGCCTCCCCGGCAAACCACCCTGCAGGCTGCCCTGGTGAAGGGGGGCTCTGCCCTGGACAAGGAGAACACGGAACAGGGAGGGACCCTGGAAACCAGCCCAATCTCATGTTACAGATAAGGGACTAGGCGGAAGGGGACGGTGCAAGAATGCTTAGGAGCAGAGCTAGGCTCTCACCTCGACCAGAGCACAGGCGGGTCTGAGCCTCAGCCTGGGAGGCCAGAGGCAGGGTCCCAGGGCCACAGTGAAGAGTGAGGGGCACACTCATCCCCCAGGAGCGCCAGTCTGTTCAAGCTTCAGCCTCATGTGGCGAGAGGACACCAACATCATACTGTCCTGGACTCCACTGACCTCGGATAAGAGCTAAGGTCTCAGCCTGAATCTGAATGACAATGAAGGCGAGAGGTTAAAGGCTCCCCAGGAAGTGCAGGGCAGAAAGGGAGAGCAGACTCAAAACACTCAATCAGGAGGCGGGGAGAAGTTAGGGGCCCATCATGGGTGGTGGGAACTAAAACACTGTCCTGCCCATGGCCTAAGGAGGCAGTCGGGCCCCAGCGGTGCCAAGGCCTCAGGGGTGCTAGGGAGGCCTGGCAAACTCAAGGCCACTGCCTGCCACTGTCCCACCCCCACAGCCTAGAAGACACCTGGGCAGAAAGGACCCCCAGCATCACTAGAGGCAGGATTGCTCATCCTGTGCCTTGGAGGAACTGGGGATGGGAGAGAGAGGACAGAAATAGTTCCAAGGTCCTGGCTGGGAGCAGGAGAGAGGGGAGGGTTCCACACCTGCACACAGCTGGAGATCGCATTGAACTCTGCTTCCCCCAGGGCCACACACATAAAAGCCCTTGCTCAGCACACCCTGACTGGCACCTCCTTGCTCCCATCTACCCGCCGGGATAGGCAGCCTCAGACCAGAAGCCAGACCCTGTGTAGCCTGATGCAGGGTGACGGGGGAAACGCGCCCTGGGAACTGCAGCCCACTGGACGGGGAAGCAGTGCTCAGCACCCAGGACTCAGCCCAGACACAGGGCCCTGATCCGGGCCACGCCCAGCAGCCTGCCTGCAAGCACACAACTACTACAGACCAATGCAAGTGCCTTCCTGCCTCCTCTGAGAAGTCTTCCCCAGCCATTCTCACCACCAGCTGGTCAATCTGGTCCCTGCAGGGGGACTGACCCACCAGCCAGGCCCTAGTCCCCAGCCTACCTGGGTCTCTCACAGGGACGATGAGAACACTGGGACTCAAGCAGGATATGCTCAACATTTCTGACTGCTGGTGACTCCAAAACACTTTCTGGGCACGTGTAATTTGCACAACTCTCTGGAGGCCCCAGAAAAGAGTTAACTCCGTTATCTGCCTGCCTCTAAAGATAGCAGGCCTGGTCCAGCTAAGGTGAGTAAATGACGAATGACCGAACCACAGAGCAAAGTAAAATAACTGTAAAAGCCTTGGGGGTGGAGGGCGAATATAAGACTGGGAGCCCAAAAACCTTCCTAAGTTTTACAACTGGAGTTTTAGCATCCTTATTTGTGAAATAGGATGAACAGCAGCTACTGAAATGGCATACTGAGTAAGAGCTGATGTGAATGCATTTTGCGATGAGCAAAGTGCTGATGTAGCCAGAAGTTGTTGGCAACACATCATCAACCTCAGGACGGGGAGACAGAGCTGCTTCCACGTGGTCCAGTGTAGCCCACTCCAAGGTCAGGCCCGTCCATCACCTTCTCAGGATGGGATGACTTTCATCAGTCACTGTCTTAGTCTGCTCGGCCTGCTAACAGACTGGGTGCCTTGTAAACAGAAATGTATTTCTCACAGTCCCGGGAATGCAGTTTGCTGCAGCCATTATGGCAAACAGTATGGAGATTCCTCAAAAAACTAAAAATAGACTTACCATATGATCCAGCAATCCCACTCTTGGGCATATATCCAGAGGGAACTCTAATTCAAAAAGATACATGCACCCCAATGTTCACAGCAGCACTATATACAATAGCCAAGACATGGAAGCAACCTACACGTCCACTGACAGATGACTGGATAAAGAAGTAGTGGTATATTTATACAATGGAATACTACTCAGCCATAAAGAAGAATACAATAATGCCATTTGCAGCAACATGGATGGACCTAGAGATCGTCATTCTAAGAGAGGTCAGAAAGAGAAAGAAAGAAAAATACCGTATGATATCACTCATATATGGAATCCAAAAAAAAAAAAAAAAGGAAAAAAAGGACACTAGTGAACTCATCTATAAAACAGAAACAGACTTGCAGACATAGTAAACAATCTAATGGTTATCTGGGAAAGGGGGTAGGAAGGGATAAATTTGGGAGTTTGAGATTTACAAATGTTAGCCAGTATATATAAAAAAAGATTTTAAAAAAAGTTTCTACCATATAGCATAGGGAACTATATTCAATATCTTATAATAATAACCTTTAATGAAAAAAATATGAAAACAAATATATGTATGTATATACATGACTGGGACACTGTGCTGTACACCAGAAATTGACACACTGTAACTGACTACACTTCAATTAAAAAAAAAAAATCCTCAACCTGTTCCCAGATGAAAAACCTGATTCAGAAGGATGAAGTCAGTTGCCCAAGGCTGCCCAACTGGTAAGTGGGAAGATGGGCTGAGGAGCCAAGTGTGCTCCCCACACACTGCAGGTGCCCAAAGTGCTGGCCCAGCCACACTGGGTGCACCCAGAGGTGCAGCGGGCAATCTCCCTGTCCCAGAGTGACTCATGGGCAAACTGTCATGGAGACCTATTTCTGCATTATGCAACCAATTGAGTGTTTGCTTTTTAAAGACACAGAAGTGAACTTAAGTTCTGAAAATATCAGAGCACATTTTTATCACATGAAACTTGTTGGGTGAGTATGTGAAACAGGTTGCCACGTAAAACAAATTTTCTTACCAAAGGGACCTTCCTTGGCTCTGTCTCCTTCAATGTTTTTAACGGACACGTTGAAGGCTTGTTTATCCAATCTGCAATCTCAAAGCTGGGAGGCATAGTGAACATGTCAGATGGCCAAGTCAGGATCAAAAAGAATGTGAACTCTCTTGAAGATGGGTAGAAACTGTTAATAAAATGGAATCTTAACAGTTGGGCATACATGTAGTGTCACATTTGTGTTCCAGAAATTGACTGTGTAAGCACATGATGGGAAAGTGATTTGACAGAAGATCATGTGGAAAAGACCTGAAGCCACTAGTTGGAGCGAGCTGCACGTGAACCAAAGGTACAGTGAGTAAAGTGGGGTGTCAATCCCCCGACTCCGTTCGGCACTGCTAACACCTCATCCTGAAGGCTTTGCCCAGACGTGGCCACTACACTAAGAGGGCCTGTAAAGTCATGGTGAAGGGTCTGAAACCCATGAAAGTCTGAGCAGGCAATGAGAAGCCCCAACGTCCTCAGGGGCTTTTCTCTAAGAGATTCTCAGGTGGAAGCAGGTGCCAGCCCATTCTGTGCAGCCCAGAATGGCCATCAGCACGGGTCACTGAGAGGCAGGAGGTACAGGGAAGGTTTCAGTTACTGTTACAAAGCTCTGCTACAAAGAAAACTGGCCACCTGGGGGCCCAAAGGGATGGAAGAAAGTTCTCCCTTGATACTCACAAGCTCAAGCTCCAAGACCACCTAACTGTCAGAGGGCTCCTGTCTCGGGGAAGGAGACATGATCGTTGGGGGAGGGTGGAGGCAGAGTAGGGCACAGTCTGGTTCCAAATCCTGGTTGATCACCAGAATTGCCAGTGTTGCTTGTTTAGAAAATATAGATTCCAGCTTCACATCAGAACTACTCAATCAAAATCCTGAGATTCGTCATGTTGACGCTAATGACTTTTATGGACTCACGAGGGTGAAGCCAGGGAATACAGGTGACATGCCAATACTGGGGGTCATTCCAAGAGGAGGGCTGCAGGCCGAGCCCAGCTCTGCTGGGGGCCACTCCCTCGAGATCAGACTCTGTCTCTCCTGCTGGGCTCTATTCCAAGTCCTGAAGGAGGGAGGAGGGATGGGGGTTTTCGGTTGTTTGAAGATCGAGGCACGAGGGCAGAAACACTAGCAGGTATTTAAGGGGCTCGCTCACCCATCCTACGTTTGTTGCCTGTGTACGTCCACCTTGCCGAATACAATATCGGTGAAACAGTCTCAATCCAGAAACCAAAAGCCTAAAGTCACAAAATAAAGATGAAATAAAGATGTCACTGTGGGTGGAGAGAGATCAGGGAGTGAGCCCCTCACCCCAGAGGGGGCTCCCAGCAGAAGCGGGCTGGCCCCCCTTCCTCAGCAGCCTTCCCTCAGCCCAGTCAGACCAGGGATCCCGTGAGTGTAAAGACAGTGAAGGCAGAGGCCCTGGTGCAGCGCGATGATGTGGCAGGACCCAGCGAGGGACTGAATGGATGGTGATTTGCTCAGGTTCGGTCACAAGGTGCTTCTTTGATCAGACGGACACACCTGATGCAGGGGAGAGGCCCAGGGACCTGTGCGTCTGAGTCGAAACATTCAACATCCCTGGAGGAGAGGCTGCAGTGATCCGATCCAGAGGAAAATTCTGAGCTGCACCCAGTATTTACATCTTAAAGTTTGTTCTGGAAGGACTCGCTGGAAGCACTGAGGTGACGGTTCAAGCATCGCAGCTGCACACCAACGAAAACGAGGACTGCGAGCTGCATTTTTTAATTGTAAGTAGTTATCTCTATTTTTCACAATGACCAAGTAGCATTTTTCATGGGAACTAAAAACATGTAAGACACTTTAATTTACTGATCTAAAAATCAAGATTCTCTACCACCCAGGTGGAGAGGCAGGACTGAGAACAGCAAGGAACAGCCCCAAGGCAGCTGGGAATTGAGGTCAGGAGAGAGAGCGCGGAGTGACAGGCTGGGGGACAGCGGATGGGGGCACCCCTCTAGAGGGGGGTGGTCACCCAGGACTTCTCCCCAAGAGCCACCCCTCAGGCTCCCGGAAAAACACCCAGACCCCACCATCACCTCTCCAACAAGGAGAGAAAGTAAGAGATTTTTTGGTCACAGTGACATTTGGGCTCTTTCTCCCTGAGAAGAAAAAGCGAATGCAGAACAGTTTGATAAAACAGAATCGTATTAATCAGGCTACAGTGTTCTGACCCCCAACTTCTTTCTTGTTTACCCAAATAAAGCAGAGCGAAGTCAGTCATCATCATCTTACTTTTATCTTAAAGTCTTGGCATTTCTGTTAGAGAGAAATACAAAAACATCAACAAAAATGGTTCCAGTGATACCACCTGGCAAGACAACTGTGACCCGACACATTCAGACAGGTTGCTACGCCCTCACTGAAGGTATTTTACTGCCTATACTTATGGCAGCCCACAAAAGGATTCCGTGTAAACCCAAATCTAGAGACCTGGCTCAGAAAGCAGCCGCCGCCTGCCGCAGAGATACCTGTCTGGGCCCAACCGCCTGCCCCGCGCTGTCCAAGGGGACATGCAGGCACAAAGGCAGCAGAGCCACAAGCCAGTGGACCTGCAGGCATGGATCCGGCTTAGGTGCCTTCATCTCTGGTACAAAAAGCTCCTCTGGTAAGCAAAGAACACATCAATTCACCGCCATCTGGTCACTAGAAGAACTGCGTTTCTCAGGCAAGAAGGGACTCTGATAAACCCCACAGACCACTGCCTCCACCTTTCAAATACCTTGATTGTTTCTTCCCAAAGAACGAAGGAGGGTTCAAGTCAGAGGACATTAAAGTCCCTTTGGCTCGACGGCAGACAAGAAATCAGACACCTCTTACCAAGCAGGCCCAGGATCACAGACACCCACGGAAGGATGTCTTTCTGAGTCAAAAAGCCTCTGGGTCGGGGAAGATTTTAATGCACTCTCTGCTGTGTGCCTCATTTCTTATGAGTTACTTCTTTGGGAAGATGAATCTTGGGAGAAATACTTAAGCTCTCTAAGCCCCAAGTTCCTCCTGGGTAAAATGAGGATGGTGGAATTTCCCTCAGAGGGCGGCTGTGACATAATACATGCGCAGCACTAGCTTCATCTACAGAACACGCTAAGTGAGCCGGAAACGCAGCTGGTGAGCGCTGCTGTATGACAGAAAAGGAGGGACAGCAGGTCCACGGGAGGAGGACAAGACCCAGAGATTTAATACACATGGTCAGGACAAGGCACAGACGATATCTAGAAGCCATCTCTAAGACCAACCCAAGTCCTAGGGAAAGAAAGCTTACAATACTGAGCTGAGCAGATACATCAAAGACACTGCATGATTTGGAGGCAGAAAATATAACTAACCTTCACACACTACACATCCAGAGCAACACATGCACGGTGTCATCTTCTTAACCAGACACAAGACCAGGCTGCCACCTGCAGGTGTCAGTTTCCTTATATAATCAGTTCTCATGTCAAGTAAAATACTAAGCAAAAACTTTCACCTCGTTTACCTTTGGGGGCAAAAATTTAGTCTTAAATTTAGAATTCCATCATTGTAAAGCAAAGCCACTAAGGTACAGCAGTCTGAAGCGGCCACGACCACGGCCTGACAGATGTCACGCTTCTGAGATGTGACTAAGACGGCTTTCTCTCCAGGACTCCTGACTGCTCCTGAGCTTTGAGTTCTTCCAGTTTCTTCTCGTAGCGACTCATGAAGTAATCATCGGGGTCAATCCCCGCATTCCTCAAATTCTCCATGACCTTTTCCAGCCTGAGCACCGATCGGGCTCCCTCAATCTTTCTTGTGCTCAGGTACAGAGTGAACTCCCGGAAATCCAGGAGCTTACAGGTGTCCACGGAGCAGATGTTCCTGATGTCACTAGTTCTATCCAAATGTGGGAAGAACACCAGCCCTGACCACTTCTCCAGGTCCTGAAGGCTCACCTGGAATTCACTTAGTTGGGGCTGGAAGCCAATGGCTTCATTGGGCACCACAAAGGCCCCTAGTGCCAGGGGTTCAGTAGACTCCCGGCTTCTGCGCGCCAGGATCACCTTATAAAGGTGGGAGGGGACTGCCACGTTGTCCTCACCGATCACCTGAAAACAAAGCAGCCACATCAGTGATGCTAATTTGCACTAGTAGTTCCCAAATTTCTCCTGAAAAGACTTGTAGATGCACTTCTGAAAGTGTACTTCTTAGCTATGTTACTCTGTCCCAAAGAATTTAAATTCAACTGCCAAAGGTAATAATAAACCAAAACCCAGGTTCACAGAGAAAATAAGCATTTAACAGGTAGATTCTGACCACATCCTTTAAGGTAATGCCACCCCAAAGAGCCAGGTCCCACTCTCTACTGTTTGTAGGACAAAGTAATGCCACAAGAGGGACCCCAGTTTTTAATGGACCAGAAAGCTGTCATCTTCTCTTTGTCTCATAATCAGAACTTTCAGTGCTCTAAACATTCAAAGGTCAAAACTGCCAGCTTAAGAGCTCCAAGCTCTAGAAATAAAAATATGGCCTTAGTTTATCAAATTCACTAGGGAGCTAAACAAACAGCCTTTCGATCAGCAGCCAGATACACCACGTTGGTATTACTATCTCCAGTATCGCCTGGACTGTGGCTCATTTTTTAAATTAAATTAGGTAAATGTAAATCCTCTTTGCTCAGAGTTTTGCACACCCTTGGGTCTGCTATCAAACACAGAGCTCCTGAATGTGTCAGCAAATCAAACACTTTGGAAAGGTATCCACACAACAAAGAATCCAGAGCCAGGGTCAGGCCTGAAAACAACTTGGTTGCCTGTGTAGGTTGGCTGTAATAATGAAATAACACTGTTATGAAACCTTTTCAAATTTCCTTCCAATTGGCTTAAAAGCCATTATCTGTTTTCTGTAAAAGAAAAAACGAACATCCATTTCCTTAATGGTCTCCAGTAAAATGACACAATCCGACTACAATACGCTCATGGTGCTGCTGCTTCTCCCAGGCCCTTCCTTGGTCAGGCCTCCTCCCCTCCAGACCAAACCCACTGGGGGCGGGAGGCCCCGCCAGGAGCCCAGATAAGGCAGACAGATGAGAGCTATGAAGGATTCTTTCCTGCTCTTCCCAAGCTCCGACCTACACGGCACACAGCCTAGCAACAGCGAGGCCTTCTGCTGTCTAACATGCATGGAGGTGCCCCTCCAAGACCAACCGCAGGGCTGCGCGGAAGACCCACCCACAGGAACGATTTCTATAACTAACTGTCTTCAGAAGTTAGTGAAAGTGGTTGGTCAGGGTGTGGCTTAGAGCAGGGTTTATGAAACTGCACAACCTACAGACATAACATCCCCACCACCTCCAAGTCATTTATGCAGCTGGGAGAATAAACATGCTCTTCAAGACAAAAAAAAAAACCCAAAACCAAACTGAAGGTGAGCTCTTTGGAGGTCTTCCTCACAAAACAGATGCTAACAACGCAGCTCAGAGGTCCTGTGCCCAGCACTGCTGGAAATACAGAAAGGAACAGGCTCTGAAGTAAAAGCAGTGGGTGCCTCCTCTCAAGGAGCTTCCCATCTAGGGGAGGAGTCAACACCCACAGCTTTCGCCGCAGGCAGAATGTGTGAGATGCCAAGACAGAGCCATCAGCAGCCCTAAGGGGGTAGGTGCAAGGGCAGTCAGGGACCAGAACTGAGGGCACATCTGTGGCTGAGCCATACTTTACCAGGAGGGAAGTTTACATGGGCTTCAAGTGATCCAGGCACTAGCTGGGGAGTCAACAGTTAAGCAGATCCTTGGTGCCACCTGGTGGACATCCACCATCACTGCAGCACAGGTCTCAGACTCCAACTCTAAGGAGCCTTCAAGACCAGTCACTTGATTATCCTCTCCTCATCAACAAGGAGTCTACAAACAAGTAACAATTCTCAAAAATAATGAACTGGCCATGTCCGTGTGCTGCCAACCAGGGCTTCTAATCAGCTTCCTTAAATTCCTGCCAAAAATAAGGAAGCTTGATTGACATTTTAAGATTCATGGCTTTACCTCATGGAAATGTATCATTTCTATTAGATTTTCAAAAACTCTATTACATAGCGAGAGTAGCTCTAATACCACTTTTGAGAAACCTCACAGACACAGAAATTCCTACTAGGAACCACAAAGTATGACACTTCCACCCAGGACCTTCTCGTAGTATTTCAACAAAGAGGGGTAAAATACTATTCCTAGAAATCTAGAAATAAAGAGAAAAATGAAAACTTAGCCACTCACTATCTTCTGTGATTCAGTCTGCTTTGTTCTTAGAAAATAAACATCTTTATAATCTGCCTAATATAGGAACCAATCCTATTTGGAAATTCAGAAAACTCATTGTTTCTTCCTTGAATTTAAAACTTAAAAAAAAATTCTGAAATATTTTAGAGCTATCTTCTTCTCTGTAGACAACTCGACCTACAGAATAGATTTCTCCCTCTTTTGGGGAAACTGGAAGACTTTCAGAAAATGTTTGTAGAAACGAGGGTACTGAAGCAGCACGGTTCAGCAGATTGAAACCCCAGAGACCTAGTCAAGTCCTGGGGCTTTGCCACTAGGCTGCAAGTCATGTCTGCTGGTATTTTCTTTTTTCATTCATAAAATAGGTAATAACAACTCCCAAGCTGCCTTCTTCATAGAATAGTTATGAAGATACAAAGATATGTTAAAAAAAAACAAAAAGATTTTGGAATCTGCAAGACCTATGTAAAAAGCTACTTTGTAGTGGATGTCATTCAGAAGATAGGAATGTAACTGCTTTGGTACAAAAAGACAGTTCTTCAGAGGATCAGGGGGGAAACACGGGATCAAGCAAGATTAGACCAGTTGAAGGCGTACAACAGGGCTTCAGGAGAAAGCAGGTTGGATACATCTGATGCCCCAAACAAAGGACTCGAGGGCTTAACATGAACCAAGTCTTTAGTGTCAGTAAATCAGCAATAATCCTTTTCACATAAGATTTTAGGTATAAAAATACAAAGGAAACCCTCGCTGCTGTTAAATTACCAAAAAGCACAAAACTCTTGTCAAGATTGTAACAAAAACTAGAAATCAACTGGGAGGGACTAGAAAATACGACACACACATAACAATCATAAAACTGGCACTCACTTGCGACCTGAAATTAGTTTTTGTACGTGCCGGCCTGAGCTTGCTTCCTTCCAACCAAGAAACAGAAACAACAATTTGTTCCCCCACCCCACCCCTCAACCCCGCACACACAGAGCTGGGCCTTCACGCTGACTCAGCACCAGAAGAGACTGGTGACAAAACACCCAGGCTGAGCCGGCCACTTGTCACATCATGTGCGCAGCAACCGTGCCTTAAATGAAACAGTAAGCAGCACCAGGAGGGAATAATAGGCACCTGCAAGACTCAGACAGACGTAAGATATTCGGTTACATTTCCCTGGTTAAGACAGAAAAAGAAACTCCAAAAATAAAACTGGGGAGGGAGGGTATAGCTCAGTGGTAGAGTGCATGTCTAGTATACATGGGGTCTTGGGTTCAATCCCCAGTACCTCCATTTAAAAAAAAGAAAAAAAAAAGAAAGAAAATTTAAAAAAAAAAAAACCAAAAACCTGTTGGATACATCAAGAGACAAAGCCCTCAAAATAAGGTCATGCCAATCAAGTGAAAGAAAGAAACCATGAGAGTGGGAAAAACAGGGAATCCCCAGCTGAGGGCAGAGGACAAGGAGCGAGGCAGCCAGCCCCTCCTGTCACCTGTAAAGCCTCTGCAGCAGCTCGTGGGGCAGCCACGCCCTGGGAGACGGTGCTCGTCACACTGGGTCCCTGCTCCGGGCAGTGGGACAAGCACATCTGCCCAGACTGTCAACTCTACTACTGGGCTACTCAGGAGGGGGGTAAGGAAATATTTAACCAATAAAATAATTTATTTCCATTAAAATAAATAGACATGGAAATGAACAAAAGAATGCCTAAAGATAAAACAGGAGATTTAAAAAAAAATTACTCCCTGATCACTTCAGCTCCCTGGAGGCCTACTTTCTACTTCCTCCCCCTCTAGGAGTCGGTGCGAGTTTGGAAAATAATGCTGTAGAAGGAAAACACAGACTGTTAAGCACTTCTAACATCACCACCACTACCAAGCTGTAAAATCTGAAGCTCGCTTTTTTGTCAGGTCAATTATAATGTTCAGGCCAGAATCTTCAGGTATGTTTCACTTGTCTGGATTCAATCTCTTCTGGAAACTGGCACATCAGAGAAAGCACATGGATGACCTAAGCTATAATAAAGGGGGTGATTCTGATTAGAGCTGTCAGATGACTCACTTCTGATAAAATCATTGCTACTAAGTTTCCCTAAGGCTCACATGCACTCAAGTCCTATGACGCTGTGGTTCTTCCCTACATATTCCAACGGACATTTCTGCCTGGCTATAAGGAATCCTCCTCTTGGCCCATTTTCTGTTCTTATTTTTGCATGCTAGCAAATATCACTTGTAACTGCTCTCCATCCACACCATCTCCTGGCCTTAAGCTTCAGCATACAAAGAGCACAGCAATCCCTTCTCTGTAGGCTTTTGAGAGCTTCGAAAAAATGCTACAAGTGACTGGCAATTCTCACACAAGTAGAGACCGGTGTATGCACCTCCCCTTTGATAATTAGTAGCGATGTGACTTGGATTAGACCCCTCAAAACCCGCATTTCCTCGCTTATAAAAAGACAACTACTACTTTTTGGTAAGAGCTGTTTGTGAGGACTGACTGGGATACGTGAATAAAGCTGTCTAAATACTGCGTGGTTTATATGGCCCTCGATAAATACCAGTTCATTTGCTTCACTTCCTCCAAAGTATACACGCAAATGCTTCATTACCTAGATAGAAAAGTACATAAACACCCTCATTTTTATTAGCTACATTCTCCTAAAATAAGGTTCAGAGTATAGTTGGATACAAGAAGTAAATACTAAAATGGCTGGATTTAAGAAAATGAAACACTAATGCCTCTCTGAACTGCCACACATAATTGCAAGACATTCCCTTGGAAACAAGAATTCATGATTCAAATACATACTTGTTCCTTGAGAGGAACAGACCCCACTCTAGGGCTGGGCAATGCTGCGCCCTTTCCTCAGCACCACCAAAGGACATTGTGCTATCCACAACGGTTTCATTATGAATTGATACAAAATAACCAGAAATTTTAGCAAGGGACTCAAGATTTCTAACACCTGGTGCCAACTTTCCTTTTATTTTTGTCTCCCCCTCTAATGCACGTGCTCTGTCTGTTAGGGACTCCAACTGTCTGAGGGACTTACTGCTTCTCAGCACCTATCCTGCCGCTTCCTATCTCTTCCCCCTCACTAGCTTTGCCTCCCGCGTCTGTTTTCCTTTACCAAATCTGCCTAAGTTTATATGTGTGTTTATGTGGAGGCATACATCTAATATTTTTGGTCCAACTAAATTCTTAAACTGGCAAGCTCTGAGACAGTTTTTCCAATTTAACTTACTAAAGGATCATACTTTGCTTTCACACTAATAGAGACACTGAAGATTTTTAAATTTCAAAATCAACCTAAAATCAAGTCTGATCTGAAAAATAATGCCAAATCTAACAAAAGGTATAAGAGAAATTTTTAGTGAAAAATATAAATACGTATAATATACAAAAGTACATGTCACCTTGATATGATTCCAAGAAAGGTGAGAAACTATACACCAGGGATATAGATTCCTATCGACACTCAACTTTACAGACACATACAAAACACAGTTACCTGCTTTCTTTATGAGCAGGGCCTGTAAATCTCCTTCTCTAGGAACACTGAAGATGGAGAAAAAAGGCCTTTCCAACAGTGAGCCACTAAAGGCAATAGAATTCATATACTATGTTCTTTGGGGCTCTCCCCACCCATTATAAAAGGCTAAAAATAAATGTGGTGAACACACATGACAAGCTAAACAGCAGACCGAGTACTTAAGAATCAACCTGTCCAGATCTTGGTTTCTAAATACCAACCCCCATTAAAAGGAACCTGGAGAAATGGCTGATTCCAGAGTTTGCACAAGATGAGCCTGGAACATCCTGTTATGCCAGAAAGCAGGAAGGGCTAAAACAAAACAAAACAAAACAAAAAATGATGAAGATGTGTCAAAAGGACACAGGAGAGACAGCTTGATGGGGCTCCCACTGGCCAAACCTGGGATGATTTGAGCATCAAAATGAACACACAGTAAACTGATTAAAGACTCACTGAGTAAAATCAGGATCCATGAGTTCACACTGATAATAAGAAAGAAGGAAAAGCTCTTCCTTACAGTAGAATGTCAACCAATAAATGCAGGAGTAAGAATTAAAAAAATCGTTTGGCAACTACTGTAGTAATAACTGATTTAGGCAGGATCATTAGTGGATGCCAAAACTAAGGGGAGAAAGTCTGAAGAGGAAAAGAACAGTTACATGGTCTCAAAGGATTTCCACAGATTATCTGACTAATTTCAAAGGGGAAAATGGTAACTTAGCTGTGAAAAAATCTGGAGGACACCACTTTAACACGGGATCTAAGTTAATGCCATCAGTAACAGGACAAGCTGACAACATGTACCTCCTGCTGGGATGCACCGTGGCGCACACAAGACCACCTCCCTCCGTGGTGTTCTGCCTGAAACATAACTGAATCTAATCAGGAGGAAACAACAGACAAGCTCAACCTAAAAGACATACTACAAAAAAACCTGGCCTGTATCCTTCAAAATTCTCAATGTCACTAAGACAAAAAGGCTGAGGAACTGACTTTCAGATTAAAGGAGACTAAAGAGACTTGACAATTAAATGCAATGCATGATCCTAGACTGCATCCTGAGTCAGTTCTCAACTGACTGCTCCTCCCCTGAAATGCTTCCTTCGTTTGGCTTCTGGGACACCACTGCCCTTTGATTTTCTCCTGCCTCAAAGCTTGCTCCTCTGTCTCCTTCGCTGGACCCTCCTCATCTCACCCTGATGTCTGAGTGCCCGGGGGTCCAGACTTCTAATCTGTTCTGTCCTACCTACACTCACTCACAAGACCGCATCCCAGCTTTAAACACTGAGTGCTGACCACTCCCCAACAAATCTCAGCTTCCAACCTCTCCTCTGAGATCCCAGCTGCCTCTTCAACATCTCCACTTGGGCATCAAATAATCCTGAGTTTACACAGTCAAAACACAACGCCTGCCTTCTAGCCTCTTGACCTGCTCCTCTCTGGTCTTCACGATCTCAGACTGAAAACCTGAGTGTGAGTCTTGACTCTTTCCCTCTAGTCTACAGCTAGTCCATTACAGAGTCTCATCGGTTCTACCTGCAGGGCACATCCTAAATCTGACCATCACCACCGCCGCCACCCTGTCAAATCATTATTTCTCACTTAGACTAGTCCACCAGCCTCCTAACTGGTCCCCTATTACCACCTATTCTTTCATTCTGCACAGACAGCAGCAACATCGGGCTTTAAAATGTAAACCAGAGTAAGCCCCATCCTGATCCACACGCCGCACAAGCATCCAGCTCACTCACTACAATCCAGACTCCCTCCCACAGCCTCCTCCTCGGTGCTCACTCTGCCCCAGTCACCCTGGCACTCCTGCTGTTCTTGAACACGCCAAGCTAAATCTCACCTGTGTCTGCGCTTGCTAGAAAATTCTTCAAAGAGGTTGCTCCTTCACTTCGCTTAGGTCTCCGCTCAAGCGCTCTTCCCCCGAGTGGCCCAACCTTTCCTCCTTGCCCACACTCACTGTTAACTCTCTACCAAGTTTTCTTTTTGGACACGGCACTTTCTTTCTGTATCTCCTCCACGATAACACAGGCTCCATGTAACACACAACCTGGTTTATTGCTGTGTCAGAAGCACCTAGAACAGGGCCAGCTATGGAGTGGAAGCTGAATAAATATTTGTTGACTAGAAGAAAGGAGGTGGGGGGGAAGGGAGGGAGGGAGAAGGGAGGAAATGAGTAGTCCAAACAAGAGAAGAAGTCAGAGGGCTCTAAGAACGTCTTCAAGAAAAACTGATCTACCTTTAAAAAAAAAAGTAGTACGATTAGGTTAAATGATGTGAATTAGAAAGTAAAACCATCTTATCACATTTTTTAAATAGTCATTATAACAGACGGCCACCCTCACTTTCCAATTCTTAGTTTTTTGTTGTTTGTGGTAACACCTCTCAAGTAGCACAGACTTTATGATACAGGATTATATCTAATTCTTTACAGGTCCAAACATACTACTTATACATGCATAATACTATAAATGCTAGTTTTACATTTTCAACAGACCCAGGATTATCAAGCCAAAAACCAACAAGGGTGAGACAACATACATAAATGGGTAGAAAGGCCTGGGGAAGCCTGTGGGGAACTGAAGAGCATGTGCTCCATCGAAGGAGAAAGCTGCTACTCTCATCCGGCGAACGGCGCCTGTGGGAGCATATGCTGGGTGTGACTGAGTCATCTGATTTTTCTTTTTTTTAAAGAGAACCTAAAATCTGGATTTATGTGAAATCCCCAATTATTAAACATTGCCAACTAATTCAAATATGACAGCCTGTGTGAACCAAATAAAATCCTTCCCTGGACTGGACGTGCCATAGGAGACCTCAGTTCCCAAGCTCGGCTACAGGCAAAGCTCAGACTGAATTACAGCTAGCGAGCATGAATGTAAATGCTGTACACCCAGACAGTACAGAAGGGGTACATCAAGAAATAAAGGTTTAGGGATATTATGCCAAGCTAGGATGCAAAGTTTACCAAAAGAAGAACTTAAATTAACAAGACTGGCAGAGACTGAAGCAGTGTGTGAAGTAAAATAAACAAACTTCATATATTTCACAGGAAAAGTATCAAGAGAAACTGAAAAATTGACAAAGTTGAGAAACAGTTTATTCAAAAACAGGTTTCTGCCTATCCTTTTCAGTTTATCTACTATTCATTAATGCCCTTGTTCCGGCTACAGGAATCTGTGCTCCAGCCAGGGCTATAGATCCTGGCAACCTCCAGATGAACAGGGCCGCCAAGAAGAGTGCGAGCTGGAGGCCCTGGCTCTAGCCACAGACAGCAAGACAACAGCACTTCCTACGCTACTGGCAAAAGAGCCAAAACCAAGTAGGATATTTTAAAACCGCAAGGGTGGCTTAACATGAAGACACTATTTGTTGCTGGTGGGAATGTTGAATGTACTGTTTTCACACCAGTGCAGCCGCTAAGGAAAACAGTATGTCCAGTCCTCAAAAAACTAAAGCACAGAACTAGCATATGATCCAGCAATTCCACCTCTAGGTACACATTCAAAAGAAGTGAAAGCAGGGACTCAAACGTGTGTTTATTTGTACATCAATGTTCACAGCAGCACTATTCACAATAGCCAAAAGGTGGAAATGTTTATTGACAGATAGACTAAAGGTAAGGTATATATACACTGGAATATTGTTCAACCTTAAAAAGGAATGCAGTTCTGACACAAGCTACGTGAACCCTGAAGGCATTATGCTAAATGAAATAGGCCAGATGCAAAAGGACAAATACTGTATAATTCCACTTGTATCGGGTAACTACAATAGTTAAGTTCATAGAGACAGTAAGTAGGATTAAGGCTGCCAACAAGTGGGAGGAGAGAGAGAGTGGAATTTATTGGTTAATGAGTACAGAGTTTTAGTTTGGGAAGATAAAATGTTCTGGGGATGGATGGCAGAATGTACTTGATGTCACAGAGATGTATACCTAAAAATGGTTAAAATGGTAAATTTTGTAATGTACATTTTACACCACAATAAAAAAAGGACTATTTGTATAATTTACTACAACAAAGATTAAAGTAGAAAAATCTATCTATCAAGATTTGACATCTTATCTAGATGTTTTAAAAGGTATTTGATAAAACGGAATACTCATAAGGTAGGAATACACCTAGGTAATTTCATGGTGGAAGCCTTCTTGAGACAAATACTCCCTATGATACTTTACTTTAAAATATGAGGATTCTCTGCGGCCTAAAATATGACCAATTTGTATAACTGAGTACTTTTAACCTAGTATTTGTTAAGAACTGAAAGAGGATTGTCGAAACCTCCCAATATTACTCTAATCATCTCATGCCTTTTTGTATTTACGCAGTATTTTCTGTGATAAATGCTGATGCTACACAACTGGGTAGAACACACTGCTGTCTGATACTAACATCATAATCTCTGTTCATTTTCTGTTTGGGTTTGTTTAATTTATTTTACCCATTTGTTTTAAACTTTTAATCTTTCTGAGTTAATAATTAGTTGGCTTTTACTTTCTCATCCAATCTGAGATTTTTACTTTCAACAGTTGAGTATATTACCTAATGGGACCTAATTAAACTTGAAAGCTTTTGCACAGCTAAGGATACCATCCACAAAACAAAAAGACAACCTACAGAATGGGAGCAAATATTTGCAAGTGATGCAACCAACGAGGGACTAACTTCCAAAATATACAAACAGCTCATACAACTTATTATAAAAACAAAAAACAAAAAAAAGCAACCCAATCAAAAAAGATGGACAGAAGACCTAAATAAACATCTCTCCAAAGAAGACATACAGATGGTCAACAAGCACATGAAAAGATGCTCATCATCACTAATTGTTAGAGAAATGCAAACCAAAACTAACAATGAGGTATCACCTCACACCACTCAGAATGGCCATCATTAAAAAGCCCACAAACAATAAATGCTGGAGAGGGCGTGGAACAAAAGGAACCCTCCTACACTGCTGGTGGGAATGTAAATTGGTGCAGCCACTATGGAGGACAGTATGGAGGTTCCTTAAAAAAAAAAAAAATAAACTTACCATATGATCTAACAATCCCACTCCTGGGCATGTATCCAAAGAAAAATATAATTTAGAAAGACACATGCACCCCAATGTTCACTATTTACAATAACCAAGACATGGAAACAACCTAAATGTCCATCAACTAAAGACTGGATACACAAGTTGTGGTGGGGTGTGTATGTGTGTGTGTGCGCGCGCACACACACGCACGTGCACATGGAATACTACTCAGCCATAAAAAAGAACAAAATAATGTTGTTTGCAGCAACATGGATGGACCTGGAGACTGTCATTCTAAGTGAAGAAAGCCAGAAAGAGAAAGAAAAATACCACATGATATCACTTATACGTGGAATCTAAAAAAACAAACAAAAAAATACCAGACACATACAAACTTATTTACAAAACAGAAACAGACTCACAGACATAGAGAATAGATTCATGGTTACCAAGGGGTAAAGGGCTGGGAGGGATAAACTGGGAGTTTGAAATCTGTACCTCTTGCGGAGTGATGGAAATGTTAGCTATCTTGATTGTGGTGGTGGCTTCACAGGTGAATTCATTTATCAAAATTCATCAAATTGTACATCTAAAATATGCATAGTTTACTGTACAGGAATCATACCACAATAAGGTTGTTTTCAAAAAAAATTATTAGTTTGCTTTTGGGGAGAGGGTATAGCTCAAGTGGTAGAGTACATGCTCAGCATGCACAAGGTCCTGGGTTGAATCCCCAGTACCTCCTCCAAAAGTAAATAAATAAATAGATAAATAATTACCTCCCTCAATAAATAAATAAATAAATAAATAATTAGTTGGCTTTTACACGCTGATCCAATCTGAGGTATTTTACTTTCATTAACTGAATATATTATATTTACTGTTATAACATGTAACTTGGTCTGTCATCTTATTAGTATGTTTTCTTAGTTTTCTGTCTTTTGCTATAGTGTCTTTTTGGGTTGTTTTATTTTATTGTTTTGTTCTGTTAGGGGAGAGTTGGTTTTATTAGTGTTCATTTTATAGGTGTACATATGCATAAACCTCTATTTTTACCAGCTTCTGATATGAAGCAGAGTGCACTGACAGCTCCTATGAAGAATGAAGAACTCGGTGCACTTATACTGCGATGCCTCTCTCCCACTCCCCCTGGAATCCCCTGGTTGTTGCTGGTACATCCTTTGGTTTTTGTCTTTATCTTTTATAAAACGATTACATATTAGACCTCAGGCAGCTTTATTTCAAGAATACCATCTATTACAATCTGTTGTGTAAGATTAATTACAAGACTTAATTGTTAAATGTTCTGTTCACAGCTTTTCCATTTTGTGAATTCTTTATTTGATTCATATTTCAGTTAACTGAAGTATGTCTAAAGCAATTTCTCTAGGAATAGGTAGGAGTTACATTTCTGAAGTTTTAGAATACTGAGAGATCATCTTTTTTTCATTAACTTGATAGTGTTAATGTTAACCAATCTGAGTAATGAATTCTTTGTAGGTACCACTTCATTCTCTTCAGGAATTTAATGTCACTGAGATTTCTTAAGTCTGCCTCCAAAGGAATAATAATAGTAGCTGACATTTACTGAACACCTACTATTTGCTAGGTACTAAACAATGGTCCCAACATCCCAATGAGGCAAATATTATTATTATCCAAATTTTGCAGATAAAACTGAACTTGAACGAAGTCTGATCATATTCCCAGGACCAAATGCAAGTAAGTATCAAAATAAAAATACAAGGACAGATCGGACATAAAATCTGTGCTTTTACAGATTACAACCACCTGACCAGTCCTAGTATTCCAACAGAAAGGGATAAACTCCAAGGAAGGTTCCAGAAGTTTCTCCTGTGGCCTGCTACTGGTGGGGCCCTTCTGGAACTACCTAACTCATTCCAGTACCCTGCCCATGATTTAGTAAGAGAAGACATGCCAACTTAATATCCTTTTGTAATTTACTCCAAATGAACTGTAGGTTTCAGATATTATTTGAAAGTCCTTGACATAAGACTTGACATTTCCTGATTTCACTGTAAATGGAGTTCTCTTTTCAGATCTTATGGTATTCTTCATTCCTGACAGCTTAGAGGATGAGAAAAGTAAAAATGTATACTTCCTCATCATGATTTCTGGACTCCAAATAGACTGACACCAACAGAACTGGGAACAGAGAAACTTAATAGAGGCCTCTGTGATACTGCAGGTGTTTAGAGCTTCAGCAAAATCTGAGTACAAGTTAAGAAAAATAATTGATAAAAAGTTGCAGACAATCACTTACATGTTGGGTCTAAAAAAAAGACACAAATAAATTTATCTGCAAAAAAGAAACAAACTCATGGACACAGAAAACAAACTTACGGTTACCAAGGGCAGAGGAAGGGCTAAATTGAGAGTCCAAGATTTGCGGACACTAACTAATATGGATAAAACAGATAAACAAGTTTATACTGTATAGCACACAGAACTATATTCAATATCTTATAATAACATTTAATAAAGAGTATGTATATGTGTGTGTGTGTGTATACATACACACACACACAGACTGAGACAATGTGTTGTACACCAGAAATTGACACAATGTAGACGACTCTACTTCCATTACAAAAAAAAAAAACAGGAAAAGAAAAAGGAGAATTAGATCCTTTGAATAACCGATTACTAGAAGTGAAATAGAATCAGCAATAAAAAACCTCACTGCAAACAAAAGTCCAAGACCAGATGGTTTCACAGGGGAGTTCCATCAAACATACAAAGAAGAGCTCATATCGCTCCTTCTCAAACTCTTCTAAAAGACTGAAGAGGGAATACTCCTAAACTCATTCTATGAAGCCACCATCACCCTGATACCAAAGCCAAAGACACTACCAAAAAAAGAAAGCTATATAGGTCAATAGCGTTGATGAACATAGACGTAAAAGTCCTCAACAAAATATTACCAAACAGGGGAATCCAACCACACATGAAAACAATTATACATTATGATCAAGTTGGGTTCAACCCAGGGACACAAACATGGTTCAACATATGTAAATCAATGTGACACACCACATCAACAAGAGAAAGGACAAAAACCACATGATCATCTCAATCGATACAGAAAAAGCATTTGATAAAATTCAACACCCATTTATGATAAAACCTCTAACCAAAGTGGGTATAGAGGGAACATATCTCAACACAATAAAAGCTATTTATGACAAGCCCACAGCCAGGATAATACTCAGCAGTGACAAGCTGACAGCCTTCCCGCTAAAATCTGGAACAAGACAAGGATGCCCACACTCACCACTTCTATTCAACATAGTCTCAGAAGTCCTACCACAGCAAGCAGGCAAGAAATACAAACAAAAAGGACCCTAATTGGAAGAGAAGAGATAAAACTGTCACTATATACAGATGACATGATCCAATATATAGAAATCCCTAAAGGCTCCACACACAAACCATTAGAGCTGATAAAAGAATTTGACAAGGTAGCAGGATATAAGGTGAACGTACAGAAATCATTTGCATTTCTTAACACTAACAATGAAATAGAAGGAAAATAGAGTAAAGAAACAATTCCTTTTAAAAACACATCCAAAACAATACAATACTTAGGAATAAACATGACTGAGAAGGTGAAAGATTTATACAGGAAGAACTACAAAACACCGATTAAGGAACTTAAAGAGGACTTAAAGAAATGGAAAGATATCCCATGTTCTTGGATTGGAAGAACAGTATTGTAAAAATGGCCACGCTGCCCAAGGCAATCTACAGATTCAGTGTGATCTCTATCAAATTACCAAAGGACATTTTTCACAGAACTAGAACAAAATCTAAAATTTATCTGGAATCATGAAAGACCCAGAATTGCCAAAGCAATGTTGAAGAAAAAGAATGGATCTGGAGGAATAATCAACCCAGACTTCCGACAACACTACCTAGCGACAGTAATAAAAATAGACTGGTATTGGCATAAAAACAGACACATGGATCAGCGGAAGAAAACAGAGAGCCCAGAAATAAACCCACAGACCTCTACGGTCAATTAACCTTCGACACAGAAGGCAAGAATACGCAAAGGAGAAAAGACACTCTCTTCAGCAAGTGATGTTGGGAAAAATGGATAGCAGCGTGTAAATCAATGAAGTTAGAACACTCCCTCACACCATACACAGAAATAAACTCAAAATGGCTAAAAGACTTAAATGTAACACTAGACATGATAAACCTACAAGAAAACATAGGTAAAACCGCCTCTGACACAAATCTTAGCCATGTTCTCCTAGGGCAGTCTATCCAGGCAATAGAAGTATAAGCAAAAATTAACAAGTGGGACGTAACTGAACTTATAAGCTTTTGCACAGCAAAGGAAACCATAACCAAAACAAAACAGCAACCAACGAAATGGGAGAAAATACCCACAAGTGATGCGACACTGACAAAAGGTTAATTTCCAGAAATGTAAACAGTTCACACAACTTAACAAAAAAACAAATAAACCATCCAAAAATGAGCCCAAGACCTAAACAAGCAATTCTCCAATTAAGACATATCAATGGCTAAGAGGCACATGAAAGAAGCCTCAATCTCGCTACTTATCAGAGAAACGCAAATCAAAACTAGAATGAGGTATCACCTCACACCAGTCAGAATGGCCATCATTCAAAAGTTCACAAACGATAAATGGTGCAGAGGCTGTGGAGAAAAGGGAACCCTCCTACACTGCTGGTGGGAATGTAGCTTGGTGCACCCTTTATGGAAAATAGTCTGGAGATTCCAAAGACTAAAAATAGACTTACCATATGATCCAGGCCATAAATGATAAACACTCAAGAGGGTGTAGAGAAAAGGGAACCCTCCTACACTGTTGATGGGAACGTAGTTTAGTGCAGCCGTTATGGAAAACAATATGGAGATTCCTCAAAAAACTAAAGATAGACTTACCATATGATCTAGCAATCCCACTTCTGGGTATATATCTGGAGGGAACTCAAAAAGATACACGCACCCCAATGTTCACAGCAGCACTATATACAATAGCCAAGACATGGAAGCAAGCTATTTGTCCATCGACAGATGACTGGATTAAGAAATTGTGGTATATTAATACAACAGAATACTACAGAGCCATAAAGAAGAATATAATAAACCCATCTGCAGCAACATGGATGGACCTGGAGACTGTCATTCTAAACGAAGTAAGCCAGAAAGAGAACGAAAAATACCACATGATATCACTCACGTGTGGAATCTAGAAAAAAAGACAAAAGAACTTATTTACAAAACAGAAACAGACTCACAGTCATAGAAAACAAACTTATGGTTTCCGGGGAGGAAGGGGGTGGAAAGGGACAAATTGAGATTTGAGATTTGCAGATCCTAACTACTATATATAAAATAGATACACAAGTTTATAGTGTATAGCACAGAGAACTATATTCAATATCTTGCAGTCACTTATGGTGAAAAAGAATATGAAAATGAATACATGTATGTTCACATATGACTGACGCATTGTGCTGTACACCAGAAATTGACACAACACTGTAAACTGATCATACTTCAATAAAAAAGTATATTTTAAAAAAGGTTAAGTCTTTAGTGGTTAGATTTATATATTCTAGTTTAATGAGAAGTCTGGCATAGAAAATACATATTATCCAGTGTAATCAGAATTCTCATATAGAAAAGATATATTAAAATATACATATATGTATATTTGCTTCATTCTGAACTAACTGCAAATTTAAAATTTGCAAGGATGACACACAGAACATTGTGTACCCTTCACCCAGGTTCATCAACTGATAACATTTTACCCAATTTGTTTTTAACCATTGCCTTTTTTTCTATTTCTTTTCACTAAACTTTTTGAAAATAAGTCGAAGACACATCTTTCAGGATGTATTTCTAGGAGCAAAGACATTTACTTCCACAATTACAGTATAATTATAAAAATCAGGAAATTTAACACTGATAAAATATAATTATCTAATCTACACACCTCAAATGTTGCCAGTTGTCCAAATAAAGTCTTCTTTAGCAACTCCTGTTTTCCTGATCAAGGATCTGATCTAAGACAACACATTATATTTTGTTTTCATGCATTTTTAGTCTGCAGCTCTCAGTCTCCATTAACCCAGAACACCTAATTTCTGTCTTTGTCTTTCACAACACTAACATTTTTGAAGAGCACAAATCAGCTGCTTCACAGAATGTTCCTCACTTGGGGTTTGCCTGATACTTCTGCATGATGAGACTCAACGCTCTGCGTTTTGGGGAGAAATATCACAGAAGTGATACTGTATTCTGCTTAATACATCCCACTAGGAAGTACAGTTTATCAGTAGGCCCCATACTGGCAATATTAACTTTGATCACTCAGTTGAAGGGGAGTTTCTCTACTGCAGAGTTATCATTTCTTGCTTTGCTATTAATAAGTAATTTGTGGGGGCATTCTTTTAGGCTATATAAATGTCCTGTTCCTCACAAAACTTTCTAGTTTTAATGTCCACTGATGATTGTCCGAAACACTTATTACCGTGATGGTTACAAAATGATCTTTCTGTTTCATTCTTACAAACTTATTAGTTGACCATCCACCAGAAGCAGCTTTTTCTTACACCCATGTATTTACTTATTAAAAGCATAGATTGTTATTTAATTCAACATATCTATAATCCATTTTATTTTTATATCAACTAGTTCCAAACACGGTAAGTTAGAACTCCATCAAACTGATTCCTGTGTCCTTTGGACACGTCCTCACCAATAGTGTGAGCACTTTCTTACTTCCTGACACAAGATGTTCCGTTCTGTACCTTCCCTGAACCAGCCCTGGAATCAGCCGTTTCTGCAAGTGCTGGGTTCTTTCAGCAGGAGATGGTTTTTTAGATATCAAGACCTGGTCTCAAGGCACACTCACTGCTAACAGCACATCACTGCTTCTAGGCCCTCTCAGCAGATATATAATATTTTTTATAAGTTACATTTCAAAAAATTATATCCAGCTTAAGAAAAGCAATATACTTTGCATGACAGCATTTGGCCAAAACATATTTAACAGAAATATTCACACACACCAAAAAAGCTGCTAAGCAAAATGCTCTTAATTACTGGTTAATTTTCCCTTTTAAACTTTGTACACATTTCTTCTTCTACCACACAGTGAGTGAGTCATGTAAATCTTTCAATTTTATGAAAACAAAGCACACATAAAACTGTAATTTGATGACTTTAAGGTTTAGAAGTGAAAGCTGGGAGAATCTATTTTCCAATGGTAAGAGTAAAGAGGATTTACCAAAGCTCAAGAATAATTAGTATTTGAAAAGAGACTACAGGGAGCTTCAAGCCATTTTTTTCTTCTAATATTACAAAAAATACTAAAGTTAGTAAGATGATCAGAGGAGAGAGATTAATCTGCTTAAAATACTAACTCGTTGCCACTCCTTCACTCCCACAAGAACTCCTGGAATTCTCTGAGGGCGGGAGTGCCTATATGAACACCTTGGATGCTTACACACCACTGCACATCACAGGCAGACAAGCTGGTAATAAGCAAGTCAAATGCGACAGAATATACCCTTAAGTTTTTTTGTTTTCCTAACCCTGTTTCTCAGGTCATTCAGTTTTTATCACAGACCCACTTAAGTAATCACGTGACCTAAGCAGCATTTTCTGAACACCACTAGAAGTTCCCTCCAAACACACCTCCTCTTTGACTTCCCCAGGAAGTCCTTCAGTCCTTCTCTCTTTACTATCACCTTGCTTCCTCCTCACTCCACTTCGTCCCCGGCCCTCTGGATCTCACGGTACACCCATTCAGCCACCCTCCTGGCAGAATCCTCAGTCTTAGACATCAACACGAGCTGTCTAAAGCTCTCATACCACTAATAATACTCTCTTACATCTTTCATCTCCCTTTCCTTCAGTCGATACAGTTCTCAAATATCTTGCATATAAAAAAACTTTACCTTTTTTTAAAAATCCAAGCATCTAAAAGAAAAGCTTTTCCTCCCATTTATTCAACTGACTGCAATCTGCATGTCTTCAACTGTTCCCTCTTCCTCACCCAAAAAACAGATTCATGGTTACCCTTTCCTGTATTCTGCTCCTCCGCTTCACTCCACCTGCCTGTGTTCAGCCCTGCATCTGTTCTCGCGTGGACTCTGCGAGAATGTCCCAGCTCACCTCCTGGCCTACAGTCTCTCCTATAAACACCACCTTCCTCACCTACCTCTCTACACAGTGCCACCAGAATACTCAGTAAAACCCCAAACAAATCACATCACTCATGCTTAAAAAAATCTGTGACTCATCTGTCTAAAAACTAAAATTGAAGTCTTCAAGAAATACAAAGCCCTCCGTTATCTAGCCCCTCTCCTGACTATTATAGAAATCTCCAACCTCCCTCTGAGCCACCCATACTTTTTTGTACCACAAGCTCCAGTCTTGATCAGTGAAACCTAAATCCCAGAACTGTGCTGTTGACCATAAACGCCCTGGGCTCACACTGCTCCATCTTCTGGAGTTCCCCTGCTCCCCTCCTGACTCAGTTTATTCCTAATCATCTATCAAGTCTCCTCCAGTAAGTCTTCCTGACCCACGCAAATAGGGCTGGTCCATTCTTTCTGACACCATTTCATCTATGTAGCTGTACAGATATCACATATTAAAATAACTAATTGATAACATGTCTGTCTCCCTTACTAAACTTGAAGTCAATGGCTGCTTTTTAATCCATCATTATATCCTGTAAGCCTATCATTCCAACAGCTGTTTGATAAATCCCATTGAATAAATGAAATTAAAAAGTAGCATACAGAACGAGATTACAATCTCATGCAAATAACATAAGCCTGACTGTTAAAACCTGTTCCTACCTGGTAACTAACTGTTTTCTTTCCGTCCCTTCCAGTCTGAGGTAAGGTCAATGGTCCAGATACTATCCAGACGTCCTCAAACCTCTCTGTCAGTTCTCGACAGTACATTTCTATTCTGAAAAGCAAAGCAAAACCAAGTATGATATTCTCGGACATAAATGTAGAAAAGGGCAAACCATATCAAGTCCTAAGGTAAGATACCAAGAATATGGAATTAGAAAAATGTAAACAAGAGAATGTGGCACAAACACTACAAGCATATAAGGAACATTTTTTCCCAGTTTACTTACTAAACCAAAAAACTTAAAAATTACACACATTTATAAAACTATCTGCATTTTCCTGTGTTTGCATTCATTGCAATTAAGAACTGAAATTTTGTTGTTTTCTCCCTTATTTTTCTGTGCCATAGTTCTCACTTTTTCGAAGAACTATGTATCATTTCAACAAGATACATCTTTCTTATGTAATCATTCCTATTGTAGGACAACCGGGTTTATTCTAACATTTCTTAAATAATGCAACATTGTACATTATTATCCATTATTAGCAACATTGTGAATTACCCTTAGAATAAATTTCAAGGGCTAGAATTTATTGAATAAATATTTTAATGATGCTTGATTATATGTAAAACTAGTATTTTTAATGAGACTGTACAAATCTATAAATTCCAAAATATGACATGCAGTTTCTCAACAATCTTTACAACACTGGGATTTATCACTTAAAAACTGTTTTTGCCAATTTATTAGCTAAAAATGACAAGCAGTTTTAATATGCACTTTTTTATGCTGCAGTTGCAAGAGATTTATAAGCAGTAACAATGCATGACATCCTTCCTCAGTTTCCTTATCTAAAAAGTAAAATCCACATTAGTACATACTACGCATATATGCCCAACTAAAGATAACATTTCCCTCCCAAAACTATATCCCTTGAGAAAGGAAACTGTTAAAAGCTTCTACAGGTATGTAATCAGTCAGAATATGGAAAGAAAATTCTATAGGACTAACATCCCAGGTCTTCAACAAATAATTTGCAAGGGGAGGGAAAAAAAGTGGGAAAGAAACTTACAGATTAAAAGGGACTAAAGAGATATCACCCAAATCTATGTGTGGACCAGGTTAGAATCAACCAAAAATAAAAAAAGTAAAGACAATAAGGGAAATTTCAACACTGATTATAAAATTGGTAATAAGGAACTACTTCTTACTATTAAATTTTTTAGGGGCAGTAACAGTACTGTGGTTATGTTTTTAAGAAATTCTTTCCTTCTAAAAATATGTATTGAAATATTTATGGCTGAAACAATATATCTGTGACCTGCTTAAAGTAATCTGAGTAGGGGGAAGGGAGAGTATGCAGATGAAACAACTGTTGAAGTATTATTTTAGTGTGAGGTGCTCTCTTATTAATTATTTTAAAACACAAAGTACTGACTGGGGAAAACGCAGTACCCTGAAATATTAGTACTAGTTTTAAATGCTTAAAAAGATCTCTTGATAGAACTGAATTAGAGTCAGAAAAATATAGAAGACTCAAATGATTTTACACAGTAGTCACCCCTTATTTGCAGAGGATACGTTCCAAGACCCCAGTGGATTCCTGAAACCGCGGACAGTACCAAATCCTATACACACTATGTTTTTTCCTATACATACATATGATAAAACTTAATCTATAATTTAGGCATAGTAAGAGATTTAGCAATAATAACTAATAACAAAATAGAACAATTATAACAATATACTGTAATAAAAGTTATGTGGATGTGGTCTCTCTTAAAATACCTTACTGAATGAATTTAATGCCTTTTCCATCACTAAGCAATCATGCTTAGTGGCTGTAACTTTTACAGCTGGAGGTGCAGCAGCAAAACTAGCATGAGTTTCTTTTTTCTTCTTCACAATTTCATGGATAGGAGGTTCCTTCTTACGATAGATCTTAGCCACCTCAGTATACAAATTTTTTTCTTTCTTAAGCCAACAACTTTCACCTTTCCACTTAAAGAAAGCACTTTACAGCTTCTCTTTGGCATATCCAAATGGCCGGCATCACTACTCTTGCATTTGGGGGCTATTATTAAGTAAAATAAGGGTTTCCCGAACACACGCACTATGAAAGCGATATGGTTACTGACCAACGGGTGGGATACACTGGACAACAGAGGATCCACATTCCCGGTAGGACAGAGCAGGAGGTGCTAGATTTCATCATGCTACTTAGCTACATGCCAATTTAAAATGTATGATTTACTTATTTCCAGAATTTTCCATTTAATATTTTTGGACTGTGGTTCACAGCTGACTGAAACAGCAGAAGTCAAAAGCATGGATAAGGGGGGACTACTGCAGTCAGGTCCTATCGAAAACTGGTAATGGCTACGTTTGACTACACCAAAACTGCTCCCAAAAAGCTCAGCAGATCTTTAAATACAAGCAGAGAGAAACACAGAGCTCTCCTCTGCCTATAGAGTGCCCTACTGCCTCAGTAATAAATATTTTGGGCAGTTTCTTCTAAAACTTGATTTCTGACCAGTGGCAAATATGACCAAAACGGCTGGCTATGTTTTGAAATCTTACTCCCACAGAAAATTATACTCCCAAAATCCAGCAAAGAAAACCGGTCCGAAGTACTTCAGTCGTGCTAGTATCTGACAAACAGAGGCAGAAACAGCTGCCAGGCTCACTAGCACATTCTCCCGGCACATCATTCATCTCCCACAGAATCACATTTTTGAAACTCTCACATCTTACCTGTTCCAATATCCAGCATTATTATCAAAATTCTGAGGCACAATATTAGAAAGGTAAAAGGTTTCAGCCATGGCTTTCTGTGAAAAGAAATAAAAATAGTAACTCGCACTGAAATGCCTTCCTCTTTGAGTGAGATTTTTACACAGCAGAGACAGGAAAGCAGTTCCGTATTCCTAGCTTAGCTTCAGGCAGTTAAAGTGATTGTTTAGATAAATGAAAGCCACAGCTATTTCATGACAGAAAGCTCAATGATGATTATTCAGAATAAGGACTTCAACAAAAGAAGCAGTTTGGTGTGCTGGCTTTCTTCATAACATATAAAATTCAACCTGTAACGTAGACTATATGAACTAACTTCTGGCAGAGTTTCTCAATGGTTAGCTTTCAGGGACAGCAGTATTTAAGAAGTACAGTACAAACACATTACTTCAAAATTGGCACCAAAAAATTCCTGTTCTTCTCAATTTCTGGCACCATGTGTCCACTCATCTCACACTTCTGATTCAAACACAAGGTTCTGTCACTGGATTTCCTTTCATTGATCTACACTAACCACCAAGGCCACGAGATACCTTCTTTTCAAATAGCAGCTCTCAACCTTGGATGCACATTGAAATAACCTAGGAAGCTTTAAAAAATATTGATGCCTGGGTCCTACCCCCTAGAATTCTGATTCAACTGCTCTGGCTTTCAGGTGCAGGCATCAGGATTTTTTAAAAAACTTTCCCCACTGATTATAATGAGTATCCAAGGCTGAGAACCACTATCTTAATGACAATAAGCATTAACAATTTATGCAATAAATGTCAATGTCAGAAAAAAACATTTCTCCCCTTTTTTGGCAGAAAAATTATCCTAAATTAAAGAAGACTGAAGAGACATGACAACTAAATGTACTGGGTAATTCATGATTAGATACTGAAGCCAAAAAAAGTTGTAAAGGATATAATTGGGACAGTTTGGCAAATCTGAATATGAATTGTATACATTACTGTACAAATATACAAAATACGTCTTCACACATTTCCTGGTATAATGATACACCTGACATAAATGCAAACATCCTCATTCTTAGATTGATACAATCTCCTGAGCAACCTACTTAGGAATGAAGTGTTACGATGTCTGCAATTTACTGTCCGTGGTTAAAAAAAATTGCATGTGTAAAGTAAGTGTATCAAAACATATTTCCTGTACTATCCTCAATGTTTTTACAAGTCAAATTGTTTTTGCTGGACTCTCTTCTTCAACTTCTCCACAGGTCTGAAATTTTTTGAGATAAAAACGACTGAGTAGCTTTAGCTCCTACTGGCTTTCCAATTCCCTTCTACATAGCATTTAGTTTTCCTCATTCAACCTGTTTAAAAATGTCTGAGCAAAAAAGGGATTAAAGTCAGGAAGAAAATTACAAAGTAAGAGTATGAAAATTCTCAAGTTTTAGGGCTTCGCTCCTGGGTTTTTGATTTCCAATTTCCACGGAATGCATAACACCAGGCCTGTATTCCCATCCCTCCCCAAAAATATGCCTACAGATGAGAATTTGTTATTTCCTGCTGGGGCCATGTGTCCTCGTGACCACCCACTTCCAACATAGTCCTCGTTGAAGGCACTGAAGGTTGGAGGGATGTTGGGATCAGGCTTGAATTTACAATGTTTTCTGTCTGCATCACCTGAAGAAAAACACACAAAATGGGTAAGTTACCAGTGAACAACTATCCCTCGATCTTCTCTAAGCAAGGCAAGCTGGTTGCTGCTGGCTGGTATCTCTCTGAGCAGCCAGTGCTGACTGACGGCATGCGTGTCTCAAGTTCCTGGGATAGTTCAGATACTTCATCTGAGTTTAGCAAGGACTAGTCTAGGAAAGAATGTTTTCATACAGTGTAGCTATCTCATGTACTTTTGTTTACGGCCTTTCAAGTTAAAGGAAAAAGTTCCCCTGGACAGTATTTATGTAAAAACAATGACCAATCAAATAACTGAGCTGTACAGAAAGCTTAATTACTAAACACTCTTGCTTTTTAAAAAGACCCCCATGTACTGTATTTTGTACAACTGTATTTGACAAGTTTATATGTACTGAAATAATGGATATATATAGACACAAAACAATTTGTTCTGGGCAGCCACAGCCTAGGGGAGGGGGAGAGTGTCTCTGATATCTTGCTTAACTGCCTCTTAAGGCATGACAAAACAAACATTTAGGTTATGAGTTCAATCCAGAAATCTCTGAAACAAAATATCTGAGCACACGCGGGAGAGACGAAATCTCATTTTTACTTATATTCTGACACCCCCAGAATAGTCTGCCAAAGTGGACATCAGCAAATCCAAGCACGACATTTTCCGCTGTCATTAGGACAGATCTTGTTAAACTATAAAAATTATGGGTACAAAAGGAATATACTCAGGCTGCTACTCAAAAAAGTATAAAATGGAGATCAATGAAATGACTGATTCCAATGTCATTTCATTCAATCAAGAAAATTTTTAAATTATCAGACCTGAAAGTTCAAAGTAAAGTATCTAATACCTAACTTTTTAGAATCACTCCATAAATTAAAACAACAACAGCAACAACAAAACTGGTAACACAGAGAATTACTAGTAAACTTCTCTAAGTGTCATTACCATTGGAATCATTTCCTCTTATGTCTAGTTTTCTTTGCCTGGTGCTCAATGCCTTTGAAAAATCATTTTTGGGAATTTTCAAAAGCCTAGGATGAAGATGACTTCCTAGAGAGGGGATGTAAACTCACTTCTGTTGAGGTCTTACCTTCAGTCCCCCTTACCCCATAAGGCTGCGGAACCAAAGGCAACATGGTTTTGGTTTACCAGGACTGCCCTGACCTCTCTGGCTTCCGGCGTTCCCCCAGATACTGGCCTTGCAAATCTACTATCATGTTGGCTCTTCATGGTTGTGGTGGGGGTTTTTTTAGTGATTTTTTTTCTATATACTTTTTTTACATACTGTTAATAACATTTCTTGTTGTTTTTAGGAGAGTTAATCTGAATAACACAATCTGTCATTACTAAAAACAGAAGACTCTTTGCACTACAATCAAGTAAATCACAGGTATATTGCCTCTCATTTTCAAATAAATCAGCTCTGTTTCACCTCAACACTACACAGCTCACAGGATCTACAATATGAAATGCAGTGCTTTTCTTATATGTCTCTGAAAATAACTTAGTAGTAATATGAAATTAGTAAAGCTGAAATTACTACTTGGGAAAATTTTTGTATTAAAAGGAAATTGGTCAGGCTTGAGACTAAATCAATTCAGTTTTCCTTGATGTAAAGTTATAATCAAGTCTCACTGCTATGATAAAGTTTATACTTAGTTTCCTTCTAGCAGCAAACACATTCTAAGCCTCCTGCTATTCTGCTGGATGATGTGTACTCTATGAAGGCACACACTCATCTTAATGTGAGCATTTTGATATATTTAAACATAGCATGCACTGGAAAGCAATGGAGAAATAATTTGTGGGCCATATAGCAAATTAAAAAGCAAATAACAAAATGGGAATAAGACAACTATGACAAGAAGTCATATCCTTAATGTAAAACAACTACAGGGAGAGCCTATAATTCAGTCGTAGAGCATGTGGTCAGCATGCACAAGGTCCTGGGTTCAATCCCCAGCACCTCCATTAAAATTAATTAATTAAATAAAAACCTAATTACCGCTCCCCCAAAAAACTGGTTGAAAAAAAAATTTTTTTAAAAAAGAACTCCTACTAAATTCAAAAAAGAATATCCCCACTGAAAGAAGTAAAGAATAATTCATGAAAAAACAACTCACAAAATATTAACACTCACTGGTAACCAATAACTGCAAATAAAATGAATAAATTGGTGAAGCTCAATGCTCATTATGGGTGAGAGCTGGAAGAGACAGGACAAAGAATGATGATGGGAGTGTAAACTGAAATAATCTACCCAGGAATCAATCTGACACTGAATATCCAAATGTGGTCATCTTAATTATAGGAACGTATCAAGACACGAGGACACATGAACAGACTCACACACCTGCCTACCCCCTCCAGCCTCATTTTGCATTGCATTCTCCCTTGCCCCAGAAATGCTGGCCTTCTGTCAGTTCCCTAATGAACAAAACTCATCCCTCTGGAGTCTTTAAAGATGCAACTGGGCTGCTCTTTCTCTGCCTGGCATGCTTTTCTCGGTATCCCGCTGCCTACCCAACTCCTCTGCTGAGGTAACTGCTACCTACCCTTCAGGCCACTTTCTCAGAGAAGCCCTCACTAATCAGTATCAGGTTCTCCTGTGAGACACTCTCATCGTATTCTTTACTGCTCCTTAATTATACTAACCCAGCTTGCAATCATTTTTCCTTCAGGACAGTTGTTACCAATTGGTTACCAACTGTCACCAATTATACATTCATGATTATGTGATGGGTCAACCCATCCCCTCCCCAACTCAAAGTGCCTTGTGGGTAGAAACCATCTACTATGGTCACTGATATGACCCCAAGGCTCAATACAGTCCCAAGCACATGGTAGGCACTTGAAAAATACTTGTGGAGGTAATGAATGAGTGGTGCTCGTTGCAGCAATATTTATGACAAAGCCTCTGATTCATGTGTCAAGATGCAGCCCCTGAGACAGCTGGAAGGGGTCTGTGGCTCCCCAGCTACCAGGCAGGGTCCATTTATCTAGTGAGCCATACAAGCATCATCATTTTCTAAATGTGCTGTAATGTGAAAAAGGTTGAGATTGTTAATAATCCAACTTATTCTAAATTTGGAAACATCTTTCATCAATGCCTTTACTTCTAACCACCTACCCATTATCTTGCTCTTGGATATATGTTCAAGAACCCATCTAGGCACCCGCTTTGCCTGATCATAAGATAAGGCATGATTAGTGTAATGCCTAGTCTCTGTTCCAGTTAAAGGGAATCCAAATTGTTCCAAGACAGCCTTTTCTGGAGAACCTAAAAATGAAAAAAAAAAAAAAAAAGGAGAAAAAAATAACAGTTAATGACTTATTAGGAACAAAAAGTTATAAGGAGGAGGGTAAGACTTACAAAGGACTGACTCAACAGTTTAACTCACTAGATCTCATTTTTGCAATTACTTACAAGGCAAAGATAAGAGACAGCAGCAGCAGGTAAAATACTGGTTTTTGCCTTTAACCAGTTGTATAGCTCTATCAAGGTAAACTCTGGCTATTTCATTAACTGTTAAATAAGGACCTGATCTTGCTAGTCTTTCATATCAAATTTTCAAATCTCTGGCCCACAAGGTACAGTGTATACAAAACCAGCAAAGGAAAAACTCATGCCTTTACCAGTCACTGATATGACTGAATGGGAGACACCCACTCATGATGTTTTTGGAGTTAGTTTGGGAACAAAAAGCACAGCTTTTACACTTTTTTTAAGACCATCTTTCATCCACACTCTCCTCCGTGTTCTGGTACTGAAGCAGGCATGTGTGCTGCAGCGAGCCTGTGGTAAACTGGTATTGTTTTTCCTAGTGGGAGAAACCAAGCAGCGCTAAACAGAGTCAGTCTCAAAATAATCCTCTCTTAATGCACTCTCCAGGCTTTAACTCACCACAGTAGTTCCCTTGCTAAATCCTAAGTATCTGAAGGAGCAAGTGAAATTAGCATTTCGGGGCCAGTAAGAAATGGGCACGAGCTCATTTACTTTGTCAAATATCAGGTACCTCAGGTAACTTAAGGACATATATGCTGAAGAGTGGGTAGCAGGTGTTCTGCATTTGAACGATGGTAAAATGAGGACAGTCAGCTAACCTGCTAAAACCATGTGTTCATTCATTCATCCATGCTTACTGCATGCCAATTACGTTTACCAGGTACAGGGTTGTGTACACAGTGGAGAAGGGAACTGGCACGGTCCGAGCTAACAATCTAGGGGAGGACACAGACGTTAAAACACACATGGCGTGATTTGGGGGTAGTAAGACCACAGGGGAAGGAAGCCCTGGAAGGAGGCAGGGGGGACGCGACGCAGGGAGAGGAGGCCGAGTCCGAAGACTGGACGGAGGACCGCCAAGGGCCCGGTGAGTGGAGACAGCCGCGCGTCGAGGGTCACTGCTCCTGCCCTAGGCAGGAACCCGGCCCGAGACCTGGGGACCCACACACTCACCGTCCGGCTCCCTCACCGCCAACGCTGCCTCAGCGCCCGGACTCCAGAGGAACTGCGTGACCGTCAGCCCGGCTCCTACAGCCCCCACGACAGCTCCGGCCACGAAGCCATTCAAAAAGCGCCGAGAACCTCGGACGCGGGAAGCAAAACTTTTGGCAGCCATCTTGCCCGAGGGACCAGCCTTCTTAGCATAGCGCATGCGCCTGGCGCCTGAAAGCCAATCACAACCGCGGGACCAGGACACGCATGCGCTACCTGGGGTCGTCAAGCGCTGAGCCTTCCGGGAGACGCCAGAGGCCTGGAGCGCAAGCGCACGCCCTTCCTACCGAGGGCCTCGCGCGCCCCCTAGTGACAAACCTGGAGGCCCAGCATCCCCGCTCCACACCTGGTCTACTTGACCCGGTGATGGGCGAGCATGAGGCGCCTGAAGGCTCAGTATGTGCACACACAGTCCTGAGAAGAAAACAATTTTAGTCCCACTTAATAGGTGAGTTAACCACTAGCGCATGCTTACACTCAGGTCCTCAGCGCCGAAATTCAAACTCAGGTTTGATTCCAGAACCTGTGACACATTGGATGTCTTCATAATATGTGGCTTTAAAGTCACAAGGTATACGAATCCTAACTTCTAAAGAGAGCTTTGCTCCGCCTAAGGAGTTTTCTTGACAAGACAGTACTCCACAGTGGCTTAGGACCCTGAATCAGAACGGACGGGTTTAGACTCCGCACTCACCTACTTTCCACGCTTCTATTTCATCTTTTTAAAATGGGGATAATGATAGTAGTAATAATTCTTAGGTTCTAGGGTTCTTGTGCAGATTAAAGGAGATTAACCATGTAAAGCATTTAGGAAAGAACCTGAGGCATGTCGTTAAGTGCCATTAATATTAGCAATTTTTAGTCAGCTCTACTTTTATCTTGATAGAATATAAAATCCAGATTGCTGACTGCCTGCTGACAAAGGAAGGATGTTTATTTTATGCACTCCCACTCATAATGGGTCCTCTTTATTTTGCAGCACAATTTCCAGCATTCCGTGTGGACTTGGTTCACTAAGCAGAAAGCCATTTCTAACAACCAACTCAACTGTAGACATTGTTTTGACAGTTTCCTGGCCCCATGCCCCCTCCCCAGGAATACCTGTCACGAAGTCATTTTTTATCATCCCCAGGGCCTCTGACCTAATTGGCTGAGCTAGGTCAACCAGAGTGTAAGGATTTTGGATCTGGACCTTTCTCTGGGTAGCAAAGCTGTGACATATAAAACTGGCATTCTCTAAAGCCTTTTTTCCTGCTAAGGAGACAAAGATCAGATGCACCTCATCTTGCACTCAACACCAGTGGAATACATGCTGAGACAGGTGAAGGCCTGCAATGCTGACCCCAGCTTCTAAGGCTCTTAAAGAAGACACATCCTGCCTTTACCCAAGGCTTGGCTGGCCACTTGCCCCAGGAGCCTTCCAGCAAAGCCCCCTTTTTGTTGAATAGTGTCTGTCATTTGCAATCAAGAGTCCTGACAAATAACCAGGCAACACTGCTATCTGCAGGTTTCAAACCTACTTTGGCTTCTTCCAACAGAATTTACTAAATACACACATTCACTGAAGAGGTATTTCTCAAGGCCCTCTGAAGTGCTGTGCATCGTGCTAAGCACTAGGAAGAGATAACAATAGGTGACTCTTCCTCATCCACATCCTGTACCTGGAGACAACACTGAACCCCCACGCTGGGCCCCAAGAGCCGAGAATCAGAAGGCCACTTGATTCTGGATAGGGTACCTCCCTCTGAGCCTGTTTGCCCATCTTTAAAATGAAGGACCAGTCGTTTTAAAACTGTAATCAGGGGAACCCTAGTAGGGGGGCTTGAGAATTAAGGGGAAGAAGGGGAAGGCAGGCTGAATGGCCCCTGAGCCCTCTTCCACTTGCTCAATTGGGCAGGCCTGCTTTTATGAACCTGCTTCTGTGTCCTTTTTAACTGGAAGAATTCATTTGCTGAAAGAAAAATGACCAGATGGCCCCTACAGTCCAACTTTATAGCGTTGTTCATCCAACATCTTCATTCCCAAATGTTAGCCTTTTGCCTTCCTCTCCTTCTCATCATTAGGGGCACTCACTAATAAAAGGTGAACTTTCTAACTCTGAAAGGATAAAATGGACCCCAAACTGGACAACTGGTTCCTAAATAAAGAGCCCCCTTCATCAAAACTTGTCCCAAAGAGTTTCATGCAGGTTGTTTCATCTTCATAATAAACAGTAAATAAAAGGCACTGACCTGCGCCAGGAGGAGGCTTCAAGGCTGGTGCTTCTCCACTTAGCAAGTATCAGCCACGGGCCAGAAAAATCTTTCACATCACTGCAGAAGCAGTGAGGTGACTCCTAGGGCTTTCCTGTTTTATTAGTGGTAGACTACAATTACTTTATTAGCAGGGAACCATGTTTTCACCTAGGGAGGTAAGTCAGGAACTCCAAAACAGGAAACCCAGCTTGCTGATTCAGATCTGGGGTGGTACCCTACAACTATTTCTTCATAGCTCAGCAAGTGACCCTGGTACCAGCCATGCCTGGAAATGCAGAGCTCCTGTTCTGCAGTGGTCCTCAATATAACTTACTTTCTAGGCTTCTCTCCTCCACTTTACAAAAAATATTGCTCAGGATTGCTGGCAAACTATAGGACGGTGGGGGGGGGGGTAGGATTGTGTGTGGGGTTCTTCGGGATTTGGAAACTACACCCTTGCCCTGGAAGGAACTTACCCAGAGTCCCAGGACTGTCCATTAAGGAGAAGCCCACAGTGTCTCCAACTAGGTCCTGAGCTTCCACAGGCAGAAACGGGGACCTGCGTTTAGCTTCAGCCCCCCGGGACTTTAGCAGACAAGGTGCTCGACCATTAACAACTTCATGTCTTCCAAGCAGGAACACACAGAGGTGTTCAAGTTGGCCCTGTAAGTGGGAGAACACCATTTTATTTCTTTCTAAATCCCATGAAAAGAAATCTCAATCCCCTGCCATGTGATTAAGAGAGACAACAGGGTTTTATTATTATTATCATTTTATTTTCATATACAAAAAGATAAAACTTGAAATAGTTCTAGATTTTTCCTCCTATTCTATTGGGGTGTGGCTGCTCCTTCACACAGGGGGAAAAAACTACATTCACATCGGTTTATTTGAGGACCCAGTGCAGAGTTTAAGCAGCAAAACCCCAACATAGCAGATCTAATTTCAAACTTGACACTCATTTCTAAAATTACCACAGTAAAAAGGAACAAAGATCCACTGCAAATGAATGAACTATGATACAATGTTCTTTCCAAAATGTCTTCATTTTGCAACTGTAATTACATGGATGTCTGCTTTAGGCCATTTTAGATGTGTGTGGGTATATAATATATATATGTGTGTATTTTTATATATATATATATATATAGTACATATACATGTATTATATATATATATAAAAATCAGCACACTTTCCAAATCCAGACAGGGTAACAGCAACAAGCTGAACTCTGTGTATATATATGTGTATTTTTAAACACGATACTTTAGTATAACTTGTTAATTCAGTAGTACAAGCTATTTCTGTTCTACAAAATTTTTATTTTATAGCTACAAGGGTGAAAAGTGACCTATTACATTTACAGCTCACATATCTTGGTATACAGACAGTACTTAATTGAATTTGAGCCAAAAACTATTAGTCTTTAGTTTTAGCACTTGAAGAGCTTCCTCACTTCTACAGTCTTAAATCATATACTAGTCACATTTCCAGAGTTTGCAAATTACTCATCATTGTAAACCACGAGAAAACAGATGAATCCAAACTTTTAATTACAGTTTTATATACAAGTTAGATAACACAGCTCAATAAGACTTCGCTATCCATCCTAAACCCAACACACACATTCTCCACTAAGTTAGACAAGTCTTAGGGTTTTCTTTCTTTTCCTTACAAATAATATACAAATTTAGAAGTAGCTGGTAAAGCTGATATATATAAGATGGCAAATGACAGGTGACATCTTCTGTTGGTTCCAAAATTGGTCCTGAAAATGTACTCTGCTGTGTTAACTGTGTGTCTGTTACATGCAGAAGCTCTTTTCACAAGAATTGACATCAAACTCAACATAAGTTAAATTTACAGTACTGTATGAAGTTATTCAGATTCAAGGACAAATGTGGCAAAATAGTAACACGTGAAAAATTCGGCCTTTGATGCTACCATTAAGATCATGTCAAATTCATAAGCAGATTCTTTTGTACAGTTGAAAAATGGCGTGTGGATTTGTGGCGTGGAACTGAGATCTAGAAGTATGTTTCTCATCTGCGGTAACCCTCACCCCCAATTCTCAAGTACTACTCAACTTTCTTTGCATTTTTACAGAATTCTAGTTTCAAAAAGGTGGGGGGTGGAGGGAAAAGACGCCGCCATTTTAACAATTCCTCCCCTCACGGGAGGTCCTCATACTCCAGATGAGATCTCCAGATAATCTGTATGGCCGCTGGCTCTCAGACAGCCTTTGACAATGACTTGGATACCTTCCAAATCAAAATCCAGCTGACGCCTACTCTTTCCTACTCTCATCTCTGTCATCACTGGTCAAATTTGGACGAGCGCGTTTTTCCCTCACGGAGAAATTATTTGGCTAAACGTACACTTAACTTGTGGCAGTGCTCTGAGGAAATCTCAGTTGGACTAAAGCACTTGAACGGACTGAGGTCAACAGCCCGCTGAACAACACAGAGACCGAACACGTCGGGGGCTGAGTGGGGACCCAAGGAGACACACTGACCCTGGACCCCACGGTCCGCAGGACAGCCCAGGCGGGCAGCCCACGCTCATGGGACTGAGTTACCACTTCAACCTTGGTCTGCCATCTGTGCCCCAGAGACGAAACTTCTGATGTGGCAACTGCTGGTTAAACTTTCTGAACTGGTAAAAAAGGCTCTTTAAAAAATATATATATATATTTATTTAAAATACATCAAAATGACAAATAACCATATCCCGCAAGGCCTGATTTCACAGCAACATATGCTACAGACATCTTCCCAAAATGCACTGTGGTGGATGGGGGGGGGGGGAGTTTCAAGCCTGCCATTTAAGGGAATGTTCTACATTTGAGCTTTAGCGACTGGAAATATGTTACAAAGAGCTCATTTTCGGAACTCAATTGTGGACAAGACCAGCCAGTTGAATCACTTTGCCTATTCAGACACGAGAATACTGAAAATTCAGAGGACCACGGGAAGCACCGTTCAGATGACACTCTAGACCCATCCCACCACAAGGCTGTGAAGAGCTTGCCAGAAGCCCCCTTTGCAATCCTTGGGAAGAGTTTTACTTGAAAACAAATAAGTACCCATACTCGGCAGGGTTCCTGTGCATGTGTATCACAAGCCTGCAGTTTCGAGAGGACCCAGATGGTGACACTGTTCAACACGAGGTCTGAGGTAACTGGTTCTTAAAACACCTGGAGCACAGAACTGCATCCAGAAAATACAGCTGGGAAAAAGGAAAAAGGTGGGGGTTCAGGCTAGAAAAGACAAGTAGAAAAAAGCTTACAGCAGTTGCTTTTGGGGGGAGGCAGGTGACAAAAAACAAAGGCACAACAGAATTACATTCCAAGACATGTGGCTGGAGAGCAGAGAAACGTTCTTTTATGGGGACAGGAAAGGACCGATGTTTGGTTCCCGGAGTGCTCCTGGATCTGCCGAAACCGAATTCATTCAAGTATAAAAGGGGTAGTGTAAAACTTTACTCTCAGTCACACCGGGTAAAAAGCACAGCTGGTTTCACAGGACACGTGAGGGACTCTCCTGACATCACTGTCCCAACCAGTGCACCTCTGAACGCAGCAGCTGAAGCCAGCAGGCAGGGTCTGGGGACAGGGCTTCAGCAATTACAGGTACAGAGAATCTGCTTCACGATTCACTTCCTGTACACCCCCAGCAAGGAAGTTCACCTGAAAAACCAACTACTCTTCACACAAAATTAAAAAGGCTAACGTGAAGACCTCCTTCCACACAAGGGCAGTGACAACGACCTTTGCGGGAAGAGCAGGAACCCTGCAGACCCTGGAAAGGTATCCTGCTGGGACAGGGTTTGAGCTTCCTCAGCGGGCTCCTGGGTTACTCGCTAGACTAAAACAGCGGGTCAAGCCAGCCCCTCACCTCCAAACAGCCCTGACACAGAAGACAAGATGGACCTGGCCACTCTCCGCTGAATGTGACTGCTACGTCCACACACCACCCTCCCCCATTTCCAAGAATTACTCAACCAGAAATTCTGTCCTGAAACCTGGACAATTTGGTCCTAGATAACCCCGTTCGGTAGACTTCTCAAATCACCAAATTCCCATTTCAAATGTCTGAAGCCTGAATCTTATTCTAGTCCCAACCATCTGCACCCCATACAACTTCTGTTCCCCAAAACACCTCACACTACTACATCCGTGACGGTAACTTTAATGATTAACCTCAGAACCCTTTGTTCACAAGGAATATCAGGAGGAAGCACGAACGTAAAACACACTGCAGGCTCCTCTTGCCTCTCCCCAGCCCTCTGCTTCTGGTCTGAAAGGAACAGGACCAAGCACCCACCTCCTGTGCAGACTGTCCTGTGCAGACAGCCACAAGTAGTTTTGGCCAAACAAGACCCCTGGATGGACTGTCATCACCAGTGTGTCAACGGGAACCCAAGAGCACCAAGTAAAAGCTCCACACCACTCACACTCCAGTGTACGTTTATCTTGAAAGCTAAAGCTCGTTACTCTGATTACAAAAGCATCCTTATTCAAACTCACTAGACTTTATAAAAATAATCTGTGGTATAAAACAATCTCCACACTGTGCAGGAAAATCTGTCAGGTGATATAACTAAATATATATGTAGTGCTATAGATTTTTCAAAGTAAAATTTCAAGTGTCATAACTCTATTATATAACCTATTCTTTTATTTACAAAGCTACCTAACAACATTTCAACGCAAACGTGATTGGGAGAATCAGGGGAGGAGTCCACGCCAACCAACAGAAATTCCCAAGACTCAGGACAGAACTCCACATTTGGGGGGGGGGGGGGACACCCATCCTCACCTGCCTGAAAAGCATTAGCTAATGGGTCATATTTTTCATAACTGTGAGCCTAAAAATGTAAACTCTGCAAATGAATGTAACACTTTTCCATAGATGGACAGAAGAGCCCACGTCTGTAGAATCCATCGCGCACACACCTGTGTCCACGTTTGTGTTTCTTTAGTGTCTTGTAGGTGGCTTGCAGTAGTTCTCAGAACTGCCTGGGCCCTAGACAATCCAAAGACATTCCTGGAGAAAAAAGGGCAGCACAGTGCCCATCTCCACATGCTGGCGTTTAGGGAATACACGTTTTAATTCATGAGGGGAAAAGTTGTGTTATCGTTACGAGCTGCCATAGGAGCAAATAAAACATCGCTGGGTTTGGCACTACAGGGATGCACGGAGTACCACTATCAGGGAGTCCTGCTTTAGTCATACCTGGAAGAGACCATCACGAAAATGTAAAAGCTTGGTAAAAATCTAAATAGTGGGGTAAATCCTTTAAGTTTAAAATCTTGTCCAAACCAAAGTTTACAATGGACCCAAAATGAGTATAAAATAAGAATATTCAAAATATCCCACTAGATAATTTGGAGTTTTACTTGATAGTTTACAGGTCTCCTGGACCCACTACTGTCATCCCTCTGTATTGGGACCTGAGTAGGGGGGTGGAGGATGGGACCCGAAATCCAAGATGTTCAAGCCTCTTATGTAAAATGGTGTATGTAGTATTTGCATATAGCCTCTGCAAACCCTCCCATATGCTTTAAGTCATCTCACATTACTTATAATACCTACTAAAATATAAATGCTATGTAAGTAGTTGTAAATACATCAATAGTTGCCAGTGGGTGGCAAATTCAAGTTTTTATTTTTAGAACTTTCTACAATTTTTTTTTCCCCTAATATTTTTGACCCGAGGTCAGTTGAACCTGCAAATGAGGAATACGTAGATATGGAGGGGCCAACTCCAATTGTTTTTAAAAATTGGCCGAGTCAAATGAATTAATTTCCAAGGGGAAGAGTGTGTTTTAAACTTCTATTTCTTTTTGCTACAAAACTAAATCATCATCTTAAAAAACATCCCCAAGCCTCTTAAAGGTTTGGGACACATTCATAAGTAGACTGCTGGTTACAAATTAACTACTGGGAATCTTACTTAAAAACTATGCCTATAACCCTGAATTCATTAAATGTTTACAAATCTAGACTGAGAAGATAAAACAGTTCATCAACTGAATTACTGGGCCTATTTCTTTACCTAAAACATTACTCTTGACTGAAACATAAACCCATCATTACTAGGCTGAACACATCAGCTGCAGAGTATTTTATTAGTTCAGCTTTTGTAGACAGCTACAGACCTAGGAGAATTCAAGTCACCCGCATGAGGAGAGAAAGCCACCTTGCCCTCTTCCCTTTCCAGCTGCTTGCCCTGGACAGGGGGTAGAGTCAATTCACTGTGCTGCTTTTGGTCTGGGGCCCCAGAACTGTGAACCAGGCCTGGCTGTCTCTCTAAAGATTCAGGACCCAACCAGCTATTGAAATAGCTGGGACTGACAATCAAACTGAGTTTACTCCTGGAAAATGCTTTCCAGTTTAGATATTTTTCTAGTGAGCCAAGTTCTCCAGAATAATGCCTGGCTGTTCAACTCCTAGTACCAATCCTAAACACTTACATATGTATGCTTACTACATATTTAAAAAAAAACATCGAATATTTGTATCACCAATAGGTGCTGCGAACTTTACACTGCGTTCTTAAAAAAGCAAAATTCCATTTGCAAGAGGGTCACCCAGTCCTCCCACCCAAGATGGAAAAGCCGCCTACCTGCCCTCAAGGCTCACGGCACAGGGACCAAGTGACAGGCTTTCCGAGCCACATACAGCATGTGGTAGACACTCAACACACAGCTAGGCTCGCCACTAAAAAACACCACACCCCCAGCACCAGATGTCGAGTGGCAGGGTAGCAGGGAGCAAGGAGGTGGCCAGCTGGAGAGAAAGGTGGCAGAGCAGAACTGTGGGACCACCTGCTTAGCTTTCTGAAGCACAACAAGCCAGGACAGAGGGCTGGCCTGGCCCCCAGGGCAGGGCAGGGGAAGAGCCATCTCAGTGGCCTGGAAACGACAGACCTTTCCCTTTGGCTGAGAACCTGTGAGTGTGGGGCTCAAGCATCTGAGGATGTTCAAGGCTGGACAAGGTCTTTTTTGTTCTGTAGACATGCCCCCAAGTCCGGACACGGTGAATTCTCAATCAGAAGCAGCTGGCACAGATGGGGAAGCCTCCCCAGCAGGATCGATCCCTCCATGTACCTACTGAGAGCCAACAGGACAGGAAGGCCATGCTGGACACCAGGTACGTCTCACCACGTCTCTGCACAGCTCGCTCTCCCTTTCTACTAAGAACCATCCATGCTCAGCCCCAAGTAACTCAATCAAAGGAGGACTCCTGGTGGGGACCAATGGCCCCAGGAGGAAACCAGGCTTATGCTAGGCCCAGGATGCTCTAATGACTATGTCCATGGCCTTCCCTGGCCATCTATCATTAAGAGTCCTCTGCAGGTCCATGTGACACAGTGGACTCTGTCCCCATATGGTTCCTCCTTCCCTTGCTCACTCTTGGATCTCCCTGGCTAGGGACATCTTCCCGCAGTGATCATGGGTGTCTTCAACCAGAACACATTCTCCCCCTAAAGTCCGCCCCACAGCCAGGAGCCTGCCTGCATGACAGCACACTAGGAAGGAAGGGGCAGGGATCCTGGGCCACTTCTGTCCCTTGATTTGGCCACCCTCCCACCCTGGATGAGGCAGGGAAAACCATGCCAGACTCCATTCCCACCAGTCTTCCACAGAGCTTGGAGGGAAAAAGAAAAAAAGTAACAGTGACCTGAGCTCCCCGAAGTGGAGACCGCATGAAATCTTTGTGAAGAGCACAGGGAGAGGCCCTACAACCCAATAAACATAAACCAGAGCGCTAGATGGTCCACTCCCCAGAGAATACACGACAGCAAATCATACAACACTTTCTCAGAGGCAAAAGACCCACCCAGACCCCCATGACATGCCCTGGAAAGAGATGCCACCTTCTCCTGGCCATGAGCAGAGTCAGGGATGCTCAGCACAGCACGCGGGGGAAGGGCAGCCAGAAGCCCAAAGAACTGGCACTCCTGCACCCTCCGCTCTGCCCGGCCACACCACTCAGGGGCCATCCTGGCGCCAAGGCACCAAAGGACGCGACAGTGGCTGAGCACAGGGTCAGCACAGGGGGAGCCCCCGGGACAAAAGGCCCGCAGGTCCCACCGCAGGGCCTCGGCACAGCCCAACCTAGCCAGGCCAGCACCTGTTCTCACAAGAGCCAAGCCAGTACACAGAAGAAACCCTGCCCAGAGGAGATCTAAAACCAGACAGGGAGGCTCTGGCTCCGCATTGCACACCCGGGGGGAGGTTCAGGGATCTGAACATTCCTGTAGTGAACTAGCTACATTTGTTAGTGGTTTATTTGTTTCTTCTGAGGGTTGAAAAGTAGAGATGCCCCACCCTGCCTGAGGAGAAAGCTGGAGAAATCAGATATGGCACTTTTCAATAAATATTTTAAAGCTTTGGAAAGAAATAAGTGGAAAAGAAAAGCAACTGCTGTAAGGCCTGTTTTGCTGTTAAAAATTATCCCAAGGGAAGAAAAATACCACAGCACAAAATAGCTTAAAAAAAAAAAGAAAAAGACGAAGAAAAAGTCAAATAACTTACCATAAAAACAAAAACAAAAACCTGTCCCTGTAGCCACCCTGGCCGGCTCACATCTTGACCCATGAAGCAAAGACTGAGCTGTGCGGGAGAAGCAGACTCGCCTCCCACAGCACCCGGAGCGCAAACCCACGGAGACGAGGACACGGCCCCGCCGCCCAGACACGCCGCCCTCGCCGGGCAGTGGGGGCCGCAGAGCCCCGTGGACCAAGTCCAACATCGCTGCTGCTCATCCGCTTAAGGAAGTCCATCTCAAGTACAACTACCTCCCGTGGGTCTAGGGGCCTCAGTTACAGCAAGTTAAAGTGGGGTCACCCATCATTCCCAACAATGACCGATCACGTCGAGGGAAACAGCAGAACCTCCAGGAACTCGAGAGGAGGCGCCCCCTCTCCCACTCTCACCCAAGTCAGCCGCTGTCCGTCAACTACCAACTCACCTACCCTCAAGGTTAAGAGATCCAGTTCTCAAATGAAATGGTCAAAAGAAACCGGAAGGAAAAGCCTTCACAAAGAAGAGTGATGAATGCCCAGACTCGGCCCAGACAGCCAACCTAGAGCTGATGACAATTATTTACAAGCGGGCGTTATCAAAGCAACACGGTAGCACTCCCTAGAAGACTCAAAAGGTTTTTTTCTTTTTCTCTATTTCTTTTAAGCTTTCTTGTCATAAAAGCCAACTTACATTAAAATATACGTACTACAAGACAACACAACTAATAAAATATATAATAAAACTTACACAAGTAGAAAATTCTGAGGTATTTCTGGTTTGAGGTGGTCTGTGGTCGTGAAGTTTTAATTCTTTTACTTTTCAAAATTTAAACCTCGGAAGCCACATAGCAAAGCGTGTGTGTGTGTCTGTGTGTGTGTGTGTGTGTCTGTGTGTGTGTGTGTGGATGTGAATGTGTGTGTTGTTTTTTTAAAAAATTCGCATGTTTCATAAATTAAAAAATTTCAAATGTTGAAACAGCAGCATTAGGAACATTCACTGACTAGAGCAAGGTCACGGCATAACAGAGAAACGGGTTTTAGAATATGCACCTATTTAAGGGGTCTGGAGAAAGCTGTGTCACCTACAAGCCACATGAAGGGACAGTACTGCCACCGCACAGGGCAGAGCCAGCGCTGCGGGACGCTGGGGGTCTCTTAGACAGGCAGGCCTTGGCAGGCGCCACCCAGGAAACCCTCGCAGTCCCCGCCGTGGAGGGCGCCCCGCCGTGGGGATTTCCCTGAACTGCTCCAGGAGGAAGCAATGCATGTATTTCAACTTCTCCTCCATTAAAGATACTTACAGTATCATGTCTTAAAATAAACATACTCAGTAAACCGTGATGACTCCCACCCTTACCTAGCCTTAAAATCAGGGCAGAAGAAACGTTCTGTCCTGTACCCAAGCCCAAGTTAGTGGGAAAAACTGTTCAGGGCCAACAGATGGATCAGAGCCACACCTGATTACAGACTTTCTCCAGACCCCGCTCTTGCTTGGCCTCCACGCCAGCCTTCCCCTCGATTCCTGGTTACCTGAGAAGTAGTCTCACAGCAAAGGATGTTGCTCCGAACGTGCCCGAGTCCAGTGTAGCTCTGCTCCAAACCCCACCCCCAGCTCTGTCCTCCCCTTCCAACTCCAGTCCAAACCATCCTCATCCTAGTTTCTCCTCCGTCAGGACAACACCCGTTACTCCGTGAAAGACTCATCTGCTGTTTCTTAAACTCACTGTCTAAAAAGGGAGAAAAACACAGTAAGAGGGAGGGAGCAGGAAGGGGGGGGGCGAGGGCAGAGGGCAAGTCCTCTTTTGAGGAAGATGTGTTCTTATGTAACAGTCTTCAAAGGTTCCTCTAGGTAGAGTTTGCAGCATTAAGTTTCCTAAGACAGGAGATGGGTTTGTGTCACAGATTCTGAGAACACAAACAGAGAGAAAACGGGAGGGGCGGGAGGTGGCCGAGGCTTCTCAGCGCGGCGCTGGTTCTGCATTCACAGCTCAGCACCTCAACGCCTGCTGACGAGTCCGCTGTTTGCAATACAGTAGAGCAATGTGCTGGTAAAAACTGATCCAATCCAAAAAATAATATTAATAATAATAATTATAATAATTATAATAATAATAATAAGTCAAGGTAAAATAGCAGCTGCATTTTATGTGTTTGTTGGTATTATGGGATTTCCAAAACAAAACACGACTTTTTTTTTTTTCTTTTCCTCTTCAGATCCACTGAGTCCGGAGATCCAATCATGTCCTGGGCTTAGATGCTCGACTCTTTAGGGGGCAGGTCCACGTTGGTGACGGAGGTCACCAGGGAGACAAGACAGTCCGAGGTAGTGCCGTTGACCGACCTCCGGATCAGGGACACCCGCTCCTCCACGCAGCCCGCGGACAGGCGAGCCTCTGCGTCGTGGTCCCAGCACTCCTCGATGGTTACGCAGAGCTGGGCCAGGCCCTGCACAATGGCGGGAGAGGGGAAACAGACACCCTTGCTAGTGGCTCTCAGTGAGGACAAGCACAAAGGACAGCAAGCCTGACGACTTCCTGAGGACTAGGCAGAGCCCACGGGTCCATCATGGGGGCCTGCAGCAAACTCCCCTCCTGGCCGTCACTATCCTGAGACCACCGGCCTCCTCCACAGCCCGAAAGAAGAGCCACTGGACGTCAACATGGGAAGTGAGGGGAACTCGGGGCCCTCCCAGGGCAGACACGGCTGACTGCCTGGGAGCAGGGATATTCAAACAAAATCTTATGAGAAGCCCAAATCACATAAGGGCCCAAAGTGCAGCCACAGTGGGGACAGAGGAGGGCTCATCCCACCCTATTCCCCACCACCGCAGACACCTCTCTGAAGTCCAGGGAACGAGGCATGACACCCTGGGCTGGAACCACGTGTGCATAGCTGGAAAGGCAGAAAGATAGATAAAATGCCCACGTCCTCTCTGGCCTGCTCACCAGCCCACACTGAGGCTTCTCTAGACCTCAGGCTCTTCATCAGGGAATGGGACTGGCAACCCCAGTATCTCTGCCCTGGTAGCCTCAGAAAGTCTGAGGCAGAAGGTAAGATCCTGGCCCAGCTTCCCTCCCCCCATGCCTAATTTTTCTCCATTTGCAGTCCTGGGTCCCAGGAAGCAGCATGGCAGCTGAACTTGGCCTCAACAGCTCGACTCCTGACCATGTGCTAAGAGTGCCAGCCCCAAGGGGTCCCAAGGATGTCTTTTTTCTGAATTAACCCCAGAGTGGCAGGGGAAGGACTCAATGGAGCGGAAGGCAAAAATCCTTCCAAGATAGGTAACAGTTTACATAGCTGGGGTCTTCCGTGCAGTATTCTCAGACTGGAGGGGCCCAGATGCCACATGGCTCAGCCTAGGCCCAGAAAATGACGAAGACAGAGAACAGAGATTACTTCATAAGGGTAATGCATAATAAGCATTTATGTGCTAGGTGTCTTGTCTAACGACTTACAGCAACTCCTTAAATCTATTACTACCCTGAGGAGACTAAGGCCCAGAGAAATAAAGTAATTTGCCAGAGACCACCCAGCTAGTGATTGGCAGATCCAGGATCCCACCCACACGTGTCAGGTCCAGGGCCAGTGGGCTCCACAGCACCAGTGACCTACGGGGGCACTCTGGGCCCTGACAGGCTGTCACGTCCATCACTCTCTGGGGCCAAACCCAGAGCTGCCTCCCTGCAGAGCATCAACCCCCCAGATACCCCAGTGAAGAGAGACAGTGCGCTAAGTGACCTCTGACCAGGCAGGGGAGGAGGGGACTGTCCTGCTGCCTGAGGCACCCTCTCTCTCTGTCCCTGCCATACATTGAGGGGCTGCCCTCTCTGCCCCCCAGCCCCTCACCGGGTGTTTCAGCCAGTGATCCTTGATGGCTGGCCGCATCTTCTTGTGCACAACCACCTCCTGCAGTTCCTCCAGTGATGGGTGCTGGCCGATCTCTTCCTCAAAAGGCAGCATGTACTCGTCCACAGGTCCTGGGGATGAGAGAGCCTGGCTGGGTCACCCTGAGGCCCCACCATTCCCCATCTCACACCCAGGATGCTCGGGGCTCCCGTCCAGACTCACCATCTGCAGCCTTGCAACGGGACACGAGCTCCCACAGCACCAGCCCCATGGCATACATGTCAATGCGCAGAAAGGCGTCTCTCTGGAAGTTGATGGCTCCCTCAAGCACCTCAGGAGCCATGTACCGCCGCGTGCCCACCTGCATGAGGACAGGGAGGGTCTGCAGTCACCGACCAAGCACAGATGTACTCACAGCTTGACACAGGAGCCAGATCACATGTGCATGGACAGGGCCGTGAATCATGATGGCCATCTCTGATTCACCACATTCACGTGGAGACCACGGGGTCACGATGTAAATTACACCTCAGTGATAATTTTAAGGTATCATTTGAGACAGCAGTAATCCAGCATGGAACTGCTCCCTCTTAAGTCCATCGACACCGTAAGGGGCTACACAGATGATGTGCATTTTACTTAAGGGGAGGAATACTTAAAAATATTAACGGCAGTTGTTTTAGGATGATTGGCTTAGGCTTAACTTTGCGTTACTTTTTCTAGGTTTTTGGTTTGGATTTTTAGTATACTCGTATTTATCTTATTTTTATCTTGCTTAATCATTACAACTAGAAGAAGAGAGAGATTTCCAGTGGGGAACCTGTTTCTCGCTGACCAGCCAGGGAAGCCCTGCTACACTGAGGGCCTCGCTTGCCCCACTGGTGAAACCAGAGCACTGCTCCCAGAGCTCTGAGCACTCTGAGCTCACGCAGTGGTCCTGCCCCTGCTCCCTGCCAGCTGAACACCAGAAGGGCGGTCCTCCACCCCCGTGCCAGCCCCCGTCTTGCACCCCAAGGCTCCTCACCTGCCCATGAGTGTCCCCTGGAGGTTTCCCTGGCTCAAACCGCACAGCCAGGCCAAAGTCAGCCAGCACAGCCGTGAGGTCACTCTTCAGCAATACATTCTTGCTTTTAAAGTCCCTGTGGAGACACTCAACTGAGATGGAGCTGAGCACGTGGTCCAATCGACCCAGCTCCTGGCTTCCCACCTTGACCCCCAGAGACCCGAAGCCAGGCCATCCCACCCTATCTGGGCAGCAGGGTCTGAAGCAGGGTGAAGTCCCATGACGCCCCACAGGCAGGCAGCTTTAGGACACCCCCTCCCCAGGTGCACTTCCGCCAGAGCTGCCACAGCCACACCCACCTCTGTGGCTGGGCCGACCCCATCCCAGTTTCCACAGTATCAAAGGCCAGCCCTCATGTTCTCAGAGCGGATGAAGGCAGGCAGAGCAGCCTGGGACGCACGTTTTCTGGGAAGAATTTACACCATGTGGGATGTGAGTCAAAAGAGAAGTTTCAATGAACTTGCCTCGGTTTCCATGCAGGCCCCCAAGAATCTGGAGCCTGCTACCAGGGCAGGGCTGAGCAGGTGCTGGGGTGAGCACTCAGACCCGCCTCTCACAAGCAGAGCTGCTTTGGTTCTCAATCTCCCCATGTCTGTCTCAGCCTTGGTGTGAGAGCTAAACTGATGTACAAATGCTTCGGGCCGCCCCTGGCACACTTACTATGCACTACTATTAGGTTGAACTGTATGTAAGAGTCGACATTCAACCGTTTTTGATCTACAAAAATGGCAATTTCATACAGTCAACCTTCTGTGTCGTGAATGTTGTTATCGGTGGGGCCCTTCAGCTCTGAACCCTGGAATTTGAGGGTTCCCTCCCTCACAGTCAGCTCTTCTGCCCTACTGTTCCTTCATCTGTAAGATGGGCTGGGAAAACAGTATCTACCTCACAGGGCAGTAAGGAGGCTAAAATGACTTGGCGTTTCTAAGCGTTGAGAGCAGTGCCTGCCATTTAAAAGCACTATGATAAGTTAACACAGGGGGTCTCAACATGTGATCTAAGCACCCCAGCAAGTCTCTGAGACTCTTTTCATCATAATCTGTTTATTTGCCCTTTTTTAAGCTCATTCTCCCAGGGGTACAGCATTTTCCAGTGATCTCATCACTCTGACAGTTAATGGAATATGTGTGCTCTAATACAGCAAATACCAACAGACATAACCCACATACACAGAAGTTCTCTTCAAGAGTGTAACAGGATCCTAATCAAAAAGTTTGAGAACTACTAAACCAAATACCCACCGAAGTAATGCAGTCTGCACTTCCTACTATGGCCACTGGAGGGCACCAGAAAACTGCCTTGAGAGGCCTGCCGGGGATACCAGGAAGGAAGAAGGGCCAGGTGGGCCCAGGGTTTTGTGCCGTCATGGAATTGAGACCCCCTGGGCCCTGCTCTCACCCTCCAACCCTCTCTACAGCTCCAGGTCAAACGCAGAGGGGGCTACTGCTAACCCAGGTACCTGTGGGCAATAGATGGCTTGTGGCCCTCGCCACGGCACCAGGGCACGTCCTCGTGTAGGTATGAGAGGCCTCTTGACATTGTCTCTGCCACGTGACACAATTCATTCCACGTGATGATGTTCCCCTTGAGGTAATCCGTGAGGGATCCCTGGAGGAGACAGCACAGGCTCTGGGCACAGGAGCCAGGACGCAGCCCAGCCCCAGGAGGGCTATCTCCGTGGGCCAACAGCAGGGCTCATCTCCTGGGAGGCTAGAACTCATGTGGCCAGAAGGGGCTGGGGATGGGGTGGCAGAAGGTGATAATCATGAAGTCACTACTCCCATTCATGAGAACTGATCTCAGGGACAGGGGTTCTCACTGCAGACCCTCATGTCCACACCCGTGGAAGGGTGGGGCCCATGCCATGGCCCGTGGGGGGCAAGTCCACGGACGTGCTCACCTTGTCATGGAAGGCCGTGATGAGCCACAGCTCCACCTCCAGGTTGGAACCTCGCTTCTCAGCAGCAATGAACTGCAGCAGGTTCTCGTGCTTCATGCCGGGGGTGCTGAAGATCTCCCGCTCGCTCTGCCACGACTGCTTGTCCTGAGGCAGGGATGCGGCTGAACCCCACCGCAGCCACACCACCAGCCCCGCCTGCCCCCAACCTCAGCCTCTGAGGGTGGCAGCCAGTAGTGATTATAAATCAATACCCCGACATACAAAGGGGGCTCCTGAGGTCCAGAGACAGGAGTGGGGGGGTCCAGGACCACCCAACCCATTAGAAGCAGAGGGGGCCTGGCTTTGCTAAGTGCCCCGGGCAACTGCTCTGGGTAGCCTGGTGTCCAGGGCCTCTAAGCAGAACCTGATGTCAAAACAAAACCCTGAAAACCAGAGTGGATGAGGTTTTGCAAAGCCCTAGCATAGCCCCATGATGGAATGTCACCACCTGCAACAGGGTTCACTTTTCTTTCATCCCTCCTGGAGGGGCCTGGACTGCCCTGGGGTGGGAGAGCTTGGGCCACAGCAGGGGTGGATGACCTGGAGCCTAGCAGATGCTCACCTGGAGCGGGAAGATCTTGACAGCCACGAAGTCATTCATGAGCTGTGCCTTCCAGACACAGCCAAAGCGCCCCCGAGCCTTGATCTCCAGCAGCTGCAGTGGCTTCAGGCCCACCAGAGGGGACGGGGGTGGAGGTCCAGGATCCTGGGGAGATCGAGGGCTTAACAGGGACTAGCCTGGCCTCCCCACCTCTACCCTGCCCCGCCCCAAGCCAGCCCCATCTCACCTCATGGATGTCCACGTGGCCGTAGGGGGGCTTGCGATGCCGGTATATCCAGAAGGCCAGCAGGACAATGAGGGAGAGGCCCCCGATGGGCAGCAGTGAGTAGGCCAGCACAGTGAGCAGGGTGGGGGCTGTCGGGGGTGGCTCGTACGTGACTGGGGGACACATGGAGCCCGGTGTCACACAGCCCGCCTACCCACACACCTCCAGGTCCAGACCAGAGAGCCCTGCAGCCACTCCCCACCCCACGCAGGAGCTGAGCACTCCACAGTCCGGGGCCAAGGCCAGCCCATGTCTACTCCCCATCAAAGGCCCTCACCTTCCGGGCCCCCCGCCTCGGGCAGGTGGGTGAAGCGCTCGTTGCAGAAGTTCCCTTCGCAGCAGCAGAAGTACACCTGGGGGTTCTCCTCGGTGGCCACACACTCCTGCCTGGAGGCACAGTTTCCCATATGCCCCTCAGCTGAGGGACACAGACTCCCCAGGGTGGCCCAGCCAAAACCCTCCCCGCAGACAGAGAGGCCCATGGAGAACCATGAGGGACTGGAGGGAGGGCAGTGTGAGCCCACCTCCCCTAAAGCAGAACCCAGAGTGGGGAGGTGCACCTGGAGCCCTCCTGGGTACCTTGGGACTGGGGCAGGGACCCAGCAGCACCCCGCTGTCCCCTCCCACCCCAACGCCAGGGTCACTGCAGACCCGCGGCCCCGGTGGAACCGCGAGGGCGGAGGGGCAGCAGTACCTGTCGTAGCAGTTGAAGTCGTCCAGCCAGCAGCCCTTCTTGACCAGCTCGATGGTGCCCGAGCTGTTGCGCCAGGAGGCGTAGCAGTGCAGCCGCTTGTCCTGCTCGCCCTCGCAGCGCTCCAGGCCGCTCTGGTTGGTGCGCTCCAGCTCCCAGTTGGCGTTGTAGTAGATGCACTCCCGCGTCTCGGCCTCCCCGCGCCCGGAACCTGCGCCCCGGTGAGGGATTTGCTGAGCCGCCCCAGAGCCCCACTCCCCGATCCGGGTCCCAGGGAGACAGGGTGGCCAGACTGACGGCCAGACACACAGATGCTCCTTAGTGGAAGCAGCAGCAATCGGCGGGGGGGCCCTCCAAACCCCAGGGCATGTCAGAATCACTGTGTTGGGTGGGGCAGGAGGCTGGAGCTAAAAACGCATGTTCCTAGCCCAACCCAGACCGGTCCAATTGGAGTGGGGGCAGAATCTACGTCTTTAAACAGCCCCTCTGTCTCCAATGTTCTGATGCAGATCTCAGGGACCAGGTCTGAGAAACCAGAGGGCAGCCTCCTGCTGCTGCCTCTGCCTCATCCCACGCTCACCACGGTCCCCCAGGGAGACACTGCGGGTGTGTCCCCACCATACACACACATCCCTCTCCTGTCCAGACTGAATGGGAGGCAAGGACTCTCCAGGGTCCCTTCTGCATGCAGCAACCAGCACTGGGCCTGGCAGGGCTGGAGAAGGTGGTCAAGAGGAGCATGTGCCCCAAGCGGTGATAACAGATGACCCTCCCAGCGGGGCTTGGCCCTCAAGACCCCTGTGGGCACTCCCCACTCACTCTGTGCCCGCTTCCAGCCCCCGTTCATGTGACATCCAGATAGCCAAACACTGCAAACCCCAACTGCCCCTTGGAACACTTCTGTCATTCAAGCATGGCTGCAAACCTGCACCAGGATTTTGCAGGGAGGGGACAACAGGACGGATGGCTTCAGCCTGCAGCCCAAGCCAAGGGTCCTCAGGGAAACCCCTCTCTGCTCAGACCACAAGCCCCTGCCCTCGTGTGAGACTAGGAGCTCGAACAAGAGAGGACACCAGACATCGGGAGTGGCCAAGGCTGGCCCAGCTCCCCTCTCCAGTCTGCTGACCAGGCACGGACCCCTCTGGCCACTACTGTGGGCAGGACCCACATGGACAGGGATAGGAACTCCAAATCTCAAGGCTCCTGGTAGGACCCAAGGATTCGGGATGTCACTGGACTTTTACCTGACCAAATCCTCCTACAGACAACAGAGAAAAAGGCAGCCTTGACCCCGTTCAAGTTCCAGCCCTGATGCTTTCTGGCAAGTCACCCAGCCACCCTGTGCCTCCATTTCCCCACTTGTGAAAAGGAGATAGTAACAGCTCCTACTTCCTTGGCTGTTCCAACAGGGAAATGAGTTAATGCACTTAAAGAGTGGTAAGAACAATGCCTGGCACGTTGGCTGTTATATTAGAGTCAGACCCCTCCCTGCCACTTACGCCATTCCTTCACAACATACCCCCCACCCGCCCCATCAAGTTGGGGGTGTGCACACCCACACCTGCCAAGAGCTTTGCATTCAGAGCCCCAGGGGGACCAGGGAGACTGGGAGACTCCAGGCACCCCCCTACTTGGCTGTGCTGCCAGCTGGAGAGGGATCCCCCTCCCTCCTCCCTGGCAAGCTACTTCTGCACACTCACAGCTATTTATAGCTTCTGGCAACACTCCAACCACAAAGCTGCCTCCGCCTTTTAATAGACACAGGGCTCCTGCCCACACTCACAGGCCGGGACACCCGTGCACAGGGGCTCCTCCGACCCAGCCCACTCACCCAACCTGGCAGAGAGGGTGCTGTGCCCCCTCATCTCTGCTGCCTCAGAGCCCTAGGGGGAGCCTCTCCCCAGACACCCGGCCAAGTGGCGGGCTCGACCCCTGAGCACCAGCCAACCCAACCGCTGGCTTCCAAGGGATCAGGTATATAAGCGGCCCTGTCCCCAGTAGGCAGTCCCAGTGTTCCAAAGGGCCTACACCTGGTGGAAAGGCACCTCCAGGGCCCCCCAAACCCTCAGCCCAGACGGGGCAGAGAAAGCCCACTCCTGGACACACACCACCATCAAAAAATAAAACAGCACATGCAGATTCCACCAGAACCCACATTCCGGGAACTGGACCTAAATCGACCAGCTTTGACACTTGTGGTCTATTTCTCAGGCCAGTTGGCCTGGATGCACCTGACATTCACTGGGGAGAAAAGGGGGAAATCCAATGGGGAGAGGGAAGAGGGACAGAGAAGTGAGGCAGAGTCTCAGTGGGAGGATTTGGAGCGAGAGTAGCTGCACCTCCCTTGGGACCCCTGAGCTCTGGACTTGGTGTGTCCCAGGCGTACTGTGGACTCCAGCAGCCAGAGGGCCGCTGTGGCCTTGGCTCCTGGGGGCCCCACCTCCTTGGGGGCACAGCCCACCTATGTAGGCACTGCAGAGTGATGAGAACGAGATGCCACCCAGCACCACATCCATCTCAGGCCCCAGCAGGTTCCTCCTGAGGAGTCAAGGAGGGTCTTGATGGTGAGGGTGCCCAGCGACAGTACCCGTTTCTGAGTCCATGACTCCACCTCCCCTAGTCCACACCGCAGCATCCGCACCACCTTCCCCACAACCAGAGTGAGGACAGCTGGGGTATGGGGACTACAGGGAAGGGAAATGGAGGTAAGGGGGTGGGCGAGGGGGAGAGCTAGGACACGAGACAGACAGACAGACACACACGCAGACATACACCCACGCGCATGATTGAGTGTGCACACACTGTGGAGTGGCACATACAAACAAGGGTCAGAAAAGAATCCAAACATGCCCACGTTTTATCTCTGAACTTGAGTATCTGCTTCTAGCAGCCAAACACAATCTCTAACTGGCATGTCTGCTGCCTGCCCCCCCATCACCCATATATTTGTGGACCATCCAAACTGACACACTCTCATTCAACAAACACACAGCAGGCACTACTAAGCAACTAATAAGCTCTTTACAGATGTTAATTCATTTAATCCCCATGACAACCCTGTGAGGGTCCTCCTTTTGCAGATGAGGAAAGTAAAGCACAAAAAGGTGAAACAACTTACCCAACTTATTTATTAAATGTCAAAACCAGGTTTGGAAGCCAGGCAGTCTGGCTCTGGAGTGCATGCCCTTTCCATGCCCTGCTGCATCTCCTGCAGCTCTGCAAAGCCTTCATCCTCTGTGCGGCCAACAGTCCGCTGAATGACCTTACCACAACCTAAGTATCCATCCTCCTGCTGGACTTTTGGGTTACTTACAACGTCTGCTGCTTTAAGCACCACCCCTATGAATCCTCCTGAATCCTCTTTTGTGCGCTTTCTGGTGCTCGTCAGCATGCGGTCCTCTAGGAATACACCCACAGCGCACACAGGATGAGCATCTTCAGCCCACTGGATACGCTCAAACAGTTCTCCCAAGTGGATGGACCAATTCGTGTGCACAGCAGAAGACAGCCCCACTGAGCCACACCCTCACCCCCTGATATCTGTTCACCTGGTCAACGTGAAACCCTCTATCACAGTTTTGATCCTCATTTCCTGATTACTTTACAACGATCATCTGTCTATCAGCCCCTTCAGAGAACTGTCTGTTCACATCCTTTCCCACTTTTCTCCTGGGCTTCTTTTCCTTTGCGTTGCAGAAATTCTTTTCATATTCCAGTAAAACTTTTCTGACTGCACAGTAACCCTCCTCATCTGTTGATTTGCTCTCTGCCAGCAAGTGTATGTTGTGTGACACTAACAAATGTCACATGACATTTCTTGTAGTATTTTCCCAGTTTATCTTTTTCCAACTTTTATTTTAAATCTTTATCTTTTTCCCCCAATTCAGCCTAACACTGTCTTTGATCTGGAATCGAGTCCTGTTACATTTATGACTACCACTATGTTTAAATTTGTTTTTCCTCTACTGCTACCACCTTTGGATTATCTTTTTTTAATTCTGTATTTCAGCCACTTCTGGTCTGGAAGTAATGCACTCTATTTCTATTCTATTATAGACTACTCTTTAAATTTTAACATGTACGTTTATGCTAGAAGCCCAAAGTTAATAATCAGCATGTCTCCCATCCCTCATAGGAACTTAACTGCTCACACTCCAATTATCTCTTTTCAACTTATATGTAATTAGTTGGACCTAACATTTGTGTTCAGTATCTAATTGTAGTTGTTCCTCTTACCTGCCTCCCAGAGCAGATACTGTTTGTTTTACACGGGCAGCATTTGCTTACTTGTACGCACGTTCACCAGCTTGTGCGCTCACAGTATCTCTGCTCTTCCTTCCAGGACCACTGTCCGCCCTGAAGAACATCTCTCTTTAGAAAAGATCTTTTGGTGGAGAAGCCTCTGTCTGCCTTTCTGAAATGTCATTTTGTTCTTCCTCCTAACTGACAGTTCAGAAGAAGATAAGCTTTTAGGTTGAATTATTTTCTCTAGGCATTTTGAAAATATTATTCCACTGTCATTGCTGAAAAGTCAAGCCTAGCTTTGTAGATGCTCTGTCTTGTCCCTCCGGCTGCTTCCTCAGATCTGCTCCTTGCAGTTTCACAAGCTCTATGTCTAAGTCTACTTTTAAACTTAATTACACTGCTCAGAAGAATATTCTTTCACTCTGATGATTGATGGCTTTCACTGATTCTGAAAAATTCTTGGCTTTTACCAGTTTGAATATTGCACCTCCCTATTCTATGACTCAGAAATTCCTATTACAAGTATATCTGACCATCCCGTCTCTTAACTCTGCTTTCATATTCTCCAATTCTGTGTCTAAGCATTATCACAGATAATGCCATAGTTCTAACTTCCAATTCATTAATTTGCTCTTTAGCTGAGTCTAATTTGCTGTTTCGTTCTTCCACTTAATTTATAAATTCAATCTATTTTTTTTCATTTCTAGAAGGTCTATTTTAAAAAAAACAAAACCTTGATACCTCTGTTCTTTGTCAATATTTCCAAATCCCTATCTTAACAACTCCATGATTTCACTTCTTAAACACCTATTTCTGCCACTTGTCATTTCTGATGGTTTTCACTCATGGTATCTTGTTTCCCTGTGTGTTATGGAGTTTTGGATTTCTGTTTTTGGATACAGAGCTTATGTTCAGTGGGGGCCTTTTGTGTGGGAATAAAAAGTGAGGACAAGTTTGAGGGGGCAAGCTGCCAGAGATAATTTATATTTTCGCTTCTGCCAAATTCTGCCAAATTCTCTAGGACATTACCAATGTGGAATCATTTTAACTTCTCAACTTCCAGTTTCCCAGGAAACACAGATGGTATAAACTTCAACTCCAAGCTCATGGAAGCACAGATCTACGGTTACAAATTCTCAAGACAAACCACCCACCCCCTCCACTAACCTAGGCCAAGACAATTTTATTATCTATTCCCTTGATCAGCAAAAGGATGTTTCTTCTAGTCTATACTTTCACTGAAGGTATAACCCATGGAAGTCTTTCCATGTGAGAGCCTCAATCTCAATTCCACATCTTACCTCCAGTTCCTCACAATCTGCTACTAAGGCCATACCTCTAACTTCTGGAGAGAAGCAAATCCCCCGAGAATAAGCAGACTCAGCTAGTGACGGTGTACAGCTCTAGTTTCCAGCCCCCTCTCGCATCTCCCTTCCTTTCTTACACATGCAACTGGGCATCTGCATTTACAAAGGGTATCTGGCACACTTTATCCAGCATTTCTGTCTGCCTTGTATGAGGAGGTTTTTCAGTTGCTCTGCTCACTATTATTGCCAGCTATGGAAGTGCAGGAGCAGCTTCCAAGAGTGCCAAGAGGAAGTCTACCTGCCTTCAGAAGCCCAGCCCAGGAACAAGGAATCAAGCTAGGTCACCTCAAGTCACTTCCAACTTGGACTCTGTAAGCAAGTCCCTGGCACCTCCTCCCACAGAACAAGGTGTGGACCCAGGGCCATCTCTGGAACACCTGCCTTTCTCCAGGGCCCATCATTCCTGAAGAACGCTGGATACAGCGTTTCCAGGGAAAGGTCAAGAATTACATGCAAATATTACTTTTGCTCCCTCCCATAATCCCACTGAAACCACAGCAAAGGAACGGTTTTTAAGGCATAAACCTATAAGGACAAAAAGAACAGGAAATAACCACAGAAATGAAGCTCTGAGGTTGGAAAGCAAATACCCAAGTGGTCAAGCACAAGACTCCAACACTGGCTGTGGAGAATACTGAGAAACAACATGGTGTCTACCAAAGAACCCCAAACTCAGGAATTTGTGGCACCAGATGTCTCTGGAAAGAGAGGCAGAGATACGCCCAAAGACAGAAGGGCTGGTTGGTAATGGGCAGCCAGATCCTCAGATTTCGCTACCATTCACCACGGCTGGCTGCCCACCCCCAACCCAGCTCAAAAAAATTCCCCAAGACAAGCTGAAAGTAAATGGGTGGAAATAAGTGTATCAGACCAACAGAAGCTGCAGTGGCTGTAAGATAAAAAGTTTTACAACACTCAGACATCAAAATCTCAAAGCCCTGTCAATTAATACTACCTCCCAATATTGAAACAATCTCTCATACCTACAAAACATCACCTCAGTACGAACTGAAGTGCTTTTTTACTGGAAGAACTGTCCATTTACCAACTTGTGTGTTGTTTTCCTTTTGTCTTAAGCATCCACACAGGCATGACTATATTTCTGGCCTTTCTCTTCTATTCCACTGTCTATTTAGCTATTGCATCAAAAGCCCACCGTTTTAATTACTACAGCTTTACAACAAATCCTGAAATCCAGTAGGTGCACCTTGTTCTTTTTCTTCAAGACAGCCTTGGCTCTTCTTGGTCCTTTGCAGTTCCAAATTGTTTTACTCTGAGGATTAACTAAAGATGAAACCCTAAAAGCCTTTTCTGCATCTACTAAGATAATCCTATACTGCCCTTCTTTACTCTGTGAATGTGGCAGATTAGATTTTCAACTGTTATGTCCACTATGCATTTCTGGGATAAAAACATTTGGATGTGATGAATCATTATTTCTACATATTGCGGGGTTCTATTTCGTGAATGTTTTAAGGAATTTTGCACCTTATGTTTATTCGGGGGATATTAATTCTATTTCTCTCTCCCACTCTGTGTTCCCTGATCTCTCTTTTACTGCCTTCTTTTCAGCGTGAGACGTCTCTATGACTCTATTTGTCCCCCTTCTCAGCTTGAAAGTTATCACCCTCCTACCCTTCAGTGGTTACCTTGGAGATCACAGCATGCCTTGACTTCTCAAACTCTAACATTAATTGGTAATTTCACCCTCTTTCTAGATAATGTAAGAACTTTTAGAATAAATTCCATTTTCACTCCACCCTCACATACAGCACTGGTGTCAGGTTTTGTTTTTGTTTTTTGTTTTTAATTGAAGTACAGTCAATTCCAATGCATCTATCTCTTGTGTACAGCACAGTATCCCAGTCATGCATATACATACATATATTCATTTCCATATTTTTTCCATTAAAGGTTTTTACAAGATATTGAACATAGTTCCCTGTGCTATGTAGATTTTGTTTTTATATGTATTTCAAACTCAATGACACACTTCCCTCACAGAATAAAGGTCTGGGTATGTAACCTTTTCATGGCCCTTCATCTGCGTCTCTGACATTCCATCTAGTTACTCCCTCTGTCTCAAGAACACTCTCTTTACCTGACACCTTCTATCCTGAAGGACAATATCACCTGCTGTTGAAGTTTAGGTTGACAATTCTTTCTTTCAGCACTTAAAACTATCATTCTGTTGTCTGCTGGCTTTCACTGTTTTTGAGAAGTCAGCCATCAATATAACCATTGCTCTTTTGATAGGAATTCCTTTTTTCTCTGGCTATTTTGTTTTTTGAAGATTCTCTGTCTTTGGTTTTCAGAAGTTTGGCTGTGATAGGAATAGGAGTGGAATTTTTAATTTGTTATTGTACCGAGGTTCACAGGGCTTCTTCAATCAGTGGCTTAATGTCCTACTTTGTTTTTACCAGTTTCCTAGCTATGATCTCCTCGGTCCTTTATTTCTGTGACTCTGATTATTTGGACCTAAGACCTTCTCACTTCAACCTCTGGGTCTTTCCCTCTCTTCTGTATTATACATCTTTTTTGTCTGTATATTACCAGTTCGCTATTTCTCTTCAGTTGCACCTTATTGCCTGATAAAATCACTGAGTTCTTAATTTCTGTTAGTCTACAAGTCAGTTCTACCACAGATTTTTCATTTGGTTGTTAAATCTTTCCCTAGCTCTCTGTTGACATTCATTCCCTTGATCACAGTGAGCACTGCTATTGTTCAACATGTATATAACTCTTAGAGCTCACCCAGGTCTGGCTTCAACTGTGATATTTCTCCCGGCTATTTACTGAAAATGACTGGTCAGTCATTATAGTGCAAAAATGTTTGCAGAAATAATCTGAGGTCTAGAATGATGTTATATTCCTAGAAAGATGTTACAGGTGCTTCTGGCAGGCAGCTAAGGGCATCATTAATTCCAGGACATCTTAATCCAACTTTAGAGTCTGTCTTCTTTCGGCTCTCCCTCACCCCTAGGCCACTGGGGTCCCAACCCAAAAGGAGAAGCTCACTACACCCACTCTCTGTTTGGAAGACCAATTTCTGTGTCCTTAGCTCCTCAAGGCTATCAAATGCAAGGCCCAGCCTCTCAAGTTGCCCATATGGAACTGAAAACAGACTCAAATGTAGAAGTCAGCACCAGGGACCTCTGTTCTCACACAGACCCTGGCCTAGTAAGTAGGTCTTCACTGTCCTCTTAGCTGTACAATGCTTTCAACCAGAGATGTTTTCTCAATCTGTCCATCTTTTCAGGTGCCTTCAGAAAGAGGGTTGGTCCTGATTATCAAAAGAGGGTATTTCCATAGCTATTTTTTACCCACTTTTTAGATATATTTTCAGGACCATAAAGACACCTCAACAAATACACAGAAACTGAGGTCACCGGTGCAGATAAGACTGCCCGTGGAAAGTGTTAATTAAGAAGAACACTGACCCCAAAGCAGAGTCCTGAAAAAAGTAACTTCCATTCCAAAGTGTAACTCAAGAGGAAAACAGAATTCACTTTCAACCAACCTTATTATTTCAGACTATTATGGACTGAATTGTGTGTCCCAAATTCATAACCCCCAATGGGACTGTACTGGGAAAGGTCTTTAAAGAGGTAAAATTAGGTCAATTAAGGTCATGTGGGTGGGGCCCTAAACCAAGAGGACTGATGTCCTTATAAGAAGAGGAAGACACAACAGGAGCATACACACCCAGAGGGAAGGCCGTGTGAGGACACAGGAAGAGGGCTGCTATCTGCAAGCCAAGGAGAAAGGGCTCACCAGGAACCAATCCTGACCACACCTTGGCCTTGGACTTGAAGTCTCCAGAACTGTGAGAAAATAAATTTCTGTGACTTAAGCCACGCAGTCTGTGGTATCCTGCCAGGGCAGTCTGAGCAGATTAATGCACAGACAGTGCACATCACCTGTACAATGTGGGAGAGCTGACTGGGACGTCACTCACACATGAAAACAGTACCATTAACCCCCTGCCACTTACATCCAGGAGCCGGGCCTGACAGGTGGCCTTACACAAGCAGTCCCAGTGAAACAGCAGTGACAGAGTAGAGAGCGTGCTGAAGAAGGGACTAGGAGAGCAGGCGCTTTGAGAACAAGTCATCTTGAACTATCTTCAGCCAGTCAAGGCAGAAAATTGTGCAAGGGAACAAGGCACACATTCAGCCCCGAACTGAAGCTCATCAGAGCCCCTTCTGTTGTGAAAACCTGCCCATCAGACTCTAGAGTAATTCTTTTACAGGTTTCCCCATAGCCCCTACCATCGTCACCACCACATCAGGATCCGGTCATGCCAAGAACGTGTCAAATGCACTTAGCTCACCAGGAGAGCCCTGCTCCCCACAGCAACTCACAACCTTCAGCAAGAGCACAGTCTCCCCAGGGGTGGAGGCAGCACAGAGCGCAGCTCGTGAGCACACATGTGCACGTCCGTCCCAAACCCAGACCACAGTCTGGCTGGTCGGCTGCCACTTCCCTCTGTGGGCACGGTAACCAGGAGACTTAAAAGGGGAAGCAGCCTCTCTGGCTCCCCTCAGACACCAGGCCAGTGAAGTGAGTGAGCTCCCCCGTCCAGCATCCTTCACGATGTTGGCTATTTCCAGCCTCTGTAATCTAGCATTTCTGGAGGTGCGGAGGTGCTCACAGACTGCTGCAGGGCTACCTGCCATGCCATCTCACCCAGCTTCTACCCCCACTGCCATGGGGTTGGGGGGACAGACGACAATGTGGTATAACCGTGTATAACTGTTTCTTAGTATTTATTAAAATTTAAAATATCCTAAGTGTCTTGAGACCCAGAACGTCCCCTCTTCTTGTCATCTATCCTTGAGATGCAACCGGTGTAATATGTAAACAATCACAAAGTCCATCAATAGGAGATCAGACAAAATGTAGCCTATATCCAAACTCTGAAATTTCACAGCTATCAAAAAGACTGAGTTAAGAGGGTATATGGCTCAGTGGTATATGGCTCAGTGGTAGAGTGCATGCTTAGCATGCACCAGGTCCTGGGTTCAATCCCATTAACCTCCATTTAAAAAAAAAAAGACTGAGATCCATATTTATTAAAAAGATTGCCAAAACAGATCTGAGGTTAAAAAGCCATGACACGCGACAATGGATGCAAGTTACAAGACATGGTGAGCAAAAGATGGATGCAAAGCAGTTCATACTGTAAGAGTCCGTACCTATAAAGCACAATGACAGTCAAAACTAACGTATGCTGTTAGAAGTCAGAGGAGTGGTCACCCTTTGGGGTTTAGGGGTAGAGACTAGAATGGCAAGAGAGGGCTTGGCTGGGGGAAGGGCAAGTAAATTCCTGATTCTCCATCCGGGCTCATTATATTGGTATATTAACTTTGTGAAAGTTCACCAAGCTTTCAAACTAATTACACTATTCAACATGCATTTTACACTTCAGTTAAATGTTTGAAAGAGAGCAGTACCATTTTAGGTTTAAAAAAAATTACCAACCCTATTTCTCTAAGTACTTCTATAGATACACAGGTCAAATGTCTAGAAGGATATCCACCAATCTGAGAAGGCTCACGTCCGGAGGACTCAGACAGGGCTGGTAAAAGAGACCCTGGTTTTATCTGTAACATCTGAATTTCTGCAACTGAATCTATGTGTAGTATTTGTAAAACTAATTAATAAAAATTAATTGAATTTTAAGTAGGAAAAGAAGTTATGGTCAAAGTGACAACTACTCCCCCAGTTACACTCCAGGGAAGCTAACCAGGAGACCCCTGGATGAGGGGAGGCTAAGGAGGGGCTTTCCAGGGTAGGGGGGACAGGACTGCACTGCCCTGGCTGTCCTCCTCCAAGTAGCCCCGCAGGACCACTCTTGGGGGGGGAGGGGAGTTCACAGGAGGGGCCAGCCAGGTGGAAAGGGAAACCAGAATTCACCTCTAACTTTTCTACCCCTCTATTTTCTAAGCCCCTAAGAGCAGATGAACCCTAATCCCCTCTGCCCTCAGGGAACAAAGCAGCTGGACCTCCTATGAAGCCTGGGCCACAGGGCTCGCCTCTGACCCCACCCCCATCCCCACCAGCAGTTCCAAGGGAGCCCCTGGGCTGCCTGGCTTGTGAGTACCTGAAGGGAATATCAGAACTTGGATAAGAAGGAAATTCCCAAACAGTACATAAAGTTTTCTTAACCCATGGCTGCCAGTCCAGGGCTCTGAGAACTCATGCACCCCCTTCTGATCAGTGAGGGCGAAGGGGAAAGGAGGCTATCGATGACACTGGACATCAAAAGGTATTGTCCTCATACCTGAAAACACTGTGCACCACTACAAAAGCCAGAAGGAAAAGTCACCCTGGCATCAACACTCAAGAGCATCAGCTTCCAAGTCAGCCTCCTGTTCTCATTGGTTCAAGTCTAGAAGGCAAGCAGGGGCCCCTCCCTCTCCTCAGATGGACAGGCAACAGCTGGTCTGGTCACATCTTCCGAAATGTTCAGCCATAAACCCCAGGAAGCAGGTTCCTCCATCCTCGAGCCAAGGGCTTGGGTTTCCAAGCAGCCTTCCTTTTCCTTCCCCAGAACTAATTTTAGCCTCCTTGGTTGTCAGAGTGGAACTGAAACAGTCAGCAGAGGAACGTTTGCAAACAAGAACATGTGCTCACCTCACAAAACACCTCAGCTCCAGCCCAGAAACCAGCCAGAGAGAAGTCCCACTGAGCGGCCAGGCCCCTAGAGAAGGGCCCCCTGGGAGGAGGGCCACACATCAGACCAGTGGGGCAGGCCTCCCGTTCCAACACCCACTCCCAGAGATCACGTGTCAATGAATGAAAACACCCAGCTAAGGCAGCCAGTCCCTGAGTCTGAAAAAGGCACACGCATGTGTACAGCAGAACTGGAATCACCAGGGCAAAGCACGGGGCTGTCCAAATGCAGGAAGCCATGACTGGTGCTGGGCTGGCCGAGGCAGGGCTGACCCCCCACAACAATCTCAGCCAGACAGAGACACCAATTGAAAAAATGACTCAGAAGAGGGCAGTAGCGTTTCCTCTCCCCTATCTAGTCCCCACCAAAAAACTTAGGCATCCAGGAGCAGCACCACCAGGACCTCAAGGACCAGGCATGTCTTGGGCTGAGATGGCAGGCCTGTGAGCCTGGTGGACAAAGATGGAAAAGGAAGCCCCAAACAAGGGGGTGGGTGTCTCTTCTGGAACAAAGAACAGGTGATGGAATGAGAGGGAAAGTTTAAAAAAAAAAAAGATAAATAATTCGGAGATGGCAACAAAGTCCCCTTTGGAAAGCCCAAAAAAAAGATGGAAGAGAAAGTCTCAACCCCAGCAAAAAACAAATCCTTTTAAAGGAGCACTTCACACACCAGCGACGCGAACTTGGAAACTGAAGCTTTTCAGACGGCTTCCTCCCACCCTAAGAAGTGTTTGTCATCCGTTCCCAGCGCAGCAAGCTGTGTGCTGAAGACTTCAAGACTACAGGGGAGACCCCAGGCAGCTCCCGGCCGAGCCGCGGGCCGGCCAGGGGAGGAGCGGAGAGGGAACACGGGGCTGCCAGCCTGCCAAGCCCAACCAGCAGGCGCCGGCAGGGATCAACCCCTGGGCTGGGCCTGCAGGGCCGGTGCCGGTCCTGACTCCTGTGCTGCCCACCACCTCCCCGGGGCCAGGGTGGAGACGCCGCCCGTACCTTTGGGGAGAGGCGGCGCCCCGGCTCCGGTGTCTGAGGGCTCAGAGCTCCAGGCCCAGGGAGGCGGCGGCTCGCCGGGGCGCCCGACGGCCGGCACGCTCGCGGGGGAGGGCATGCCCGGCGCTCCGCTAGGCCCGCGGCCGGCGGCGGCTCCGGCGGCTGCCAGGTGCGCTCACAGGAGCGCAGCGCTGCGCAGAGGCCCCGGCCCCGGCCCCGGCCCCGGCCCTTCCTGACATTCTGCGAGGGCGGGCGGGCGAGGCACGGTGCGAACCTGGCCTCGCAGTCAGGGCGGTGGGCGGGGGCGGCAGGCAGGCTGCCGGGCCACCCACAACCTCCGCCTCCCTGAAACCTGAACCACTTCTGGGAAAACTCAAGGACGCCAGGATTCTACTCGGTGGCCAGCGGCTCACTCGAACCATGAATTCGAACCAAACTCTGACGCTGTGCAGGCTTAGCGAAGCAGGATTCTCCTAGGCTTTGGGGAGAATCCAGCCTCCCACCCTGAATCCGATGGAGGGGGTGTAGAGCAGGCATTAGCCATTAGCCCCACTTCCCACAACTGTCTGTCCGTTTAAAAGCATGAGAACATTCTAGATCAGGTTCTCAATCAGTTCATTTGCATCCCCCCTACCCAGGGCATTTTCGGGCTTCATGATTACAAATGCTACTAGCATTTAGTGGGTAGAGGCCAAGGATGCCGCTAAACATCCTAAAATGCACAAGACAGCACTCCCCCTCCCTGCAATACACACATAACAAAGAATTATTAGGTCCAAGTTGTCAACAGTGTCAAGGTTAAAAAATCCTGTTCTAGAATGAAGTCTACCGGGCCAGGACCCTGCCTGAGGGCTGTCCACCCAGTGTTATTCTAAAAAGTACTCCCCAGACCAGCCCTGCCTCAGCCCCAGATCCCGGTCCGAGGTAACAGGCTAGTATCTGCAAGTGGATCTGAACTCTGACCTGATGTCCCTCGGTTCTCACCTGCACTACCCTGAGCTCCCAGGTAGGGGGCTGAATGCATAGGCACTCAGGGGAGGGTTTCCTGGGGGAGGGAAGGGGAGCAGGAGACCCAGGGCTGGAATGTGAACAGTGGCCAGGGTCACAAAAAACAGAAGTAAAGAAGTCATGTCCTTTGGCTACAACAGGTAGGTGTAGGTAGCAATGTGGGAACTAGCCAAGTGCAGCCCCCAAGGACAGCAAGTTGCCCCTTAAGACATACAATGGGCATGTGCAGAGCAGCCAAGGACTTCAAGGAGTCCAACCCAGAGGACCACAATTTCCTGGTATCAGTGCAGAACAGTGAGGGTGCATGCACAATGCATGTGCACACTCTTGCATGCAATCTTATTTGTATTTTCCTGGGGGAAGGATGGAAAGCTTTCATCAGATTGTCAGAGAGGCCCACAGTATAGGATGGGCGCTCTCCACTGGGCTCCCTGAAAAGGAAGTTCCTTAGGTGAAGTGCCAGGGGAAGTCCAAGTGCTATCTGGGGAATCGCAATGCCTGGAAAGACCCTGCTGGGTAGTGCACAGCAGCCCACCCACGCTGTGGGAGGCCGTGGGGTTCCAGGTGTTACATCTTCACCCAGGTGGGGAGCCTGGGAGGCTGGATGAGTTTCTCACATCATCAACCTTGGGAGAGTCTCTAAGAGCTGAGGAGGGTGCCCACCCCTCCCAAAGGGCAGCCTGGCCAGCCAGCCAGGGCAGAGCCTGGATTGTTTAGCAGGTACAAGGACAGGTAGCAGAGGACACCTTTCCCTGGGGAAGGGTACCAGCAGCCTGTGAGTCTTTGGTCCGTGTCCTCGACAGCTGCCAGTACACTGGGCCCGAGGGTCACTTCACCCATTCCACACACACTTCTCCCCTGAGGGAATGGACAATATCTCTGGGTCTGAGGAGCCCACCTATGAAGACAGCTTGGAGCAGTCAAGGCCTGCACCTCCTGATGGGACAGATAGAAATCAGGTCCTCCTCCCCAGCCAGTGGCTCCTGACATTTCACTCAAAATACTTTCCAACCCACCCCTTGGGCCCTGATCTAAACCCCAAGAAGAGACAGATGTCAGAAGTTCTTGCAAGGTACACAGATGTGTGTTTGGGAAGGCAAAGACCAAATGACTTGTTTCCCAAGGACACTGAGCCAGGCACAGAAGACTTGCAAAACTCATCCTGTATAAGCACAATGCACCATTGTTGTAGCATAAATTTTGCCTTTCCTTCTAGGCCTGCACCATTCAACATGGTAGCCACTAAAGCCAGGTGAGACTACTGAGCATTTGAAATGTGAAGTCTGAATTAAGATGTTCTGTAAGTATAAAATACACAGTGGATTTTGATGACAGTACAAATAAACAATATAAAATGTCTGTTTTTAATATTGATTACACGTTGAAATGATTATTTTGTATACATTAGGTTAAGTAAAATATACCATTAAAGTTAATTTGACTTTCTATGGACTGAATGTTTGTGTCCCCTCAAAATTCATACATCAAAAAACCCTAATGCCCAATATGATGGTATTTGGAGATAGGGCCTTTGCAAAAGATTAAGACTCGTTTATGAGGGTGGAGCCCCCATGACAAGGTTAGTGGAAGAGGAAAAAAGAACAATACCCCCCGCCCCACCCCAAGCACCAGGTAGGGCCATGTGTGAGGATTCAGTGAGAAGGCAGCCATCTGCAAGCTAGGAAGAGAGCCCTCACCATACACTACCATGCTGGCACACAGATCTCAGACCTCTAGCCTCCAGACTGAAAAAAGTTATTTAAGCCACAGAGTCTATGTATTGTGTTATAGCAGTCTGAGGAGACTAAGACACGTCTGTTTCTTTTTCCTTCTATTAACATAACACCCAGAAAAATCTTAAAATTATATGTGTGGCTCACACTGTATTTCTGTTGGACAACACTGTTCTAGATCTTTCTTCTACAAGGATGCCATGTGCTGCAGGGGTGGAGGTAATTCTAAACAGCAAGCCAGGATCAAGAAGGAAGAGAATCTACAAAGTACAAGGAACAGGAGGGCCAGCTCTGCCCCCAACTTCCGTCTAAGGAAGCTCTTTCCATAGTTCCTCACAGGTCAGGGCAGTGGCCACCAGAGAACTAACTGGCTGGTGTGACCATGAGAAACACCCAGAGACTCCCCACCTTCCTCCACGGCAGGAACACAGGTAGCTGGACTCCAGTCTAACTCCAGCTGCCCCACCTTGCAGGGTCCAGTGCTCAGCACTGCCCAAGCCAGGGAAAAGGAGGGAAAACACAGTCCTTCCAAGGGCCCAATCCCATTCTGCCCCACCTAATCAGAGAGGGACCTGAGACTGGTCAGGCCAGATAGAGATAAATTTGGGAGAGGGTTCCAGGTCTCAGGCTGTCTTGTCCTGGGAGGAAGTCCCCTCTGCAGGCCTGGGCTTGGGAGAGCCAGCACCTCCAGGAGGGACCCACAGACAGCCAGGTGAGCTGCCGCCCTTCCCTCTAGAAGAAAATGCCTTTCTTTCACTTCAGAGCTCTCATTCTGGGGGGAAAGCAGCACTTAAAAGGCAGAGAAAGAAACAGGTTAAACACCCCCCCCCCAACACCTTGCTTCTACGACACCGAAAACGGCTCCAGAAGAGCCATGACATCCCTTCCAGAGAGTGCCCAAGTACCAATAAGGGGTCTCTGTCCTCTAGTCCCTGCACTCAAGACACGGAGCTCCAAGCCCTACACAGAGAACTCACTTGCTTTCGGCGTAGACAGCTAAGCCATGCTACACTGCAAAGGAGGCGGGCGGAGTGGGAGTGGGGATGAGATGGAGATCCCGCATCCCCACCCCCGCAGCAGCCGGGGGATCCCAGCCCCGCCCCTGCACGCCCGGCCCCGCCTTTCGCGGGTTTCCCAGGCTCTGCGCTGCTGCCACCCCGGGCGGCGGGGGACCCGCGCTGCATGTGTAATGGGGGCTGGGAACAAAGACGCGCAGGACCAGGCGCCCGGGCTGCCGCGCACCAGCCTCCGCGACCGCCTCGGGCTTCTCCCTGGAGTTTTAACGCACGGGTCCCACGCTTCCCAGGGCTGCCCGGAGCCATTCCACTCCGAACGCGGAGCTCATCCCTGCGCGCACACTTGAGTAGGCGCGTCCCAGCGCCGCTAGAAGAGAAAAATCAGTGTTTCGGCCTTGGGGAAAAGCGCTCTCTCATGAGAACTCCCCGTGTATACATCCGCACCCAAACAACCTCAACCACTCACACGCGAGCAGAACGCTAGCCCCGCGGGTCATCCACCCGCGCGCCACGTGCTTCCCAGAAGCCAGAACGGACTGGAACCTGTTGGTTTTTCTTCTCGCCGCACCTCCCCTCCCTGGCTCCCAAAACACAGGGGTCCCGCAGGGTGGCCGCACCTCGCGTCCCGGGGCGTCAAAGGGAAAGCGGGCGCAGGTGGGAGCTGGCGCCAACTGCGCGCCTCCCGGGGAACACGACGCCGACGCTGGTGGGATGGGGTGTAGGGGACTCCTCCGGGCTACGTGAAGCGGGCCGCTTCGCTTCCTTACACCTAGTGACTCTGAGGGTCGCGCAATCCTGCCCCCCGCCGCTGCTGCACCTACAATCCCGCCACCCCCGGATTAGCTCTGCCCGCCCTGCTTGGCCACCTTCCCCAGGCTCCGGTTTTCCTCTCATTCTCCCTGGGCTCCACGCGCCCGTGTATCCTGAACTCAGACGCTGGGGTCGCCTCCGCCGACCGGAGCCCCGCAGGCCATCGCACAGGCAAGACTGTCCCCCCAAAGATCAGTGAGCGGGGCGCCCAGCGCGTCCCCAGTCCCCGCCCCGGGAGGTGCAGGCTGGATGCAGGTGGCCCGGAGAGAAGGCCGCGGGCCCGCCCTTTGTTGGTAAACACCAAGCAGCGCCCGAAGCCGCCCCGCGCGCCCTCCCTGCGCCCCCCACGCCGCGCCCCGTTCTTACCCGCGCACAGCGATCCCCAGAGGAGGGCGAGGGCCGCCCAGGGCGCCGTCATGTTCCGCGGCGCCGCCCCGCGGACACCAGGAGCCCGCGGGCAGGGCCGCGCGGCGCTCCCGGGGCGCGCAGGGCCCGGCGGCGGCTGCGCTCTCCTTCCCGCTTCTTCCTTAGATCTCGTTCCCTGCGCGCTTCCTGCGCCTTCGTCCCGGGGCAGCGTGCAGGCTCCTAGGGCCGGGCGGCTGGGCCGGGCTTAGGGCCGCTGCGGACGGCACAGGCTGCGGCCCGGGCTGCGGGGCGATGCGGGGGCCGGGGGGCGGCGGCGCGGCGCGGGCCGGGGCGCGCCCGACTCAGGCATAGCGCGGCGGGGCTGGGCCCGGGCCCCGGGCGCAGGGGCCGAGTCCGGAGGGGCCATGAACGGGGGGAGGGGTGGGGGGAGGGGAGCTGAACCGAGTCCAAAATGGCTCCTGAGCCGCGGCCGCGGAGCCGAGCCAGCGGGGAAACCCGGATGTTGGATACAAAGAGGCGGGCGAGCTGGGCGGGGAGGGGGAGGGGAGGCGGGCCCTTCGGCCGCGTGGTCCGCGCCCCCCTCAGGGGCGGAGCCCCGGAGAAACAACAACACGGAGGCCCCGCCCCAGCCCACGCCCTCCGGGAGGGCGCGTGCAAACCGCGGGTCTGGAGCGCGAGGCAGGGCGCGATGGCAAAGGTGGCGGGATTGGACCCCCGGACCACTTTGCCCCAGAACTCCAGGACCCCGTGGCCGCCGCTCCGGGATTCTTGCTTCGTGCGCAGGCGACCATGCTCCCGAGGGCATGATGCCCTGCTACTCCAGAGTGGGTGGGCCGCCCCCGACTCTGGCCTGGATTCCTCTCTGCGCCTCCGTTTCCCCACATGAGATGCGAGTCACAGTGAGCCACAGGAGAGTCGTGTTTATTGGTGAGTGAACTAATCAGCAGGAAAAGGCTGATTTCTCTAAAATAACAAGTGGACCACCACGTCTGCAGCCCAACCCCCCACCCACACACACGCACAAAAGGCACAGCTGAGTATCTTGGAATTGAACCCATCCAAGTGAGGGAGGGCGTAAGCCCCGCCCCGTAGAGCAGCAGCAGGTGGGAAAAGGCCTCTGGGAACTTGCTTTCCTCACCCTTACCCACCTAAGTGTTCTCAGCACTCCCACCCCCCACCCCCAGCTTCAATCTGCACCTTCAAAACCGTTAATTGCCTTCAGTCCCCGCAATTGAAGATCTTGTCTAGCAAATGTCTGGGCTGTCCTCTTCACCCCCCAGATTCCTCTTTGGGGACCATTGTTCTCTATCTCAGATTCTACGGTGCTTGTCACAACCATAGTTTGGGAGGGTCATGATGCCCCCCACCCCCAGCTAAAGAGGGAAAGACCCCTCATAGCTCAGGGACGAGGCGTGGAATCCTTGGATACAGAAATTGTCCTCTGGCCTTTCCAGATTTGCCACAGCCTTTCTTGGAGCAAGGCGAGAGCAGCTGGGCGGGCTGAAACTGAGCTGTTTCACTTCTCTGAGCCTGATTCCTTATACAAAAAGTGAGGAGGTTAGACTCCTGTGCTTTGCTTTTTTTTAATAGGAGAAACCTTATTTATACAAAATCTTACATAAAGTCCACCCTGTAAGACGTAAATTGTCTTGACCGAAGCTGAAATGAGGATCCACCACCTCCAGTTTCCAAAGCACCTGAAACACCTCAGGCATTACACTTTAGAACCATGACCCAGAAAGATTTGGGGGTCTCTAAAGGCCCCTTCCAGTTCTGGAAAATCCCATGTCAAAGATTACAGCTCCTTATTGGGTTGGCTGGTTCATCTCGTCTACTTCACACCAGATTGGTATCACAGTAAGGGCTCACATCTCTGTCTTCCACCCTGACATCTCTGGGAACTCCAAATTCATATAACCCACTGCCTACTTGACATCTCTATTGGGCAGCCTTATCAGGCACCTTGTTATTTGACCTAGCTAAAGAATTTCTCATTTCCCTTGTAAATCTACTCCTCCAGTTGCCCATCTGAATCAGCAGTATAACCAACCAATTGCTCAAATCAAAATTTTATGAGTCATTCTTGATTCCTCCCATATTCAATCCATCAGCAAGTTGGTTTAATCCTCCCATGGCTTCCTGTTACAATAGCTGTACATAATCAGCCCTTCTTCCTCCATCTCACCATTATCAGCTAGACACACTGGCCTGCTTTCTGTTCCTGAGACACATTAAAGTTTTTTCTGCCTTAGAACCCTCGCAGTCCCCATTGCCACTGCTGAAATCCTCTTGCAGAGCTGAAATCCATGTTGTTGAGCTCATAGGATTAGCCTCTGTCTCTGCCACCATTTGTTCATGAGCCTATAGGCTGTTTGAGAAAGGTGATGATGGAGATCTGAAAAGCAAGTTTGATTTGGGTTTTCTGCCCTTTTGAACTAAAAGAGTAGTAAATACTGCATTTGATATCAGATATGAGATGACTGGAAGCTGGAAGGCAAAAACCCAACAAATGTCCACAATAAAACTTTGGGCAGGGAATTCTTCCATTCAGGCATTCTGTATGTTAGAACTGCTCTTCCATGATATCTCTCCCCTCCGCAGGGATCAAGGTCAGAAACCAAGGAATTAAGAAGAAACAATTCAGCATGGCATCCTTCAGTATCAAGTTAATAAGAGAAGGCAGAAGACTACAGCATTATAATATAACTGATACCTGTATAATTATAACACATTCTATTGTGAGGGTTAAATGCATTTAATTGGCAAGATAAACTCTTTAAGTAATTTTTGTAATTTTATTTGGAGACCTTTTCATTTAAATACATAGAAGCAGCCCCAGACTCTCTCAGCTTCTGAAAGGCCCTGGTTAGAGATATGCTGTAGTGGGTAATTATGAGAAATATGGGGTAATATACAGTAGTATTTATTAGTGGGTAATTTAGGTACAGCAGTACCACCTTAAACAATTTAAGGGGGGGTTACCATTAACACTGTATAATTGGGTGGGTGCATGGGTTTTTTAGCAATACAGTTCACCCAAAGCTTAACCATGTACTTCCAATCTGTTCTGTGTGTCTTCAACATCAAGTTACTTCCTAGACACACTTCTCAAATAGTTTTTTTGTTTCTTTTCTTCCTTGCCCCCGTAGTTCTTCTTCCCACCCTCTCTTAACTTAATGGTGACTACCTTGAGGTCAACTAAATTGAGTGGCTTGAATGGAAAGGTAACTCTATAATTCTCCAAATAGATTAGATAATGCTGTGCTAATGGAAAATCCCCACACCTCAGTAGCTTAAAACAACAAAATTTATTCCTCACTCATCCTGCAAGTCCATTGTGGGTCACCAAGCAAGCTGTGCTCATTGTGAAAACTCAGAGACACAGGCTAATGGAGGCTACATTTTGATACATGCTGCTTCTGGTGCAGACACGGGGGAAGAGAGCATGGGAAATTATTTTCCGACTCTTAAAACATCTGCCAGATTCTGAGAAGATGGTGGCTAGGTTAGTGGCTGCATAGCTTTTGAATCTTCCAAAATTCTCACATAGCAACTGCATGGAAGGAAAAACAAAACAGAAAATCCGTGTGCATCTATAACAAAACTAAGTGACAAGGTTTCCCCCAAAACACCAAAATACAAGCGAGTGGAGACAAACCCCAAACACCCAACAGCAGTAAAAGCTTCATGGGCTAGCATCCGTGCAGGGAAAAGCTGAGGAATGCAACAGGCTGGATGAGGGAACTGAGAACAACAGAATCCCAAAAGCTCTAAGAGATAGTCACTGGAAAGCATGGCTCAATGACTTAAGAACAGTTGGTGAAACTAGGAGGGGTTTTTCCCAAACCAGCAGAAAGTGAATGCAAGGTGTCTCTGGTAAGAATAGAAAGAGCTGGAGCAGTCTGTTCCTGTGGGCTCTTAAAACTGACCAGCCAAGCCTCCCTTTTAGGCCAGGTTCCTACAGTGAGAAGAAACTGCTGGAAGTGAAACCAAAATCGAGCTGAATAAGATGTTTTACTTCCAGCTCTCCTGCAGTAGCTGGGACAGTATTTGCCCTTCAGAGCCATAACAAGAAAACTGGATAAAACATAGAAGGCAACTATTTTTGGACATTATACAATTCTGTAATCCCTGAGAACAGAGAGACAGCCTTATGGCTGCCCCTGCTTTCTGCTGGAGACAAATTCCAGTCCACAGTGCAGGAAGTGCATCCCAAGCAGAGCCTGGCAACCTTGTAGAGTTGAGGACAGAGTTGTACTCTTAATTCATTCACCCTTTATTCTTTTATTTTTATCAATATTACAGTATTTTAAAGCTATACTTCACTGATCACTGCTTTAATTATATCCAATAGATTTCATTATCAATTATATCTTTAGAAGCTCTGAGATTTTGGGTTTTACTTCCTCTTTGCCCTAGAAGTACTTTTATAGAAAGTATGGCTGGAACTTAAAACAGTATTTTATTATTTTCTCATTTTATTGTGTTGTAATTAAAGAAGATTGCATTATTTCTATTTTATGGAAATTATAGTTTTCTTTGTGGTATATAGTAAATGGACTTTTTTATTGAAGTGAGAATAATAGATGTATTCTCCAATATTTATTATTCATTATTATTATAAGGTGCAAAGTTTAATATTCAGAAACCATATGGATTCCATTGGAATCTATAGGAGAGAATCAAAGACTTTCATTTAAATTTGACAAACCAAATCGTTGAGGCTATAACATTCATAACTTGTCTATCTTCATTGTGAACTGTGGCTTTTAACAATATAGTGTCCTTCTTGGTGTTTTTGTTTTGTTTTGTTTTGTTTTTTTCCTGAATTCTACCTTATCGGATACAGAAATTGTAAGCTTTGTCTTAATTTTTTATTTTTTGGTGGGGGCAGGTAATTAGGTTTACTTATTTATTTACTGTTAGAGGAGGTACTGGGGATTGAACCTAGGACCTCACACATGCTAAGCATGGGCTCTACCGCTTGAGCTATACCCTCCCCCCCTTAGCTTGTCAACTTTAAAAGGTATCCTTTGGCTCGTACATACTGCCTTTGCAACAAGCCCTTTGTACTGTCCCCTTCTTCTCTCCCTTCTTTTTTATTTACTTAGTTGTGTTACTTCCACCTTGTCAAAGTACGTGCCATCTGATACTATTCTTCCACCCTTATCCCCACTTCCACTTTGGTCTTAGATCTGTAACTAAAGATACTCAATACTCACTACCAGTCCTTTTGCTGAAGTTTCCCCAATCATCTCTTCCTTGGATGAAGCTTGTTTGAGTAGAATCCTAAGGGTGATGAGTACAACATTTCCTGAGCTCTTGCATAATTAAAACAAAATTTTTCAAACATCCTTGATACTTAAAGGGCAGCTTAGCTGGACATGAAACACTCAGTTCATATTTTTTCTTCAGGTTTCTTAAAAATACTGCTCCACTGCTGTTTGCTTTTTGAGAAGTTTGGTGCCAACCTGATCTTTCCTTTTTGGCCTAGAGAGTTTTTTTCCCTCAGCTTCAAAGTATAATACTTTGCAAGGCTTGATCATTCTGGGTCAGTTTTCCAAGTAACAAGATAGTAGTCCCCTTCAAGATATAGATTCGGGTCTTTTAATTGTTTTCGGGAATTTCTCTTGGGGTACAGTTTTAAATAATAACTCTGTTCCATTGTCTTACCTTTTGGCTTTGAGATCTCCAATTTTCCCTGTGTTAGATTTTTTTTGCCTGTCTTCTTTGTCTCATTTTCTTCCTGGGCGTTTTCAGCTCTTCCTTTATATTGCTTTTGCTGTCTTAGCTTTGTACATCCCTATCTTCTATATGCTTTAAAGTATGTTCTATTTATACTGACATCCTTGTAATAACAGGCAACTCTGTGGGAGCAGAGGAAAAATGAGGAATGCATTCAGTCGCTTTCTCTGTTCCTTGATAGATGAATGCACTCTTCCGTTGGTGAATAATGTAAAATTTCTCTAGTCAGTAATGTCTAGGTGGTGGTGGTAAGAATTGCCTGTTTTCTTCCAAATCTTTGACTTCCCTTGTTGGCGATCAACTTTTGGCTTCTTGCTTCTTTGTTTGCCTTCACCCACCAAGCCTGCAAGGGACACCACTCCCTTTCGAGATGTCATCTTTCTCAGAAGCGGTATCTCTAGTCCTATGCATTTTCTAAATCCTTTCTCTTTGAGCTCCCACTAGCCACTGCTCTGATCCACCGGGTCTGTCAAACCTGTTTGTAGCATTTTCCTACTCTGAGTAAGACCACAAGTAGTTTGGTTTAACTGAAGTCCCAACGTAGGTGAGGGCTTGTGGCACAAGAAAAATCTGGAGGATTTTGCAGAAGGCAGATCCCAGAGGACTTTCTACAGAGGCTTCTGCAATAATTTGAGTAAAGACGCAAGGGGTCTAAAGTAAAACAGAAGGGATAAAGAGAATGGAACTGCTTTAAGAGTTACCAAAGGAATAACCAAAATGGTTGGTAACTGACTTGACACGGGGAAGAGGATATCTGAGTTTGAGGTTTGCTTTCCTGAATGAACAAATGGATGGACAGTGGTGCCAATTCACTGAAACAAGACTTCTGGAGGAGGAGGTTTGGGAAAGGGCGAAGGAAGATAAGTGGGGTCTGAAGTACCCCTGTGAGAATGCTGACAGACTCCAAGGAGAGTTCTGGCTGAAAACAGATCTGGGTGTCACTGGTATAAGTAGCAGCTGAAGCCCAAGACTAGATGAAGCCATCCAACAAGAAAGGACAGAATGGGAGGGAAAGAGGAATGAGAACAGAGACTTGGGGCCCAGCAATAATTAAGAAGTAGACAGGGCAGAAGCATCAGTAAAGAAGAAAAAATGGGAGGAGAGGGTATAGCTCAAGTGGTAGAGCACATGCTCAGCATGCACAAGGTCTTGGGTTCAATCCCCAGTACCTCCCGAAAAAAAGGGAAAAATAAACCTAATTACCACCACCCCCCAAAAAAGAATAAAGAATGAATGATAGATCAGGAAAGCAGGAGAGAATGGCTAACAAAAGGAAGACAAGGATAAGAATAATTACTGCAATGGATTAAGACATATAAAATATGTTACATGTATCATATTGATACTAAAATCTAATTGCTATTAGAGGATGCTTGGGAATCAACTCATTATTCTGAAAACTGGTAAATCAAGAGGAAAGAATCTATTTTACTATGTCTCCCCCATCCTGCTGATTTAGGTCCTGAAATGGGAAAAGTCACAATTTTTATTGGACATATCCCAGGCTGTGTTATCTTGCCTCCTGGGATAAAAGGCAGAAAAAGAGAGTTGCCTTCCTGCCCCAGAAAAAAAGCAGCCCATCTATGTTCAAGAAGATGCACTAAGGCAGGCTTTAAGGTGGTCCTCGGCAGGGCTGGAGCACCGCAAGGAGTCAGGTGGGCAGGCAGAGCTGCTCAGAATAGGGAAGCGGATGGTTGCTGTCCAGGGCCACATCTCCAAGTGGGATCAGTGAGCCTGGGCCTGCGGAATTCGCTCTGGGGGCTCCCGGGTCTGAGTCAGGATTCTCTGCTCAAGCTTGGCATACCGTTGGAGGAGGGCCTCATAGATCTGGAGGGGTGGAAAGAGCAGTTTAGAATGTGGAAGGGAAGGTGCCTCTTACATCGCTTTGCAATTTGCAGTTTAAAAATTTCACGTCCCATTTACTTGCAATTAAATTTTTTTTTTTTTTTTTGCTGGGTAGAAGAAAAGAAGTGTAAATTCACAAAAAAGGAAATACTCCTAGTTCTCCAACCTATAGTTTAAGAATTAAAAAAATGCAAATGATGACAAGAAGCCAGTTTTTGTTATCAGCTCTACAAAATTTTAAAAAATTCTGATAAAGGAACATTCCACAGTTGGCAGAAGCTGGGGGTACAACCCTTTTGGAAATCAACTCGACTTTATTTTTATTTTATTAAGGGGCTTGAAAATGCCCATAGCCTTTGACCTGGTTATTCTACTTCAGCAAAGCTCTCCAGGGAAATAATCCTAAATGTGGGGTGCCAGACCCACCAAGGGTCTTCTGAGACACGACTAAGGCTACCGTGGGCCACACCTTGGTCCTCAAAAGGTTACACTGGAGAAACATGCCTGTTGGCACAGTGGCTGCAGGAGACCATGAAGAGTTTGCACAGGTGTCCTGGAAAGGGTTTCTTTGCCTCCCTGGCTTCTCCCCTCCTTGTGCCCCAGGTTACAACTCAGGTGCCAGGAGATGAAATCCACATCTTACAGGTGCAAGAACCACCTTGGCTTTGAAACCTCATGTCCCACAAAAGTAACAACTCAGTAGGCAAGAGGCATGTCCATGAGAAGTCACTGCACTCAGGGAACCCTAAGTATTTATGTTTTTACTCCTCCAATGCAGTTTACCACTCCAGATGCAGTCCCCTAATTCAAGGCCATTTTCACTTAAGCAATGTCGCCTAGTAACACTGTTGACATTCCATTTTCATTATGTCTCAAAAGGAAGCAGAGCTAGAAAATTAACCAAAGGTCAAATTCTCATGCAGAATAGGGAAAGGTTTTGTTAACCCCTTACCCACATGGGGTTAATTATAATAAAACTAGAAACTTGAAAAACTAGAAGGAACTGCTCTAAGACATGGAAAATGCTCAAGAAAATGATGGTTCATTAGCCAGAAAGAATATTATGCGGCCATTAAAAATAATGTGTATGTGCCCTTTTAAGAATATACGTTCTGAAGGGGAGGGTGTAGCTCAGTGGTAGAGCACATGCTTAGCATGCACAAGGTCCTAGGTTCAATCCTCAGTACCTCCATTAAAACAAATAGGCAGGACAGCTGTTGTTGGCCCCACTTCACAGGGGAAGAAACAGAGGTTTGGAGATGCATGCTGCTCAAGGTCACATGAAGGTCACACAAGAGAGGCAGGATAAGAATCAAGACCCAAAGGCTTTTTATCTCAACGGAGGATCTTTCTACTGTATTGAGCTGCCTCTTAAACAGAAGGACACACAACAGAAAATAATAGACACCAAGTGGGTGGGTTATCTGGTCACCTGTAAAGCATGAGCTTCTGCTTCCAAGATAGGCTGGGAGACAATTCTCCAGGGTATTTCTAGAGGTCTTGTGACAGCTTTTGTTCCAGACTATCTTTTCAAGGGTGTTTGTATAGCAAACAGCTTTGGAAGATAGAGTGTGTAGCAGAATAATAAAGATATGTCTCCCTTGGGGGCAAAGGTTGAACAGGTCTGCCTGCAGCTCCTTTATAATGCTGGGGTTTCCTGAGCCCAGGGCCCCTCAGTTAAGACACAGACACACAGTGTGTGCACATTATCCACCTAGCCCACCCTGCACCGCCTCACAGTACTTCAGGAAAACTGCTGCAAATGTGAAGCTCATGCTGCCACCGTACTGTGAGTAGTAAAGCCCTCTGTCTGTGTTGCCCCTGCTCCTGGGCTGCAAGAACCTTCTGCAAACAGGAAGCGCGGTAAAGTGAATGCACTGGTGTACCACCCAGATGGTCCTGCAGAAACTGAGAACTTATTCTCCCAGCCCTCAGCTGATAGCCTCCCTCTGGGGATTGCTTTGGCTATAGGGAGCTGCCTTACCCCATCCTTGGGGGACCTGCATGCACTGACTGATTGACTTGGGGTCTAAAGGCCCATCCCCCTGACCACAACTGGGTAAAACTCCAGAGTCATCCCAGCTTCAGAACTTCCTGTAGGACTGGCTGAGAGCTCCACTGAGACTGCAATGCAGCTCACCTCCCCTACTGCCCAGTCCGCCTCCTCCGTTTCCCTTCCATAGATGCAGATCCCAAGAGCACCCCCTAACAAGTCTCCCACATCCTAATTAACATCTCAGGGCCTGCCTTCCGGGAAACCCAACCTGTAAGAAGTGGCATGTGCCTTCATAGAGATTTCCTGGCCTGAGTGACTTGCACAGCTGTCTTAGATCCAAACTTCAAATGAGTGGTAGAAATCCAGCACGTCTTGTGCTTCAGTGACAGAGCCTTTCAGTGGCTTCTGTAACCCAATGAAACAGGAGGGGCCACCCTGATGCATAAGAAAATATGCTCAGTGAGCCATCTGACCCCTGGGGCTGGAAAATCAGCACTATCTCTGAATCTCAATTGACAACCTGGCTTCTTTTGCTGTTTCCTTGACAGAAAAAAAAAAAAAAAAAAACTTTTCTTTTAGTTGAGCACATCAACTGTAACGCAAGTGACAAAGAAAAACTTACCTTTTGGAAAAAAGAACCTTGTTGGTTTTCACAACACAAATACCATGAATAAATTCTGATGGTCTCTTACCTGAGAAGCTCCCAGGGTTGGGGTAGCAGCTAACCTGGGATTTGGGGCTAATTTCACCACCTCTGAAAAGGGCATGCCTGTTCCAGCTGCAAGGCCTAGAAGGGAAAGCTCATTTCTCATCAGTGCACGTTGCAAATGAGGCATTACCCCGAGATAGCATTTTATCTCTGGAGTGATAAAATGTTCTAAAACTGGATTATGGTGATGGGTTGTACAACTCAGTACATTTAGCAAAAATCACTGAATTGTACATTCAGTATGGGTGACTTTTATGTTCTATAAACTGTGCCTCCATGAAACCGTTTTCAAAAAACAAGAGAAAGAGAAGAAAAATTTCAAGTGCAGGCCTCTTCTCAGCCAGCCCTCGTTTGTCTGAAGTGCATGTCAGAAGGCAACTAACCCCTGACCTCTGACACAAGGGAGGGTCCGCCGGCCTCTCCTCCCTCACATGGCTCCACTCTCCCCACCGCTTACTGCGTCCCAGCCACGCTGGCTTCTTTCAACTCCTTCTGCCTCAGAGCCTTTTCACTGTATGGAATATTCTCTGCTCTCTTCTCCTCTGAAATGCTGCTGCTGAAAACATCCCATCCACCTCCTCAGCACGTCTCACCATTTCTGCTACAGATTTGTTTACAGTCCCTCCCTGGCTGAGCTGGAAGCTCTGAGAGGCCAGCACTGGAGCCCTGGTGCCTAGTACACTGCCTGCATACAGGAGGCACTCAATAAATGCTCACCAAGCAAATGAGTGGCAGGGCTGGGAAGAGGGAAGGTTGTCATCGGTGAGCAAGAAACAGTGAGGGATTTCCAGGCAATTTAAGGAGTAGTATCAGATGGAAAGGAAACTCAGGACCACACAGAGGGAAAGAGGGCCCACGGAAGATGTGAGACCCGGTTTTCTCACCGAATGCTGGAAAATCCCAGCCTGGAGCTGGGCGCATGATGGGGCAGTGGGTGGTGGGGTGGCCGGCAGACAGACTACTCCAAAGACCCTGGTCCCCCTCCACTCACTCCCAGACTGGCTTTGCATGACTGGCTTTTGTCCCCGGACCCAGGTGGAGAGAATGGATGTCCATGGAAAGTGGCTGATGTGCCTTGGGGTGGGAACTGGTGTGCAGGAACCTAGCTCAGACTTTGGTTTTGGAGGGCAGAGCAGGGCAGTGCCCCAGGTAACCGGTGGCAACAAAACAGGCACAGAAAAGGGAAAATAAGGAAGAAACACAGGGTGGCATATCCGTGGAGGCCCCGAAGGGTACTTCCTTTCCTGCTGCAGTGGAAGGAGGAGTCGAAAGTGAACCCAGCTCCTTATGGACAACACTGAAGGCTGGAAGCTTCTGGAACGGTGTTTTCAAAGTTCTGAGGAAGATATTTTAAACTTAAGAGTCCTCTGCCCAGCCAAAGTGGCATTCTTTGGGAGGGTGAAACAAAGCTCTTGCTGGACATGCAAGCCCTCAGAAAATGATCACCTACTGAATTCCCTCTTTAAAATGTATTCAGGCTGTATGTTCCAACAAAACTAGCATAGAAACAAAGAAGGAAAAAGAAACCTCTGGGAGTTAAAAAAGAAAGAAAGAAAAGAAAAGAAAAGCAAGGCAGACAAACTCATAGGTAAGGGGAAATAAAAGCCAACATGATGTAAAGTTTGATTAAAAATGTTAACAGTCTGGGAATAAATTGCCTGATGATCTTGATATAGGAGTGGCAGAAGGTGGGGTGAGACGTATAGGATGGAGAGGGAGGGGAACTAAAGAGTAAGAGGTTAATTATTAACAGAAAGCTATGGCCCCTGATTAATTCTCAATGTAGATAGAAAAAATACAAATTTAAATAGATGGGTTAAAAAGTTAAGGATAAATGTATGAAGAATGGCTCTGCTAGAGGGAAAAGACAAAGCCCTTTGGTACATGAGCGGCTGGAGGAGCAGCCCGCGCAGGCAGAGGACAGGGCAAACGGACCACATGGGTGGAAGATCGCCCTGTGGGCCTGTGCTGCTCCCTCCAGAACGTGCCGAGGCTGGGAAGACTCCTTTATTATCCAGAGTTTCAGGGAGGCCTCCATCAAACCCAAGGGCTCCCCACGGAGCTGTCCAGGGTGCTGGACTGCTTGGCTCTGAAGCCTTCGTCTTTGTCTCAACTTCCTGCTCTTGTTGAAAACATAGCTCTGGATTTTATCCACCTCTCCTGCCCACTAGCTGTCCAGACCCACACTTAGATGCCCTCAAGCATGCCCTACATCCTCTCCCTATGTCCCTGTGCTGAGCCTGACTCTGACCGGGCCTCATTTAGTTAGGACCCTGCTCTCTTTCCTACTTTAAGTAGAGAACAAAGGAACAGAGGATTTGGGCTGGTTCTCCGCTGTTGGGAGGGAAGAAAAATGAAACTAAAGGCCCCAAGCCTCCCATGTCCCTAAAAACTGGAAACATCTTGACCTCCCTTTTCCACCATCCTCAGCCCAGCCAGTGCCCCAACCGCTTCCAGAGGCATCTGCCCCCATCCATGGACTTACCATGGAAAGCTCGGTAAGCAGAGCCCACACAGGCTGAGTTGGTGGTGTCTATGACATACACCGGGGCACCAAACACATCTGCAAGCACCTGGAAAGGACAGAGGTTCTTAATGTGGTGACTCATTCCTCAGAGGGAACACTGACATTGACATGCATTTTCCAGGATCTCCTTCCTCATGTCTTCTGATACCTTCCATCTCACCTCTACTGCCTTAAAGGAAGTATACTTGGCCATGTCACCCTGGTGATAATAGGGTCAGGACGACCTGGGAGAAGTCTCTAGTGGAGGACTACAGCTCTCTGGGTTGTCGCTGCACTGTTTAACCATTTTATCAAAGACAAAGAAGAACATTTAGAAAGTATGCTTAGCAAACAATCAAGGTGGAGATGGCCAGGCCTCAGACTAATATTAGCAAGCCCAAACTAACAAGGGCATGTTTTACAGGAATAAAGTTTTCCACGTAGGTCCCTAAAATAAACTGCCTAAATTTAGAATGCAGGGCCTGTATTAAGAGGACTCGCATAGAAAAGGCTTGGGGTCTTAGTTGATCAGAGATATTGTTGATGCCCCGTCTGGATCCCCTTACTGGACTGGTGTGACCCCCTCACCCAGATGCTGTGAGTTTTGGCTGCCAATGGCTCACAGCTGCCCCTCCTCAAAATAACTGCTCTTGGCTGAACAGAGGCTGCTTCTCACAGGAGGTTATTCTCACCTCTTCCTAGGGTAGCCAGTTGGCTCCCTCACCTCAAGATGGAGCCAAGTCTGGGGCACAGTTCATGTTCCATATCTCCCCAGGGGATGGAGCTGACGCTGACTCCAGCCAAGACCATATCCTTGCTTACCCTTCTTCCCCTGCCCTACCTGCATCCCTCAGTCCCTTTTTCCTGGGAGCACTCTCTCATCTAATCACTTACAGAAGAATTCCCATATCAGGCTCTGCTTCTAGAGAACCTTACGTTAGACAGGTATATCACAAGTCAACACTTGATGCTGTTACTCAAACAGCTAAGGCAGCCTCAGGCTACATCCAAAAATGCTCAGTGTCTCAGTAAGATATTGACAGCCCCACCATGTGACAGCCTGATTGTCAGATATCTGTAGGTTGATTCCACTTTGGGGCATCTCTTTCTAGCATAATGAAGCACCAGGAAAACAGTGACAAGGTCTGGCAGCTGTATTACAAGAAGAACGGTTGGGAAAATCAGAGATGTTTAAACTAGAAGGGAGAAAACTTGAGGAAGACAAGAACACTGGCATTAGATGTAGAAGGTTTTCCAGGAAGGACAAATGCTTTCTGTGTGACTCCAGAGGCCAGTGCTGGTATGAGAGTAGAGATGGACATTGGATTTCCCCTGAGTATTAGACAGAACCTGCTCGCTGTGTGAGCTGCAAAGTAACAGATCTGGCTTCCAGGGAGACTATGAGCTGTAAGCTCCCCACCCCTGAAGGAGTGGGAACAGAGGCAGTCCTTACTGCTGAGTGTCTGGCTCGACGTGGAAGAGGCCCTAGCACAGGGCCTGCTACCAGCACTTACCTGTAAGATGTCTCTGTTATGAGATGCCCCTCCCGTGGCCAAAATCTTTGTCTTGGGCACTTTAAGGAAAAAGGGAAAAAAAAGAATGGCTGTGACAATTCCCTCCAGACAAAAAAGGCTGTTTTCCAGAGGTCTTCAGCCACAAAGGGCTGGTGTTGGGCCAATGCCTCTCGCTGGTCACACAGGACTGGGGAGGGTGATCCACAGTGGGCTCTGTCCATGCAGGCCTGGCACACGTAACTTGCTTGTGAGGCTGCTGCCCCACCTACCGCTTACAGCTCTCAGGCTTTGTATGTGTGTATTTTTTTTTAACTATTAAAAAACCAAATCTCTCAACAAACCAGGAATAGAAGGGGCCTTACTTAAATTGATAAAGGCCATATATCCAAAATTTACAACAAACATCATTCTTAACAGGAACATTTATGCGGGGAGGGTATAGCTTAGCAGTAGAGCGCATGCTTAGCATGCATGAGGCGATGGGTTCAATCCCCAGTACCTCCATTTAAATAAATAAGTAAATACCTAATTACCTCCTCCTCAAAACAAACAAAAAAACAAAAAAACCCAGAAACATTCTCTTTACAGGTATACCTGTCAGACCCCAAAAATGACCTCCAAACAGTCCCTGCTCCCTGATACTCCTACCTTCATGTGGTCCCCTCTCACATTCAATAGGGCTGATGCGTGTGACAAATAGGATATTGTGTAAATGATGGAGTGTGAACCCCAAGACCAGGTCCTATAAGACAATGGAAGTGGTTCAAGCACTGGGAATAAGTGGTTTAACAAGACAGGTGAGATTTTTGCCCTCAGACAACTTGTTTCTCTAGTTGGGGAGTGACAGACAATAGACAGACAGACAAGTTAACAAAATCGATGCTCATAGTGACAAATTCAAAGATGAAATAAAGCAGAGTGAAATTAGGACCAGGGGGCTAACACCTGGTTAATATAGGGTTTCTCAATCTCAGTACTGTTTTGGGCTGGGTAATTTTTTGCTGTGGAGGGTTGTTCTGGACACTGTAGGACGTTTACTAGCATTCCTGGCCTCTCCCCATGAGATGCTAGTAGCTTTGCTACTATGACAAACAAAAATGTCTCCAGATATCGTCAAATAGCTGCTGGGGGCAGGGAGGGTGGGCAAAACAGCCCCTGTTGAAAACCACTGGTCTACTGTGGATTATAGTAAAAGAAAAAACAAAGGACAGAGAAAACAGAGGAAAAAATAATTAAAGAAATCATATAATAAATGTCCCCAAGCTGCATAGTCAGGCGTATGCAGATAAGAGGCTCAGCACTTTCTATGCCAGGACACTCAAAGGAGAAGTTTTAGAATTCTAAGAAGACAGAGAAGGTTCTAGAAGATTGTCTAGCAAAAAAAAAAAAATACCATTTACATGGGCATCTAGCTTCTCACTGACAACACTAAAAGTCAGAAAACAATGGAACATTATTTTCAAAGTTCTGAAATACTATGATTTTTCAACTCAGAATTCCACATACAATAAAAGCAGCATTTAAGTGTGAAGGTAAAATAAAAATATTTTCAGTCAGAGACCATGCCCCCCAAGTATCCCCACCTCTACATGAAAGAACCAGTCAAGGATGTCCTGAAGCCGAGTTAGATGTGTCACATAATAAAGAGTAGTGATCAAATAAACCAGCTGGATACATAACTTAAATAATTCCTGATGTATGATGCACACAAATCAGTAACCTTCTGGAACCAGAAAATGGGAGGTAAAGAAAAAAGAGAGGGGACATTACATCTTTTGAGTGGAGAGTATAATGACTGAATAGGATGTAAATTCCAAATACTGATTTTAAAAAAACCATAAATTTTAGTACCTATGTTAAAAATTTAAGGGTAATTACTAGAAAAAGAAGTAGTAGAAATATATTCAGGGGCCAGAAGGACGGTGTACCTGAGCGGAGCAGGTGGCGTAGGACACCAGGTGATGGTGTGTGACGCCGGGGCACCTGTGTAAGCAGGGACTACCTAAAGGTATATGATGAAAAAATTTTAACATTATGCTAGCCAGAATGATAAGGTCTAGAAAAAGCATATGTACTCAGTAAACTGTCAGTTTACTACGAAGGCCAGTTAAGAGGAAGAGACGAAAAAAGAAAAACCAGCCAGGGACATTTACAAGCTTGTTCATGGCAGTATTATTCACAAAACTGAACAGGAAAGACCAAGTGTGTATGACAGAAGAATGGACAAATAAATTGTGGTATAGTCGTGGATGGAATGCTATCCTGCAATGAGAGTTAACAACTAATAGATACACTATTGAGACGGACAGATTCATAAACGTAATGTGAGCTATAGAAGCGAGTCACATAAGAACACGTCCAGTATAATTCCATATACCGTGAAGTTCAGACCCAGGCGAACAAGACAGTGTAATCTGGGGGATACATTCATAACTGTCAAAACCATAAAGAACTTCAGGGGTTATATTTAAACAGTTATCTCTTTTCTTTTACCTATTAAAGTAATATTGAAATCTAAAAAAAAAAAAAGAAAAGAAAAGAACCTCAGGGGAATGATAATGCAAATCTCTGGGGGTTGATGGGGATGAAACTGAAGAGGGTACCCAGGAGGGCTCTAAGGTTCTGGCAATGTTCTATTTCTTTTTTGGGGGGGATTAGATTTATTTACTTTGTTATTATTTTCTTAATAGAGGTACTAGGGTTTGAACTCAGGACCTCATGCATGCTAAGCATGCACTCTACCTCTGAGCTATACACCCACCCTTCAATGTTCTAGTTCTTAACCAGAGTGTTCAGGAACAAGTGTTTGATTTATTAATATGCTATACAATTAGCTGTATGGAGCATATATGCTACTGTATGCATGATATTTTTCACAATAAAAAATAATAAACCTCCGTCTAGAGAAAGACATACAGTTCCATTTCAGGTTAAAATGGAGATGGTCAAGAAAGCACAGCCCTTGTGCTGTTAACAATGAAAGACTGCAGACTAAACAAACAAACAAAAACATATTTTTATGTAATGCTATCAAAAAGTTGTAAAGCCAAGAAGTTTAAATAAATTAAATTCCCAGGAGAGATGAGCTCTAAAGTGCTGACTTGCTGTACCTGCCATGCAAGGTAGGTGGCGTAGTAACCCTCCAGAGGGACATAAACTACCAGGACAGAGAAACCTGCCAAGCATTGGGTGGTGCTGGTGAAACGTAGAGGTCTCAAACACAGAGCTACTGCTCCCCACCCCCACCCTCCCCCAAGGACTCTGGGTAAGCGCTGTTGTGGAAGCTGGGGGCAGGGAGGGAAAACAGAGACTGAGAGAGCTCTGTAATCTCTTAGATCTGCTTAGATCCCTAAATTCCGTGTCACGGGACTCTTTCACAAGAAGAGGCGTTCCTTTATTATGCAAGTATTTAAAAACAAATAAATGTTGTAAGCCCCTGCAGCCTCCTGTCAGCCTCCCCCACCCTCATCCCCAGCCATCAGAAGAGTGCCTGGGCTGGAGAAAGGGGAAGGAATGTCAGCCTGCTAAGGAAACAATCCAGGACGAGGGAAGATGTTGTGGTGTGATTCCACACTGGAAAAGCAAAATGTGCTCTATTGCCGACTGCCGGAAAAGTCAGCCGGGAGTGATGGAAAGCACCACGTAGAAGGCTTTGACACACTTCTGGGTTTGAATGTACCCTTTGTAGGTACAAAGGGAACAGGACTATGGTTTTATGAAAATAAGGTCATAAAGGAGACTGGAAGAAAATACTTCTAGAGGATGCAGGTGGCTGGGGAGAGGGGACGGGACTAAAGGTAGTTTTCTTCTCTTTATTTTGCAGACTTGCTCTTATAAGGCTTTATTGCTCTTTTAAGTCAACCTAAACGAAATGTACATAGAGACAAGCTGAAAAGGGACCATGGCTTTAGCCCTGCCCAGCTGGGTGCACACATGTAATGGTGTCTAAACATCAAAAGAATGATCATTCCTTAAAGAAGCAGATGTAGCCCAGCGGTTAAGAACCCAGAGTCTGCAGACAGACTGGCTTGGTTCAGAAGCTCTCCAGCCTCTAGCAAGTGATGGAACGCTCTGAGTCTTGGTTTCCTACTTGTGAAGCAGGAGTGATACCCCAGAGACACTGTTTTTATTAATAAAGTACTTAGGTACCAGGCTGGGCACACAGTAGGTGCTCAATAAATGTTGGCAGCTATTATTATCATGATCATCAGTCTTACTTCAAATGCCTTTTTATTCTCCTTAGACGTTATTAAGGTGAGATTATGACTGATCAAGAGAAAATGTGATGGGGGCAGCACAGCTCAGCGGCAGAGCACATGCCTAGCGCGTACGAGGTCCTGGGTTCAATCCCCAGTACCTCCATTAGAAAAAAAGAAAAGAAAAAATGCTAAGAAGTCAGCCCACACGGCAGCGGGCAGGATGATGCCTCCCCTTTGTGCAGCCCTTTCTGGGTTCAAGTGTGTTCATTCATGTGACCTTGTTGGAGAGGGAACCCAGCAGAGCTGGCAGGACAGGTTTGATTCTGCTCCTACGCTTGATAAGAGGATAGGTAACTTAATGCGGTTTTGCACAAGAATCCCTTCCAAGGCTGGGGATGATGATATGACCGCACTAACCACCACCACCCCCCCCCGCCCCCGAGCCCAGGAGGAGCCCTCCACCCTCACTGCCTCTCCCTGCAGACTGGGCTGGGGGTGAGAGCTCCCCAGAGTGTCCCCTCCTGACCACCGGAAAACCCTCCTGCCAGGCACTCGCACCCATCTCAACACACACACACACACACACACACACACACACACACACACACACACACACACACACACACACACACACCCGCCCTGCTCACCAGGTCTCATTTCTCACGGAGCTTTGAAGTCTTTGGAGAACTTTGGAGACCTTTTTACACTTTGAGTGGTGGGATGGAGAGGAGTGGGAGTGTTTACAGAGTTCATTCTATTAAAAAGTTTGTTTAAACTACAACACACAACCTGAAACACATACACGCATAAGCTGACAGCTGGACACATTTTCACAACTAAACACTCCTGTGTAACCCATGAAACAGAACCTCACCAGCACCCCAGAGGCACCCCAGGCCCCCCAGAAGGTAATTACTAACTACCCCGACTTCTAACAACAGCAGATAGCTTTGTCTGCCTTTGAATTTGACACCTGGGGAATCTGCCACACGTACTTTTGGGTTTGTCTTCTTTTGTTCACCATTTTCATTTGTGAGATTCGTCCACTTTACTGCGGGTGGCTGAGGCTGGTTCACTTTCATTTCTGTGCAGTATCATGTCGCCTGAACACCCCACGATGCATTTATCCTGTCTACCATCAACGGACATTGGGCTGTTTCCAGCGTGGGGCTGCTAAGCTCAGGGCCACGGCCAGTGTCCCATCCGTCTACAGCAAACACGTGCACACGTCCCTGTCATGCACCTGCCGGGAGGTGAGGCTGCTGGGCAGGCATGTATGCAGCCTTAGTCAACGCTGCCTAACAGGTTTTCCAAAAGGTTTACCTAGTGCTTATTTTTAAAGCATCCTAAAGCATAAAATATAAACTACACAGAACTTGGATTATCCAGAAACGTATCAAGAGGAAGCCCTCGAGCACGAGCTTCAGGAGTTTTCTACTTTCTCTTGACAGCAGCAGCTGCCCAGAGGGACAAATACACACACACAGGGGCCAGGCTCCACCTCCCTCTTGCACGAGGCCCTTGTAATGGAGTCTTAACAGAGTGGCCACTAAGCCCGGCCTGATGGCCAAGAACGGTCTCAAGCCCTCAGGGTATGGGCAGGACCCTTGGCCCCCAACCCAAAACACAGCCCACCAGCAGCAGCTCACTTACTGACTCGATAGCCCAGGCCCTCAGCATGAATCTTCTTGGCCATGAACTGTCCTTCGATCAGTGCTCGAATCTCCACATCCCCAGGGAATGCTGAGACCTGTCCCCAGGAGAAAGTGGGCACAGAGTGAGGAACTCTCGTTGTCCACTCACTGCGTGTATGTGGTGTGGGGTGTGTGTGTGTGGGTGTGTATAGGTATGTGGCATGTATGGTGTGTGTGTGTTGTATGTGTGTGTCTGCTGTGTGGTGTGTGTGTCTGTGTGTATGTGTGTGGAGTCTTTTTAAACCACAGCCCAGATTTGGAGCCCACGACTCAGGCCTCCACTGGAGCTCATCCACAGTTGGGCTCTTGAACAACTAACTTTGCCTGTCAGACACTCACACACACGCACTGCACGCACGCACGCACGCACGCACGCACGCGCTCACAGCCTCAGGCGCTTATCACTGTGGGGAGTCAGAGCATCAGAGAACTCAGTCTCACGTCGACGAGGGTTCAAGTTCTGTCTCTGCTGATCAGCTCTGTGACCTTGGATAAGTTACATAAATCTTGCTGAGCCTCAGTGACCTCGAATAAGTTACATAAACCTTGCTGAGCCTCACTGTCTTTCTTAACAAAAGTGAGGTGATGGTGGTCCCTGCCTTAGGGTTGTTAGAAAGCAGACAACAGGGCCTGGACTCCGCAGCTGACGCTCACTCAGGGAGAGCCAGGGGCATGTGCTGGGAACGCACGCTGCGGCACACCCTTCCAGCTAATGCCGAACAGCACCAGCTCCAGCCTAGCCGTCCCCCCAGCTCCTGAGACCAGTGATGGACAGTGCCACCCCCTCCCTGGGGAACCGCTCCAACCCCACTCACCTGATTTCCGTTCCTCAAACTGCTCCCTCTGCTGGGAGTTTGCCCACACTTCCCGTGTGGGGTCCCTCTCATCCCTCAAGTCTCCACCTCCAGGCCACCTCCTCAGGGAGGCCCACCTGGTTACCCCACCCAGGGCAAGTCCCTGGCCCACCCCTGCTTTCCCCTGCTCCCGTCCCTTCCCATCTCGGCCGCATCCCACACCACATCGTGTGTGCACTCATTTGATTACATACTCCCGGACGCTGGGCTCCGTCTGTGGAGCAGTGATCCCCCTGTCTTGCTCTCCTTTGTGTCCCCAGTGCCTGGCACCACTCACACATATCTGTGGACAGAATGAATGAACAAAGAAAACCACCTTCTCCTTAACAAACCTAGACAGCTTTACACAAAGGAGAACAGGCATATCTTCTTTCCATGAATGTCAGAAACCAAACTGACCCCCATCAGGAGACTGAGATGAACTCCCTACACTTTACATAAAGCTTTCCATCTACCACTCAGTATGCCATGCCAGCACCGGCCGTATACTCCAACACAACCCTAACTGCTACAGTCACTAGGCAGAGTGACTTACTAAAGCTCCCCAGACGTTTTTTTAGGGTCAGAAATGTCTCTCAGGTCCAATCGAAAACGTGGCGATGACTCTGGCAACCAAGTGTCTCACAGAAAAATCAATTCCAAGCAGCAAGTATCGACCAAATCCCCCTCCACCACCCACGCCCCCGTGCATCGGACGCCTTATTCACCTCTCTGAGCCTCAATCTCTCCAGCTGTACAGGGGATACTACTAATTCACAGAGTTGCTTTGAGAGGAAATCAGGAACATACAGAAACCCGCCAGCACAGCACCTGGAACTAAACTGGGCCTAATAAATGCCAGCAAATGTTGGTGCCTCCTGTCCCAGAAGCTCTTTCAATCAGGAGGAAATTCATGGTCTGGAGGTGGGAGGTGTAGTATAAGGCTCGCCAAGGAAACAGGCTCTGTGATGCTCAGTGACGTCCGTGGGAGCGCACGTTAGCTCGGGGAGGATCCTTTGGTGTCTCGTGCCCCTCTTTGTGAGGAAGTATGACATCTGTCTTAGATCCTGCTGATAACCCAGCACCTAGCGTGCACCCTGGCACATCAGAAGTATGTTTTATTATGACAAACCGACTGCCAACATAATACCCAACAGTGAAATCTGAAACCCTTCCTGCTAAATTCAGGAATAAGACAAGGATGCCCACTCTCATCACTTCTACTCAGCATAGTCCCAGCCACAGCAATCAGACAAGAGAAAGAAGTAAAAGGGATCCAAATTGGAAGGGAAGAGGTAAAACCGTCACTATTTGCAGATGACATGAAACTCCATAGAGAACCCTAAAGTTCCCACACAAAAGCTGTTAGAACCAATAAATTAATTCAGCAAGTAGCAGGATACAAGATTAATATACAGAAATCTGTTATATTTCTTTACACTAATAATAAAATATCAGGAAGAAAGTAAAAAAAAAAAAGAATCCCATTTAAAATCACATCAAAAAAACAAAAAACAAAAACCTCTAGGAATAAACTTAACCAAGGAGGTGAATGACCTATATGCTGATATAAAACAATGATAAAGGAAATTGAAGATGATTCAAAGAAATGGAAAGCTATCCCAGGCTCTTGGATTGGAGGAATTAATGTTAAAATACTACCCAAAACAATCTACAGATTTAATGTGATCCCTATCAAAATGCCTATGACATTTTTCACAGAACTGGAACAAATAATCCTAAAATTTATATGGAACCACAAAAGGCCCAGAATTGCCAAAGCAATCCTGAGGAAAAAGAACAAAGCTAAAGGCATAACCCTTCCAGACTTCAGATTATACTACAAAGCTACGGTAATCAAAACAGAGGAGTACTGACACAAAAACAGATCAATGGAACAGAACAGAGAGTCCAGAAATCAACCCACACACCCATGGCCAATTAATCTACAACAAAGGAAGCAAGACTGTACAATGGAGAAAAGACAGTCTCTTCAGCAAGCGGTGTTGGAAAAGCTGGACGCCTACATGTAAATCAATGAAATTAGAATATTTCTTCACTCCATATACAAAAATAAACATAAAATAGTTTAAAGACCTAAATATAAGACATGACACCAGAAAACTCCTACAAGAGAACATAGACAAAACATTCTCTGACATAAATCAATGAAATGAAAAAACCCACAGAATGGGAGAAAATATTTGCAAATGATGCAATCAACAAGGGCTTAATTTTCAAAATATACAAACAGCTCATATAGCTCAATAACAAAAGAAACAAATAACCCAATCAAAAAAATGGGCAGAAGACCTAAACAGAAATTTCTCCAAAGAAGACATACAGATAGATGGCCAACAGACACATGAAAAGATGCTCAAAAGTGCTAATTATTAGACAAACGCAAATCAAAACCACAATGAGGTATTACCTCATACTGGTCAGAATGGCTATCATCAAAAAGTCTACAAATAATAAATGCTGAAGAGGGTGTAGAGAAAAGGGAACCCTTCTACACTGTTGGTGGGAATGTAGTTCAGTGCAGCCACTATGGAAAACAGTATGGAGGTTCCTTAAAAAATTGAAAATAGAGCTACCATACAATCCAGGAATCCCACTCCTGGGTACATATCCAGAAGAAATGAAAATTCTAATTCAAAAAGATACATGAAACCCAATGTTCACAGCAGCACTATTTTATAACAGCCCAGACATGGAAACAACCCAAGTGCCCATCAGCAACTGAATGGATACAGAAGATGTGGTACGTACATACGTGTACACACACAGACACACACACACACAGACACAGACACACACACACACACACACACACAGAGGAATACTACTCAACCATTTAAAAGAATAAAATATTGCCATTTGTAGCAACATGGATGGACCTAGAGAACATTATGCCTAGTGAAGTAAGTCAGAGAAACAAAAATACTGTATGATATCACCTACATGTAGAATCTAAAAATAACGCGAATGAATCCATATACAAAACAGAAACAGGCTCACTGATATAGAAAATAAACTTCTGGTTACCAAAGGGGAGAGGGAGGGAGGGAGGGAGGGACATATCAGGAATATGAGATTAACAGATACAAACTACTATACATAAAATAGATAAGCAACAAGTGTTTACTGCATAACACAGAATTATATGCAGTATCTAATAACCTAAAACGGAATGAAATCTGAAAAAAATAACAGAATAACTTTTCTGTACACTTGAAACTAACACAATATTGTAAATCAACTATACTGCAATAAAGAAAACAAATTTTAAGTGTTTTATCAATAGCTGAGTGAATGAATAAGGTCCCTAAAACTAGCATAATTTGATAGGCATTTGTTAAATAGTCAAAAATGGAGCCAACGTAGCTCTAAGACCAATGATGCACGTACCTCTCGGTTTTCTGCAGTAAACCTATGACGGCCAATAATTTCAGGGGTGATCTCCATTACGTCAAAATAAAAACCTGAAACAAGACCAGGGAGAAATTAGCTATCAGTGATCAGAAACGGGAGATCAGGTTCTAGGTAGCCTTAGGAAACAGCAGGGAGAGATGGCCCTCTATCCCTGTCCCCCAGGCCCCTCGCCCCATGGATGGGACCTGTGAGTACTCTCAGCAGGACAGAGGGCAACTGGAAAGGCCTAGGCTAGCTTTTCTTTAGCTTTATTGATTTATTTAACAGAGGTCCTGGGGATTGAACCTAGGACCTCGTGCATGCCAAGCATGCGCTCTACCACTGAGCTATACCCTCCCCACTCTGGGCTAGCTCTTCTTAGAAGCAGTTCTTCCTACTCTCACCTGGCAGCCCAGGCCAGTAGGCAGCTGCCCCACTAACCCTAAAATGCCAGCAGCACAGGTTTGACCAAGGGAGGTTTCTCCCCTCCCTGCTCAGAAGGCCTGCCCCCCAGCTGGGCACCTCTCCTGACAGGACCTTGTGTCTGGGGCAGAATGCTGCGTGTGGGGACACACCGGGGTAGAGCGGGCACTGGGGCTGCCGTGTCTGATGCCACCAGGGGCTTCAAGGGGCACAGGCAGGGCTCCCTTTGGCTTCTCCCTGGCTCACCTCTCCCTGTACTCAGGGGGCCGCAGGCCCTGCCCCTCCCACCAGCAGCTGCTGCCCCTTCACAGGCCCGGGCACCCCCAAACAGCCTACCCAGGTTTCCGCCGTTCCCCATCTCCGTGGACTGCAGCGCCTTGGAGAACTCGCCCCAGGAACGGGAAGCAGACTCATCACGGATCTTCTCTCTCATGAGGGAGCCATTTTTAAAGCTGTAGAAGTGCACACAACCCTGAGGGAGGGACCCAGGGCTTGCTGACCAGACCCAGGGGTTTTGGTGAAAAGTCTCAGGTAGAGGGGTTGCAGGTCAGGCTGGACCACAACCCCAGCCAGGGCACAGACAGGGATCTGAGGTTCCTCCTCAGGTGTCAGGCACAGCACACGTCCCTGGGAGTCACCAGGAAGCACACTTGTCTTGGGCTGTTTACAGAGGAGGTCACCACAGAAGAGCCCCAGGGAGAGACGGGCACGTGGTTTCAGCACATTGTACCATCTGGACAGGAGCGGGGCTGGCTAGATTTACCAGACCCACATATTCTCCAATGGTTCCTGGAGCTCAGAGGCCAGAAAAACCTTCCTCAGTAGCTTCCAGTGGGTCCCCAAATGCCTGTTTGAAGCGTTCAGAGCAGACCCTGAGAATGGTCAGGAAGCAGGACATCCTTACTACCATTAGTCAAAGGTCCACCACATGCCAGACACGTCATATCAACACCGTGAAGTAAACCTCTTACTCTCTTTTAACCAGCAAAGTGTGGCTCAGATGGGCCTCAGGCCACACAGGACACAGCTGTTGGGGGTGGGATTTGTAGCTGGGTTTGGGAGAGACTCCAGGTCCTAGGTGGCTTCCCACCCAACGCTGCTCTCAGCAGTGAGTCCCTGGGGTCCCCGCTGCAGTGGAATGACCTGTGGGGGCGCCACGTGGCCTCCCCCACCCAGCCTACCACAGAAGCGCCATGTAGTGCTGGGGGTCCACTGGGCTGCAGAAGATGTGGCCTTCCAGGGCGGGCGTGGGCTCCTGGAGCCAGAGAAACAGGGTGTCGCTGGTGCCCAGGCTGACCTGGGGAGGGAAGGGCAGAGGTGAGGTGCCTCCATCTCCGCCCAGCTCCACCCGCCCTGACCCTGCCGCTTCCCTCCTCACGCTGCAGACCTCGGAGTAAATGTCACCTCCTCAGAGAAACCTCTTCTGACCCTCCCACACCAGATGAGTCCAGAGTCAGCTGCTTGGATTCCGGTCGATTTTCTAGAACTTACCACAACAGCCTCTAACTAATGGTTTGGGTGATGACTGGTTCACCAAACCCAGAAAAGCCTGCGTTATGTCTATCACCTCAGGATCTCACAATCCTCTGGCCTGAGGTCTGACCCTTCTGCCACTGTGCTCGCCAGGTCTGGCCACTGTCAAGGCAGGCAGGGGACTGTCTGCTCAGCAAAGGCAGCCGCGCTTTAAGAGAGGAGATGTGGACAGGTCCTGCGGCCTGGGTCTCCCTGTCTCCTCCCTCAGCTGCCTTTTGACCCTGAAAGCTCTTGACAGGCACCAAAGATGCTGCCAAGACCTAGCACCCTCATCCCCAGGGCAGAAAGAGCTGAGCCCGTCTGTGGGTGTAAGAGGTCACCTTACCGCAATGTCACCTTCCTCCAGCCTCATGCCGGCCAGCGACGCTGAGAATGGGAGGGGAGGCTGTGGTTAGCTGGAGGTCACACGGGAGATACAAAACAAACCAGTCACGCCCCGAATGGCAGCGCAGCACCCACCTCCCACCCCAATCCACAAGCTAGGGTAAAGTTAGGAACAGGGTGACCTGAGGGCTCCAGAGGCCCCAAGGGCCAGCAGGGGGAGTCTCTGTAATCAGGGCCTCTGACTTGGGCTGGGAAACCTCATCTAAAGGGGTCCAAACTCCCCACCCACCATCAGGCGCTCCCAGGAGCACACAGAACCAAGGGGGCCAAGTCAAGACACCAGGACACAAATGGCAGAGGAAGACCACGGCAAGGCAGGAGGGAGGGGCTCTCCCCTACCACAGCGGTATGGAAAGGGGCAAGGTTTTGTTGACTGTCCCCCTTATGTGAGGCCCACGACAGCAATGCTCACCTGCCTTGCTCACTGATACACCCCGGAACTGAAAGAAGGCCTGCCATGGAGCAGGTGCTCAGTAAACGATGAGTGAATGAATGAATGAATAAATGAGAAACGTGGGTTGGAACAGGTGTCCTCACACATTGCTCCTGAGGTACAATCAGCAGGGTGTGTTGGAGCCTTGGATTCAGGAATCCTACCTCCAAGAGCTTGTCCCTCAGGGACAAGGGACAAGATAACGTTTGCACTGTCTAAACTCTGGAAGCCATGCCTACCTCCATCTGCCACCTCCATCCAAGGGAGACGGACAAGGTAAATGCCAGAACAACGAAACTTTAGACAACAACTAGGGATGTTGCATAAAAAAATTGCCCTGGTTTGTTCAAATAAAATATGTTTATTTATGGGCATAGAAAAAGAAGGTTGGAAGGGCAGCCCTCAAAATTGTAACGGTGTTATCTCTGGGTTAAAGGATTGCAGATGATTTTTACATCCTTCCTTTGGGTTGTCAGTATTTAAAATTTTTGTCGGCAGTGAGAAGATATCCTTTGTGAATAAGAAAAAAAAGCGTAATACGAATGCATTATTTAAGACAGCAACAAACTGAAGGTCAGACTTAGGGTGGGACTGGCTGAAGGCTATCTGGTATCTTCAACAGCCTGAAACCACAGTCCAAAAGGAAAGATTAGGAGGCTGCTTCCCTGTCGTTCCCTCTCAACATGCACAGAAGCTCATACTTCAGGGGTTAAAAAGCAGGACCGTGATTCTCCCTGACACTCTTCTAGTTATAATAGAGTAGGTGTAAGAATATGCAGTCTTCTAATGAGACTTGATGAAGGTATTTTCATTTTGAAAGGAAAACAAACATGGCCCACTAAGTGTAGAACTGTCCTGAATTAGTGCTTGTGCACCGACCGTTCTGGTCTTTTCTGAGGGAGACTGGACACCCCCCAACTCTTACAGCTGTCGGGAACTGGGAGCTGCCCCTCAAATCAGGCCACTGTCCACCAGCCTGTCTCCACTTCATCTCAGCCGGGAACACGGGGGAGGGCGGGGTCCTGTTGTGTTCGTGTTTGTGCCTTGACAACAGGGCTCTGTGTGATGTTCCACAGAAACTGCTCAAGAACAGGGAGGCCCTCGCCTGTTCCCCCCAGATGTCAGAGTGGAGGCCGTCCCAGAAGGGAGGGGTCACAGCCCGGACACTGGCACAACCACAGGAGTGGTGGGGACGTCCTCACTGTGCCCTCAGCCCCAAAGCAGACCTGGGAGCACCACGAGTGTTATTCATAGTGGTGCAGAAACAGGAGTGGCGCCGACTTAAATGTTTTTTTCCTGATCACAACAGTGCACACAGATCCTGCAGAAAATATGGACTGTCATCACCAGCATCATCGTCAGGAATGAATTTTAAGACCTTCAGCTCCACCCCTAGACACATGTGCCTCTCTTTTTATTTTTGCTGTCCACGTCCTTCTCACCTGTACAACCGGAGTAGGGAAGTACAGAGAGGCTGGTGGCCGTGAAAACGAGGGGAGGGCTGAAGTCAGACCCCCTCCTCCACCGCGCAGCAGCCCAAATCTCCCCTGGACCTGAGACTCAATTCCTTCGAGCAGGAATGGCTGCCGAGGATGGCGATTTAGGGTTGAAATGCCAGATGAAATAGAGGCTGCTCAGAAGTCAAATTTGAGCTTCAGAGAAGCAACATCTGGGACACACTTACACTGAAAAATCATTTGTTGTTGTCGGAAATTCAAATACTGCCTGGGACATATCTACACTACAGAATCATTTGTCATTCTTCGGAATTCACGTTTAACTGGCTGACCAATATTTGTTTTCACTCTATCCTGCAACCCTGATTGGGAAAAGGGCTGCAGGGGTGGGTGAGGTCCAGTTGTACTCGGTATGGCCACTGGCCTTTTCTTTTGAGAACTGACAGCCCCTCCAGGAAAGATCTCAGGAACCCCCACAGGAGAAGAGGGGGAGGAAGAGGAGACAACGGGTTTGGATGAGGAATAAGTTATACCTACAGGTCAAATGATGGGGCAAAGCCTGAAAATTGGGTCCTAGAGTAAGGGCTGGAGGAACAGATTTTTTAGCTTGGAACAGAAAAGGCAGGTCAGGGAGGGGTGTCCACGCCTGTCTGCCTCAATCACTGATCAGTTTCATCTGATGGGGGCAGCCCTCCAAGGCTCTGGGGGCAGAGTCGGGGCCAAGGTGGGGCAGGCACAAGAAGTCAGAGTTCAGGCCAGCAGTGGGGCAGGAGGCCAGTGAGGGCGACTGGCATTCTCCAATGTCTAAGCAAGGATCAAGGCAGGCTACACGGAGGGCAAAATCCCATGAGGTACTCACCTGGGTTGTCCCCAGTGAAGGCCACCACTTTGCATCCTGAAGAAAACCCATAGCGCCTGACGTAGTAGGAAGAAATGGACCCCTGAGGAGAGAAAGCGGGTACGCTCTGCTGAGGCAAACCCCGCCTGCTCAGCACAGCCGTCCAGCCCACACCTCAGGCCACAGCAAGGTTACAGGCCTGGGTGGAGCCTAGAGTCGCATCACACATGTTGCAACCAGGGGACATCCCTCCTGTTCACAAACCGCCAGGAGCCCAGCACAGGGCTGGAACCATGAACGTGAGGTCATCCCACTGTCTCCAGACTCAAAGCAACTAGAACAAACCAGTCCCCAATGTGGACTAGCACTGTATGCTCCAAATTTCTGGATCTAGCTTTCTTTTTTTTTTTTTCTTTCTAAATAAATGGAGGAAACCATTAAACAAACTCATGGAAGTAGATAATGCCTTACACACACGCCCAGCAACCAGATTAAAAGTAATCAGACACGCATGTGCAGAGGTCAATGCTCTAAAGAAAATAAACCAAGAAAAGGCACTGTGGGGGGGGGGGGGACTGCCAGGAACTACAGCTCTCAGGGTCCCTCCAAGAGGGGCTGTGGGATCAGAGGGCAGGGACACCTTCCGGACAGACCTACAGTTTTTAGAAAGCATGGTTATGAAAAGGAAGCTTTTCTTCCCCTTTCCCTTTCTCTTAGTTCCAAAGTTTAAAACAAATGATGGAATTTCCTGTTGTCTAGGAAGAAAATCTTGCTCCGTCCAGCAGAATTTTGGATTCACATTGGAATAAGCCATCTACTGCCTGCTTCAAGCTTCAGTGGTGGTCTCTAGCCCCAGCATTTCAACATTCTGTGTATTTTTCCCTAAGGTGTGCAATCACCCAGAACTTATGCCTTCAATTGTCTTTTCCTATTCTAATAAATCTTTAGTGCAATTTTCCGAAGTCCACCTCCCCACCCCATCGCCACAAGGCAGGAATCTATACACACAGCTGAGTACCTGAGTGCACGGGCCCTTATCCAGACATTTCACTTACGTCAAACACTTGTCTTATACTAGACTAAAAGTCCCCTGTGTGTATGCCCGTGTGTAAATGAATGGGAGTGTGTGTGTGCACACGTGCACTACACGCTTCCCCAGTAGCTGCCAGCTGCTCTCAAATGAGCCACATCACTGGACAGAGGACCCACCACGACCGAGCAGGATGGCACCGCTGGGCCGAGCTTCTCCTCCAAATGAGGTGCGCAGGCTGCAAGGCAGGCCTGCGACCAGACTTTGTCCTGGATCCGCAACAAATTCATTCCAGAACCTAAGGAGGGAAGGCACAAGAAATAGAAATCTTGAAAAGGGCTCTTTCATAAAAATGTGCAAGTCTGGCAAAGGGCAGATCATTCTCTCGCAGCAAACTCATACCTGGAGTTCTTTCCCGATGGAATGTACACAGTGTCCCTGGGTCCCTCTGGAACCAGAGAACCAGAGGCCAGCAGGGCCCTTGAAAAAACATGGCCTTACCTCCTCCAGATGTTCCTTAGAGGCTCAAATCCCACAGTTACCCTCGAAACCTGCCGCTCTGAGACCCGGCCGGGGGAAGGGAGCTCCCAGCAACGTCGATGAGGACTCTGCGTGTCCCCTGGGGTTCAAGGTGTCTGCTCAGAGGCAGCCCTGGTGCTACGTGGGTCAGCCCTCAGGGATTTCCCAATATCGCGTCTTACTTTTCCTGGAAAGCTCTCAGATGCCTCTAAACGTCCAAATGCTCATTGCTAAGATCAGCTAAGTTTTCCCTAAAAAGATCTACTTCTCCCCAGGCTTTGAAGGGGGAGAATCCAGAGCCCAGGTGGAGGCAGACTGTGGGCCGCGCACTGCTCGGGTCATTCGTCCACATGAGATGGCCAGACGGCTGGACAATTAGGAGGTAACTTGGGAGGGGACAGGGAGGGGAACAGGGTGGAGGCCCACTTGAGGGTGAGCTCAGGAATGTCTGGAGCAGTGGCGTGACTTTCCCCAGCAGCAAGTGCTTCACAACCTGGGGGAGTGCGGAGAACACAGCGGGACACAGGCTTAGGGTTCTGACAGTCTGAGCTCCCAGGAGCTGGGTTCTGTGCTGGAGGGCTGGGAGCAAAGCTTGGGGACCATTCCTTAGTCACCTTACTTTCTCTCCCTGAAAACTTGGACAATGTCTGGCACACGACCGCACTCAAACATTTCAAGGCTCTCCCGAAGATGCCCTCCCAGGCCAGGGCTTTTGCTCCACACTCTCCTCCCTCCTTGGTCATCCTTTCAGTCTGGCCTCAGCCAAGAGCTCCTTCTGCAACCTCCTACTGGCTCTCCTTCCTCACTGGCATCATCTGCATTTCTTCTTGTCAGGGTTTTGACTCCAGAAGCTCACCACTCTCATGCAGTCCCCAAAAGTGAACAAAAGCATCAATAAATGACTCCCTGTGGGAGCTGGGCTCCAAGATGGCCCCTGCTTATCCCCGAGTCCTGGTGGTCGCACCTTGTGAGGTCCCCTCTCCCTGTGCCCGTCGGTCTCTGTGACCAGGAACGGGGCAGAAGTAAGGTATGCCCCTCCCAAGGTTAGGGTGTAGAAGACTTTGCAGCTTCTGCTCGTCCCTTGCTGGGGGGAGTCCCGCTATCATATGGGGGGCCCCACGTGGATCCCCCAGCCCCAGTCAAGGCTTTAGATGACCATGCAGTGCTGGCTGCCAGCCTGACTGCCACCTCATGAGAGCCTGAACCAGAACCATTTAGCTAAGCCACTTCCAGATTCCTGACCTTCAGAAACTGTGAGATTATAAACATTTATGGTCCTTGGCTGCTAAGCGCTGGGGTCACTTGTTACACAGCAAAAGATAACTGATACACTCCGTTCTGGGCAACAGATGATAGAGCTGGAAGACCAGCGCCCACTGGGGTGGCTGAAGCTCACGCTGCCCGCACGCCTGCTGAATAGGCCAGTACCCTGCACTCTGACGACTCACCATCGCTGTGATCAATAGGGGAGTAAGACCCAAGGAACAGGGAAGCAGCAAAACTACTGACCAAGGAAATTCTCTGTAAAAGAGAGAAACACGGGGAGATGTATGATTCACTTCCATAAGCAACTGAAGACTTCTGATACCCACATAAGATGACAAGAGTTTTAAATCGGTGAGGGAAGTGGGAACTTTGAGCAAGATATCCCAGTGATGGCAGAAAGAGAGGAGCCCACATAAGAGCATCCTGAGTGGCTGGAATACCAAGAACTGACTCCTTCGCTCTGCAGTTTCTGATGGGCCATAAAACCTTATGGAAAGGCCATGCTTAAGGAAGCAGGTTTTCCTCCCAGAATCCACATGCCGGGGAGTGTGGTGCCCTGACTTCCTTCCTCCATTTCCGTGGTCTTTGTATCTAGTCACAAGGGAAGTGGGATGCGTGGTCACAGGCCTCAGAACCAACAGAGACAGTCGTGGGGGCTCAGAATAAGTAGAGTGAAAGCTGGTCCCTCGGAAGCCACAGACCCCAAATGTGAGCAGGAGGAACTGACAAGGGGTTTCCAACGTCAGCCTGAGGGTCTGTGCTTCCACAGGGGAATCATGGGCCCTTGGACCAGGGGAGGGAATGCCATCCCTCCTGTCCCCAGCTGGGCCACCTTTGTTCCACACACAGAACTTGGAGAATTTTTATCACTCCTTCCACCCAAAACCGACATTAACGGCTCATGTTGCAGAGTAATCTGGAAACTTGAATCATTAAATAATAAACTGCAGGTTAACTTTAAAAAAACACTCTGGTTTAAGACAAGCTGATCATTGTCTGGTTACTCAGAGATGACAGTCACGAGCCGGGACGTTGAGCTGCTTCTCAGGGGACACCGTGTGCTGGCTTTCAGCAACTGTGGATCAAGGAATGAACCTGGGTTCCTGCGATGCAGACTGTGGTTGAAGGGTCACAGCTGGAGACACATTGGTCCAGCTTTACAAATTTCCCAAGGAAACCCTGACCCCACACCAGCCAAGGGCCTGGTAGCCATCGTGCATCAACCACAGGAAAGTGAGTGGACAGAGCCTACCAGGCACCCAGACCTCCTACTCAGTTGGCCCCCTTGCTCCCATCACGACCTGACCTCCACCCTTCTGGTCAGGAGAGCCCCTGACTTCCCCTTCCCACAGCTCCATTCTTTCCCTCCTCTTTGGAAAAAGCCTGGCAATAAGAAAAAAGCAAACTCAATGTATCATTTTGAATGTCTGCTAATCAATATTTTTAGCCAATGCACAGGAGATGTATTTATGCTAAAGGCTAAGTATTACAAAAGGAATCCAACTGTGACTTTGAATCAAAGAGGAACATTTAACCCACCTCCGTGTGTGAGTAGGCCTCGGGCTTCTGCTGGTAAATCTTTGCAATTTGGTTTCCTGTAAATCGCTGGAAAAAGAGCGCAAATTCTCAAAAACGCAAATCCTAGATGGAATGATCAACTCTACAAAGTGAGGTTGGTGTAGCATGCTCTGAATATTAGTCAGTATAATGAAAGCTTTAAAAGGCCTCAAGTCTGGAAATGCTTGGTATCTGCTGAACACCCTCAGTAATAAAAGCCTCACTCCTCACACGGCACGGTGTCTGCTCTGACCAAGGGTACCCGGGCAGGGGACTTGTGTATTTCCCCACCCACATTCTTCCTACTTTGGGTGGCCCAGGTAGAGGCTTGGACCTCCACTCCAGGGAGGGCCACATGACCCCAACTGGGCCAACAGCAGCCACCCCGTGGGATGGGATGGGACCGTGGCTGAAGCCAGGAAAGAGGCATTCTTATTTTTTCACTTTTCTAGGAGCTGCACTGAGTATCTTAGATGCCCTGACTCCTTTCAGCTTCAAAACTGCCCAAAATGTAAGTGTTATTTTTACCTCCAGGTTAGAGAGGATGAAACCGAGGTGCCATCATCACCCCCAACATACATCCCAGCTGAGTTCATCCCTCAGCTCTGACCTGGGAGCAGTGAGAGAGGGCCTGCCCTTGCTTGATGGGCAACAGTTGGCCTTGCTCAGAACCAGGGACCAGAGTGCCCAGTCCTGGCTCCATGGGGCCACACTCACATGGCCTCACGGGATCCACCCAGGGGCTGTGTCCTCCCAGACACCCAGGAAGAAGGGCTCAGAGTCAGCAACCAGACCTTCCTCCTGGACCAGCCCCAGTCCCCAGCCCCTGGTGGGCGCTGCCCACCTCATAGGCACGAGACCCGGTGAGGCCGCTGAGAGCCTGGGCCCCGCCCACGGCGGCCTCCAGCTGGCGGCACTGGGCTGTGGTGCTGGAGTCCATCCACACCGGGCAGTCAGTGATGGAGAAACAGGCCTGGAAGGAAGGGGCAAAAGCACAGGCGTGAGCTCCACCTGCTGACGCTGAGGGCCGCCTGGCACTGGCAGTCACACTGTCCATCACAGCCGGCTTGACGCCTCTCCCCTGAATGTGACCTGGGAAGACCCCTGGGCAAGCCCTTCGTGCCCAAACCTCAGGCCGCCCCAGCAGGGTCTCTCCCCAGAAAGCTCAAGGTTGAATGTTCTGGCACCTGAGCTGCCCCCTTGGCCGGGTGTCCCGGGAACACCCCAAACATCTATATATAGACAGACATCTATATATTTACCAAAAATTTTAAAACAGAATTCAACAAGCACTTTTAACAAAACTCTGGTACCAAACTCCGTATGTTATCTTAACAGTATCGCAAGCCCAAAGCATGGCTTGGTAATGTAGGTTAAATTTAAAGCAAGGCACTGAAAACAAGTGACACTAGAAATGGGCAGGTGAGAGTGTTTGCGAGGCATGTGGAGCCTGGGAGAAGAGGAGAGGCCAGAGCCTGCCTTCCCAGCATCACCAGGAGGCATCATGCCCCAGGGGGAGAGTCCTGAGCAGGGAACTCTCCAGGGTCGTGCTGGGCTGGAGGGAACCCATGAGATGAGGGCTGTCAGCACCTGAGCCTCTGTCCGGACAGCAGGGATGCCCACTGCAGGCAGCCAGGGCCGACCAGGCTCCAGGACTACTGCTCAAGCCACCTTCCCACGGCCTTGAGGATGCACAAAAGCCCCAGTCTTCAGGGCCCACACACCTCTCCCCCATCTACATATAAGTTTCTCAGACTCCCATGACATGGCCAAAGTTACCTGTAGCTGCTCATGTAACAGGAGGTCCGGTGACAGGCTTGTCAGCACCCGGCTGGCCCCGGCCTTCCAGTACACACTTCCATGTTGCTGCCGAAGGAAAACCCAATCCCATGTTCATGCAGCCACACACCTGTGTCAGCCTCCTGGAGACCCAGGAAGACCCCAAACCACACGCCCAAGAACTGGGCTCCAAGCCTGCCCCTACCAGTCCTAAGTCACAGAGCTCATCGCCTTTATGAGACTCGGTTTTCATTTCTATAATACGGGGAAGTCTGCCCTGCCCACCTCAAACCTTGTAGGAAGGATCCAGGAAAGAATTATTGGTCTGGATTTTGGTGCTTTTGTAAAATTGTATTTTTGTAAATTGTAAAAAATATATTGCTCACACTATTACCTGAAAATCACTCATTCATTCACTTACCCAATCATTCATTCAACAAACGTTGATTGATCACGCCTAGCATGGGACACACAAATATTATCCTTACTTTGCAGGATACTCAAGTTGAGTCAGGGAAAAGGACACAAATGGACAATTATAAAGCCCTGTTAAGTGCAGTGACAGGGCTGTGGGAACACAGAGGAGGGGCATCTAACCAGCTAGGGGTGCAGGTGGATAGAAGTGGTCATGATCATCAGGAAAGGATTCCTGAGTTGAGTGTGGGTACGCAGAGAGTAACCACGGGGAGAGAGGCTGGCAGCTGCAGGGAAGGGTGGCACTCTCAACCCCGGGCCTGAGGCTGGGGCAGGAGGTGGGGGGATGGGAGGGGAACGGGGCAGCCTCAGCCTTGACATTTGTGCTCAGGAAGCTGGGGTTTATCTTGGGGTGGTGAGAACTCTGGGTTGGCAGGAGAGGACATGGCCAGGGCTAAGGGCAGGAAAGGGCTTGTGGGAGTCAGGGAGAAGGTAGGAGGGAGGCAGGGAGGCCAAAGCAGAGGCACAGAGGAAAATGATGGGTACCATGCCTGGGGCAACAGAGGCGGAGCTGGAAAAGAAGTGATAGACTCAAGAGTTATGCACAAATCAACGGGACGAGGGGACCACTTGGATGTGGGGCTGGGAAGACGGAGGAGTCTGGGTTGTGGCGCTGGGTGGACAGGTGAATTCCCTGAGAAAGGGAACCAGAGGAGGAGGACGTCTCGGGAAAGATGGAGCGTTCAGTCTGGAACATGGTAAGTGTGGGATGTTCCCAGGACACCCGGCCAAGGGGGCAGAGGGATGAGTCAGAGGGAGAGGGTGTCCAGGACTGGGGTTCAGGGGAGAGATCTGGAAAAGACCACCAGGGACTCTGTCCTGCTAGGTCAGGGGGCAGAAGAGGCATCTTCAGAAAAGTCAATAAGCACTCCCTCACAAGGATGTGAAGACACGCTAATCCAGCGTGGAGCAAAGTGATTCAGAGGACAAGACTGGACTTGAATCCTGACCACCACCCCCAATAGCTGTGTGACCTCTGGCAAGTGACATCACCTCTTGGTGCCTCAGTTTCTCTATGTAAATGGCAACGATAATAAAAGCAGTAGCTAAAGCTTAAATCAAGCTTTTAGGGACTGTCTTCTGTATTTAACACTCCCAATGACCCTATGGCAGATGAGGACGGAGGCACCAGAAAGTTGGATGATGTGCCCCACGTCACTGTAAACAGCAGAGCCAGGGGTCAAACTCAGAGCCCCTGCGCGAACACTGCACGATTCCACCAGGTAAAATCGTTATGAGGATGAAGTTAGTGTATTCAAAGTGCTCAGTACCGCCCCCAGCATACCCAAAGTGTTCAATGTTCTTTGTAATTATGACTCATATCTCTACTATTAAAACTGCTATCGTTATTAGTATGATTTCTGACGTTGCTCTTACTTCTAAGAAACAGAAAAAGCAATTTTGTGTCCCCAAACGGTCATACTAAATTCACGTCAAATGCTTCCTCCATCCCTTTAGAGGACCTCCATCCACTTTTTCCTCACCCAGGGCCCTAATTTGCATAACGCTTAGTCGTAAGAAGTGTCTCAGATCCTTTTGCAAGGAGGCAAACTATACGCCCTCTAAGGAGAAACAGCTATAGAGATTTTTCACAACAAAATGTGCACAGTGGCTCTCAAGAACGAGCACCTTCCCTCGAGGAGAGCTGTCACCCCGGCACTCACACAACTGCGCAAGACAGCGAACAAACCTGGCCCGCCCCAGACAAGGCAAGGACTTGAGAGAAGTCGAAGCCCGAAGCCTTCATCTTCTCCAAGATGATATCCAAAGCCTGAGAAGAAAAACAGAGCCCACCGTAACTGTCCCGAATCGTGGAAGCAGGCTAACACACCAGCGCTGATATTGGACTGCTTGCTTGCCCTGACAGTGGAGATAAAGAAGGAACCGATGACTTGCGATTTGGAAGCATCAGAAACATCAATTAAACGAGTAGGCATCAATCAGATAAAAGTGAGCTCTGCTCAAGATATTTTAAATATTTAAAACATATGAATGGAATCAGAAATCACCAGTCTTCAAAATTTGCGTCTCCAGTTGGTGACTTCCAAGCACTCATGAAGAGCAAAAACGAGGTGGCTCAAATTTTGATTTCTTTCATTTGCATTTTCAACCCCCCCATATTAGTGATGTGACTTCACCGCAACGGAGAAGCAAGGAGCACAGTAGTGGCTCCCAGCAGAACAGGCCTCCAGGCCCAGACCCCGGCGTCCGGGAGTGCAAGGTTGGAGGGAGCAGGGAGAGATGGTGGCCATCTGTCTCAAACTCCCTATTCCACCCTCCACCATCCGGTTGGAACTATCTTTCTGGCAAGACCCCAGGGATGGGACGGATGATGCCACCCAGCAGAGCTTGACACTTCCCCAGGAATTAGATATTCACCCCAGTCTGTGTTTTCTTTGGGGTAGAGAAGCCACTGGAGCTTTGGCCTGACCCTGCCACCTCCATCCTTGGCTGGGAGGGTGCCCTGACTGTGGCTGCCAGCTTGGCCCTGCTGCCAAGTCTCCAGCAAGGAGTGGGACAGCTGGAGTCCGGAATGGTCCAGTCCTGAGGGGCTGCTCAGGATTAGAAATCACCCTGGTCTGAGCCCCAAGCCTGCCTCTCCACCCCCTGGCCAGCCTGTCTGGTGGAAATTCATCCTTCACCCTAATCCTCCAGTATGAGTCAGAGTCAGGCTGATAAAAAAGATACCAACCTTGTTCTCTTAACAGAAAGAATTTAGCACGGCAAATTAGTTGGATAAGTCCTGGAGGACTGAAAAGGCTTTGGGCAGACACATTAAGTGCTGCCTTTGCTGGCCTCGAGTTTCAGGGTCTCAGGTCCCCTGCGGCAAATGAGGGGCCCTCATCTGTCTGTGCTGTCCACACCCTGGTCCTGGGGTCCCCTGGATCACCCAGATGTGGCAACAGGCATCTTCCTTTCTCATTGGTTCTGAGCAGAAGGCTTGGCTTGCAATCGATCTGGGCCTGACTGGGCAGGCCACAAGCCACCATCCTGAAGGCCCTGCCCTTGAAATTGAAGGGTCTGGGAGCTGAGCACTAAGAGCCCAAAGGCCATGTTCGGATCTCAGGGTACAAGAGTGGCCACAAGGCCTGAATGCAGAGTTTTGGGGAAAGGTTTGCTCTGCAGCATTTTAAAGGTGGTTCCTGGCAGGACCTTCCAGCTGCTCTGGCTTCAGACCCTGGAAGCCCTTTGTGAGTCCTCTCAGCTCAGGAGTACTGACACCAGCTGAGGCTGTCTGGCCCTAGGACCATGTGGACTTCATTTCCTCACGAGGACCTGGTCTTAACGGATGCTCTCATGAGCTGCCCGCCACCTTTGGGCTTCCTAGCAAGTCGTCAAGTCTGCTGGTGAGATGGGCGGGGAGAGGAGGGGGAAAGGGATCCCTGGGCTCACCTGGACCCACATCAGGACTGGAGAAGTCACTGTCAGCCCATCCTCATGAACGTGAACGCCACCTTGAGTCCTGCAAGCGGAACAAGCGAGAATGTGGGGCAGAGCATCGGGCAGGGGCCCAGCATTGGCGGGTCCTAGATACCACCCACAGGACGAGCACCCGCTCCTCCAGGCTTGAGCTCGAGACAGAACAGGCAAGATGCTGGGCAAGACGGAAAGAGAAGGCACGGAAACGACCCAGAAAGCACCAGCAAAAACAAGCCTTCTATGGGAGGGTATGGCTCAGTGGTAGAGCATGTGCTTAGCATGCATGAGGTCCTGGGTTCAATCCCCAGTACCTCCATTAAAATAAATAAATTAATAAACCTCATTACCCCCCACCAAAATAAAAACTAATCAATTAAAATAAAAAAAAAAGCCTTCTCAGTATAAGGGGTTCGCCCTGCAAGGCAGGCACAGTGTCACTTAGTGCAGTGGCCATAAAGGGACAGAAAGTTTCAGGCTGGATGAGAAGCCCTCCCCAGTGCACTGAGTTTGGAGAGGTAGAGGGGGTGGGGCACACGGAGGGCTGCACCTGTGGGAAAAGTTCTTGGCTATCAGACCAGGGAGTCCCTGGATTGCCCAGAACCCTGGCTCTCTTCACCACCACAAGACGCTCGTGCAAAGAGCTGCTTTGATAAAATCCAATCCTTTCAACTATGAGTTTAAAAAGAACAGGCTCAGACTCCATATCAAGGCATTACCAGAGGTGGGTATAGCTCAGTGGTAAAGCACATGCGTAGCATGCACAAGGTCCTGGGTTCCATCCCCAGTACCTCCATTTAATAGATGAATAAGTAGAAATTACTTTTTAAAAAAAGACACTATTAAACAAGATTATACTGTATATAGCACAGGGAAATATGTACAAGATCTTATGGTAGCTCACAGAGGAAAAAATGTGACAAAGAATATATATATGTACATGTATCATTGAAAAATTGGGCTCTACACTGGAATTTGGCACAACGTTGTAAAATTATTATAAATCAATAAAAAATGTTAAAAAAAAAAAAGACACTATTAGATAACCACATGATCCAGCTGTCCTATTCCTAAATATCTAGCCAAGAGAAATGAAAGTGTAAATCCATGGAAAGACGTGTACACAAATGATCATGGCAGCCTTTTTTGTAATAACAAAAAGCTGCAGATAACTTAGGTGTCCCTAAGCTGGTGAACAGTTAAGTTGAAGCACACAGGTGTCATAGAGTACCACAGAGCAGTAAAAAAAAAAAAACTAACTATTGATGCGCACACCAACATGGGTCGGGACTCTCAGATGATGGTGCTGAGAGAAGGAAGCCAGGCACAAAAGAGTTCATATTACACGATCCATTTGTATAACATGCTAGAAAATGTAAATCCACCTCTCTGATCTGCTTCAGATCCCCAGTCCAGCGGGGAGGAAGGAACAGACTGTAAAGGGAAACAAGAATCTTCTGTAGGGGGTGGTGTAAACAGTCCGTCTCTTGACCGCGGTGGTAGTTTCACAGGTATAGGTCTGCCTCTGGCAAAATGCAGTCAACTCAATTGTGTGTTTTAACAGATGCCTCTTTGTGTACTTAAATTATACTCAATCATGCTGATTAAAAAAAAAAAATACCATCACGAAAAAGGTAAAAAAGAGCAGCAAACTGTCCTATAGACAGTAAAACTCACTGGAAAAAAATGCAAAACAGTTGAAAATTGTAACCAAACATCCCACCAGCTGTTTAACAACTGAAAACTGGCAATTGCTGCTAAGAAAGAAGATTAGAGCTACCCCATATCCCTGAAAGCGCCAGGTCCAAATGGTTTCACAGAAAAAGTCTACCGAAGCTTTAGAGAACAAATGTTTCAAATACTATTTAAATTGTTCCAGAGTGCCTCAGGGAAGGAAAATTTTCTGATTCTTCTTATGAAGTAAATATAAAATGAACACCAAAACCTAATACTGTACCAAAAGTACAAGCAACAGAAGGAAAAAAAAAAAAAGATTAATTAGACCTTATCAAAATTAAAAACTTTTACCTCAAAGGACATTCAAGAAAGTGAAAAGACAACTCACAGAAAAGGAGGAAAATTTTGAATCACTTATATGTGGAATCTAAAAAAAAAGGACACAAATGAACTTACCTACAAGACAGAAACAGACTCACAGATACAGAGGAAAAAACCTATGGTTACCAGTGGGTCAAGGGGCTGGGAAGGGATAAATTGAGAGTTTGAAATTTGCACCTCTTGGGAAGTGACAGAAAGATTAGCTATCTTGATTGTGGTTTCATTGGTGTAGACAGCTATCAAAATTCATCAAATTGTATATTTGAAATGTGCAGTTTACTGTACAGGAACCATAACACAATAAAGGTGATTTAAAAAAAGGAAAAATTTTGAAATCATGTATCTGATGAGAGGCTTGTGTCTAGAATATATTAAGAACTTGACACAGCTCAATAATAAAAAGAAAATACAGTTTAAAAATGGGCAAAAGACCTGAATAGATATTTTTCCAAAGAGGTTATACAACTGGCCAAACATAGTCAACTTCCTTAATCTGAGAAAGATACAAATCAAAACCACACTGAAAACAAACAACAAAAAAAACCCCACAATGAGATGCAATGTCACATCCACTAAGATAGCTACAATCTATAATCAAAAGATAGTTAAAAAAAACAAATGTTGGCTAGGACATGGAGAAACCTGCACCCTCACATACCACTGGTGGGAGCGTAAAATGGAAGCACTCTTTTGGAAAAAGAACTGTCAAATGTTGAACTTGGAGTTACCATGTGACTCAGCAATTCCACTCCTGGGTATATACCGAATAGAAATGAAAACACATCCGTACAAAAATGTGTACACTGCATTAGTCTGCTGGGGAGCTTGAACAACGGGCATTTATTTCCTCACGTTTCTGGAGGCTGGAAGTCCACGGTCAAGGTGCTGGAAAATTCTGGTGAGAGCTCTCTTCCTGGCTGCCTCCCCACCGTGACCTTGGTGTGCACACGGGGAGAGAGATCTGGTGTCTCTTCTTCTGTGCCTGAGGACACCAGTCCTGTTGGATGAAGGCCCCACCTCTATGACTTCATTTAACCCTGATGACCTCCCAAAGGCCCCATCTCCCAGTAGAGTCACACTGGGGGTCAGGGCTTCGACATGCGATTTGGGGTAGGGGGTGGGTGGACACAGTCCAGTCTATAACAAACATGTCTGTTCATGGCAAGATTATTCATAATAGCCATGAAGCAGAACAATCCAAGTATACAGCAACTGATGAAGGGAGAAATGAAATGCAGTATTATCCACACAATGGAGTATTACGGAACTTATTTAGAAAAAGGAATGAAGTACCGATACATACAACAACGTGGAAGAATTTTGAAAACACGACACTAAATGAAAGAAACTTATCAAAGCACACCACATATTATACATATATGAAATGCCCAGAATAGGCAAATCTATAGAGCAGATTTTGGTTGCCAGGGCTGGGGGAGGGGGAATATGGAGTGACTGCTATTGGATACGTGGCTTCTTTTTGAGGTGATGAAAAGGTTCTAAAATCAGAGCAGTAATGGTTACACAGTTCTGTGAAAATATTAAAAGCCACTGAATTGTACATTTTATTTTACTTTTAAGTCAACTCCCCAGATATACCTTTCTTTTTTTGGGAGGGGTGTTGGTGGGGAGGTAATTAGGTTGATTTATTTGTTTATTTATTTGTTTAATGGAGGTACTGGGGATTGAACCCAGGACCTCATGCATGCTAAACACACATTCTACCACTGAGCTATACCCTCTCTCAAATTGTATATTTTAAAAGAGTGAATTTTATGGTATGTGAATAATATCCCAATAGAGTTTTTAATTATTTGTTTAAAGATACGATTTGGGGAAAAAACATCTGTATTAGTAAAGGAAAAAACAAAATTTCCAGGGCTCAACACAGCTGAAGTCTATTTCTTGCTCATTTAAAGGGACAGAAATTTAGCATATAATAAAGCTAGTGCCTCAAATCAGTGAGGCAAAGATGGAGTTCTAAAATAAAAAGCATTAAAACAACTGGAGAGTCACCTGGAAAAAAACTGAAGTTGGATACAAACGTCATGCCCTGTACCTAAACTCCAAACATTTTTATGTAAGAAAACTAAAATCTTATAAGAACTAGAGCAAAATCTCTAGGTGAACTCCTTCATAACCTTAGAGTGAGGATACCTTTTAAACTATGAGGGAAAATCAAGAAGCAACAGAAGAAGAGATTGAGGAATTCAATGACATAAAAAACAAAAGCTCTAAACAAGTTTAGACTGTACAGCACAGGGAACTATATTCAATATCTCGTAGTTACCTATGGTGAAAAAGAATATGAAAATGAATATATGTATGTTCATGTATGATATGACTAAAGCATTGTGCTGTACACCAGGAATTGACACAACATTGTAAACTGACTATATTTCAATTAAAATTATATATATATACGTCAAAAAAAAAAAAAAACAAAAAACCCCAAAGCTCAAGTCTGCCAACAACAGCAACAACCTACAAACAAGTCAAAACCACACAAAAACCTGAGGAAGATATTTGCAATTCACTTAACAACAAAGAGAGATAATTCCTCTAATATATAAAGAGCTCCTAGAAATTGATTTTTTTAAAATAACCAATTGAACAGAAAATGGGAAAAGGCAAGAAAACCAGCTTCACAGAAAAAAAAAAGTAATCCTTCAACATATGAAAAAAAATGCTCAGCTTCATTCAAAATAAGAGGGCGGCAAAGGACACCTACAAGGAGATACTGCTTTTTCACCTCTCTAGAAAAGAGTCAAAAACTCTTACGACCACAGTGAAGAGGCAGGGCTGTGGGAGAGAGGTACTCTTGTGTGTCTTTGGTGAGGCGCAATTAATACGATCCCTATTGGGGGGCAGTGTGGCCACAACTTCCAAAATATAAACCTATAAATCATACAGCTCAAAATATATATCAACAATAGGATTGTTAAAGTATTAACTTACAGATAAACTGGCACATGTCTATAATGGAAAAGTAAGGTAATTCACATCATTTTTCACTGCAAACAACCCAGTGTCCTTCAGTAGGAGATGGTACGTCTATCCAAAAGAGAACACAGAAGCCCCATGTACTGACATGGTGATTGTGAAATCAATAAACCACGGTACAGAATGGTATACACGGTGTGCTTCGGTTACATACCAGAAAGGGAGAAAGTAAGACTTTTCATATCTGCTTACACTTTGATACAAAACACTGGAAAGATGCACTAGAGAAATTATCTGTAGGGAAAGGCAGGTCACGGAGGGATTCAGACTTTTCCTTGTATGCCTTTTGTTTCTTTGAATTACCTACCAAGTACGTATAATGCCTAGTCATAAAATAAAATATTCTTATTAAAATAACCACTTTGGAAAAGAATTTGGTAATTTCTTAAAAAGTTAAACATGTACCGATCATACAACCCAGCCAAACCACTCCTGGGAAATGAAAGCTTCTATCAACATGAAGACTTGTACGTGAATTTCATAACCTCTTCAGTGACAATAATAACAAATTGGAAAAAACCCCAAAGGTCCCTTATCAGGTGAATGGATAATCCAGTTGTGGCCCACTCCCACAGTGGAGTACTGCTCGGCAATAAAAACAACAGGTGATACACATAACGAGGATGAACCTCAAAATGTTTATGGTGAGTTAAAAAAGCCAGATTTAAAAAAAAAGTGTATAATTATGATTCCCTTTACATAAAATTCTAGAAAGTGTAATTTATAGTGACAGAAAACATGTCAGTGGTTGCCAGCAGGCAGGGGTGGGGAAGGGAAGAGGGATGGATTGCAAAGGGGGATGTGGAAACCCTAGGGGGTTGGGAATGTTCATTATCTTGATTTGGGTGATGGTTGAATACGTACGTCAAAACTTATCAAACTGTACAATTTATATACGTGTGGAGTTTAGTGTACATCACTAATAAATAAACAAGTAAAACTTAAATAAAATTATAAAAAAAAAAAAACAACAATACATAGAAAGCGACCTGGGGTGAGGAAGGAGTGAACTAGCTCTGTTTGCATCTGGTTTAAAAAACTGTAAAACTAACTGAGTCAAAAAAGCAATCCTGTATTTTGGTTACGAATCCTTTTTTTCTTTTTTTCAAAGATACCTAATAGAGAGAACCGACGAACCCACTGAATGAAAAAGAGTGGGGGAAGGGGAATTTAAAAATATAAAAGACTAGAAATCATATGAGGTATGTTTTCAAAACACAATGGAATTAAACTAGAAATCAACAACTGAAAAACAGCTGGAAATTGTGGAGATTAATCAAGGGGCTTCTAAAGAACATATGAGTCAAAGAAGCATCAGAAATTTTAAAATATTTTGAGCTAATTAAAAATGAAAATACAACCTATCAAAATTTGTGGGAGGCAGCAAAAGCAGTGCTTTGACAGAAATTTACAGCATTAAATGCATATTTTGGCAAAGAAGAGCTAAAATCAATAATCTAAGTTTCCACCTCAGGGAACTAGAGAACGACTATTTTAAGTAGAAAGGAAAAAGAAGAGAAATGATAAAAATGAGAGCCCGCGTCAATGAAGATGAAAATAAAAAAGCAAAAGAGAGAATCAATGAAACCCAAAGCCGATTCTTTGTAAAGATCAATAAAATTGATACGCCTCTAATCAAGGCTAATCAAGGAAAAGAGAGAGAGAGGACACAAATTACCAACATCAGAAGGATCATCACTACTGATCCCACGGCCATCAAAGGACAATACAGGAATACTATGAACACCCTGATGGCCACAAAGTTGATAGGTTAGATGAAATGGACCAATTCCTTGCAAGACACAAACTACCAAAACACGAACACAGGTGGCCTGACGTAATACAAAACATGGAAGCAAAGAGGCTCCCAACCTCAGCTCGAAGGAGAGACGTCAGCTGGGGGAGAAAGAGGTGGCAGCCCAAGGTAATGGGGAGTGAGAGGCACATGAAGGGTCACTGGGAAGGCTTCAGAGAGGAAGTGACACCTAGAACAGACATGCAACAGACTTGCACCAGGACCTCTCAAAACCAACAAGTCCACAGCTGCTATGGACTGCATTGCACCCACTCCCCCGCCAAAATTCACATGTTGAAGCCCTAAGCTCCAGCACTTCAGAATGTGACTGTATATGGAGACAGGGCCTTTAAAGAGGTAATTAAGTCCCAATGAAGTCATTAGAGTGGGCCCTAATCCAGGGTGACTGGTGTCCTTATAAAAGGAGGTTAGGACACACATAACAAGACTGAGAGACACCAGGGGTGTACTTGCGCGGAGGGACGACCACGTGACAGACAGCAAGAAGCAGCTTTCTCCTGGAAACCAAGGAGAGAGGCCTTAGAGGAAACCAGCGCTCCCAGCACCTTGAACTTGGATCTCGGGGCTCCAGAACTATGATAAAATAGATTTCTGTTATTTAAACCACCCAGTCTGTGGTACTTTGTACTGGCAAAGTAATACAAAAGTTAAATTCATCATCTTTCTCCTTGAAACCAATTCTCTTTCACCCCAAAGGCCAGCCAGTAATCTCACCTTCAGATCTCACATTCAGCTCTGCACCAAGACCTGTCAGTTTCACCATCCAGCTCTCTCTCCTCCAATCAACATCATTTCTCATCCATATGATCTTGAAAAACCTCAGTGGTTTCCCAACATGTACTCTGGCCATATCCTATCTGCTTTCCCACTGCACCCAGAGAGATCTTTTCAAAGGACAAATACAATCATATCACACACCACCCCTTCCATCCCTGTGGCCCATCAGTGGGTGACCATAGCTTTCAGGATAAAGACAAACTATACCATGGCCCGGCCCAGCATCTACCTCCCTCTCTGCTCCCCAGCCACACTGGCATTCTTCAATTCCATGAATGAGCAGTGCTCTTTCTTGCCACAGGGCCTTTGCACATGCTGTTTCCCTTGCCTGGAATGCACTCTACAGTCTATCACTTGGCTAACCCCATTCATTCAGATCTTGGTTTAAGCACTACTTCTTTAGGGATATTCCCTAACCCACTCTTTCAAGTCTTGGTTTAATTTCTTTATAATGTGTACTTGAAGAAGTAAGTTTCTTTTCTTCAATGGCCTTCTCTGAGTTTACAACCAAACATTCTGATTGATATCACTCTCTCCTACTCAATGGGAAGCTCTGGGAGAGCAAGGAACATGCCTCCTTTTGTTCACTATCAAAGCCCAGCACCCAGCACAGTGCCTGGCACAGAGTAAGTCTCAACTGATACCTACTGCAGAGAGGAAGCAATGAGTGGAACTGGAAAGAAATGCAGGAGAGCACATTCCAGGCATAGAAGATGCTGAGAGATCTACCAAGACCACTCCTCCTGACGTTTGATGAAGCCAGAATAGTGTAAAAAGCTCCATGGTAGAGCCATGCTTAGCATGCAAGAGGTCCTGGGTTCAGTCCCCAGTACCTCCAAAAAAAAAAAAAAAAGGTTGAGAGAGGACTCCAAAACCAACCCCCACACACAGATGCACATTAAGTACCTACCCAAATTCTAGAAGGTCTCTGTCAAAATGTACACTGTCCTCATAGAAGACATTCAGCTCTGCATCAACAGCAACCACTTTGACCTGGAAGGCATTTAAAAAAATAATGCATAAATTTCTCCCCCTTTCTACACTGGTACAGGGATATGAGCATCACCAAATGAAGCCCAGCCCCCTAGAGGTGGTTTACAGACATCCTTGAAGGCTGGGGTGCATCACAGTAACCATGGCAACAGAGGCCTCATCTGGAGACATATCCAAAGACATAGTAAAATGAAGAAGCTGAGGCCAAGTAGAAACACACATGTAGCTCAGGGAATTTTTGCCCTCCAAACACCCAAAGTCAACACCCTCTAGAGGCAGATGTTCATAGATAAGCTTGTTCCTGCGCCAGATAAGCTTGTGGGGGGAGTGAATGGGAGGCAGGGTTTGGAGATGTTTCTGGGGGTCCATGCCTGCAGGGATCTGAGAGACCAGGCAAGATCCCTCGGTTGTACTTGTAGGCCATGATCATGGACCACAGACACATGTCCTAGTGGAGCAGATCTCCAAACTCAAGGGTACAACTTTTTTCCTAGGCAGATGGGGAAACTGAGGTCTAGCAAGGCAATCTGACTTATCCAAGGTCCCACATGACTTTCTGGTCAGGGATTAATTGGCCACAGCCTTGCTGGTCCTCTAACCCATTTGAGGATTGGGGTTTGACTGCAACTACGTTGGTTTCCCAAGTTGAGGAGAAAGAGCCGCTTAGCACTCCAGGCCCAGTTTGAGGGCAGCTTTTGCCCGTCTTTGGGGCCCTCAGAGCAGCAAAGGCAGTCCTCTGGCCAGCAATGACAGGCACGTGGACCCGGGCACGAGGCTGCCAACCACGGGCTGTAACGGGGTGGAACAAAGTTCATATGTACACTGGTGCCCGTTTCACTCAAAAAAAAAAAAAAAAAAAAAAGGTTCAATCGGTGATCTGGTTCCAGGTCACTGGTTATGCCTGTGTGTCTGCCTGTCCGTCTGGTCCTGTCTTACATAGCTGAGTTCGTTTGGCTCCCCGTCACTCTGCCCAGAACAGCGCGCGAGCCCTTCGGGTCCCCGGGCACGTCCCCGCCACGTGCCCGCGGGGTCCCGCTGAGGGGAGGCGGCGATGGCGAAGGGGACGCCGTTTCCGGGAGGGCCGGGGTCCAGGCAGGCGCGGCGCGCGGGCAGGGGCGCCGGGTTCCCGGGAAGCCCGAGAGGGAGGCGCGCCCGCGGCGCGGCCCAGGGTTCCGGGCGTCCGGGTCCCGGTCGGCCCGCCCGCCGTCGGCGAGGAGGCCGCCCCGCCCGCCCTGCCCAGGGCCCGAGCGGATACCTGCTGCGTGCTGAAGTCCCAGCCCAGGCAGCAGCGGCGAGCGGCGGGCTCGGCCATGGCCCCTGAGGCTCCAGCAGCCCCTCTATCCGTCAGTCCTTCCCGCGGCCAGACTGTGGCGGAGCTTCAACCGGCCCGCCCCTTGCCCCGCCCCTTGCCCCGCCCGGCCGGACTCCCGGACCCGGGTTTTCCAGATTCTTTGCGCTCTGGCGCCGCCTGGCGGACGGGGCGGGGACTCCGCCTGCGCAGCGGGCTCCCTCCAACCCCATACCACCCGACCTCCCATGCAAATACGCTCCTTGCACAGACCCGGCCCTAAAGCGGCCAACCTTCCCTCGGAGGACTTCCTGGCCAGAGGATTCAACTTTAAGACGGCTTGTTTCTGCCTATCTGGTGGCCCTGGGCCTGAGGACCTCCATGGCCGTCTCTCAGGTACTGGAGCAGCTGTCCACTTATGGTGGTTACAGGGAAATATGCCCTGGGATTGGAGGCACTGGGCTCCAGCAGGCCCTGTCCTGATCCAGCGGATTTGAGTAACTCCCAGCTGCGCCATGTGCCACATCCCACCAATGTATTTAAAGTCAGAGCTCTTGAGCCGCCTCTTCCCCTACACTCCCTTCCAACAGGGCTCATTCATTCCTGCTGCCATCTAGTACTGATGGGCCAATGGTGAAGGGGGATGAGAATCAAAATCAGACCCACTCCCTTTCTTCCTAGAGCTGAAGACACCTTCCCCTACCCTCATTCCACCTAATGGGTCCTTGTCCCAGAAGCCCTCCCAACCCCAGCCAGGTGAGATGCTCCTCCCAGGAGCTCCCAGCCCAGCAGAGCCCTTCATGCACTGGTCTGATTACTTATCTCTCTTTTGCTGAACTTGTTGCTTGGAGCCTGTGGGAGGGAATTTGGCCGTGGGGGGGGTGGGGGTGGGGGGGTGGGTTAGGGGGTTATATCCAAGAGTACGGTTTATTCTGTGTGCATAACAAGTTTGATGCGGGTGCGGATTACGCCTGAGGACGGTGGTGCTGGTCCTCACTCCCACCTGGAATGCACAAGAGTACCTCTCTCCCCACATAGTACCTACACATACTACCTGGCCTTTCCATCCTTTTCGTTTTTGCCAGTGTAATAGGTGAGGAGTGGCTTCTTGTTATTATTTTAATGTGCATTTCTCTCATTACTGATGAATTGGAGCATCTCTTCATATACACTCATTCCCATTCAGTGAATTCCTTGCTTATATCGTCTGCCCATTTTTCAGTTGGAAATTTTTATGGATTTGCAAGAGTTTCTTATACTTCAGGATATAAGTTCCCTCCCCGTTTTAGATGTTGCAAATATCTTCTCCCAATATTATCACTTATCTGCTAACTCTATCCATCTTGCCCTTTATGGACAGGAAATCTTTAATTTGAATATAATAAAATCCACCCATTTTCCTCCTTATTGGCTACGCTATTTGATCTTGTTTAAGAAGTGTTTCCTGGGGGAGAGGGTATAGCTCAGTGGTAGAGCGCATGCTTAGCATGCATAAGGTCCTGGGTTCAATCCCCAGTACCTCCATTAAAATAAATAAGTAAATAAACAAACCTAATTTCTTCCCCTCCATAAAAAAAAAAAGAGTTTAAAGAAGTGTTTACACCTCATAGACAGAGAAAACAAACTTATGGTTACCAAAGGGGAAAAGGGGGACAGAATAAATTGGGAATTTGGGATTAACAGATACATACTACTACATATAAAATAGGTAAACAAGGACCTACTGTAGAGCACAGGGAACTATATTCAATATCTTGTAATAATCTGTAAAGGAAAAGAATCTGAAAAAATATATATATAAGAATATATATGTGTGTGTAACTGAATCACTTTGCCGTACACCAGAAACTAAACACAAAGTTGTAAATCAACTAAACTTACAATTAAAAAAAAATTGGTGCAGCCATTAATGGAAAACAGTATGGAGATTCCTCAAAAAACTAAAAATAAACTTATCATTTCATCCAGCAATCCCACTTCTGGGTATATATCCAGAGGGAACTCTAATCCGAAAAGATACATGCATCCCAATGTTCACAGCAGCACCACATACAATAGCCAAGACATGGAAGCCACGACAGATGACTGGATAAAGAAGTTGTGATATATTTAAACAATGGAATACTACTCAGCCATAAAAAGAATAAAATAATGCCATTTGCAGCAACATGGATGGACCTGGAGAATGTCATTCTAAGTGAAGTAAGCCAGAAAGAGGAAGAAAAATACCATAGGTATCACTCATATGTTGAATCTAGAGAAAAAGAAAAGAAAAAGAAAGGACACTATGAACTCATCTACAAAACAGAAGCAGACTTGCAGACATAGTAAACAATCTTCTGGTTACCAGGGAAAGGGGGTGGAAAGGGATAAATTTGAGAGTTTGAGATTTACAAACGTTAGCCACTATATATAAAAATAGATTTTTTTAAGTTTCTTCTTTATGGCACACAGGGAACTATGTTCAATATTTTGTAATAACTTTTAATGAAAAAGAATATGAAAATAAAATGTATATATACACGCATGATATTGTGGGACATTGTGCTGTACACCAGAAACTGACACATTGTAACTGACAGTACTTCAATAAAATAAAATAAATAAAAGACGTGTTTCCCCGCTCCCAGGCCACAAAACTATTTTCTCCAAAGATACTAGCTTACATTTTCTTCTTTTGGCAAGGTATTTGAGTCATCGAGATTTATTTGAATCTAGGTGTTTGTCAGCTGAATATATTACATCCTAACACAGAAGTGAGTGAAAATGAATCCATTCAAGGGTAAGCACTAGATGTAAGCTTTTCAGAGAAAGAACTTTTCATTTAGTAAGTACAATAATGAAAACTTATTATAAAATAGGAAAACAGAGACAAACATACATCCAGTCCCTATACTCTGGTCACCAATGAAACAACACTAGGATCTCTCTTGATTCTTTGAAGTTTGCAGCCACAGCATGGATTTTTCTCAAAGTGAGCCTTTCTCTTTGAGAAAAATCCTGAAGAAGTGCTTTCTTCATAAAGAGGAGTTCCTCTTTTTAAAATTTTAAAGTTAAAAGTTTTAAAATTCCAACATAGTTTATTCTGTTTGTGTGAAAGTAGCAGACTAGTTGTTTTATCCAAATCACTTAAAGCTGTGTTCATTAGTCCTGAAAACTACTGAAACCATTCAGGCTTGCATATATTCTTCTAAATGAGTAGTTTTAAGAGTGGAAAGTTAGCAGTATACTGGTAGCTTTAATTCCTAGCCCTTTCACTTCTAAGGCAAAGATAAAAATCACTGAATCAAAAATAATCAGAAATTGGGAAATGAAATAGACAAATCAATTATAATTCAGATTCACTAATTTATTCTATCTGAAATTTTATAGATTTCTTCTTGAGATATGTTAGAAGTTAAATAATTCTCTCCATTCTATCTCAAAGGTAGTACAAATTTTTTGTAAGATCAGTTGGAAGCTGTTTTGAGTGAAAATCAATGTTTTGAACTATAGCCCCTGGCAGGGCCAACATCACACAAATCTGTTTGTCCAAGTTTGACGGTGAGGTGTGGGTCCTGCCTCCAGTTAAATAACTCTTGCAGCTGAGATTCAGATTTTTTTTCAAGCTGATTTTATGTTTATGTCTGCAAAAAGTTTCATGGACTGACTTGGATGTTTAAGTAGATTCTAAAGACCTCTGAGGAGAAAAGCACTTACTTTTACCAGAATGTGAACATGCCTGCTGTTTCTACATTTGTAGTCACCTCAGAAGCAAAAAAAAAAAAAAAAAAAAAAAAATTTGTAATTGATACAGAATTTTTTTAAATTGAAGTATAGTTGATTTACAACGTTGTGTTAGTTTCTGGTGTACAGCATAGTGATTCAGTCATATATATATATATATAATACATGTATATATATGCATACATATTCTTTTTCACATTTTTTCATTATAGGTTATTACAAGATATTGAATATAGTCCCCTCTGCTATAAAGTAGGACCTTGTTGTTTATTTATTTTATAAATAGTAGTTTGTATCTGCTGATCCCAAACCCCTAATTCGTCCCTCCCCACTTAGAAGCAAAGTTGATTTAGGAAAATTAAGTGTTGGTGTGGGTATCTTGCATTTTTTTGGTTTCACTGCATTCATCCCCTGGGATCTGACTTTCCCCTACTCCACAAGTGGTTAGAGCAGATGATTAAACCCTGGTGTTCTTTATACATGGAAGGAAGGTCTGGAAAGATATATGTCAAGCTATTAAAGACTACCTCTCAGAGTAGGATTTAGAAACTGGTGGTCAGGGGGTGACTTTTGCATCTGTACTGCTGAACTTTAAACTTTTGGACTAAAAGAATAAAGAAAAAAAAAGACACGCAAACAAAATAGTAATAAGGGGGTGGCTCTCAAGCTACTTAGGACTTTTAAATCATTCTCTTAATTAGGGGGTCAAAGAGGAAATCAAAATACAACACGCTGTTTAGAAAGCAGGAAAATGGAAACATCCGTATCGGAACTTTGGGGATACACATAATCAAAGGTAGATGCATATTCTTGAACGCTTTTATTACAGACTGAAAGTAATGAACTAACCCCATGTAGTGAGTAGAACTGTATGCCCCCAAAATATATGCTCAAGGTCTACCTCCCAGTGCCTGTGAGTGTGACCTTATTTGGAAATAAGGTCTTTGCAGATGTAGTTAAATTTAAATGACATCATACTGGATTAGGATGGGCCCTAATCCGATGACTGGTATTCTTATAAAAGGAGGGAAGTTTAGACACATGCACAGATGCATGCCAAGGGACTGCCGGCAACCACCAGAAGCTGGAAGAGGTACAGAAGGATTCCTCCCTAGATCCTGCGGAGGGGGCACTGACCCTGCCATAATCTTGATTTTGAATTGTAGCCTCCAGAACTCTGAAAGAGTAAATTTCTGTTTGAAACAACTCCATTTATGGTACTTTTTTCAGCAGTCCTAGGAAGCTAACATCCGCCATAATTCAGGAGTTTAGGGATAAAAAAGAAAAAAAAGAAAAGAAAATACGAGGTTGCAGGAAAGCAAAAAGGAAGGGAAAAAAGACAAAAGCAATGAGAGAACAGTGAAACACAAAAATGAGAAATAATCCAAGAGCTAATCTTTGAAGCCAGAGAAAAAGACAAACCTCTTGAGGAAAAAAAAAATGAAATAAGAAATTAAAGAAACAACAAACAAAAGCAAACAACTCACCCCCTCCCCCCCACCACCAAAATCCCTCATCAAACTACACACACACAAAGAAATAAAACCACAGCACTGAACCAGGCCCTGTTCTCACAGCACTCAGGCCTCACTCAGCACAAGCCAGGTCTTCAGAGGGGACAAGGACAGCTGCTGGCCTCCAGAAGGGCTGCAAAATCCAATCTCAAGTGATTTGCTTTATTTATTTTTGGAGGTGGTGCTGGGGATTGAACTCAGGACCTCTTGCATACTAAGCCAGCACTCCATCATTCGAGATATACCCTCCCTGCTCCAGCCCCTGCCCGGGTGTGTGTTTTAATCAAGGCTTTGCAAGTCTCCTAAATTAGTTCAGAAGTATTTTCTCTTCCACTATCTCCTAAAAAAAAGTGTATAAGTTTGGATTTTACATTCCTTGACTAGTGGAACTTACCATTTTTCCTTTTTCCTTAAAAAATACTTTTAAATGTTTCTCCTCTTTGGAAATTAATATCTTTGTAAACATTATGCACATATATATATTAAATTTCAAAGCACAGAAAAATACAAATAAGAATTGTAAATATTTTCTTAAAATCTTCTGTTCAGTGGAAGTTACTCAACATGTTGATGAACTTCCCTCGATGTCTAAATAAATGTCTGAATTTTACATAACTGATTATGAATGAAGCTCCATAAGCCGGTAACTTCTCTAAACATTATGTCACTTACGTTACAGACATCTTTTCACATCAGTAAATACATAGCTTTATCATAAACTGAACCTTTTGAGGAACCTCCTTCTCCTTTAATTCTTAATATTGTTCATTTGTACCTTCTCTTTTTTAAAAGAATTAGTATTGGCAGAGGATTTTCCATTTGTTTGTTTTCTATTTCATTCATCTCTATCATTTCATTCTTTGTATATTTGATAGGCACATTTAGGTATTACATTTCTAACTTCTGAAGTTGAGACACCTAGCTCATTAATCTTCAGCTTTCCTTTTTCTTAAATCAAGGTACTGAGGATGGAAACCAGGACCTTGTGCGTGCTGGGCACGTGCTCTACCACTGAGCTACCCCCTCCCCTTAATTTCCTTCTTTCTTGCCATAAGCATTAAGACTCCAGGTTTTCCTCTTAGGGTCGTTTTAGCTGTAATCGACAAGTTTTGACACACAATCTTTTAATTATCATTTAGCACTACATAGTTTCTAATTTCTGTTGTGATTTCTCCTTAGACTCAGAGTTATTTAGAAATATTTTAAAATTTCCCCAGGAGGGAAAGATGTTACCTTTCCCTTTCTGTTACTGAAATGTAACTCGGTGAATCTCAGACTTCAGCATGCATCAGAGTTGCCCGGAGGGCAGAGCCCCGCCGAGTTTCTAATTCAGTAGGTCTGATTCGGTATGTAATGTCTATCTGCATTATAGTAGCCACCAGCCAATTTTGACCCAGCCATCTCAAGTCCAACATGGTACCTCTTTATTGGAATGAGTCACACCCTATCACCCCGAGAAGGGGCCATTTCTGGGTCTTGAGGGCTGGCCTCGGAGCAGGACTGACCCTGCCCCGCAAGCTGGACTGGGCCTGGAATTCATGGCCTGGATCCACGGCCCCACATCCAGCCACTCAACTCCAACCCAAGCTCATCTAGGGGCCTGGCCCTCAGTCCTTCTGTCTGTCTAATTCCTCTTCTCTGGACTGGGAAGGCAGGTTGGAGAGAACGTCTCGGTCCATGTTCATCATCATGGCGTTGAGAATGGTGTTCTTCGCCACTTCCTCAGTCACGTCATCACATGATATATCCTCATTCAACATATCCTCGTTCCCGGTCCTCAAGAAGCCAGTGGAGAAAAAGCCATGAGCTGCATGGTTCGGGAACCTGAGAAAAGTGGCTCAGGCCTTGCCTGGCTCTGCATTCCTGAGAGGTGGGGCTTTCCCACGCCCGCGGGTCACCGGCCAAGCTTCAGCATGGGCCCATGAGGGACCCTTGCCCCCAGGATCAGGCCTGTCCCATCTCCGAATCCCAGCCAGACCTTTCACGCTTCTCCATCTTTGGGGCACTGTCCACCACCCTGATCACTAGCATTTACTGAGCACTTACCTTGTACCACTGTGCCAATCACTTTATGTGAGTTTAACCTTCCCAAAAACCCTATGGGAGAGGAACGCTAGACTACATGTCTTTGCCTCAGTTTCCTCACCTGTAAAATGGGGGATAGTGACAGGACCTCCCTTGCATGTGGTGGTTGTTAGGATGAAGTGTGAAAAGGAATGCATATGGAAAGGGCCTGACCCTCGTAAACATTCAATACATGCCAGCTATTTTTATTACTGTGTTACCATTCCATTTTGTAAATGCAGAAACTGAGTCTCAGAGGTATTAGATAACTTCTCTGGGCACATGCTAGGAAGTGTTAGCAGAGATTCAGGCCCTCTGGCTCCAGAGCCCATGTTCTTAACTACTATGCTGTTACCCTGCTGCATGGCACTCCCCATCTCCACAGGATGGGAGCTGGCAGAGACGGTGACAGCATCTAGGAGAGCTGGCGAGACTGCTGTGGACTCAGACCTAGTGTCACGGGCCCTTCTGGCAAAGGGGCAGGGATGGACAGTGCCTGACACGCTCTCACAGCCACGGGCTTGAGAACCAGGCCCCGTTGTGGCCACAGGCCAGAAGCCTCCCACACGTACCTCGTCAGTGGGGGAAAGTGCTCCAGGCTTTCAGGGAGGGGGTGACCTTGGGTTTCTGGCAGCTTGGAACAGAGGGTCAAGGCCACGATGCTTGAGGTGCAGCAGAGGAAGATGGGCAGGATGGGGATGCCCTGGCTGCTGATCATCAGGGACAAGATGTATCCAGCCGCCCAGGCCAGAAACACTAACCCCAGACCTGTTGTTCTGGAAGAGGAGGTAAGATCTTATTTGGGAGGTTTCTTGGGCCCAGAGGCTGAGTAGGGTATAAAAAAGCAGCTCCCCAAAACCTCACACCCTCCTCTTTACCCTGTCCTAGCTCACTGTGCCACGTTGGAGGATATAGTTCTCCACTGATGCAAAGTAGGTAGTAATTTCTTCATGGAATCAAGAGTTGGGGAGGTAAGACCAACACACGCACAGTGTGGGCGTGGGGGGTGGGGGTGGGGAGGAGGATGCTGGGCCATCACCAAGGGCTCCCTGGGAGAAGGGCCTGAACCTCAGAGTGGCCCAGACACATTTCAGGCAGTAGGTGCAAGTCAGAGACTGGAGTCAGACTGCCTCGCCCCACTTCTTCCAGCTGCTTGTCTGACCTTGAGCCAGTACCCTTAGCTCTCTGATTTCATGTCTGAAATAGGGTTAATGATGGTGTTGGGGACTTTTTTGTGACGGTTAAATGGGGTAATCTATGTAACTAGCTGGGCAGGGTGCCTGTCACCAGGTGAGTGACCAGTCTTAGCTGCTGTTTTCATCCTGATACTGCCCCGCCCGCACCATGCCCCCAGGGCCATCACCCCCCAGGCCCCCTACCTGAGGACAGTGGGAAGGAGCTCAGCAGTGTAGATGAGGAACACGGTGACCGAGGCGACCAGGATGAACCCTCCAAGCACGATTATCAAGACCGAGAGGAATTTCAACTCTGTGGCCAGACAAGGTGGCCACCTGAGTTGGGGCCCATCCTCCCTTGGGGCAGGTGGGGGAGGCCTGCCCATTGGCCCTCCCTGGGTCCCTCTCAGAAGGCATCTGAACAGTCCACCCTCACCACCTGGTCAGCTGGTCAGCAGACTCAGGCATTCGGTCAGAGGAGGGTCAGTCTGCTAGAGGCCTAGCCAGGCCAGGAGTTAGTACATCCGCAGTGGGGAAGGTGGTCAGCGGGGTGGGAGGTCTACTAGGACCCCCATGGCCTTTCAGGCCACCATCTACTGTGTTGGACTCAGCTCCCATATCTCTGCCTCCAGGCTGTCTCCTGTCTTCCCCATGTTCACTGAGACGCAGCTTCCCCCACCCCACCGCCTGCTCCTCCTGGGGCACCCACTCAGCCCCAGGCCTGTGCCTTATGTGCTGGGCTGCCTGCTCAGGGCTCTCCCACCTTCCCCTTTGTCCTCTGCAAGCTGGACAAGGGCAAGGGGGCAATGAGTCACTGGAGCCTGAATAGCTAGACATTCCAGGATGCTCAACTTTTGGGAGCCAGATGCGTACACTGGAGGAAGAAGAGAGCCTGGGAAACTCGATTCCTCAGGCATGGGGATGGGGAAGCTGGGAGCCGGACCCGCTGCTCACTGACTGGGAGTCAGGAGCTTCCGTTCCTCTCCTGTCAGCCTCTGCTGGACCAGCCCTGGCCCCGTTCCTGCCTCCCTGCTCTAGGTCTGGCTTCACTTGGCTCTGGGTGAAATTGGAGATCTAATTTGATCTAATCAGGGATTCTATTCCTCGTTTCTCTCACACATTTGAGAGTTTCAAACCTTTCTGCTTGACTCATTATAGGCCCATTAAAAAAAAAAAAACCACCAAACAATAGAAATTTAATAATGGCTTTGTTTTAGCCAGTCAGCACTGCCAATGCCTGGGAGAGGAAGTGTCCAGGTCAAGACACACAAAATTCCAGCCCCCAGGGACAGTGAGGGAGCCTGTGTGGCAGATCCTGGTTGTAGCCTCACCCACTGCGGCCCCAGCAGCTGAGGAGGCTCTCATGGTCTGCAATTCTGACTGGATGAATGAACACTGACATCCTCAGCCCTGCCTTCTAGCCTTGCGACCTGGGGCATGTTAATTGTCCTAGGGTTCTTTGAAATTTTGAAAATATTACCACCACCGGCCCCCATTCTCCCATTCCCTTCCCTAATTTGGAGCTGACAGGGTGCAGGGCACTGTGCTCCTGAGAAGGAATGGCCTCCATGCAAGAATTGTTCCTGAGAGTTTAGCCCAATGTTACACTCAGTCTTCAGTGGGCAGGTGATTTTTTTCCCTGGTGAGGCTACAGTTGAAGGACTACTGGGGTAGCAGTTGAAGGACTACTTTTGCTGCATCTGTTCACATTTAATTATCAGCTCTGACGTGGGTTGGAACCAGGCAGAAGAAGGCTGCCCACTCTCCTGCACAAGGACGATTCCTTGGGACAGCACATCCTCCCCTCCCAGGCCCCCAGGAGCTGCCAGCGCCCTGTCCTGGGACACTCGCCTGCCCACCGTCCTGGAGAGGGCAGGGCTCTGTAGGGCCGTGGGCTGTGGATGCATGAGGCTGACTCCCAGCGTGTTTTGTTGGCTGGACAGGGTAGGAGGCATGCGGGAGGGGCTTTGAGGAAGCCTGGAGGCTGGGGGTTACTGTGGGGGAGCAGGGCGGGGTGGGGGGCTGTACCTGAGGGGAGGATAAGGCTAAGGAAGCACATGAGGGTGCCCTGGAAGAGAGTCAAGGACAGGCTCTGCTTCCTCTTGAACTGCTCGAGGAGAAAGACGCAGCACAGCCGGGCAGGCAACTCCATGAGTCTGGGAATCACTTGGGTGAAGTAGATGTTCACACCCAACTTCCTAATCCTGAAGCTCAACATATGACAGTTGTAACCGACAGCAAACCTGGAATGAAGCCAGAAGAGAGCCGCTCAGAGAGGAAGACACCCTTGCCCCACACGGACAGCCCAGCCGGGGCCAGGGACAGAGACTGAGGCAGAGGAGAGCGCGGCAGGGCGGCAATGGAGGAGAGGAGTAAGCCCAGAGATCTGGATCTGCAGGCCACGCCAAGGTCCTCTGGCCTGGATCCCCTTGCGGCCTGCTGGCGCCCATCGCTTCCTAGACTCCTGGCATGCACACCCAGGGGCAGTCCCCGCCGCCAGCCCTGGGTACTCACCCCACGCTGCACATCACCAAGGTCACCTTGCGGAGGTGCCTGTCGTTACGGAAGTCCAGGATAGAGGAGCTAGTCACCTTTCTAGGCAGCTGGAGCTACGGGACAAGCAGGACCAGCCAGAGGCAGGGCCAAGACCCCAGCTTGCTCCCTACCCTCACAGGACCCACAAGGCACACCAGCCCACCACAGGGCCAGCCCGGCCTCTGGCCTTGCCCTGGCAGGGCTGGATTTTGCTATCACCATTCTCCTCAAGCAGTGGGCTGGGGACACCCCTCTAGGCCGCAGTCCTACCTGAATGGATGAGGGAGAAGAGGCCCTTGCACAGCCCCTGCCCTGGCCCCATTCCAGGCCTGAGTCCTCTTACCTTATCTAGTAGGTTCAAAGGGATGGTCTTCTTGTTCACATCAGCTGCGTAGCACAGCACCTGCTTGGCCTCATACAGCTTCCCTTTCGTCATCAGCCACCGGGGAGACTCTGGGAGAATCCTGCAGGGCCCGCCCTTCTCTTATCCATCACTCCAAGATGCCCTACAGACCCAGGCTGAGCCCATCCCAGCCTCAGCTGTGGCCATCCTGCTCTAGTATGAGGTGACTCAAGTGTTGGAGGCCTTGAACCTCTGCTCCCTGCCTCCCTGCCCCCGGCAGTCAGCCCTTCCCCTGCCCAAGCCACACACAGTACCTGCTGCTGCCCAGTGACACCCTGGCCACTCGCTGCTCTGCATCACAGCTTCCTCCCCTCTCAGCCACCTCTAGGAGCTGTTTTCTGTCTTGGGGGGCACTGTCTTCCATGCCTACACCCTCTATTAAATCCTTATTCTCAGAGTTGAGGATTCTCCTGTTTCTTCTGTCTCTTAATAGCCTGGAAAGTCTAGGAGGCAGGACCCAGGCCTGACCCCAGGGCCCAGCCTCTGCCTGGCTGAACAGAGGTCTCCACTCAGTCCCATCCCTCCCCCTACAGCTCCCATTGCCTGTGACCTCAGAGTAACCTCAGGCCCTCAGTTCTTCCCGAGGCTCCCAGGCTGTCAGACCCACACAGATTAGCACTTAAAACACGTCTTCAGTGCCCTTAGCTACGTCAGGTTGTTCAGTCTGGCCCAAGCCTGGACCCAGGATGATTATTCCCATTTTATTCTCAGTCTCGGGGATTGAGGGCTTGCCCAAGGTCACAGAGGCAGAGCTGGTATGAACCTCAGTCCCCTGCTAAGCACTCTTGACAAAACTACACCATCAGCCCCTCCTGAATTCTTGCAACCCTCTCCCTCTCGCGCCAGCCAGGACTCTGGCTGGTCATGGTAAACACGTGCCCAGGACTCCAGAGATGATGTCATTCCCTCTACCTGTCCCTGCTCCTGCCCCTTCCCCCCAGGGGCCAGCAACCAGTCATCCTGGGATCCCTCTCCACTCTAAGGCTAGAGAAACTGTCCTCAAGAAGGTCAGCTAACTGGGACTTCTTCAAAAAAGTTGGGAGATTGACCACATGCCCACCTAAAAAGGAATGAAATAAGATACCAATTCTCAAGGACAAAAAGGGTGGGAGAGAGTACACAGGGGGAGGGAGTGGAAGAAAGATATAACAAGTGCATGAAGCCTGGGAGTGGAAGAAGTGGGCTGACTGGGTGGGCAAGCAAAGCCCCTGCCACAGAGGAGGACTGTCCTCCCGGGTCCAGAAGACCCTGGATACCCCCGTCCTCAGATGCGGGTAGCTTGCACCGAGCAGAGAGGAGGCTGAGGAAAAAGAGATGCGTCAACAGTGGGAGCAAGGCTGAGGGTCAGGAGGAGAACTGAGGGCAAGTCCCATGATGCTACAAGAGTCCAGCCCTCAGCCCCGAGGGGAGCACAACAGCCTGGGCCAGGCATCTCCCTGGCTTTGTGAATCCCCCTCAGGGAAAAGTCACCTGCCACCTATTCACCCAGTAGTGAACAGTGGTTCTCAAAGTGGGTCAGTGGACCAGCCACATCAGCATCTCCTGGGAACTCGCTGGAAATGCAGATCCTTGGGCCCCACACCCATCCTGCTGAGCCAGAAACTCTGGGAGCATGGCTCCATTCTCGATGTTTTAACAAGTCCTTGGGTGATTCTGATGCTCCAGTCAATTTGTGATCCATTGTCCTAAAGGATTACCAGTCAGACAACCAGCTCCTGCTCACAATTTCCCCCATTAGCTTCTTAGTGACTTGCTCTTTAAATATAAAGGAATGATCCAAGATCACCAGATATTAAAGAAAACCTCCCAAATGAAAGAGTCCAAAATAATGAAGCCCTCCAAAAAATGGACCCCAAAGGACACAGACAGTATAGGGAACAGGAAAGGAAAAAGGAAGAAAAAAAAAATTTTAGTGGGTGGGTATAGTTCAGCAGTCGAGCACATGCTCAGCCTGCACAAAGTACTGGTTTCAATCCCCAGTACCTCTTTTTTTAAAAAATGATAATAATTAATAAATAAACCTAATTACCTCCCCCCACCAAAAAACAAAAACAAAAAAAAAGAAAGTTTTTTAAAAATTTAAAAAAGAAAAAAGAAAACTTTTAACTTGTAGCCTCAGAAACATTTGAGAATATTTTGCAGTTTTATCTTCATAAAACAAGCTCCAATGTTATATGAAATTTTTTGTCCTGGAATTTCAGCTGAAGTCCTAAAGCTGGTAAGAATGGCTGGGAACCTCACATTCTTAAGAGAGACATTACCACATTCAGGACAGGACTTACTAAAAAAAATGCGAAACAGCCCAGCAGCCACTTCCCCAGCCACTTAGAAAAGACTGGAAATTTCCTGTTTATGAAAGTGGAGGGGTCTTGAATCTCATCCCCTCCCCATGTTACTCATCTACTCAAGCCTGGTGAAGGGGACTGTCTCCAAGAACGGGAGCTTATCTTTCCTTTCCCTGCTGGAGCTGGCTGACTCAGAAAGCCGTGGGCCTGCCCTGGTACTCCAGACAGAAGAGTTTCTGGGAGAGTTCCTATGTGTCTCCTGAAGTTGGAGGACTTACACAAACCCAGAGACTGGGGCCCCTCTCTCTCACCTGGGCATGGTCAGGCAGGAGGTTGGTGGGAGCCATCCAGCGGTAGCCTGGGCGGGTGGGAGGTCAATGAGATTTAGCCAAGTGGACCCTGATGTCTTGAAGGCACCCCATGTGCTAGGGTGAGAAGACCTCTGCAGAAAAAGGCTGTGGGGTGAACTGCTAGGGACAAGAGCCAGGGGAGGTCACAGGGACAGTGCCTGGAGCATTCAGAAATGCCAACGTGCCAAAGACCCACAGACAGGCTCCCGAGGCATTCAAACATCTGCCCGGTGGAAGATGCTGACCATCGATACCACATCTTTTGTCTCTTTTCTCTGATGCTTAGAACCTGGAAGATCAGAGCAGGAAGATAGAGGAAGAGCAAAGGTCAGAACAGACTTCAAGCTCTCTGGCCACTAGGCTGAGCTAGATAGCCACCATGGAGAAGCTGTGAACTGGACAGAAGACCAAGTTTGAAACTGGACAGGACTGGATTTTTTAATGACTGCAAGTGAATCTTAATTATCAAAATGAGGCTTCTTCTCACAACCAAGAATGGCCAGAAAGAGATGGAACTGGCCCAAGATACTGTCACGTGTCAGGGAAGGAACAGCTGACAGGACATGTCTGAAGGTAGCGGCTGAAAGCAAATGTTCAACAACCTGTCTGCTCGTAGTGTATAGAATTATGTAGCAGCCACCGGAAGAAAGAGCTAACAGAGTTGAGCAGGATGGCCTCCGGCAGAAGGATCTGATGGCTGAGGGGAACTGAAATTGTTGACTTATTTTTCATCGCAAATCTTTCAGTACTACTTAACTTTTAACCATATGCATCTATTGCATCAATAACATTTTAAAAAATGTTTTAAAGTCAAGCCACAAAACCCTCTTTCCGCATTACAAGACAGAGCCATGCCACCTGGCATCAGCTGGGTCCCCCACACTCACTAGGGGTATCTTGATGACGATCAAAGCTGGTCTCCAGCTTCTGCACAATTTGGAAGGTCTCCAAAGCCACTTATGTGCCCTCATTTAAAAAAAAATTGGGGAGGGTAATTAGGATTCTTTATTTATTATTAATGGAGGTACTGGGGATTGAATCCAGGACCTTGCGCAGGCACTCTACCACGGAGCTCTACACTCTCCCTGTGTCTTCACTTTTAACTGCTAACCCCACCACTTAACAGTCCATATTATGTATGGTGCAGTGGTTAAAATGCAAGGGCTTTGGAGGCAGACAGGCTGAGTTGAATCCCAGGCCCCCCACTTTTTAGCTGTGTGACCTTGGGCAAGTTATTCTGACCCTCTAAAGTCTCTCCTCCCACCCCTCCCTCTAGCCCCTCAAGACATGAGATTCACGCCTACCTTTTAAGCTTGTAACGATAAGTGTGATCATGTCAAGATTCCATATGATCATTTCTTCACCCATGAGGTCAGAACTGCCTAACCCTTAACAAGGTGATCTCAGCTTTCTCCCTCTCACCTCCCTATCTGCCTTCTCTTCTGCTCCTCTCCCTTTGCCACCTGCCCACAGTAGGCACTGCCAGCTAGCTCTTGTTCCCAGTCCCTCCTCCTGACTTCTCCAAGTTTTGCTCCATCGGTTGTCACTTCATAGCTTCAATCTTTCAGGTCTGTGATTCCCCTACAATTACAAACATCAGCTACCCTTCCCTGACTCTGTCTTAGCTACCCACAGATGTCCCCACTGTCCCCTTGCCTGCTTGAGCCCAACACTGGGAAGGTGTCATCTCCTGGATGGCTCTGTCTTTTCAGCTCCTCCTCAACTTCCAGCCACTCCACTGAAGCCACCTCAAGGTCACGAAAGCCAACAGACGCTTCCCCTGCCTCACCTTTCATGCTTTCAACCTTGATCGTTCCCTTGTCCTTGAACTCCTGCCTTTCAGCACTTCTCCTTCTGGTTTTCTGACCACCTCTCTGACATTTCTTTGAGGATCTCCTCCGAGGGGGGTTAGTGCTGGGGTTCCAGAGACTCTGCCCATAAATCTTTCCTCTCATCCCATACACTTTCTCCTAGGGAGAATCCCACCCACTCCACCCCTTCGAGGACCCTCCACATCCCTCAGTCTCCATCCCATGAGACCCATCCCTGTGTATGACCCATACTCATCTGCTCACCAGATATAGGAGATGAAGAAGAACACAGGTGCCCCGCCCACCAGATACAGCAGCCGCCAGTGGGGAAGGCTGTGGGCAAGGCCCGTCAGGAACATGGCCCCCACAGCGAAGAAGCTGTGTTCCAGGATGATGGCGTGGGCCCGGTGCACGCCCACTAGCCACTCAGTGGCTGTGCAGAGGCAGAGAGGACAAAATCATAATCAGCTAAGGATCTCCAGGGCTGCCCCTGCTCCCAGCCTTCTGAGATGCCCCAGCCCTGATTGGGATGGTTCAGACTGGGCAAAAGTTCTTCTGCCTGCTCAGGATCTGGGTCCAGAGACAGACCCTCAGACTCAGGCAGAATGCCTCTGTGCTCCACAGGGCACACTGTAGGCCCCTTGCTTGAGCTCCCAACCACACAGAGAGCCTCCAGTCTGTCCTCAGCCTGGCTGCTCCCTCTGAACACATCCAGCCTCTCACTGAAAAGGCCTGTCCTGGGCACGGTACCTCACACGTGGCCCGACAGACAGCAAGGCAAGGCATCTCTGTCCTTGTCATTGCTCTTTGTACATCAACGCTTTGGGCACCTAGACCTAGGGCTCTGTGGAGAACCCAGTTCCCTCTGGCTGGGCTCTGGAAAGCTCCCAGTGAGAACCGGGGGCAGGGTTCCATACTAGGCGATGGCAGCTGTGAGGCTGAATAAATGTATGGGCACTGGGGGCTTCTGCCTCATACAGGTCCTTCACTTAACCGCTGTGTGACGGTGATCAAGTTGGTTAACTTTCTGAGGCTCAAGTATCCCCCTCAGCTAAAGGAATAATACAATAGTGTCTACTGAATAGAGAGTTGCCAGCATGAAAGGAGGCAATACTATAGAGGGTTTAGCAGCTGCCTGGCCCTTCTTGAGGGCTCAGTTGGTGTAAGGCAAGTGGAGGGTAGAAAGGGGTATCGAGGCGGGTGTACGGAGTACCAGGGGGAAGAAGGTGCAAGGACAGCGTGGGCACAGATTCTCCGGCATCTCGAGGCCTCCACTGCCTGCCCGGTTGGGCCACAACGCCATCTGTCCTGCGGGCTCTGGATAGGTGCGCGCCTGCCGACAGTGCCCCTGCCCCCAGTGCCCCACCCCAGCGCCCGCCTCACCTAAAGACACGCTGCTGATGACATAGCCTATCACAGCCTGGGACACGCCGAAGCGAAAGAACAGGTACTGGTGAAAACTGCTGACAAAGGCTGTCCCAAAACCGAAGATGATCAACCCCAGCAGCGACAGTAGGATGGTGGGGTAGCGGCCCAGCCTGCAGGCATGGAAGGGAGGCTGCGCCAAGCGTGGGGACCTCTGTGGCTGGCCCCAGCCCCACCCAGGACCAGGTCCCCAGCCATTCACTCGCCCCTGGAGAGCCCCTACCTTTGCCTCCCCCAAATCGGGACTCTCCAGCTATGAATGGCCATGAGGAGGAGGCAGGGGCATCCTGGGGACCAGAGAGAACTCAGGGAGACTTACTTGTCACTTATGAACCCGAAGATGAGAGACCCTGTCAAGAAGCCCGCCAAGAACATGATCTGCACGATACCCATGTTGGCTTCCTTGCCACACACCAGGTCAAACTGGGGGTTATAAGCAGGGATTGGCCACAGGCCTCCATCCAGGGACTTCAAGGTCCAGGGACTGGGCCTCCCCCCAGGATGGCCTTTAGGCAGAAGGTGCCTGGGACAGGGGCAGGTAACTGTGTGTGTGCAGCATGCCTCAGCTCTGTTACCTCTGAGTCCCATCGTGCACCTGGCAGATTCTGGGAGTCAGGCCTGGAGAGAGGGACCAGAGGCACAGGCCCAGAAGTGGGATAGGTGGACAGGTAACTGAGCAAAGACCAGAACCACTGAAGACAGTTTCCCAAATACAGATGCTGGGTCCCAGCCTAGAAAACCAAACTGGGCAGGTCTGTGCGGTGAAAGGCCCAGGTGGCAGCGCAGGCTGAGAAACACCGTGAGGGGTACCAGATCAAAGATACTTCTTTTCCTAATTCCCTATCTTCTGCGATTTCAGAGGGCAGAGCCACAACCACAGAAGCAATTCCCCGGACAGACGGCAAACCCTGCTTTCTGCCATCTGCCATCTGCCATCTGCCCCCACCCCACCCCCAATCCACTCTAGCTTCCTGGCTAAGACAGGCAAGACCAGAGCTGCCCAACGGAGTCCTGTTACTGCCCTGGCCCTCCCTCTGCCAGGTGACCTTGGGCCAACTGCTTCCCCTTTCTGAGCCTCGGTTTCCCCACCTGCTCAGTGAGGGTGAGGGTGAGGGTGAGGGCACATCTCTGGGGCCGTAGGGTAGCTACAGACAACTCAGGACAAGGCACACCTCATTGATGAGTGACCTCTTCTTGACCTCAGGATAGATCCATCCATCTTGACATGTGTCTGTGTGGTTGAGGCCAAACTGGATGATAGAATCCAGATCCCAGTCCACAGGCACGTACATGAGGCATGTCAGGAAACTGCCGTTGGATTCTCGGGGCAGGGTCAGATTCATCTGCTCAGCCTCTGACAAGTTGGGGCCAACTGCCAGTATCCAGCTGGTGTTGCAATAGGGCTTCTGGGGTGTGAACACGAAGATGTCAGCAAGCAGGAAGAAGGCGGACAGGATGCTGGGAATGAAGGTGAGGGCCACTAGCCTCCGCTGGAATGTGCCAAACTCCCCCACTGCATTCAGGATGTTGGCAAACTTGTCATCCTTCTTGGCTTCTATAGCCCTCAATCTGCACAGTAGCACCTCCAGGGACAAGGAGCGGGGGCGTTCTGCTGCCTCATGTTGGTTGAAGCTCCTGAAATTATGCTGGGATTTGAGCTCCGCCATGGAGTTGTTTTCCTTTGCCATCTGCTCAAAGAAAGGATGCAGCTCAGCCTCTACTGACACCACTTCAGACATCAGAGACCATCATGGGAGCCACTGGCCAGAAACCGGCCTCTGGCTTGGAACAGTTTAGATTCCAGCCCTGATGTTCTCTGTAATTCCCTCCTTTGCTTCTGAAGTTTCTTAGTTAATAAGACCCTACCATTGGCCCACCCATCCCTGCTTTTTAGTGCACTTAAGATTTTTTTTTAATGTTTTAGAAAATGCTATGCTTCTATTGTCATGAATGACTAAATTCTGACAAGGTCTCCTACAATTTCCCCACAGCTGAAACTCTGTTTACTCACACACATATCCAGGCACCAGTCTTACAAAAGGTAGGAGAGGTCTCCAGGCACCATTCCTTTAAAACAAAAATTGGGCTCAGAAGTTGCCAAGAACTGAAGCCAAGGTGGGTGACTAGAAGCCTTAACCACAGAGGTGGGCACCAAAGTGGTAGGGTGACAGACAGCAGCAGAGCACCGAACTAGAAGGGCAGGTTAGGGAGAGGAGTGAGGTAACAACAGCAACTGGAAGGCTATGCTCTCGGGACAGCAGCAAGGAGGGGAGACTAAGCTTGAAACTCTGTTTTGAGCTGCTACCTTCAGTGGGGCTGAAGACGTCCTGGGTTGGGGCACTCCTTGGCGACCAGCAGAAGCAGATGCAAGTCTTCGCTGAAGAAAAATTTCTCCAAATGAAGCTTGCAAGGCTCTCACAGATCAAGATCAAGCAAAGGGCTCAGAACAAATGTCAAACCCATGAGAAGTTAAGTCACTGTAAGAGTCAATGGAAAGAAGAAACAAGAGACTTAGACTGCAGATGTTGGAAATGTTAGAATGCAGAACAGCTATCAAACTTTTTAAAGAGATGAAAGTTGTAATTACAGAAATGGACTTACAATCAGAGGCAAAGAGCAGACATCTTTGGAGGGAAGACACCGAACTTGTATAAATCAAAACTGTTGATTTACTGTTGTTGAAGTAAAAAGATTAAAGGGAACACAACATTATAAACTGACTATACCTCAATTAAAAAAAAAAAAAGACTAAAGGGAAGGTTACATAGATTTGACGTTAAGAATTAGCCAACTGGAATATACAGCTGAAATGTGAAAGAGAAGTAAAGAGATTTGAAAGATAGAAGATTTAACACACATCTAGTTGGAGGCCTGGTGGGAGAACGGGAGAAGCGATGTTTAAAGAGATGAAAGCAATCCATTTTCTAAAAGTTGAAAAACATGAATCCTTAGATTCAGGAAGCAGCGTATCCCAAGCAGAATAAATAAAAGAGAAACCCATTGTAACGAGGCTGCAGAGCACTGGTGACAAAGAAAAGATCTTCAAAAACATCTAGAGAGAAGACAGATCACAGACAAATGAGTGGAATCCACAGTCTTCTGTTAAGAAACAAAAGTTGTGGACAGCATATCTGGAGGAATTTTATCTTCAAACTGACAAAACACTTCCTGTGTTAAGAGAAGACACTTGACTCACTGAGGATCCAAGTTGTGATCTGAATTCTGTAACATTTTTATAAGGGTAAAATGTTACCACTACTTTAATGATTTTATAAATAGCTTTATAATATTGAAGACTCTTTGCTTAACTCTTAAAACTTTTGAACTTTCATTTTTGAAAGGATACATAAAACTTTACCTTTTAAAATAAATTTTAATTCAATACGTTAAAAAAAAAAGTCAAGTTGTTAAGCAACAAGAAAACCAGCAGAGAGTGAAGAGTATTTTCAATGTGTTGATAGGAAATAATAGCAAACCTAGAACTGCTTACTCAGCAGAATTATCTGTCAAGAACTAGAGTGAAATAAAGACAGTTATAGTCAAAAATTGAGGGCAAGAGACCTGATTTAACTTGTATAGGATAAGGAGGAGGAAAATTATGTCAGGAGGACAGCCTGAGATGCAGTGATAAGCAATCAAAATGGTAAACATACAACCAAATTCAAATATTGACTGCATTAATAGAAATTCTGTTCAATTGTAGAGTTAAAAAAAAAAAAGATAAAATGGTAAGCAGCAATAATATATACCAGGATGGGAATGGTCAGAGCCAAAGTACTCTAAAATCTTTCTGTTGTATTGCTCAAGGTGTAGGACAAAGAAGCCAAAATTACATTTCAAAGTTACATTTATATGATAAAATTTCAAGGATAACCACTATAATAATATAGCTAGAAAACAGTACTGGAAGAAGGTAGACTAAAGGGAAAAACAAAAACAAAACCTCAATCTAGAAAAAGTGAGAGAAAGAGGAGAAAAAAAGAAACAGATAAAGTGGATTTCAGTCATTGTGGTTGGAAAAATGAATCAAAGTATATCATCACTAGTTAAAAGACACAGTCAGTCTCTTTAGCAAATGGTGTTGGGAAAACTGGACAGCTGCATGTAAATCAATGAAGTTAGAACACTCCCTCACATCATACACACACACACAAAATTCAAAATGGCTTAAAGATTTAAAATAAGGCAAGACACTATAAACCTCTTAGAAGAAAACACAGGCAAAACACTGTCTGACATAAATCTCAGCAATGTTTTCCCAAGGCAGTCCACCCAGGCAACAGAAATAAAAGCAAAAATTAACAAATGAGACCTGATTAAACTTACAAGCTTTTGCACAGCAAAGGAAACCATAAGCAAAACAAAAAGACAACCTATGGAATGGGAGAAAATATTTGCAAAAGATGAAACTGATGAGGGCTTGATTTCCAGAATATATAAACAGCTCATACAACTTAATAAGAAAAAAACAAACCACCCAATTCAAAAATGGGCAGAAGACCTAAACAAGCAATTATCCAATGAAGACATACAAATGGCCAATAGGCACATGAAAAAATGCTCAATATCACAAATTATCAGAGAAATGCAAATGAAAACTACAATGAGGTATCACCTCACACCAGTCAGAAGGGCCATCATTCAAAAGCCCACAAATGATAACTGCTGGAGGGAACCCTCCTACACTGTTGATGGGAATGTAGTTTGGTGCAGCCATTATGGAAAACAATATGGAGATTCCTCAAAAGACTAAAAACAGACTTACTATATCATCCAGCAACCCCACTCCTGGGCATCTATATATCCAGCAGGAACCTTAATGCAAAAATATACATGCACCCCAATGTTCATAGCAGCAGTATATACAATGGCTAAGACATGGAAACAACCTAAATGTCCATCAAGAGATGACTGGATAAAGAAGCTGTGGTACATTTATACAACGGAATACTACTCAGCCATAAAAAAGAATAAAATAATGCCATTTGCAGCAACATGGATGGATCTGGAGATTGTTATTCTAGGTAAAGTAAGCCAGAAAGAGAAAGAAAAATACCATATAGTATCACTTATATGTGGAATCTTAAAAAAAAAAAAGACGAACTTATTTATAAAACAGAAACCAACTCACATAAAAAAGAAACTTATGGTTACTAAGGGGGGAGGTGGGTGGGAAGGGATAAATTGGGAGTTCGAGATTTGCAGATACTAACTAATACATATATATAAAATAGAAAACAAGTTTATACTGCATAGCACAGGGAACTATATTCAGTATCTTATAGTCACTTATACTGAAAAAGAATATGAAAATGAAAAAATATATGTTTCTGTATGGCTGAAGCATTATGCTGTACACCAGAAATTGACACAACATTGTAAACTGATTATATACTTCAATAAAAAATATATATATAAAAAAAGATAGTTGGTTTGAGTTTTAAATATATGCTGTTTTTAAATATGGCAGCCAATATTTCCCAGTTTTCCCAGAACATAGCCAGTTTATGTCTTTGTGCTTCTGTAATAATTCATACTGCCTCTTTTCCTTCTCACAGGGGTCTTGATTTTGATGACAACTTGGTCACCCTGTAAGAAGGCACAGTTAAAGCATAAGGATATGAAAAGGCTGAGAGTAAAAGGATAAAAAGTTATATTAGGCAAACATTAATCAAAAGAAATCTGATTAAGGTATGTTATTACCAAAAACATAAGATAAAGTATCATTTGGAATAGAGATTCATTATCTAAAAAGTTTAGTACACCAAAAATTAATTTTAATTATATACGAACCTAATAAATGTCTTCAAGTATATAAAATAATGGGTATACCTCACAGGAGAAATGGACAGCTCCAATGTCATAGAGAAATTTCAATGCACCTTTTTTGAGGGGCCAAAAAGATAAAAATGTATAGATTGTTTGAAAAACATAGTTAACAAACTTAATCTAATGGACGTTTATCAAATTCTGCATCTAACAACTAGAGAACACACATTTTTCTCAAACTTACTTGGAGCATTTGCAAAACTTTATCATGCACTAGGCAATAAAGCAAGCCTCGACAAATTTTAAAGAACAGGCATGGTATATACCTGTCTTCTGACTACAGTGCAGTTAAATTAGAAGTCACTAACAGACAGCTTAATAACTTAATTTAAAATTCCCATATATTTTTCATACATTTGTAATATAGTTATATTCATTTATCACTGTCTGCATTCCATCCTGTAGTCCTTCCATCTCCTAAATGATTTTTTTAAAATTTGTATACAGCAAGGTTCGCTCTTTGGGCTGTAAAGTTCTATGGGTTTTGACAAAGGCAGAGAGTCATGTATTCACTATTTAGAGTATCAGACAGAAGTCTCACTGCCCTAAAAAATCTCCTATGCTCCACTTAGTAAACCCTCCTCTCTCCTCTCAACCCCTTGGCAACCACTGATCTTTTTACCGTATATCTTGCCTTTTCCAGCATGCCATGTTGCTGGAATCATACATTATATAGCATTTTCAGACTGGCTTTTTTCACTAAGCAGTATGCACCTAAGGGTCATCCATATCTTTTCATGGCTTAAGAGCTCACTTTTTAAACAGCTGAATAATATTTCAACATATCCATGTACTACAGTTTATTTATCCATTCATTTACTGCTTCCATCCATTCATCCCGGTTGCTTCCAGTATTTGGCAGCTGTGAATAAAACTGCTATAAACATTTGCATGCAGGTTTTTGTGTGGACATAATTTTCAGATCTAGGAACACGAATGCTGGATCATATGGTAAAACTGTTTATCTTTGTGAGAAACCGCCAAACAGCCTTCCAAAGTAGTTATACTATTTTGCACTCCCACCACCAATGAATGAAAATTCTTGTTTGGCATCCTTGCCAGTAATTGGTATTGTCAGTTTATTGGATTTTAGCCATAATAATAGATGTGTAATGTAATTTCATTCTTTCATTTTTGCATTCTTTTAAATTGCAATTCCCTAATGACAAATAATGTTGAGCATCTCTTCATATGCTGATTTGCCACCTGTGTATCTTCTTTGATGAGTTATCTGAGTTATCTTTTCAGATCTTCTGCCTGTTTTTGGGGGGAGGGGGGTTAATTAGGTTTCTTTGTCTATTTGTTTAAATGGAAGTATTGGGGATTGAACCCAGGACCTCGTGCATGTTAAGCATTCTCTCTACCACAGAGCTTTATCCTCCCCCCCGTTTTGCCCATTTTTTAATTGGGATGTTTACTTTTTCATTGTTGAGTTTTGAGATCTGTGTATATTTTGGATACACATCTTTTATCAGATATGTTTTGCCAATACTTTCTCCAGTCTGTGGCTTTCCTTCTTATTCTCTTAACAGCACTTTTTGCAGAGCAAAAGTTTCTTATTTTAAGAAAGTCCAACTTATCAGTATTTTTCTTTCATAGATTTTGCCTTTAGTGTTGTATCTAAAAACTCACTGCCAAAAGCAAGGTCATTTAGATTTTCTCCTCTATTGTCTTCTAAAAGTTTTATATAGTTTTGCATTTTACATTTAGGTCTATGATCTACTTTAAATTAATGTTTGTTAAGGATGTAAATCTGTGTTTACATTAAATTTCTGCATATGGTCATCCACTTATCCCAGTAATGTTTTTAAAGACTATCCTCTGTCCATGGAATGCTTTTGCTTCTTTGACCAGCTGACAATACTTACATGGGTCTATTTCTAGACTCTGTTCTGTTCCATGGTTCTATGTGTCTGCCCTTTCACAAACACCATGCTATTTTGATTCTGGAAGACTTCACTGGAAGTCTTAAAATCAGGTAGTGGGAAGCCTCCGACTTTGTTTTTCTTCACTATTATGTTGGGTATCCAGGCCTTTTGCCTTTCCATCTGAATTTTAAAATCAGTTTGTTAATATTTGCAGAATTGCTTGCTATGCTTTTGACTGAGATTGTATTGAATCTATAGATGAAGTTGGGAAGAAGTGACATCTTAAGAATATTGAATCTTCCAACCCATGAACATGGAATATATATATTTTTTCTAAATTTTATTTGTAAGTTTTATAAATTCGTATTTTAATAAACTTGTGACTATCTCAGAAGTCAAAGAGATCATAATGAAAATTTTAATATTCTTATAAATTAGTGATAATATAACTGATTATAAGTGAAAACTATACTATATCAAAACTCCTGGGTGGTATAAAAAGCGGTAGTCTGTGGGAAATTTATAGTTTTAATTGCTTTATAATAGAAAATCAGAAAGACTGAAAATTTATAAACTAAATCCCCATTAGAAGAAGTGAAAAATAAACAGTAGGAATAAACCCAAATAAATACAGGATATTATAAAGTTAAGACAGAAATAAAGGAAGTAGAAATAGATTTATGCAGACAAGGTCTTGATATGAGACTATCATGACAGATCAGTAAGTAGAAAAAAATTAACATTAGATTCATGTCTCACATCATAAACAGAAATTTTAGCTCTATTAAAATGGACCTAGATTTAAAGAATACAAACTTTTAGTAGAAAATACAGGGAATATATTTTTGACTCTCAGGTGAAAAAAGATTGCTTAATCAGGACACAAAATCTTGCTATTTTATGCTAACCATAAAATGCTTAAATATAAATTTGACTATTTAAAAATGAAAATCATAAAACTTAAAATGTCATAACTAGGAGAATATACTATAAACACTATTGTTAAAAAAAAACCATCAAGAATATATAAAGAACCCAATAGATCAATAATACAAAGACAGTGGAAAAATGGGAACAGACATGAATGGGCATTTCGAAAACGAAATTTAAACAAACGTGTGAAGAAATGTTCAACCTCTTTAACAATAAGAGAAATTAAAATCAAGACCATAATGAGATATTTACATTCAACTGGAGAAAACTTATGAAGTCTGACAATACCAAGGGTCTATCTTTCATACATTTCTGGCAGGGTTATTCATGGTTCCACTTTGGAAAACAATTTGGCGTTGTCCCATACAGCTGCATATTCCCCCATCTCATGATCCAGCAACTCTACTCCCAGGCATATACTCTGGGGAAACAATTGAACATATGATCCAAGAAAAGTCCCAACACACTTTTGACAACACATTTCAAATATGAAAAAAAAAAAAAAGCCCAAATGCCCATTAGCAGACGAAAAGATAAACTGTTGTCCATTTATATAGTGGAATACAATATAATATAGCAGTGAAACTGAATAAACTTCAGCTGCATCTGTTAAGACTTGACCAGCCTTTGCTGGTGCTGAAGGTACAAGGGGACCATGAGCCAAGGAATGTGGGCAGTTTCTAGAAGCTGGAAAAGGCAAGGAAATAAATTTTCCCCTAGAGCCTCCAGAAAGGAATGCAGCCCTGTGACACCTTGATTTTAACCCAGTGAGACCCATTTGAGCCTTCTGACCTCCAGAACTATAAAGTAATAAATTTGTGTTGTTTTAAGCCACAAGGTTTGTGGTAAGTTGTTACAGCAGCAACAGGAAACTAATACAGTGTGTGTGTCTGAGGCTGGAAGGGGTGTCACAGGATAGAGGAGACTTCTCAGGGATGGAAGTGAGGAAGGGAACCTTTGCTTTGCTCACAGAGATCTGGCTCTCGGGCCGGGAGCCAGCCTCCCCTGCAGGGTCCCCTTCAGTGTCCCCCTAGCATCATCCAAATACCTGCAGGGGCCTGACAGTCTGCAAGACCTTGGAACACTTGCTCCCAAAGATCCCCTGACAGGAGGACAGGCCCCAGGTAATAGGTTCTCAGTGTACAAAAGAGGAAATAGAGGCTTGGAACAGGGTGGTATGGTCAGGAGCAGGCCCCCCGAGTGAGAGCAGGAAATGGCCAGGTGCCACACCTGGGAACTCACGCTTCCCTGGAGGGCAGCCTGCTCCTTCCACAGACTCCCCACAGCCAAACAGGCCCAAGTGGACTCCTGTCCACATCTGTGCTGAGAAGGTGGTCCCACAATTGCCAGGTGTCATCATAATTGCCATCCTCCACACCCTCCCAGTCCCTTCTCCCTGGAGACAGGACTACAAGCCAAAGCCAGGGCCCACCTGACCACAATCCAGGCCCAGCCAGACACGGAGGCAGAACCCCTGGGTTCCACGGTATCTGGGGAGCAGTGTCACAATGGGGCACAGAGGGGCTCAGGGTGGGGTAGGAGCAGCATTCTACTCCAGGGGTGCAGGCCAGACTAGGGACAGAACAGGACAAGGCAGGCTGGGGAAATCCTCATGTGAGCCAGCCCCAGGCCTTCTGCACTGTTCCCAGCACCTGGAGCACTGCCCCCCCACCACAAGGCCCCAGGTCCACTGAGGGGAACTCTCCCATCCTTCCAGACACAACTGTCGTCCCCAGTCCCCACATCTAAGGTGGGGGACAAGGCTTGAGAGGAGGAACAGGCCCTGCCTTCAGCTGCTCCCAGACCTCTTCCCAGAGGAGGAGGGAGTGGAGGTTAAAGATTTTGTGATGGCAAGCTTGGGGAGCTGCCAGATGATAGCTTCTCCTCCTCCTCTCAGAGAAAGGAGAAGCTATTTGGTAGGAGGTGGGGAAAGGGAGGTGGGCAGAGTGGAGGTTAGAAATAGCCACCACTGAGAGTTGGAAAACAAGCTGACTAGAAAAAGCTGATAGGAAAACGAGGTGCTGTTAAAGCCCCAGCTGATGCTGGTGACCGTGGCTTCTCGGAAGACTTGCCAGCAGTGTGACTCTCTGGCAGTGACCAGCTGTCAGGGCGCAGGAAGAGAGAAGGCAGACAAAGGGGCTTGTCTGCTGCTATGGTTTTGGTAGCTGGACACAACCAAAGGGTAAATGGGTTCAAGTGTAGGGTGTTGGCAATCCAGAGAAATGATCTCTCTCAATAGCTTAAATGATGGTTTATTCCCTCTAATCTGAGCAGAGAGGACAGAGGTGGGGAGAAAGGAACGCATCAACAGACCACAGGGCCTGAGGAGGCCAAGGATGGGGTTGTGGAGGGAAGTGTGTGTCCCCTTACATCTACATGCTGAAGTCCTGCCCCACAGTGGATGCTATTTGGAGATGAGCCCTTAACAGGTAATGCAGGTTAGATTAGGTCATGAGGGTGATCCTCTCCTGATGGGGTTAGAGGAGAGGAGAGAGACAGATCTTTCTTCAACAGACGTGTGCTGAGAACAGGCCATGTGACGACATGGCAAGAAGGTGGCCTGCAGGCCAGGAGGAGAGCTCTCGCCAGAACCTGAGCCTGCTGACACCCTGATCTTCCAGCCTCCAGAACTGTGAGAAATACACTTCTGTTTTTAAGCCAGCCAGTCTATGGGACTTTGTTATTGCAGCCTGGACAGACTGAGGCAGGTGGGAAGGATGTAGCAAACAAGCCAAAGGATGGGATGCTGTGCTCAGAGAATGGCATGCTTGATTTGAGATTCCTTCATTTATTCACTTACAGGCCAGGCATTTTTGAGATTTTGGAAGTGGGGACGAATTTTCCCAAGATGACAGCAGGAGCTGGAGTGGGAGGGATGACCAAGAAGCTTTCTTTAGAAGAATGAGGCTGTGAGAGCTGGAGGTCAGGGGGTGGGAGCAAGGAAGGGACAGAGAGGTTTCTATAAGAGCAGGTTTTACAAATAAGAAGAGCTGTAACGGCTGAGCAGCAGCAATGGAGGGCGTTAAGAGGAGCTTACCCCCGCTCCCTAGCTGTGAGAATGCATGACTAGATGAAGAGGCAGGAGATGGAGGAACCTTCTAAGAAGGTCTGAGGACATGGGCCTGTCTGCTGGATTTGGAGCAGCATTTCCAGACACAGGGGTTGAGACCATGGGTGGAAATGGGTGGGGTTGGGAGCAGGTTGGTGGGGCTGGGGTCACTGGGAATCGCATGGAAGGAGGGGACTGGCTGGACACTGATGGCATGAACACAAGATACGCAGTAGAGCAGTCTTCATCTCAGAGGCTCTCTGAGGAGGGAGCACTGGGCCCGGTGGCCAGGGGGCTTCTCCTGGGCATAGCCAGAGGAAATCAAGAAGTGATGCTCTTACCCGCTGCACAGGTTAGGGGAGTGAGCATCAAAGGGTCTTTACCTCCCAGCTTGCTCTCAGATCCAGCCTCCCCCCCGTTCCACTGCCACCACCCCACTTTGTCACTGGGATGCTATGAGGATAAAATGAGGTATTCAATTGTAATGATGCCCTGCCTGATCTCTCTGCTTCTACATTTGCCCTCTGCCAACACATTCTTCAGGTAGAGGGGGATTTTTAAAATATAAATCGGGCCACTCCGTTGCTTAAAGAAAAAAGAAAGCCAGTGGCTTTCCCTGCCCTCAGAACCAAGTGCAGGTCCAGTTCCTCAAATTCCCAGAGATCCTCCCAGCTGTAGGCCTGCCCCTTGCTAGTCTTCACCCCAAAGCACTTCTGCACCCTCTGCCTGTTTCCTGTCCCTCTGGCCTGCAGTCCTCACCCTGCATGTCCATCTTCAGGGCAACTTCCAGGCCCCACCCACTGGGTCAGCAGCCTCCTTTAACACCAGAGTTCTCTCCCCTTCCACCATGGGTTTCCTCAGAGGTGTTGGGGAGCAGATTAATAGCTGCAGATGAATTGTGCATCTGTGGACACGGTATGCGTCAAAGTGCAGGGCGAGGCATACATGGCCTCCCCGCCAGGTGAGGGGGTGAGTGGGTCAGTGAGGGAGGCAAAGCCTTGGGCTATGCCATCAGGGCCAGGCTTGAGGACTCAGCTCAGCTCTGTGCCCGACAGTAACCTGCAGGTCTTGGGGGTAGTGAGGGGCATCCCTTTTCTATGTCCTTGGACCTTGGGGGCAGGTTGCTGGGGCCCTTTGCCTTTCACACCCAGCCAGGGAAGCCAAGACTAGAATCCTTGAGGATTAGTGTAAATGAAATTATCCCTTCTAAAATGGGAAGCCTGAGGCCCCAGAGGAGGATGGCTCCTGCCCCCAAGGCCTGAGATGTGAGTCCTGCACGAGCCTTTGCAAAGCAAACCGGAACACTGGTCATGGGTCCGCGGCCAGCATGTCCCCGAACCTGGGCTGTTCTGTGTTCACCAGCACCCTGTGGAGAACAGCCACTGCCCGGTCCAGTTAGGCCCCCTTCTGTCCTGCTCCTCAGGGTGGAGTCAAGATTGGGCCTGCTTTTCTTCCCCTCTGAGGTCCCAGGGTCTCAGCTGCTGACCTCCCACCAGCAACTGCTAAAAATCAAACATTTACCCATTAACCACAACAAGCTAAAGGGTACTTCTTAACACACGCAGAGTAAAATCTGTCTCCCCAGTGGCCTACAATCCCTAAAAAAAGTCTCCAAAGACCTGCTCAAATGCAATAGGTGAGTCTTTGAATTTATTCTGTGTCAATAAAGCTGTGCCACTGAAGTCTCTTTCCAGGAAGGGAGATCATTCTGCCCCTGAGTGTCCACATCTTAGAAAAGAAATGCTTTTCCCCATTCTATGCAGGTTTTTTTTTTTTTTTTTAAACCGTGGCAGTTTCAGTCTGGGTTGACACCTCCATGCTGGATTTACAAAGACCTACCACCCTTCCGTACTGCATAAGAGGTGAGCATGAGGGAGGGAGGATTTGAAAGAACTTTCTCTGGGACTCGGTGAACTGGTGGAAAGGAGAGACTGAACCCCACTGTCCAGTGTGAGGTTGGCTGGAGATGTCTGTGGAGGCCAGGCAAAGGGGGGTGGGGCAGTGGCTGAGCAAGCTCTTTTCCCACCATTCGGTGGCACAAGGACGTACGGTGTTCTTTCGGGCCAAGTAGATACTGGGGAAGGTAGCCTGGTTTGAGGTACCTTGGTGGGACCCCACCTAAGAGGACTGTTTTCTCAAGTAAGGGAGGCCAGCATAAGAGAGACTGTGTGGGGAGCCAGATGAGGGGACAGGAGCTGAAGATGGGCCCCAAAAGGTCAGTGGCAAGCACATTGCTCGTACTAAGGAGCAATGCAGAGGTCCTGGAAGGATCTCTGAGAACTGTCAAATATTCCTGTGGAAAAGCTAATTTCTAGGAGCCTGTCTGGTGCACTGATAATTAACCAGTGCAAGCTGAGAAAGAACTACCACTGGGGGTGGCCAAGTAAGACCTCTGCCCCTTCGCTCCCCTGCATGGACCCTGCAGGAGCCAGAGCAGCAGAGCAGGAGCGGAAGCGCTGGGGAGGAACAGAACCAACTGTCCCTCTCTCTGCACCACTGGTCCCTGGATGTGGGGCAGGTGATGGGGAATCTCTGAAGAGAAGGTAAGACTGACGCTTTGATTTTGACTCAGCCAGTCTCCTGTCAGCAGGTCAAATGTGCTGTGGGTCCCACCTCAGCCAGACAAGCCTGGTCCAGCCACTGAAGGAACCACAACCTTCTTTTCATCCATGGCTTTTCTTCCACCTGTCTGGACAGAGTCCACCATTTCTAAGTGTTTTTTTCCTCCTCCTCTCACATACTTGGAGAGGCCCTACCCAGCTGTTCAGTTCTCAGCTTGACTGTGTTTTGAGGGCAGGGGGACCCCAGATTGAGGGGATTTGAGGAGCCACATCCCCACAAGAGTATAAGAGAACAAGTCAACCCCAAGGCACACCCAAGACCCTAACCCAGAACAGGTATTGGGTTGGGGGGGGGGAGGTAGGGATAGGAAAGGTCTTGAAAGGAGGGAGGCTGTCCTCAATGCTTCTGGGATTGGGCTTGGCAGTGGGTGGCTGGTTCTGGGGCCAGGTGATGGGGTGCAGCCTCCATCTGCAAGGCTGGTCTTGCTCATGTGTCCAGCTGTTTCCAGGCGAGCATTTAGGCAGCTCTCTGCTGCTGCTGGTCTGGCTTTGGAGACACAGTCAGAGATATGTGCTGCTCACAAAGGCCACCCCGGGGGCTAGAAGTATTTTCTGAGGTCTCCATTTCCTTCTCTGAGGGCACTGACTTCAGAGACCTGGAGGGAGCAAAAGGCTGTCATTGGCTGACCAGGAGTTGCTCAATTAGTGTCCTCACCACTGTGTCCCTAAAATAAGGGACTCCTGGGGGCACCATATTGGCCTCTAGGGAACAATGGACAAATGGTAAGGCAGAGGCCTAGCTTTCTGGGATGGGGCCACTGACATGAGTCCTGGGCTTCAGAGTACAAGTAGCTTACCGTGGGCAGAATCCCTGCTCCAGGTCGTCAATGGTGTCCTTCAAGGTCTGGCCACGTGTCTCTGGCAGCAGAGCACAGAGTAGGCCAGCCACGATGGGGAGGCTGCCGTAGATGAGCATAGTGAGGGCCGAGTGGTACTCGTCCAGCAGGATCACGAGTGGGGTGAGGATGCCCCCAATCCTCGAGAAGACGCCCACCAGCCCCAAGCCCGACGGCCTGCGGGAAGGCCAGTGCAAACTGAGCAGACCTGGCCTCACCTGGGCCCCAGCGCACTTCCTTGGGAGAGCCCAGACCCCTCATCTGGCCCCCACAGGCCTGCAGGCTCTCCATTTTCTCGCAGCAGACGGGGCCTTCCTGCATACTGACTTCTCCTAGCCCACCTGTGTGCCCTGCCCCTCTAACCTCCAGGCCTCTCTGTCTGCCCACTGCACTCCTGCTCACCTATCCAGTCTCAGGTCAAAGGTTGCACCTCCTGACTACCTCTCTCCCCAACTGGAGTGTTCCCTCTGAGGCATTCATCCTTGGACTTACTCCATATGCCAGTTCTGACAAGGTTGGGGTGTGACCCCCTCCTAGACCTGACCTGGGGACAGCTGGTAACTTTGGACTCGTGTTCTCCGTGTCCTGGACCCCAGCCAGCACTGCTGCCCAAGAGCCAGCTCTGTAAGCTCTTTGTGGAACACCATGAGGGCAGAGGAGGGATGACCAAAATCAGGTCCAGAGGCAGAGGAGCAGGAGTTGTACCCGCAGCCCTTACCTGACGACGGTGGGGAAGAGCTCAGCCGAGTACACGTACGAGATAGTAAATCCGGCAGCCGTGGCAAACTTCCCCAACACAGCCAGCACGGTGACCACAATGGGCAGATCTGTGGGGGACGCTGGTTAGCCATGTGGAGGGAAGCCAGCCCGATCACCTGGCTCCTGCCCCCTGCCCTGTCCTCCTAAACTCCTCACCCCTTCTGCACCCAAGCCCCAGAGAAGCCCTCACTCCTGAAAAGTCCTCACTCCAGCAGCAGGTGAGGGTGAGCCAGGGGCTGGGGCTAGCCAGTCCTGGTACCTGCTGGAACAAAGATGATGGTGATACACGTGAGGCCACCCAGAATCAGAGTCCCCATCTGGCTCCACTTGCGGCCGAACCAGTCCATCATGAAGATGCTGGAGCAGCGGGCAGGCACCTCAACTGCTCCGAAGATTAGCTGTGTCAGGTAGATGTTCAGGCCAAAGTCCCCCACCTTGAGGCCCAGGCCGTAGTACACCAGGCTGTCCACGAACCTACAGAGTGTCCGAGACCACCTGTCACTGCTGGGTGATGAGACACCACACACTCAGACGGGGAGCCTGCCTTGGTCAGAAGTCGTAACTGGAGACAGGAGCACAGCCAGGGAGAGACCAGCTGGTTCCCACACAGCCCAGCCCAGCCCAGATAGCCTCCAGCCACAGAGACATGGCAGCCCTTTGGCTGGGGCCTCAGGGAGGGCCGTGGGCCCCAGGGCACTCACCAGATGGAGAAGAGAATCAGGGTCACTTTCCGGAGCTGTGGGTGTCGGAACAGGTCCAGGGCATTCCCTGTGGGGCCAGTCTCCTCTGGGACCAGCTAGGAGGAAGGTACAGAGTGAGGGGCCAGGCAGGAGGGCTGCCGTGGGTCAGGTTGGGGCAAGGCTGGCCCGGCTGCTGCCAGTACCTGGCTCAGGAGCTCGGGGGAGAGTTTTCGACTGTTGACTGAGGCCACCTTCTGGATTAGTTGTTTAGCCTCCCTGACCTTCCCTTGGGTCAGGAGCCACCGTGCAGATTCCGGCAGAGCCCTGGGAAGGAGGTCAGAAAAGGCTGTGACCTTGGGGCCTGGACTCCAGAGCCTCCCCACCCGCCAGGGTCTCCCTGCTGTTCCAGTTCACACGCACCCCACAGGCCTCACAGGCTTCCTCTCCCTCCAACCCCATCACAGCACAGCCCACCTGGGGGTAGCTTGCTCCTGGGAAGTATCTCACCAGAAGTAGAAGAAGAGCAGCAGGACGGGTGCAGTGCCAGAGATCTGGAAAAGCCTCCAGTTCTGGACGCCGTAGGCAAGTCCTGCTAGGGCCATCTGCCCCACAGAGAAGGAACACTGGGCCAGGACCACAGACCGAGTCCTCCACGAGGGCCCCACCCATTCTGTAACTGTGAGAGCAGAGGCTGAGGCTGGGCCAGACCCTGCCCTCTCACTCCCTGGCATCCTTGGATGCCACCCAGTCAGGGGATCTGGTACTGACCCACCAGTGCCACCATGTTAGGTGCAGGGGGACCTGACTGGGCCCCACAGGCAGTGTGGGAATGTGGCCAGCCCAGGCCCCACGGCACAGCTCTGTGGTGGAAGCATTTAGGGCACAGATACTCACGCAGGGAGACGCTGCTTAAGGTATATCCAGAGACGGCCACGGCGACAGCAAAGCGCAGGGCCATGTAGAGCTCAAAGTTGGGCACAAAGGCTGTGCCGAGGCCGAGGATGGCCAAGAGTAGCAGCTGCACCAGGATAGTGGCCTTGCGGCCAATCCTGAGGTAACAAAGGGGCAGGTGGAGGAGGTCATCTCTCTGAGAGAAAAGAGGAAGTGGGAGCCAGCCTCCAGCCCTGGCTTGGGCGCTGTGTATGAAGGAGGGTGCATCGCCCTCCCCTGGAAGCCCCCTGGGAGGCGGGACAGGGCCTTACCTGGAGACCAGTGTGAGGGGCATGGGGGGAACTCTAGGCCTATGCCAGGAGCCCCAGACATGTTAGGTCAGGGGAGCTGGTCAAGGTTCTTACCAGTCACAGAGGGGCCCGAAGATGAGTGCCCCAACGAGGAGCCCAGCCATGTACACCGACTGGGAGGTCTCTCTCAGATGCTTCCGACCGCAGACCAGGTTAAACTGAGCAGACACACACTGATGTCAGTCTAGAGGCAGCTGGGGCAGGTCCTCTATCATCCAGCCCACCCACGACAAACTTCTCAGCGCAGATGCCCGTGGTTCGAAACTAGGGCACCAGGGCAAAGTCAGGGTGCATAACATGATACTCAGAATTTTAAAGGGAAATAGAGCAACATACAGCATCTGTTTGATATCAAACTACTAGCTCAGGATCGTTCACACACTTCTCTTCAGTGACAATGTGAGACAATGTGAAGTTGTGTTTTTGGCAGCTGCTGTGGAAAAAAGCTAACACCACTAAAACTCAATGTGGAACAGAAATGAGGGTGGCAGTGTTCAAGGATCAAGACTTTGTGCAGTTCCCAATACATCCTGTTAGGAAGTAACGCTATTTAAGAATGAAATAAAAATGTTTTCTTTTGATATGTGTATTTTTTTTAAACAGTTGCTGAATTGTTAGGACATAAATCCTTAAGTTGTTTGGACCTAATTACTGAATGCTTGAAACTGTAAGGTATTTCTTTTGGCCTGGAGATGCCGTGTTAAATTACTGACCACTGAGGATGCACAGTTTGGGGAACCTCTGACAGCCACTGTTTCTTTCTGACAAATGGGACCCCTTCCCCACGACAATGACACCCTTGTGACCTGCTTGGGCCTTTTTAAGTTTTCCCATCTAGCTGCAAAATCCCCCTGAAATGCCCATCATACATAGGCATTCAGAATCCTAAGGAGCCCTCACACACCTCTTGAGGAAGGAGATCAGGGCAGAGGACATGCAGGTGCACACATGTGCCCACACGCACACACACACACACACGCACGGGGTGGAGGTGGGGTAGGGACAACCTACCTGGAGACTCACAGAGAGAATCTGAGAGACAGACAGACTGGGAAACCAAGTGGAGAAAATATGTGTCCACACAACTCTGCACACATGTCCAGTGCAGGTGACTGACCCCCATCCTGGTCTGTGGGCCCCTCAGGGAGCTCTGTGCCCTCTGCACACAGCTCACCTCCATCCACAAAAGCTTATGGGGGATCATGACACATGGGCTCTCCTCCAGAGGTCATGGAGATAGCTTCACAACAATATGAATGCCTTTTGAGTGCTTACTCTGGGCTGGGGACTATGCCAAATGTTTTACATGCATTATCTCGTATAATTCTGACAACTACACTTATGATATTCCCCTACGGGAGAAGAGGTTAAGCAAGCAGTTAATCCCAGGTCCCACAGGTGGATGGCAGTGAGTTCAGACATATCCATTGCCCCAGACAGGGACTGAAATTGAGGGAAAGCTAAGGTAGTTTCCTGAGTGAATGAATGAACAAATGAATGAATGAAGCAATACCTTCAGTTAGCCAACTAGCCAATCACCATCAGTTAAGTAACTGTTAGCAAGAAATTAACCAGTCCAGGAGATACTGTTGTGCTCCTACTTGTCTTGAGGGTAACTGTTAATTTTACAAGAACTTTAAATATGTGTCAAAAGATGGACTGCCCCTGAGAATGAACTTTGTCCCACCCAGTTCTACCCTGTTTGCTTTTTGTCTAGTTAACACCAATTACATTTGTAGTTAGACATTATTTAAAATAAATAATAAACAAAGGCCTGCTGCCTTCAGCCTCCGGAGTCAGGACTGACTGAGTTTGTGTGGCTTTGGGTTTGTGAACTGATCTATCGGTGTCTTGGTTTCCCACGTACAAAATGGGGATAAAATAGACTCCACAGTATCACCCAACAGGATTAAAGGAATTAACACGTCATGTGCTTAGCACAACGCTGTCACACACAGGAAGCTCTTGGCAAATGTTAGCTCAGCTGAGGGTGTACTGGCCCCTGCACACATGAAGCTCACGGCTGGTGACACCGGCACTTCAGACACACGAGGCTGCAGCATTCTGAGTGCCGGGCCAGGGAGTCCTCCAAGGCGGACACTCCTGCTCAGTGGACGCCCTCACCACTGCCCTGTACTGTAGATATCCCTCATCTGATCAAATCCTCATTCCAACCTCGTGAAGGCCTATCACTCCTTCTGTTCTGCAATAGAGACAGAGGCTTGGAGAGGTGCCAAGATCTACCCAAGTTTACGTGCTGGTGTCACCCTGCAGGTGGGACAGAGATAAAGAAGGCTCCAACTTGGGATCCCAGTCATCAACCTCCCAGCCCTCATGCCCACAGTGGATGCTTCTGTCTGGGGCCTGCCACAGTGGCCCACACAACCCCACCCCCATTTCTTGGAGCACACCCCACCACATCCCCTTCCCCTGTTCCAAAACCATCAATGGCTCCCTCTGGTCCCTTGGAGAAAGCCCAAATTCCGCAGCACTGTATCTGAGACCCTTAAGAGTTGGCTCTTGCCTCTTCCCAGCCCCTTTTGTATGTTGGTATTGCTCACACATGCCAGGCATTTTCATGCTCCAGACCCTAGAAATGGTTCTTCTCTATGCCCCCACTTCCCTCCCATTCCTGCCTTCTTTAGTCCCAGGACAGACCACGCTGTTGTTGCTCTTCACAGATAAGCTAGTTTCCTCCCTATCCAGAGGTTTGTGTGGGCTGGGAGTCATTTTCTTCTTTACCAAGAATGGGCACCCAAGAAAGTGTCTGGCAGGTAGGCTGAAAAGAAGAAACGTACTCTGTTCTTCACAGCCTATAAGGAAATGTGCTCTTTTCTTTTCAAATTCAGATCCTTTGTAGCTCAGTTTGCATATGAAGCTGCTGGTTATAAGGAAACTTGGGATGTTAGGGCAGAGGGAGTCCTTGGAGTAAAGGGAGCAGAGCCCCTGCTCACAGACTGGGAACCAAGGTGGAGAACTCACACCAAGGTAGCCGCACTCTGGAGCTGAGTTTGGGGCCGTCATATGGTTCGGGGCACAAAGTACCAAAGATGTACATTCCCTTGGGAATCACTGTCCTTGGTGGGGTACATCTTTGGGAATATGTCACGGAAAGACCAGAGGTTCAAGGCCCAACCCAAGGGTCAGCACAGTCTGAAAGCACAAGGTGGAGATTAAGGATAAAAAGAGAGCCCCAAATTCTTTAGATCATTTCATTCAATTCACACCCACCTGTGCAGCCCTACTGCAGGCACACCAAGTTCCTGCTACTCCCCAGACATTGCCTGCTTCCTGTTGCCCGGCCTTCCTTTTGCTATTTTCTGTCTATAAAGGACCTCCCTTCTTCTCTATCAACCTTCTTCCGGTCCCCTGGTGCCCAGCTCACATACCAACTCCTGCAGGGAGCTGTCTGCTCATTCCCTCTCCAAGAGGAAGCAAATTCTAGTCTCAGAATCCAGCTAGCCCCCAGGAGCCCAGATCATCCCCTGACCATCAGGGGTTCCCAGAGAAGGTGAATAGGGTGCCTCCCTTCTCTGACTGTTCCTTGCAGAGTTAATACTCAGGGGTGTTGCTTGAATATAATTCCATGAACAGCGCAGCAGAGGCTATGAACAAGGGCTAGAGTTGGCTCGGAGCACTCCAGAAGTCTGCCTGGGCTTTAAGAATGGTGATATTTGGCCAGATGAGCAGAGTGGTTATAAGCCCACGTAGACATAGGAACCTCCAGAGCATCTAAGGACCAATGACGGCCAGAACCTACCATGGGGGTGATACTGGGAGACGATGGAGGGGCCACTGACTGGGCTAAGCTGGGCTAGATCCAGAGGCTGGGAAAGTTCACGGGTCACCTACTCTCCCTGTGGGGTGGAATGAGGGGGAGGGTCAGGAAGAAAGCAGGCAGGCTGCCAGGGTTCTGGGGGCAGGTTTATGGTCACATATTAAAAATGAGTGTTTACTCTCTGGGCTTATGGATTACCCTCCATTAAGCCACAGGATTTGACACCATAAAGGTGAGAGCTGCAAAGACCCTCAACACCTGCCCCTTGGGTTTCTGGACTATCTGTGCTCTCTCCCATTCCCACAGGGAACTGGGCAGCAGGTGCTAGAATGAGGGTCCCAGCTCCACCATCAAGTCTTTAGGTTGCCCTGGCCAACTCATCTCCCCATTCTGTGCTCGGCCCCACTGTCCGGAAGCAACCCTTCTTGCTCTGACGTGGCTGGAGTGGGAATCTCTTCATTGACCTGTCTGTGTCCCTCCTAAGAGAACAGATTTGGCGCGGGCAAATGCTCAGTTACATCCAGGATGAGTCCCAGAGTCACAGGTGCCCTCCAGCATTTCAGAGGCAGGCAGGCAGGAAGAGATCTAGAGAGAGAGGCCAAAGGCAGAAAGCCCAACTCAAGCAAGCAGGAAGGCAGACAAGTGGACAGGGAAGGGGTAGCATCAGAAGGTTAGGAGAACCCAGAAGGTAGGTAAGCTGGCAGACATGCAGGGGCAGAATGAAAGGCAAATGGAAAGACAGATGGGAACATCAGGGAAAGAGAGGCATAAAGGCATAAGAATAGGAGAGGACAGAAAAAAGATCACCGTGCAGACAGAAGGACAGACAAAAGGATAGGCAGGGATGAATGACAAATGGGCAGACCCCCTAGATAGAGGAAACGGATGGAGAGATAGAGGGCCCAATAAGCAGAGGATGAAGAGGAAAGTGGCCACTCAGGCATGGAGCGCAGGGACAGAGGCAAAGGCAGCCACACGAGAGACTGAGGGCAGAGCGACAGGCAGAGCTGCTGACGGACCCAAAATAGGTGGACAGACAGGCCACAGGGCAGTCTTACCTCATTCTCTAGGGATGGGGGCCTGCCCTCAGGATAGTCCCAACCTGTCTCACAAGACTGGGTCTCATTGAAGCTGTGGCTGAGGATGTCCTCCAGGCTGGCACCGTCAGGGGGTGGCCGGAACATGAGGCAGCGTTGGGGGCTGCCTGTGGCGTCCAGAGGCACGCTCAGTGCCAGCTGCTGGGCAGCGCTCAGGTTGAGAGTCTGGTTCTTGACCCAGGCCACTGAACAGTGGTGGGGCTCATCCAGGACCATGAAGACCTGGGCAAACATGTTGAAGGCACCCAGGAAGCAGGGGAGACTCACCAGGATCAGCAGCTGTACCTGGAAGCGACCAAATTCACCGATCTCAGCCATGATCTGGGCAAAGTGAGCCATGTCTACTGGTTACCACCTCCAGAGCTGGGGCCACCAGACAGCTCTGCAGCTTGCTCTGGGGCACTTGCTCCTCCAGGCAGTGGTGGCAGGTGCATTAATGTTTAATCCAGCCTTGCCTGGCTCCACCTGTCACACTGCAGCTCCCTAGCTCTGGCCTGAGAAAGACAGAATATGATGGAAAAAATAGGCCACTCCTGCCTGGAGGAGCTGAGGATGTTTTATGGACTGTGCGAGAGACATCACAAGAGGAACTCCTCAGGACTAGCCCACAGCAGTGATCACTAACCAAATGTTACATGGAGTGCTGAACATTCCCCCCACAACTGCAACATCCTGTACAATCACACCAGCGCAAAACCCTCCTACTCTGATAGAATCCACGCTGTGAGAGTAGTTGCAACACTTACATGAACACCAAAGTCCCTTTTAGCCCATACTAGGTGGAGTGGGTAAGTCAGTGGAGCAGCAAGGACCCAGTCTGCACAGTAATTCTGCCAGCAGCCCGATCTAGCCTCTTCCCTGGTGATCTTATCTTTCTCCTGCAAGGTCCCCAGCACGTGCTGGCATGCACCACCAGTCAATCTCAGGGCAGCCTGAAGGCCGGGAAACCCACCAAGGGTATAAATGCTTCTCCTGTCAGCACCAATGACAATTCAAGAATGGAGGGCAATTGCAGTAGAGCCAACAGTTGCTATGACCTTGCTGGAGTCTAAGCTGGGATGGGGGCACAGTCAGGATTCTTAGAGGACTGAGGACTAATAGATGGCAGGACCTCTGGACAACAGTGATCTCCCACAGGTAAAAGCCCCCATCCTTTTTACCCTGGAGCCAGACTTACTAGAGGAAGACCCAGGGCTTGGAAGGCATCTGGCTCAGTTATGGGAGGTGGGGAATGACAGGGCTGAAGCACTAGGGAAAATGCACGTGTGTGAAGGCACACACACTCACATAGTTGCTCGTGTATGTCATAGGAAAGGCCTTTCACGCTTTGGTTTTGAATTAATTTTAAGAGCTGGGCAGAGGAGCATGGGTGACGGGAGTGCGAGGAAGCCAGGCTGTACAGGGAAGTTCTGGACACAGGGTGCCTGCCCCTGAGGCCTATTAATCAGTCCACATGAAGGGGGTGCAGGCAGGGCAGAGCCGAGGGTCCACAGCCCTGCAGGAGAGCGCTTGTCGTTCCGCTCTGCCCCATCCCAAGGTACCCCCCAGGCTCCCCACTGTCCCCAGCCTCACCCCTTCCTCCTCACCTAGCTCCCTTGTATGTTCCTGTCCTCAGCACAGCCTTGACTGAACGGCCAGGAAAGCAGATACTACCAGCTGTCACTGCTCACTTCAGTGCTCACACTGTGGGGGAAACGGAGGTGGCGACAGGAGCCTGCGCTTGGCCCTCATCATCTCCTCACTCTCATCAGAGACAGGATTCTGCTTCTTTCAGCTCCAAGGCTCCACAGGGGCTGGAGCTGGGATGCAGGAAACTTGGGCTCTGCCATTTAGTCACTGTGACCCTCAGTCCGCCCTTCTATCCTGCTGGGCTTCATTTCTTCATCTGTGCAAGGGAAGAACCTGAACTAGGTGGTCCCTAAGGATTCTTTCATTTCCCGGTGGGGCATTCGGAAACACAGACTGTGGATGGTGAGAGGATAAGGCTCAACCAAAGACCTTCCATAGTTGTAACCATGATCCCCGGATCCCACTGGCTTCACTTCATCTCTACATTCCCTCAATCCTAACTTTTTGGTTAACTTACTTGTTCTTTTAACCCTGCCCCTAGCCCAGAGAGCCTGCCAAGGCTCCCCATGATGCTTCAAAGCCCACCACCACCTCCATTCTCTGCGGGAGCCCTTCCAGGACCCCTGTGGCCCCAGGGACCTCTCTACCCTGTGGTCTCACTGACCTGGGAAGACGAGCTCAAAGTAGTATGTGTGCTGGTCTCTGACGTCCCCAAGTGGTCTGGTCACCTCCACCATTTTCTGGGAGACTGCAAGGTAGGACGGGGTTGCCACTGGCCCTTCAGCAAGAACCCACAGCCTATCTGTCCTCTTCCTCTCCTTGTACTTGTCTTCAGCCAAGGGCCCAGCTAAGACCAAAGAGACATGTAACAAGAGTTTTCTAACCACTGGAGCGGTGTAAGGTGAATGAACACACAATCACTGGCGGTCACCTGTCCACAGAGTAGAGGGCGGTGTTCACGTGTAGAGTTGGGGAGAGGAAGGTATTCCTTAAACATTGCCTAATAAATATGCAGTGGATGGTGTTTCAAATCTCTTCCAACTTTGAGAACAGCTCTAGTAAATAAAAATGGCGGGTAGGAGTTTCGGTTTCTGGTCCAGGCTGTAAGCAGCTTGGAAGTTGTCACTTCGCTCTAGTGAGTAAAAAGCTGAGCAAATCGAAAAATCAACAACTCTTCTTAGATCCTTCAGAGGAGTGAAGTCACAGGGCAAACTGCTGTCTTGAAATACAGAGAATTATAACTTCATGGAGCAGAAATCCACAAACACAAACTTCCACAGGAACCAGTATCACAGGAGGAAAACCCAAACTGTAATTGATGGGCTGCTGGAGGCTCAGGGTGGGTACGGCTGAGATTTGGCGGCAACACAATGTTGGAGAACAGAGTTGGACTGACTTCCACAGTTACTAGAAAGTACTCAAGGCAGTGTGGTATTGGCAAACAATTAGACAAATAGATCAGTGGAACAAAAGAGGGAGCCTAGAAAGAAAGTCAGATTCAACCGATCTTTGACAAAGGAGCAAAGGCAATACAATACCAATGGAGAAATGACAGTCTCTTCAACAAGCGGTGCTGGAACCACTGGACACCCACAGGCAAAAAAAGGAAAGGAAAGGAAAGGGAAGGAAAGGGAAGGAAAGGGAAGGAAAGGGAAGGAAAGGGAAGGAAAGGGAAGGAAAGGGAAGGAAAGGGAAGGAAAGGAAAGGAAAGGAAAGGAAAGGAAAGGAAAGGAAAGGAAAGGAAAGGAAAGAATCTAGACACAGACTTTAAACTCTTCACAAAAGCTAACTCAAAATGGTTCACAGACCTCAATGGAAAATGCAAAACTATCTAACTCCTACAGGATAACATAGGCAAACATCTAGATGACCTTGGGTACTCAGTGATGACTTTTTAGATACAGCACCAAAGGCATGATCCATGAAAGAAGTAACTCATAAAATGAAAATTTTCTGCTGTGTGCAAACCACTGTTAAAAAGAGAATCAGAAGACACGTCACAGACTGGGAGAAAGCATTTGCACAAGACATGTCTGATAAAGGACTGTTTTCCAAAATACAGGTATACCTCAGAGAGTCTGTGGATTCAGTCCCAGACCACTGCAATAGAGTGAGATTCACAAAAAAGTGAGTTTTTTGGTGGTTGTTCCTAGTGCATATAAAAGTTATTTTTTAACTATACTGTAGTCTCTTAAATGTGTGGTAGTATTATGTCTAAAAAAAAAACCATGTACATACCTTAATTTAAAAGTACTTTATTACTGAAAAATGCTAACCATCACCTGACAACACAGGGTTGCCACAAACCTTCAATCTGTTAAAAAAAAAAAAAAAGCAGCAAAGCATAATAGAGAAGTGCAGTAAGAGGCTGCCTGTACACAAAGAACACTTCACAGTCAACAATGAGAGAGCAGACATGATTAAAAATGGGCAAAACACATGAACAGACACCTCGGAAAAATACATACAGACAAGCACATGAATAAACAAGCATATGAACAAATTCTCAACATACTGTCATTAGGGAATAGCAAATTAAAACGAGATACCACCACACACTTACTAGAATGGTCAAAATGTAAAGCACTGACACCACCAAGAACTAGTGAGCATGTGGAGCAACAGGGACTCTCATTCACTGGTGGGAATGCAAAATGGCACAGCCGTTTTGGAAGACACCTGTTTTCTTAAAAAGCTTGACCTATTTACCGTACAATCTGCCACTGGGCTCCTTGGTATTTACCCAAAGAAGTGGAAACTCATAGCCACACAAACATCCACACACAGATGCTTATAGCAGCTTTATTCATAACTGTCAAAACTTAGAAGCAGCCAGTAGGCAAATGGATTAATAAACTGTGGTACATTCAGATGTGGAGTATTACTCAGAGCTAAGAAGACATGCGCTATCAAGGCACAAAAAGACATGGAGACATAGTAAATGCGTATTACTATGTGAAAGAAGCTATTCTGAAAAGGATACATATTGTATGATCCTAACCGTATGACATTCTGGAAAAAGCCAAAACTTTGGAGACACTAAAAAGATCAGTGGTTGCCAGGGACTAGAGGGGTAGGAGGGATGAACAGGCAGAGCACAGAGGATTTTAAGGCAGTGAGATCATTCTGTGTGAAACCATAATGATGGGTACGTACCATTATGCACTGTCTAAGCCCGTAGAATGTTTACAACAGCAAGAGTGAACCCGAACGTAAACTATGGACTTTGGGTGATAATGAAGGGCCATGTCCGTTTATCGATCATAACAAATGTACCCTCTGGTGCAGGACGTTGACAGTGGGAGAGGCTGTGTATGTCAGGAGATATACGTGTACTTTCTGTTCAATTTTGCTGTGAAACTAAAATTGCTCTAAAAAATAAAATTTATTGTAAACAAAAACAAAAAATGTGAGCTGACCCCCCAGGAGGAATCCAACTGTCACACTGAACACTGCTACTATGAATAAGCAGAGGTGAGTAATCTGGCCCCTGGACAAATCTGGTCTTGCTAGAGATAACGCCAAGTGGAGAGGCTGTTTACTCTTGCCCCAACCCCACTGCCCTCCACTGCCACCACAGTCACTTTTCAGTAGGAAGCACCTCCTCTCTGTCCCCACAATAGTCAGAATCCACTTTTAAAACCTGCTTATCTGAAAAGCAAATTCAATCAGCTCTGATGCTGTCAACTCCAAGGTCCTAGGACCTGCGCCCTGAATTACTAGCACCCACCCACAAGCAGTCCTATCACAGCTCAAAGACCATTTTCTGTTGAGAAGGAGTTACTGATCAGGGATTTCTTATCCAGGAGGTGGAGGAATACAGAAGAGAGGGACCCAGAATCTTACATCAAACCTCACCATTTCAATTATCAAAGCCAAATGGGAACAAGCTCAGCCTTGCTCTGAACTTTCCTAAAGGGACTCCGCAGGGCTTGGCTCTGGCACCTTTCCCCCACCCAACAGCATGAGCAGAATTCAACAGAAAAGCTCAGTGCAAGGTGCTCCTCATTCCACCCTAGTCACATTCCTTGGGCAGCTCTCCCTCCCTTTGGGGAGCTTCCCCATTTGTACAACGGTTTGAAGCTGCTCCAGGTAATTCGTAGATTAATACATACTTTTTTTTAAATGTTAATGTGCACCTTGATGTTTCCCTACTGGCATGAAAACTTATACTGGTGACTTCCTGACCCACTTCCCACTGCTCCCACCAACAGCCAAAGAATCCTTACACAACCAAAGACAATTTATTCTTTATTGATTAAAAATTAATGAAACATGCAGAAAAGTATAAAGTCAAAACAACAAAAAAAAAGGAGGGGGGTAGTGAAATATTTTACATCTTCCATAATCTAGCATACGTCATCAGGAGGAACCTCCATTTTTTGATACACCATTATTCTCTCCTCCAGATTATTAGAATATCAGCTGGCTCTAGGATTTGGTTCAAAACTTAAACAAAAAACCCCAAACAAATCCATTAGTCATTTAGAAAGACCATATGTTTCACAAATAGCATTGGCACACATTACCTTGTGCTAAGTTAGTCCCTATCCCAGGGACCAGGGGATCCTGGGACTCAGGGAGAGGTGTATCCTGAACTCCTGGGAGGGAATGAGGTTGCTCACCAGGTCACCTGCTGTCCCAGCTGGGAAGTTTCTGTTCACTCATTTTTTTCAGCATCACTGCACAAGTCAGCAAAGGGAGTCCACCATACATCATGCAGAAGAAATAACACTGTCCTGGGGCGTGGTGTCTGACTCCTAATTCCCAGCAGGGCATAAAAATGACTGGAAGAGAAAGAGAAAGCCCCAGCCCACTTCCATTGTCCTTCCTGTCCCACTGAAGTTCAAAGGTAATGGCCAGCTGGAGAAACTGAATTGGGGGATGGGCTGCTGCTTAATCCCAGCCTGGGCTCCCAACCACCTCCAAATAAAAGGTAGAACAGAGTGATGCCACCACCCTTTGGATTCATAAATAAGTAGATGATGATGGGCTTATTTGAAACCAAAACACAGACTCTAAGGTAAGCCCCTTGTCTTGTGCCAAAGGCACGACCTGTTTTTTGTAACTTATTCCTACCTTCCTGTCCTTATTCCCGCAACCCTCCTCTAAAAAAACAAAGGAAGAAAGAAGAAAGGAAAAGAAAAACACACAATTTTTCCAGCAAGCTGATCAATCTCCTTTTCTTGCTCCAGGCTCAGCAGGCTCCTTTCTCTTACCAATCCTGCTGGGACCTTGGACTTTAGTGTCTGATCCTCTAATCTACTTTCCTCCCAGGCCCCATCCCAAACCACCCCCTCCCTTCCTCTCCAACACCCACCCCTTTTCCAACGTGCCTTTGTATCCAGGCAAGCGAAGAAAGCCCATGACTAAAACTACAAGCTCAGAATGAAACAAAAGCTGTAACAAGTCCATTGTGGGGAAAGCTCTCAGAGATGCTCCGGGAGAAAAATGGTAAAGCAATCTTGTTATTCATGGACCAACAGTGCTGGAAAGGACTCGAGTGATTCTGTAAGAGGCAACTCTCCCCTTTCAATGGGACCAAAGCCCATCTTTGTGTGTCGTTGTAAGGCCAGATTGAGTATCCCTTCCATTTACAAAATTTGTTAGGTCTATCTGCAATTAGACAAAGGCTGACTGTGAAACAGCAGGAAAAAAAAAAAAATCAACCCCACTGATGATTCACATATTGCATTATGAGTGCTCTTTCCTAAACCTAAAGAATAATTTATGTTATTTCTGTAAAAAATCAAATGAGCACTGTCTACTCATAGATCCTAAAAGTCATGGCACATGTGGTTTCACTTTCCATCTTGGGTCAGGTTCAGCACACAGAAGTGTGGACCCCCTCCAGAGGGTCAGTGCAGGAGAGGGGCAGAAGGCAGGCCTCTCCGGCCCAGTGTGAGCCTCCTTTATTGCTGCAGAAATCTCAGCCTTGCATTTGCTCAGGACTTGGAGGCCAGCCAAACTGATTTTCATGGGAGGATCAAGGAGCAGTTTTTTTTAATCAACTTTTTAAGACATGAAAATAAATACTTCCACAATGATATGAGTTACGATTTTTCCTGTTCAAAAACCACTGCTGGGAAGATTCTCTTTTACAAGCCATTACTTGATGTTTTCTCTAAAAACAGTCCAAAGTTCCACTTTGAAGGATCCGATGGTTGAAGTTCGATTACAGTCAGATGTTTTGCACCAGCTGAAGTTAAGGCGAGCAACCCTTTCTGGAGGAAGCAATGAAGAGGGGTGCCTGAGAGCAGCTTCAGCAAAACGCTCAGAAACATTGTGAATAAAACAAGAACACAGTTTGGGCTGCCTCCATAGAGGCTGTGCTTTTTCCTAACAAAGGCTGCTAGAATTCATATCAGATACCGAAAAAAAGAAAAACCCCCAAAACAAAAAAAACCACTAAATTCTCTGGGATCCAGCTGAACAATCAACTTTTAATTGCTACTTCAGTGGTAAAGAGATATCCCGAGATGCCTGCGTCCTGTCAGGGGTGGGAGGACAAGCCAGACGAGGAAGCCCGATACAGCTGCTACTCTCCACCCAGCGCCACCACTGGAGTAAGGCAAGAGGAGCTGACAGGTCTCCCTCCTGGGCCTTGAGGCACACAGGCCACTTCTCAGATGGAGACAGGGGACAGGTGCTGTAAGTTTACTAATGGAACTCTTTAAACGGATGCTGGCCACTGGTGATCCAACTTTTCTTTTCCTGTGGAAAAAGGGGGAAGGATGGCAGAAAAAACATAAAGGAAGACCTCTAAAGCTCCTAGCTGGGAGGTTTGTTGCTGGGTTCTTTGGCAGTAGTGGGTTTAGGCCAACAGAAGCAACAGAGATACGCATGTGTGGAATCTCCTTAGGCCGCCTCCTCCAGGGCTGTGTTTTAGCTGATGCTGAGCTGGGCAAATCCTATTAGTTTACCATCATCAGGAATATCCGAGCCTTCGACACCAGATGCCTGAGAACCAAACAAAATGAGAAGCTGTGGCTATTTATAAACAAAACAGCAGGTAGCAATTAAAACTGATACAGGGACTATGGGAAGGAAGGCAGTGGGATCAGGTTCCTGGGATACAAACAGGAGGCAGATAAAGGTGTCTCTTCCAGAAAAGGTGGACTCTCAGTACAAAGGTGGAATTAGATGGGCTAACAGTCTCTCTCAGAATAAACAGTCAAGGGCCTGGGGCGGGAGGCTTTCTGGGAGAGAGAGGGGAAGGGCGGCCACTGAATGGAGACAGCAGCCCAGGGTGCTGGGGAGGGTAAATGAGCACAGTCCAAAGATTTTAATAGCGTCATCACTCAGGGAATATAGAAGCTGCTCTGCAGAGGCGGCTGGTGTGTAACAAGTGAGATGGTTTAACAAGGAGGAAGGGACGAATACCAGTTTGAAAGTGACAGATCGATTTGACTGGGGTTCTTCCACAATTTTCTGCAAATTAGCTGCCACTGTAATCATACAAACAGAGAAAGTAATGAGAAGCTAAGTAGATCCACTTTCAACCCTATTTTCACAACTTAAATGGTAGTTTAGGATCTCTGTACAATCAAAATGGAAGCAAAAAGATAAATCACTCCCCAAACGCAAGTTTTTTTTTTAAACTCATCTCCAAGTGGCATAAATAAATCTTGAATCATTGTCAAATTAACATTCTTTAAGATGCTGTATTAACTTAGGAAAGATACTCAGGTTCAAGAGGTATGATTTCCTATTCATGGGCTAGAAAGCCCTAGACAGGGAATAGACCAACTACAGCCTCTGGCCTGCTTCTGCCTGTGAGCTCAAAATGGTTTAAAAAGGACAAAGACTGTACATGGTCCACAAAGCCTAAGCTATTTACTTTGTGGCCCTTTAAAATTCCCCTAACTTGCCTTAAACAATGGCCTCTTCCTTCAGTAATACATACCTGTGGTCTGACTGTGCCTTTTCTTCATTCCTGCTTTTTTTTAAGGACTAAATCTCTAATGATTTTTGCTTACCTCTTAGCTCCAGAACGATTGAATTCATCCACCAAAATGGATTAGATGTGACCAAGCTTACTCTAACTTGTGACTTTTGTCATCATGTCTACCAGAGTCTCCCAGAGACCTGGGTAAGGTTTCACTTACTATCTTCGGGGGTCACAAAGCAAACTCAGCAGTGTGACTTTCTTTTCCATAAGAAACTGTCCCCAGTACCTGTTATTTCAGCAAAGCCGAGAACCATTAGACCTACCCAGTGGAATCAAAGCCTGGTTTCCTAGACCCTAAGTCTACAGGCAGCGACATGGGGGCACAAAGGCAGAACACAAAGTAGTTACCTATTACTAAATCCCTTCCATCGACGAGGCCAGCGGAGATGAGTTCCTGAGAGACACCCTCTGCTGTATCTGCAAGGACAAAGAAAAAGGCACTCCAGTTCTTGTGCACGCACGTCCCTGCTAACAACTTCCAGAGCAGGTGCTAGCACAGCCAGACCGAAACCAGCTGCTAACTTCACAGAACGAACATGGCAAGTAGGGTCTTCCTCCCACACCAAGGTTTTTACCACCAGGATTATCTCAAGTGAGGGACAGACTCTCACAGGTCTGGTCTGAGGGAAGAACTTATATCAACCAAATGGCAAATATTAGCTCAATATAAAGATAACTTCACATTGATGGCGTAATTTAGATGGGTTCTGGCTGCTGTCGGAAGAGCACCTGACAGGGACGCTGCAGAGGAAACTACTTTTCTGAGGGCAACCCTGGACCCAAGCACCACGAGCCCTGAGACACGATGATGAGAGTGTATCACCCCCGAGGCTAATGAAACAGAACAACTGGCTCAATTAAATCTTGAGAGAACAAACTATAATCTCTCTCTTTTGGGATCACACTTCCAAGTTTTTTTGCTAAAATAATTTTCTTTTTTATTCTGGTGGGCTTTCCTTCCTATCTAGTTATTCCAGATTGTACAATCTGAGCAATAGGTACATAACTAGTAACTAGAAAGATGAGGGCACAGTACCATTGATTAACCTCCCCTCCAACCCAATGCTTCCAGAGGGCTGAACACCGAGCCCCTCAGATGGAACAGGAGGACCTCTCGGGAGGCGATGTGTGCATATTTGTGCAGATGATTAGTGATTTGAATTAGTACCTTAAAATGTGACTCGGCCTGGCTTTAAAAAAACAGGTACACCTCTGTACACAGAGGCATCTGAGAGTTAGTCGCTCATGATGCTGAGAGAGCAGAGGAGTAAGCGTGGCACACAGTGGCTGTGGGCCACTTCCCTAATACGAGTCCTGAGTAACAAAGGCAAGGAAGAAAACAAGCCTTGTCCCAGGGAGAAGTTCATGGCCAGAAACTAAGCGTGGCAGGGCGTGGCTTCAGCCTGGGAGGGGAGGAGACTGGAAGCCTTGTTTCGTTCCTGTCAATGGAGGACAATCATGTTCAGTAACAAGAGCAGGAACTCTGCACGCCAACGGATCTGAGTTTGAATTGCAGCTACACCTCTTCTCAGCTGTGTGAATTGTAACCAGTTACTTCACTCTAAGCCTTGATTTCATTATCTATGCAATGGGGATAATAGTCTCTCCTTAGGGAGCTGTTCTGAGAATTCAATGAGATACTGCTTAACACAACGCCTGTTGTATAGTAAGTAAGCAGTAAATTAGAGCTATATTCAGTGCTGTTTGTATTATACATGGTTTCCTAAATGAGGTGACAGTAAATAAATTGCATTTTAGTTTTATTCATATGCCCCCCAAAACCTTTAAACCAGGAACATTTTTTATCACCCTTTAAGAGCAAAATATAGCTAAAGGACAGAAACTTCACATGTTTCCTTAAATGATAAATGAGAAGTTATTTTGTTCTCAGTATTTTGCCTCACCTCTCCCAGGAGTAAATTCAAATCGAATATCATTTAATTCTTTTTTTGAATTCCTATAAAAGAAAACAAAATGTATAAAATAAATTTCTGAGTTATGCATACAGACACTGCCTACATATGTTAGGAAAGATCTTCCTGTTCCTATAGATCATACAGTTTGTCCCAATGAGTTCACACTGAAGGCTCAGAGCTAACAGCTCAAAGTGACCACCTAACTGTCTTGTCACCCTTTTAATTCATGTCCTTCCTTGATCAATACAATACATGCCCACCCCCATCCTTATTCCCAATGAGACAATCATATGAAACTAAGAGGAAAATCTGCATGAGCACAGGGAGGTGTGATTAAATGATACAGGATGCCCTTTCCACTCTATCCCCACGCCTAACCCCCCGGCCCCTACACCTCGGACAGGGCCTTGCCCACCGCTGCTGATCAGTCTGGGCAGACTCACAGAATGAAATACACAGTGCTCCCCCAATTCCACAGGGGCTCAGAAGAGAAAGAATACACAGATTGGGATAATGAGGGAAAAACTTTACAAGTAGTGTTTTTAGGTAGGACTTAATGGGTCAGTAGGATCTGGGCAGGCAGAGAAGATGCGGCAAGGAATTGGGCCCACCCTGGCAGCAGAGTTAATATGTGACTCCAGAGAGTCAAACGTGTGACTGGTGAGGACAGTAATGGCGATCACTCACCACACCAAGTACTGAGATTAACCAAGCTCCCTGGAGGCTCTGGTTAAAGATGGAGAAATCAGAATATTGTGCCTAAAGACAGCCGTGCCTGATCACTTAGCACCCCAATCCATTTTATCAAAACAATTCAGAGGGCTGAGGTCTGACACACACTTGAGGATGTTACTGCAACTGTGCTTAAACTACAGCTACCCAAATCCAACACAACCTGCCCCACAGTGATTTTCTTCCCCTCATACTGCCTTCTCTGTGCACTTGCCTACACGGACTTACACTTCTGCATGTCTGCTGAAACTTGTTTTTTACTGTGATAAGCACATAATACAAATCAACTTCCAACACAGACTGGATTGTTTCATTTCATTTTCTCTGTATCTTTCCATAATAGCTAAGAGTGCTGTACAGTCTGCTTAATACTTAACTGTTCAAATTATTCTTTCTGAAAGTGGAATAAAATTAAGACCAAGTGTTCAGTATCACTTTAGTGATGCGACTTTCATGCCAAGCATAAACACCTTCAAAGACAGTATGTGAAACTGGACTTCATGTCCAGTCATTTAACTTCAAAGTTTTCGTCACTGAGAACAAGAATCTAGCCTCCTCTTTCACAAACAAGTCTAGAACCCAGTCCACCAAAATACCATCCTCTCAAAAAGCTAACTACATCACTTATGAGTATCCTCTCCCCTTCCTGAAGCACATGTCAAATAGAATTTTTATACTCTCTATTAACTACTATAGGATTTTGAAACAAAAATTTTAAGAGAAATAAGTGGTATTCTTTACAAACAATTAAAATAGAAAAAAAATTTCTTCTGTATAGCACAGGGGACTATATTCAATATCTTGTAGTAACCTTCAATGAAAAAAAATATGAAAACAAATATTATGTATGTATATGCATGACTAGAACATTGTGCTGTACACCAGAAACTGACACACTGTAACTGACTGTACCTCAATATCAATAAACAAATAATCAATAGGATGAGATTACCAAGACACTGTATTCATTCAGAACTATCTGAGTTCAGGTACACAGAGCAGGCTTCTTTCAAGAAAAGGTAAGCAAATCTGCTTTCTTCACATTCATGGCATAATTTTATCACTCCTAGTGCTAACACCCAAACATTCCCAAAACAGGTCTTGGTGCCTCCATCTTTAATTATGGTCATGCTGAGAGGATGACTAGGAATTCACACGTGGACGGAGGCATGAGTCAGCAGTAACTCAGGTCCTCACACCACTGCTACTGTCTCCAAGGAAAACAATACACCTGCCAGCAAAGAGCACTCGATGCTGGGAGCCACATGGTCCTATCCAGTTACTCTCAGGCACGTGCTACTAGAAGGAGTAACTTTCAAAGAGAAATCAGCATATTCAGAGTATTTAGAAAACAGCAACGACAACATGTCTACTCACCGTAATCTTAGTACTAGACTAATGGGGATCTTGGTTTCTTGTGAACTTGCTCCTGAAGACAGAGCCTAAAAAGCATTGAAAGGTATAAAGTCATTGACTGGACTATTAAGCGCGGAGGTGACTAATGTTCACTTGCAGAGGACTCATCCACTTGGTAGCAATTTTCTTCATCTCCAGGTGCGGCCATCCTCGTGCCTAGGACACCTCTGCCATGGGAGGACATGCCCTCCAAGGCAGCAACAAGAGCTGAATGTCAGCCTGAGTCAAACACAGTCAGGAAGAGAACTCTCAGACCCACATGGAATTCCACGCACGGCCACATTTACAGTCTATATTTTTCAGACCCCTGCTCCCCTCTATAGGGGTGAAGTGCATGAAGCTGCATCTTTCCCTTTAAAAACTCTGCCAGTGTATCACACGGCAACACATCAGGCGGGTCTAAACTGCCCCTCAGGAATCCACCCCCTGGAGGTGCCGGGTCTTTTAATGGCTACACTAACCATCTCTGAAAACTGTATAGCTGTCCCTTGCTTACTGGAGGATATACATTATTTATAAAACGAACCCGATCCTTCCATCAGTTTTCATAAGACAGCTGTATCTTTTCCCACATGATTGGCAGAAATGGAAAGCTTGGGTGAAGAAAAGGTTAAATGAAGTGAAGGTGACAAGAAATTACCCCCCAAAACTTTTGATGTTGGGAGTATTTCCATCGTTAACTTATTTTCTTGCTTAAAAACCTGTGTGATCCTTGTCAAACTCTCTTATCTGCATACATTTCAAACTGTGAAAACAGAATTTCTAACTTGTTTCAAAATTTACCAGGACATCAACTGTATTACATGAGGTGGTGTTCCACACCGACCTATGCTTTCTTCGTCTGCACGGAAGAGTATCCCTGCTTTACCTGAGCTGGTTTTGCTGGCTCCGTGGTGGGCGGGAGAGAGACTTGAGTTGGCTGTGCAGGCATCTGCCCAGCTGGCTGAGGTAGATGAGCAGAAATCTGTTCTGGAACTTGGAGTAAAGTACCCACAGGATCAGTTGTCGAAAACAGCTGTAACAAAAACACACACACAGCTCTGCAAAGGGAGGCAGATCTACTGACAGGCAATCAGGGCCACACAGGGTGATATTTTCAAAGTATAGTTCTTGTGCAGTGGACTGGCCTACCTCCACATCCCTGAATACACCTATTTCAAGTGGAAGTCAATTTCTATGCTTTTTTATTTTGAGGAACTTTTGGAGGCGTAATTTATGTCCCACTAAATCCACCGACTGTAAGTATACAACTCCCAAGTTTTTAGAAAATTTACACCAGTGTAAACATCACTACAATCCATTTGTAGAACACTTCCATCGACTGACAAATTTCCCTCTTGCCCATCTGCAGTTAACTCCTGACTGACTTATTTTATAACTGGAAGTTTGCACCTCCTCATCTCCCCTGCCTACTTCACTCATTCCCCATACGTGCCTCCTCTACGGCAACCACCAGTTTGTTCTCTGTATCTGTGAGTCTGCTCCTGTTGTATTACGTTTGTTTGTTTGGGTTTTTTTAGATTTCACGTATAAGTGACATCATATAGTGTTTGTCTTTCTCTGACTTATTTCACTTAGTGTAATGTCCTCTAGGGTCCACCCATGTCACAAATGGCAATATTTCATTCTTTTTTTATGACTGAGCAACATTCCATTGCATATATACACCACATCTTCTTTATCCAATCATCTACCAATGGACACTTAGGTTGCTTCCATACCTTGGTTCTTGTAAATAATGCTACAATGAACACAGGGGTACATATGTTATTTTGAATTCATGTTTCTGTTTTCTTCAGAAAAATACCCAGAAGTGGAATTGCTGGATATTTGGTAGCTCTAGCTTTAATTTTTTGAGAAACCACCATACTGTTTTCCACAGTGGCTGCACCCATTTACACTCCTACTGACAGTGCACAAGGCTTCTCTTTTCTCTTCATCTTGCCAACACTTGTTAATTGTCTTTTTGATAAGAGCCATTCTGACAGGTGTGAGGTGATACAAAAGTTACTTCCTGGATACACTTCAAGTCTATCTCTGGCCAGCAGAGGCTAAGTTTGGTACCATCCTCATTCAGGGATGCAGATCAAGATGGCAGGGGCAAGGGAACCTAGGGAATCACAAAGTGGCTCTTCTGCTCACATGTTACTAGTCAACGTAACTGCCATGGCCGTGTGCAATTTAAGGGGCAGAAAAAATGCAAGTCTACCAAGTATCAAGAAGAGCCAGAAATCTTTGTGAACAGAAGTTCTAATGTAAGTTGTCAGATATTGGCCTGTTAATAAGTTGAGGTACAGCAGTATTTATTTTCAGTCTTAAAACATAATTGTGTATACAAACTGTATACCATGTACACAAATGAAGTGGAAAAAAGTTACTTTTAAGCATGTGGCAAGAACAAACAGGTTTGAGAGCAAGATGTGTGCCAGTTAAACCAAATACTAAGAACCCGTGAAATGATTCTTTGCTTCAGGTACTGAGCACGAGGCAGGCCAGACTAACAGGAGTCTGTCTAGTAGGCCTCCCTATCACCCCAAGGCAGGAACTACAGACAACGGGATCCATGTGACTAGAGAAGAGGCTGAGGAAAAAAGTCCAAAGAGGAAAGGTGGCATATGACAAATTCCCTGGGAAATTAATACAAAAAGACTATGTTCCACTTTAAGCAGCCCAAGACAAAAAAGTAGTTCATGAAGTCAAGCAAGCAAGGAAGAACACAGTCTGGGTCCTTAGGCCAACTTTTGAGTGCGGTGGCACCACCAATTTACTGCAAAGGTCCATTCAAACTCAGAATTGAGGGGGAGGGTATAGCTCAAGTGGTAGAGCGCATGCTCGGCATGCACAGGGTCCTGGGTTCAATCCCCAGTGCCTCCTCTAAAAATAGATAAACAAACAAACAAACATAATTACCCCCCCCCCCCGGAAAAAAAAAAACAACTAAAAGTACTGAAAAAGAAACTCAGAATTGAGATCTCTAATAAAATTTGACTGGTATAAACAAAAAATATACATAACATTAAAACTAAAACAAAACAAAAGCACATACACTTTAATGATTTAATAATCACAACTACTTACCTCAGAATTTGTTAATGATTCTTTCACTCTGGGAGACTAAAAGAAGAAAAAAAAAAAAGAGGCTTGTTAAATGAAACCTCAAGTTACTTGTAGTCAGTTCCAAACTGCCCGGAATGCTGAAATGAAAGTCAGCTCTACTTCATTCTGATCCATAATTAACTCATCGGTAACTGTAGTGAGAGTTTTTTGGAAAAAGGAAACTATCAGGATACTACTGCAGTCTTTGCCCGGCTACCCTGTAATGCATCAATGTACTTACGTATTTAGAGTGCAGAACTTAAGGTTTACAAGCAAACATAATGGAACTGAGTTCTCAGGTAGCAGGAAGATCACATTCTTCAAAGTACAATTCTTTTGCATAATGATGAACACATTATGTGCATAACACTTCAAACCAAATGTAAACATTCAAGCTAATTATCCAACACATTCTCACAGCAGAGTAATTCTGATTATGGGCATTAATTAAGAAAACTCTTGAGCCAAAATTGAAATACCAATTATAACCTGCCACATGAAAATTTAAGCTAAACTGATTTAGTAAATCATAAGTTTGTAGTAATTCTGGATACAGGCACTGGAGAATACAAAAAACATGTCTCTAACCAAATAACAACTTACAGCAAATTCTACAAAGTATGAATTTAGACTTCTTATAGGATCAGTTTAGGTTTTTTAAATTTTCATTACCATTTTATTAGCTAGAATCAAGCTTCAGGCAAGAGCCAATGTATCACAGCAAGTGTATGGCCAACACAAAACCTTTTTTAAAAAATTTTTATTTGGAAATAGTTTCAGAAAAGTTGTTAGAATAAGAACAATATACCCTTTACCTGGATTCATCCATTATTAATATTTTTCCTCATGTGCTTTTATTATTTAGTGCTCACTTTCTCTCTTTTTAAATATATGTTTTAACACTCCTGCACCATTTGAGCATTAGCTGCATGTACCATCGCTGTTTACCACTGAACAGTCACTGTGTATCCTTAGGAATGGGGATATTCTCCTACATAGCTTCTCACTACTAACGTTACCAGCTTCAGTAAATTTCACAGCTCAGTACTGTCATCTACTTTATCATCTATAATCCAATTTTTCCAACGACCTGCTATACATACCCTTTGGAGCCCCTGTTGTTCTGATACACAACGCCATCCAGGATCACAGACTGCAGGCAGTCATGTCTCTCCAGGTTTCCCTGACACATAATCACTCCCGTGGCCTACTACGCACTCTCAATTTGACTAGAATGTTCCTAACCTGTGGACTGTCTGATGTTTCCTCGTGTTTTAGACTTAAATGCATCCTACAAAGTGATGAATCTGTCCTATGGTATCATATCTTAGGGAATTACAGATTCCTCTGCCCCTCACTAGTGATGTTAATCTCAATCATCTAGTCAAAGCATTTTCCGATTTCTTGGGTATAAAGTAGCTATTTTTTCCCTTGCAAATAATAGGCAATCTATGGGGAGACATTTTAAGACTATGTAAATATCTTGCTCATCAAAACCTTCCCATATATTTAGCACCCACTGATGATCCTTGCCTGCTCTAATCTTTACAACTGCTTTATGATGGCTGTAAAACGATGAATTCGCACTCAGCCCTGGCAGTTTACTGTAATAAAAAACAATCCCTTTCCCCTCATTTACTTATCTATTTTTTATTGGTAAGGACTCATAAATTCCTATTTTTAAATGATTTATAATTTATTACTACACTTACTGATTTTGATGGTTAAATTGTCCCTAATTTAGTCAGTGGGAACTCCTTCAACCTGGCTCTTATGTTATTATGACTTTTCCTCTGTTATTTTTTAAAAATTTTTTATTGATGTATAATCATTTTACAATGTTGTGTCAAATTCCAGTTAAAGCACAATTTTTCAGTTATACATGAACATATATCTATTCATTGTCACATTTTTTTCTCTGTGAGCTACCATAAGATCTTGTGTATATTTCCCTGTGCTACACAGTATAATCTTGTTTATCTATTCTACATTTTGAAATCCTGTCTATCCCTTCCCACCCACTGCCCTCTTGGCAACCACAAGTTTGTATTCTATGTCTATGAGTCTGTTTCTGTTTTGTATTTATGCTTTGTTTGTTTGTTTTTGGTTTTTGTTTTTTTAGACTCCACATATGGTATGGATTTTTTTAGCGATCTCATATGGTATTTTTTTTTCTCTTTCTGGCTTACTTCACTTAGAATGACATTCCCCAGGAGCATCCATGTTGCTGCAAATGGCGTTATGTTGTCGGTTTTTATGGCTGAATAGTATTCCATTGTATAAATATACCACATCTTCTTTATCCAGTCATCTGCTGATGGACATTTAGGCTGTTTCCATGTCTTGGCTATTGTAAATAGTGCTGCTATGAACACTGGGGTGCAGGTGTCATCCTGAAGTAGGGTTCCTTCTGGATATAAGCCCAGGAGCGGGATTCCTGGGTCATACAGTAAGTCCATTCCTAGTCTTTTGAGGAATCTCCATACTGTTTTCCACAGTGGCTGCACCAAACTGCATTCCCACCAGCAGCGCAGGAGGGTTCCCATTTCTCCACAGCCTCTCCAGCATTTGTCATTCGTGGATTTTTGAATGATGGCCATTCTGACTGGTGTCAGGTGAAACCTCACTGTAGTTTTGATTTGCATTTCTTTGATAATTAGTGATATGGAGCATTTTTTCATGTGCCTATTGATCATTTGTATGTCTTCCTTGAAGAACTGCTTGTTTAGGTCTTTTGCCCATTTTTGGATTGGGTTGTTTGGTTGTTTCTTATTAAGCTGTATGAGCTGCTTATATATTCTGGAGATCAAGCCTTTGTCAGTTTCATTTGCAAAAATTTTCTCCCATTCCGTAGGTTGTCTTTTTGTTTTACTTATGGTTTCCTTTGCTGTGCAGAAGCTTCTAAGTTTCATTAGGTCCCATTTGTTTACCCTTGCTTTTATCTCTTGCTCTTGGATTGGAAGAATCTATATTGCTAAAATGGTCAGACTGCCCAAGGCAATCTACAGATTTAATGCAATCCCTATCAAATTACCCAGGACATATTTCACAGAACTAGAACAAATCATAGTAAAATTTAATGGAACCATCAAAGACCTAGAATTGCCAAAGCATTACTGAAGAGAAAGAAAGAGACTGGAGGAATAACTCTCCCAGACTCCAGACAATACTATAGAGCTGCAGTCATCAAGACAGCATGGTATTGGTACAAAAACAGATATATAGACCAAAGGAACAGAATAGAGAGCCCAGAAATGAACCCAAAAACTTTTGGTCAACTCATCTTCGACAAAGGAGGCAAGAATATACAATGGAATAAAGACAGTCTCTTCAGCAAATGGTGTTGGGAAAACTGGACAGCAGCATGTAAAGCGGTGAAGCAAGAACACTCCCTTACATCATACACAAAGATCAACTACTATGACTTTTTCAAATGAAAAAATCTTTTCTTTCAGTCAAAAGAAGATATTCCAAGTTCATCTTGTATTTTCTCTGCATAAGCCCTGGAATCAGCCATTTCTCCAATGAGCCCTCATTCTTTTATGACATTGGAAACCAAGATCTGGGCATAAGGTGTGGTCACTGTTACTGTTTACCTGACGCTCTGCATACCTGGTAATCTTTGACTGGATGCCAGATACTGTGAATTTTACCTTGTTACATGCTGGCAATTTTGTATTTTTATAAATCTTCTTGAGCTTTGTTCTGAAATACAGTAAAATTACTTGGAAATAGTTTAATCCTTTTGGATCCCGCCTTGATGAGTTGTGAGTTGGGTCAGGAGCAGTGTTCAGTCTAGGGCAATATATTATACTCTACTGAATGCCTTGTGAATTACCAGCAGACCCACATCACAAAAAATATTCAGGAGAGCGCTTCAGCAGAAGGAAAATGATACAAAGATTGCAATCTGAATCTACACAAGAGTCTTTCCTATAAATATGTACTGAATTCTGTCAAAGGATTTTTCAAAATGTATAAAAGTAAGAATACGATTTCTTTTTCTTCTTTAGCTTATTACTATTACAAGATTTCCTAATACTGAACCATCCTCACACCCTACCCACTTGATCATGGTATATTCTTTTAATGTAATTCAACTTAGTATTAAAAGACTATCTTTCTAATAAAGAATTCATGGTATCAAAGATGGCTATAAGGATTACATGAGAAATAATGGATAACACAATAAAATTAGAAAGCTATTTATTCTGTGAACAAAGTGTATCATTTTTATGCTGTTTAGATACCACTGTATTAGGTTATGAAAAAGCTACTGTAAGTATTTCAGAACTACCAAATTTTAAGCAACTAAATTTCTCTTGCAGATAGATAGGGAGTAATAATCAGACATTGAAAAGCTATAATTCATCATTCCAAATAGTATTTGTTGGCAAGAGGACAAAGAGCATCCTCATCTCTTTCACAGGAAGCTAGAACAAGGTTCACGTTGCTCTAGCTTCTGCTGGTCTCTTCAATGTAACAATACAAGAGAATATCAATGCAAAGAAGAATCATATGAAAAAGTAAGGGAGAAAGGATGCCACGGTCTCACACCTATAAACGAAAATCCTCACAATCATATTCAAATGAATGTTTACATTTGTTATCTTTTGAGGGAGCTTAATAAAATTTTTGCAAATTTTCATTGGCAAAGTACTTTGCAAGCTTAGTTCTGCTGAAGAGTAATATTCAATGTTGACCAGCAAGAGTCACAAGTGCTGTCACAGAGCAGATCCTAAGAGCAGGCAGAGATACCACTTACTCACTTCTCATTCCATCAGAAGGTTCTGAGCAGTCAAGGCTATGATGACTCAAATATTTCCTATACACATTTCTATTCTTGGGAATGAATCTTGACAATCAGCTTGAGGCATTAACTTTATGCAAGAGTGTTGAATTAAAACCACAAGACCCTTGTCCTTACTGCTTCTAGCAAAAACTAACACACACATACACCATGCAGGATATACCAAATGAAGAAGAGGTGCACTGTTTCTCTTCAGGCAGAAGGTTAGCAGACTTCAGGGACAAAATTTCAATTGTCAGCCTTTCAAGTTCAACAGTTTTTTCTTCTGCAATGTCTAACCAGCCGTTAATCCTATCCAGTGTATAGTCATCTCAGACATTATAGTTTTCATCTCTCAATTTAAGTCATTTTTATATATCGTAAATATTATCATAGTCAAACAGATTTGCCAGTTCCCTTTTTCACGCAGAATTACTTGGGCTCTTGTTGTTAGTAAGTTGTTCAAAATATTCTGTCACTAACATTTGTATTTTTTATATTTCAGCTGGTTAATCTGAACTGAACCACAGAATACAGTATTATCTCAGAGGCTTCAGACAAAAAGACAGAGCTCTCACTAAGGCACATAGTTTAACCAAACTTACCCTGAGTTGTGAAATTGCTGCTTTCCCTTCCTCACTTTCTTCATCAAATTCATCATCACTCCACTCCCAGCCACCATCTTCTGTCTTATGAAGACGGCCACTGGAACCTGGTACTCTCCGAACCTGCTCATAAGGAAGAGATGTGGACTATGGTTAATGTTTGACACTTACTATATAGAAAAGTCAGTCTTATTTCTCTCTCCTTCTATTACTTCAACACAGTAAGCAGATAATAATTTTCCCCATAAGTAAGTTTTCCCATGTAAATTCACACCCTCCATCCCTCACTTGCTCTCTGTTCACGATCTCTACTGTCTTGACTCACAACCACTGACTTTCCCTGTACTTCCATCTTCTGAGCCTCCATACCATCCAAATGCCTCTTATGTGAAATCACAGCTCAAATCTGATGAATGGTTTCATATCTCAAGACATTAAAAAAGGGAGGGAGAGTTTCAGTCCCCAAATAAATAAACCCAAGATTAAGAAGATTCTGATCCCTTTTTTTCAATTTTAAAAATCACAATATCTACACAGTCTCAAGAGTACTACAGCTGTGCAAGTTTTGTTAAGAAAAACAACAATTTCCTAACTTCCATCCTTTTCCCCACAGGCAGCCACTTTCAATTCATTTCAGCTTATTCTTTTGGAATTATATTCATCTAAGTAAACTGTTCTTATTATTACCCCTTGATTTCCTGGTTTTAGGAATTATCTATTGGACTGCTCACCACAGAAGATGGGAATTTATCCCTATTATCAATCCCCTACTCTTTTTTCAAGATATACTGTAATTTTGGTTAAATCAACATTCAGTGTCTATATATTGTGACTATATAAACTATACAGCTGAATCTTATTATATATTACAATTACTTTTCTCTTCTGTATAACTCTTTTCCCCCTGGAGTTAATATTTGCTTATTTCTCACTGGTCACATTCATCCCCTGCTTTGCAAATTTCCTCACCATATTCATATACACTAGATATTCTTCAGTATCACCTTCTTGAGGAAGCCTCCCACCAGAGCCTCCTGATCTGCTCCACCAGATTCACATCAGGTCTGCTACTTCACATCTCACTCTATCATCATTCAGAGGGCCATGCTTCCTGGGTCACATGACTCCCCTGATCTTAGTTTAAGCAATTTCTCCACTGTTAGCATGGCACATTTATTAAAGTCATGCATTTCTGAACATATCGTGATTTCATCCCCACACTTATAGTTTGCCTGGTAAAAAAAAAAGTCTGGGTTAGAAATCACTCTCTATGCTGAACACACTGCTCCACTGTGATGTGGCCTCCAGAGGTGCCACTGAGGTCACGAGGAGTCCTAATCCTGTCTCCGGTCTCTCCCCCTTCTCTGGAAGGCTGCAGCACCTTCTTTTTGCCTCTAGTATTCTGAGCTGTCACGGTAATGTGCCTTAGTGTTGCTCTATTTGCATTCATTGTGCTGCGTACTTGGGCTCCTTCAATTTGGAAATTTATGAAATTTTTGTCTTGAATTATTTTTTCAGTAATTTCCTTTCTTCTGTTTTTCTCAGTTTTCCTTTTCTGGAACTCTTTTTACGCAAATGTTGAACCTTCTCAAATAATCCTCTGATGTTCTCATCTTTTCTCTTGTTATCCATTTTTTGGCCTTTGGACTCTGTTTTCCAGGAAATTTCAACTTTACCCTAAAATCTTCGTAATTAATTTTTTTTTCATTTCTTCTATAGTGTTTTCAATTTCTAAGAGCTTCTTGGTGATGGTGGTGCCATTTTCTAAATGTTTCTTTTTTAAAAGTAATAGCTTTACAGAGATATTCATATACAACTGACCCACCTAAGGTATTACAATTCAACAATTTTTTAGTATATTGAAAGTTGTGAAACCATCTCCACAATCAAATTTAGATCACTTTCATTACTCCCCCAGCCCCCTAAAAAAATCACATACCCACTAGCAGTCACTACCCATTTCTCTACGATCTGCTCAAGTCCTAGACAACCAATAATCTACTTTTTGTCTCTATACATTTGCCTCTTCTGGATATTTCGCATAAAGGGACTCACACAATATGTCTTTCAATTAACATAACGTTTTAAAGGTACGTGAATGTTATGACATTATCAGCCCTTCATTCCTTATTATTGCTGAATAATATTCCATTGTATAGATACATGACATTTTATGTATCCATTTATCAGTAGAAGGACATTCAGGTTGTTTCCACTTTTCAGTTATAAATAATGCTTCTATGAACATTCATGTGCATATTTTTATGTGTGCATGTTTTCAATTCTCTTGGGTATGCCTAAGAGTAGAACTGCTGGGTCATGTGGCAACTTGGTGCATCCTTTTGAGAAACTGCCAGACTACTTTCTACAATGGCTGCACCACATTCCATTCCCTTTTCTCCACATCTTTATCAACACTTGTTACTGTCTGTCTTTTTTGTTACAGTTATTCTACTGGGTGTGAAGTAGTATCTTCATGGCTTTTGTGTAAGGCAACTTCACAACTCACTCTGGTAGCTGCAAACAGTGACTTAACAGAGCTTACAATTAATTTATCAATTATATAACACACCTTTTCATTCTAGTTGATAGAGTAGTACCTAGGATATAGTAGACTAACAATATTTGCTAAAAGAATATATCAAAGAATGCTAAAGGAAGGATTGAAAGAAAATGAGTAATACTCATACTGTTAAAGTATTACTTAAATACACTTTCAAAATGGAAATGCGAATCTACCGTAAATAATTTCCCAGAAAAACTGAGGTAAATCCCCTTTACCTTTTTAGCTCTTTCAGAAATGGTTGGTGCTCTCTGCAATATTTTTTCTTGAAGAAATTCTTTATTCTGGAGAGGAAAAATAAGTATTTTCTTCTTATAAGAAGTTTTTACTGAACAAAAAAACGGACACAGAAATATTCACCACAATTAAAATGTGACATAGTATCTGTTTTATAAAGAAGTTTGAGAAAGGCTTCCATTCTCTTATTCTGAGACTCCTTTGGTATACTACTATATACTTCATATACTGAGACAGAGCCTTAATGTACTGTGTGAACCATTATCTGTGAAAAGTTTGCTTTACCGTGTGTCCTTTGGGATCATGGTCCCACATTTCCAACTACAGTAACATCCCACTTATCTGATATCTTTGGGAAATGAGATGTTTACTAATTAAGAAGTAAACCCTAAAATGAGAGTTTGGTATTTTTCACAGATAATATTTATGGTGGCAGAGTTTAATATTCATTTTTCCTGTTATAATGTGATGAGTAAATTAATTTATATGAAAAATACATTTATCTTAAAAACCAAAGATTGTATAAATAGTGCCCTCAACAATTATTTCATCTACCATCATTCTTCCAAAAATAGTCGTCTCAAGAGAATGCAACACCTGAGCAGTGAACCTAATTTAGGTAATTGGCAAGGATCATATGATCATGTGAAATCAAAAGTTAGAATTCCCTACCTTTGCTTTTTGGAAAAATTTGTGCCTTAATAGTTCTGCTGCTGTTGGTCTAAAATCAGAAAACAAAGTTTTTACAGTTAATTCAAGAGTAACATGGGTGTTCATCTTCAAAAATGAAAAAATGATTTGTTGAGCAGCAAGATCAAAATTCAGTGTACTCCATTTTCCTTAACCTGCTAAAAAGGAAAAAGGAAAAACTCAGTATAAGACATTGAGTAGAATTAAAAAACTCATATAGAAATGTTCTGATAATTATTGTAGGTTCTTTCAAAAATTCACTAGTGAAATGTTTCTTTTAGAAACATGATTTCTTAGTGGCCTCCAATATATTGGCTATTTAATATTATTTCCCAAGAAGTTGGCTAGACAATACCTACTTTAACAATGCATAAAAATACATTTAAACTCACAGAGAGGAAATGGACCAAATCAAGCCCTGTCCTTCTTGCCACATGGCTGCTTGAAAGGCTTCAACTTACATAACCACATATTCTTAAAAAATAACTTCACAAGTTCCTTTAAAAATCTGAAGATTCTAAGAGTAATGCATAGTCCCAAAATTTAATCTAAACTCAGTTCTTAACTGTGCAGAGTCTTACTTCATTTGAGTAAAGGCATCATTGTCAATTTAACAAACTAGCATGATTGAGAATAAAGAATAAACAGTACTACACACCTACTGCATAATCCTGAGCAAATCACTTCTCTAAGGTTCAGTATTACATGGCCAGTTTCTAAAAGCAGTGGTTCTTAAACACTGCTGTGCATTATAATAGCTGGGAGTTAAAAAAAAAAAAAAAAAAAAAAGATCTCAGTTCAAAATTCTCATTGGGAGGGCCCAATATCTCATTTCCAGTCCCCACTTGAAAGTAAAACTCCAATCCAGTAGGTTACTGGAATGAACAGTGTCCCATTGAGGGCAGCTACAAGGATTAGTTTATGACAGTTCTTGGATTTATGGCTTCCTTATTAATTCTTGCATCTGAGGACCTTCCTTTATCACAAGCTCATCTCTATATTTGGTTTTTTAAGTGTGATAGATTTACCCAACATTTCTGGGTGCTTGTAACAAGAGAATCCTGCTATTTTAGTCAACTAGCTTGGCAGAAGCAAAAGTGTTCTCTATCTTTTATACCAATTTATTCAGAAACAGGAAAAAAAGTTCTAAAAACACAGGTTTGAACTTTGCTGCCTGTTTTTCTTATCCTTTCCAATATTTCCAACAGTAAACTTTGAAGACCTATTAAACATAAATATACTAAAGACATGATCAAGGATGTCAATTCAAATCTTTATGCTTTTGTTGATCTTCAGAAAAATCAAAATTAAAGACCTCTTAGTGCTAAGAAACTGAGGGGAATATAAATACTATGTGAAACAGAAAAATAAGAGAATGGGAACAGGGCTCAGGGTTAGAAATGAGGAGTTGTAGTTGGCCTCGGAGATAAAAGGTTGTACTCAGTGATCTCCAACATTCTATGAAGCTGTTTAATTCATAAAGACACACATGTTAGATGATCATGCCTCCTGACTTACCTGTCATCCAATTTTCCTAGTGTTAACAAGTAAGTGCTTTGATTTTTTTGGTCCACTTATTGAAATCTCTCTCCAATAAGGAAATAAGTATGACTATTTGACATTAAATATAACAGCTGCTATGTGTATTTCTTGTTATTAAAATTGTAAAGAGCATTAAGATGTTTACTTACAACTTTTAAATGCAAATTGAAAACAAACCCTCACACTAATTTAGCATTTTAGTAACATATACATTTATAATTATAAGAAATTAACCAGGAAATAGCTTAACTATTTAGGGTGCACTATATACTAAAAAAAAAGGGAGAAAGTAAGTGATTCATTTCCAGTCTAGTACAATGGTCTGTGTATATTTTTTCTAAAGCTTACATTTAGTTCCTCTGAATATGCACAAATAATTCCCCGTGCATGTATATATGCATGTGATTCTTACCCTTCCCCAATGGTTTACCTATTAGATGAAGAGAAAAGTAAGCTTTATCTCATGTTTTACCTTTTTTCTGGATCCTTTTGAAGGCACAATGAAATCATTTTTCTAAATGATTTTCCGTATTTTTTCAGCATTTCTTTATCTTGAACACCAGTTTCCAAAGAAGGAGGATCATTCTGCAGTGTCAGCATTAAAACCTGTAAGAATTTTCAATATAATATAAACTTCTGAAGACTCAGTAAAGTAAATTAAATATTGTGGCCAACATTTTTCAGTATAGACAACCTCCAAACATACAAGAAGATTTTAATTTCTAAAAGTTCACATATAGACCAGTTGTTTGGAAACCAGAGTTATTTCGGTGTTTTCTACATCAATAATACCCTATAGATAGCCGGCTTCCGTGTGCCTGCAAGGGCTCAACTATATCAATACTGTATGTCCTTTAGTGGGAACCCTTTCTTCATGTCCTCTGTCCCCATTCTTGTACCAGCAAACTACCTTTAAAAAAAATTAAAATAGTAGTAAAATTAAGAGTATGACCTTGCTGACTTTACCTATATGTGGCTCTGTTTCCACTTGACCTCTTGGAATCTGGCCTTGTCTTCCCAGAACTCCTCAGAAACTTCAATCACAGAAATCACCGATGATGTCCTAGTTAACGAAGCTACAACCTTTTTTAATTTCTCATTCTTCCTACCTTCTCTGCAGCAACTGACAATTCTGATTACTCTGTCCATCTTAAATCTCTTCCTTCGTGGACTTACATGGCAACATACCATCTTGATGCATACAGATGTAAGTAATAAAGCTCACTGATGTGATGAGGTTTGGGGTGATTTGTGTTTTTTTTATACTGTTTGATTTTTTAATAAAAGCTTAGCCATTTTCCTAAGCACAAAGTCAACACCAATATTAAAAGGCCATAATCAGAATTATTACTTCCTATTCAGATTCAATTTATATTTACAGAAAAGGAATTACTAAGGTTGGCAGTATTTCTCATTCTGAGCAAACAGGTTAACATGTGTCTGTCCAGCTACAACTGCAGGAGTCACTGCCTACAATGACAACAAGTAAACCTCAACCTTCCTCCCCAACTCCTTTTTAAAAATAAGCCATTTCTTGGGCCTAAAAATAGCATCCCACCTTCTAATTATAAAAAACCATCCTTTTCTAAACCTTGTGCATTAACCTAGGAGTCTTAAATTTTAGGAAAACCATGGCCTGAAAAATATCACTAACCTTTCACATAATCAAAATTTCACTCAACAAACATACAGGTCAATATGTATATATTTAGAATATGGAGATATAAGAGGTTTTTCACACTATCCTTTTACTGGTTTTGTCCCTGTCTACATTGTCAGAGCCTTAAATGAGACAGAGTATCATTTTAAAGGTTCCAAAGTGCACCAAGATCATACAGATGTGAACAGTATCACTATGACAAAAATTCACGACGGTGGTCACCACTTTTGACAGTCAGAGGGCATTCTGTAAAGTGGGCAAGCGGAACTACTAACAGCAGCTACAGCTGCAAACAAACAGAACTCATGGGCACGTTGTAACTGAGGGGCCACACAGATAAAAATGGTTGCCAACAGTATTGGCAGGACCGTCTTGAAACACAAAAAATTCATTCTAGTACTAATGTTGGGGACGCCAGGATTAATAATTACATTTCAGGTAACTACTACCTTAGGATGTAATATGCCTTTTAATAAAAGCTGCTTAATGTTCTACCACAAAGCAAACTTTCACTCAACAAGGAGAATCCTACATACGTAAGGCATGTGAGAACTCTGCATGGATTATCTTATTTAATATATAAAAAGCACTTAGAACAGTGCCCAGCACAGGGAAGTGCTCAATGAATGTTAGCTATCATAACTGTTAACAGGGAAACTTCCAACAACCTTATGAAGTAGAAATGATCACATCCCCACTCAGGCTGTTCTATACAGGTGCCTGTGGGGTCACACACTGAAATGAGACACATCACATCCTAATACCAAACTAGTTATGCAGTCAGGAGATGGTGAGTCATCATGTAAGAAGGTCAACTACAATGTAAAGTCATTCAATGCTAAACAGTAAATATCTAATAGGGAGTGTCACCGCTAGAGGAGTTAGAAGAAATGCAGGGCCGAATTCTAAGGCTAAGAACGTCAAAGGAGAACTGAGACATGAGCTGGGCAGTGTTCTAATACGAGCCCCACCTTCATTGGCGGGTACTTATGATAAGGAGCTGCCCCCGTGGCCAGTTCAATCGCTGTGATCCCAAAACTCCAGATGTCAGCTTTGAAATCATAACCTCGGACCTGTGAAGAATAGACAGAGGTACATGATTATTTTTACCACCTTAAAGGCACAAATAAAAGAGAGCCTCTAATATGCATCCAGAACAAGAACTTCAAGCCAATAAAATATAATCTGAAGTAAGCTAAATATACTTTGTAAGAGAAAGCAAGCAAGCAAGCAAGCGCGAGCAAGAAAGCAAGCTGAAATGAATGTTTACCAACAGGGAAACTGCTAAGTATGGTATGTTTACTAGGTATGGTATATTCATATACTCAACTAAAAACAACGTTAATGAATTCTATATGAAATATGGAAAACCACGTCATGATATGATATGATAAAACACTTATTAAGAAAAAAGATTACAAAATTTTTCATAAGTTTTGATACTATTACAAGCAGGTATCTAGTCTATCTAAGAAACAACTAGAATTAAAAAAAAATGTCAGGCAGTGGTGGTGAATCTTTTTTCCCCTAAATTTCCTATGTTATGGTATTGTTTTATCACCTTAATTTTCAGAATGAAAAAAGTTACAAAGGCTCAGAATATTTTTAAAGTTGTTAGTGTGAATATGCTGCCAGACCTCTCTCCTTTATACGTCAACAGCACATTATATAATTAAATGTTTTAACTTTCTATCCTAAACAATATAGGAGGAGAAACAGGTTTTGGGAGTGCGTGGTTTGAGACCTAAAATTAAAGCTCCGTATTACACGCTGCTTCGATACTGGGTAAATGGGAGGGCCTCTAACGACCTAGGCGCAAGCTCCTTCCCCCACTCTGCTCCCAAGGATAAGGTCCCTTAGGCCCAACAACCCTGCTTGGCAAATGGACCAGCAGCAGTTCTCGTTTATCCATGAGTAGCAGGTTTCTGCTCCCTGCCAGCCCTCAGAATTGTTCAAATAGGCCAATCACACCTCCACAAGGAACCAAAGGGCATCCCACTCTCCTCATACTGCAAAGCCTTTCTCCAGTAACTTTTTGTTCACTCACTTCCTAAGCACAACCCCATGAGGCATGCAGTGTCCTATGCCTCCAGATACGTGTGTATGTAAGTAATACGCTGCTGCCAGTCTCATTCGGTCCAGGGTCCGGTGCCATGTGTTCAGCAATCCCCATAACCCTAGAGTGGGGATCCTTCCCTCACCCAACAGGGTCAGTGCAGATACTATGACAGAATGAAAACTAGATTCACTTCTACATAGTGAGTATGATATCCCTGAAAGACAATTATGTGAAAAACCTACAGGGAGTTGGAAATATCACTCTGGAGCCTTAAAAAACAAGACTGGGCTGGATATAATTTAGCAATAATTAAAAGGCTGGAAGTGGAATGAAAATTTCTAGTGAGTACATGTACTCAGAGAAGAGAAGAAGCTGGGAAGTAGCGTCACTCAGCAGCAGAAGGAAAGTCTGAAGAGAAGTCAGAAACGGCCGGACAAGTAGAAAAACGAGGAAGCTAAGGAACTGAGGAAAGATGGAAAAGGTCAACAGTTTCAAATGCCACAAAGAGAACAGGACAAGGAGCAAACAACGAGCACTGGAAATTAGAGAATCAGCAGAGTGCCTGTAAGGGGATGGCATGAGTGACATCAGGCTGCAGTTGTCTGAGACAACTGAGAAACAGGGACGTGGAGAAAGCCAGTCCTTCAAGCCCCGTAGCAATGACACTCATGTAACAAGATCAGGTCATTTAATTTGTCCTAAAGATTAGTATCTTTAAGCCAATCTTGATTATATTATTCCTTAGGTTGCCTTTCATATAAATCCTGAGATTCCTATGTCCTTTGTAAAGTTCTAGAGTTTTGCTTTTTTAATTTTTTCTAAGCACAGACCAATTTAAACAAGGAACAGAGACGTATTTCTCAAAGCTAACTGAGCAGACCACACAAAAGCAAATGCTACTCAGTTTTTTCAATTTTGTAATAAAACCCCAAATTATTTAAAAAAGACAAAAGACACAGTACCTGTTCCATAACTTCAGGGGCCATCCAGCAAGGGGTTCCAACAAAGGTCTTTCTCACTTTATTTCGGGTAATATCACCACCAGTTGCTAAAAAAGCACTAACCCCAAAGTCTAAAACAGAAAACAGCAGCAAGGTATTAAAAGTACAGTAACCACGGGAAGGGAAATAGCTCAGCGGCAGAGCACATGTTTAGCCTGCATGAGGTCCTGGGTTCAATCCCCAGTACCTCCACTTAAAAAAAAAAAATGCAGTAGCCAACATAAATAGGAAAATAATATAAAGTAGTTATGGTCTGATATACACAGCACGACCTTTTCTTTCTGCTGAACTTCTTGACTAAATTAAGGCACAGCTCAACAGGTTCCACATTCCATCTCGCTCTACCTCACACATTTTCATCTCCTCACATTTTCCTTCTTGCTCCAATCCATTCTTTTCATTTCATCCTCCCTAAATGAAACTCTCCAGCCATCAAACAGTAACTCTTCATTGCCCCTTCTCCCCACCCCCTGGCAACCACCATTCTGCTTTCTGTCTCTATGATTTTGACTACTCTAAGTATTTCATAGATGTGGAATCATACAGTATTTGTCTTTTTATAACTGACTTATTTTACATAGCATAACATCTTCAAGGTTCATCCATGATGTAGCGTATGTCAGAATTTCCTTCCTCTAGAGGCTGAATAATATTTCACTGCATGTATAAACTACATTTTGTGTTCATCCACTGATAGACACTTAAGTTGCTTCCACATGTTAGTCCCTGTAAATAATGCTGCTATGAAAATGGGTGTACAAATACCTGTTTTAGTCCCCGCTTTCAGTTCTTTGGGGTTATAGACTCAGAAGTGGATTTGCTGGATCATACAGTATTTTTATCTTTCACTGATTTGAGGAATTGCTATGCCATTTTCTACAACAGCTGTATCATTTTCACATTCCCACCAACAGTGAACAAGGATTCCGATTTCTCCACATCCTTGTTATTTTATGTTTTTTTTTGATAGTAGCCATCGGGATGAATGTGGTGGTATCTCCTTCTAGTTTTGACTTGCCATTTTCCCTGATGATTAGTGACACTGAGCATCTTTTCATGTGCTTTCTGGACATTCGTATATCTTCTCTGGGGAAATGTCTACTCAAATCCATTTTCAAATTGATTTTTTGTTGTTGAGTTTCAGGAATTCACTATATATTGCAGAAATTCTAAGTCTCTTATCAGACACATAATTTTGCAAATATTCCCCCCATTCTGTGGGTTGCCTTCTTACTCTGTTGATAGGTCTTTTAATGCAAAACATTTTTAATCTTCATGAAATCCAATTTGTCTCTTCTATTGCTTGTCTTTGGTGTCACATCCAAGAAATCACAGTGAAAGCCAATGTCGTGAAACTTATGTCCTATGTTTTCTTCTAAGAGTTTTATTGTTTTAGGTCTTACATTTAGGTCTTTTATCCATTCTGAGTTAATTTTTGTATACAATGTTAGATAAGGGTCCAACCTCATTCTTTTCCACAGGGATATTCAGTTTTCCCAGCACCATTTGTTGCAAAGACCGTTCTTTGCCCCACTGAATAGTTTTGGCACCCTTGTCTAAATCACTTGAACATATATGTGAGGGTTTACTTCTCGGCTTTCTACTCTATTCCATTGGTCTCTGTGCCCATCTTTATGCCAGTAACATACTGTTTTATTACTGCTGTTTTGCAGTAAGTTTTGAAAACAGGAACTGTGAATCCTCCTGCTTTGTTCATTTTTCAAAATTGTTTTGGCTGTTTGAGGTTCTTTGAGATTCCATATTAATTTTAGGATTTCTTTTTCTATTTTGCAAAAAAAAAAAGGCCACTGAGATTTTGATAGGGATTACACTGAATCTGTAGATTACTTTGGGTGGCACTGACTTTTTAACAATAGTAAGCCTTCCAATGCATGAACAGGGGATATGTTTCCATCGATTCATGTCCTCTGTAATTTCTTTCAGCAGCATTTTATAGTTTCACTGTAAGTGTTTCACCTCCTTGGTTAACTCCTAAGTATTTTATTTTTTTTTAATGCTACTTGTAAATGGAATTGCTTTGTAATCTCCTTTTCAAATGTTAATGCAGAAAATGCAACTGATTTTTGTGTGTTGACTTTTTTGATTGGGAATTGAACCCAGGACCTTATGCATTTGTTAGTCTAAATAGTTTTTTATGTTAATATTTAGGGTTTTCTAAATATAAGGTCATATAATCTGTAAAGAGAGATAAGCTTACTCCTTTCTTTCCAGTCTGAATGTTTTTTCCCCTGCCTAATTGTTCAACTAGACCTTTCAGTCCTATGTTGAATAGAAGTGGCAAAAGCGGACTTTCTTCCTGTGTTTCCGAACTCAGAGAGAAAGCTTTCAGTCTTTCATCATTGAGTATGATGTTCGCTGTAGGTTTTCATAAATGGCTTTTAGTATGTTGAGGAAGTTTCCTTCTGTATTTTGCTGAATGCTTCTATCATGAAAAGGTGTTAAATTTTCTCAAATGCTTGTTCTGCACTGAAATGATTATGTGGTTTTTTCCTCTTTGTTCTTTAATGTTATTGCATTGATTTTTTTTTAAATAACCTAAATGCCCATCAGTTGGGGGCTATATTTTTTAATTTTACTTATTTTAATTTTTTTTGGAGGGGGGAGATAATTAGGTTTCTCTGTTTATTTAGAGGAGGTACTAGGGATTGAACGCAGGACCTCATGCATGCTAGACAGCATGCACTCTACCACTTGAGCTATACCCTCCCCATGACATTGATTTTCGTATGTTGAATCATCCTTGCATTCCAAAGACATCCCACTTGGTTACAGTGTATAATCCATTTCATATGCTACTGGACTTGATTTGCTAGTATTTTGCTGAGAATATTTACATCAATGTTCATATTGGATACTGGTCTATAGTTTTCTTTTCTTGCTAGTATCTCTGCCTGACTTTGGTATAAGGGTAATGTTGGACTCACAGAATGAGTTAGAAAGTGTTCCTTCCATTTCAAATTTCTGGAAAACTTTGAGAAAGAGTCTTATTAGTTCTTCTTTAATGTCTGATAGAATTCACCAGTGAAACCATCAAGTTCATGGCTTTTCTCTGTCAGGAAATTTTTTATTACGATTCAATCTCCTTACGAGTTATAGGTCAGTTCAGATTTTCTACTTATTCGTGATTTCATCTTGGTAGGTTTTGTGTTTCAGGAAATTTGTCCATCTAGGTTATCCAATTTGTTGGAGTATAATTAATTGTTCATAATACCATATTATAATCCTTTTTTATTTGGATAGAGTTGATAGTAATGCCCCACTTTTGTTTCTGATTTTAGTCATGTGACTCTTTTTTTTTTCTTACTCTGTTTAGGTAAAGGTTTGTCAATTTTAATGATCTTTTCAAAGAATCTCCTTTTGGTTTCATTGATTTCGTCTATTACTTTTCCGCTCTCTATTCCCTTTCCTCTGCTCTGAAATTTATTATTTCCTTCCTTCTGCTACTTTGGGTTCAGTTTCTTCTTCTAGTTCCTGAAGCTGTAAAGCTGGGTTGTTGATTTGCTATCTCTCTTGTTTTTAAATAAACCATCCAATGTGACAAATTTGCCCCTTAGCAATGCTGTCACTGTCCCCATAGGTTTTGGTACGGATGTGATACTGTTTCCTTTCATCTCTAAGTATTTTCTAGTCTCTCTTGTGACATCTTCCTTCATTCATTGGTTGTCAACTCTTATCTCTTCAGCTCTGAATCTGCCAAAAGTATACTTCCACCTCTCAGAGGCCACTTCCTAATTGGCAAATACCCTATTTCCTCCAAGACAGAAGCAGCTCTGTATCACCTCCCTAGAGCATATTTATTCTTAAATACAATGAGGTTTCCTGACTACTTCTCCTTTAAAGGAAAGTACAGAATGCTGTGAGAATCCAAGAATACGACTCCAACAGGGCTAAGGAGTAGATAACTGGAAGGTAATGAGTAATGGCCAAAAAATGCCTAAGATTGAAAATGAAGGACAAGTAGTGTAAGATACCTTGAGAGTCAGCAGGGACATGCCATCACAGTACATTGACCAGACATGGTCCAAGGAACAGGAGAGAAAACTGACTAAGAAAACGTAAAAGATAAGTAATGTGGTTCTACTGACCATTAAATCAAAATAAAAAGAAATCCTAATCATTACCTGCAATCTGTACTGAGCCATCTTCTCCAAGAAGAATATTTCCAGCTTTCACATCTCTTTAAGAAAAAACAAAACAAAACAAGTTACATATTAAAAAGCACCTACTCTTTGGAGTCACACAATTTAAGCAGTTCACAATATTCACAACACTGACAATATTTAAATGCTCTATTTTGCATTAAAGGGTATTAAGGCCAATACAGTTTTAAAAATTATAGTCACTTGAACTAGAATCCAAACATTATACATAGAAAGCTACAATAATATACAGATTTTTACTATAAAATCCAGAAAACCCAAGGTTATTAAATACTCGATGAAGAATGTGACCTTCACTTACTCTCACTTTATCTACTTTTTAAAACACATTGCTTTTTTCCTACATCCTAATACATAATATATGATTAAAATTTTAAAATCATCAGTATGTGGTTAAAAATGAACTATCCTATGTCTGTAGCATAAAGATATGATATAAATTATTCAACCACCTCTATATTTTTATTAGCACCTATAACAACTCAAGTAATACAAAAATGCATTCCTGTCAAAAAAACCTAAACATCAATGAAAAGGCCAAGATCCCTCTGACCACCACTCTCAAGTCCAGTATTCTCTCCAAAGTTTCCAACCATTGTCAGTTTAGTTAACAGAATATGTTCCTGTGACGTATCTAGGCTTTTCCTCCAAAGCAAATGATATAGTATCACCCATTCAAACCTAAAACTTGTTTCTCTCATGCAACAATGTGTCAGTAGTATGCAGCAAGATTTAAAACCCCTTAATCCTATGAATAGCTAATCTATTTCCTGATAATCTAGAAAAACTCTCACAATGTACAGGGGATGTACAAGGGGGTTCTCTACAGCATTGTTTGTCAAAACAAACTAAAAATGCTAACACAGAAAAAGCCAACAATAGCAGAAAGGTTAAGTTAATTCTGTTACATCCATGAAATGGATTAAGGTCAATCAACAAGTTATCACTTGAAATACCCTCTAAGACATAATACATATCAACAAATCTAACAGAACAGTGCATTTTGTATGACACCATTAATGTTACACACACACGTACTTCCCTGTACACCAAATGGAGAGCAATGAATTCAGTTCCTTCAGTGGAGAGGAGTGAGACTGGGTCAAGGGGAACAGTGTTTGCCTATTGTGTGGGAGTGGACTCATCTATTTACTTTGTAATTAAAAATAATGTAATTAAATAAACAACAGAGAGCCAGCCCTTGAAGCTAGACAAGAAAGAAAAGAGAGGCTAGCTCATGGAAGAAGGACATATTTGTCAGGAAAAGGTACCAGTGAAAAGCATGGCACTTCATCCTTTCCCTGTCACTGTCTTCTTCCCTCCATCTTTAGATATGACCCTTTCTTGGTAAACAACGCACAGCAGTTTCACAACTGTGTGTAGCAGCACCGCCATACTAAAAGTATACAATACTTTTCCTGAATATATACTGAAGCATTAAGAAAATCATGTTACTAAGTATTTTGTTCTGCTTATAAAACCATGTAATTTATAGGACCTTCTCCCAGAGGCTGACTTAGAATGGAGGTTGACTCACTTTGTCCCACAAACCTAAAGTCTCTGAACATGGACAGGAGAGAACTGAGGACACTGCCTTCCCCTGTTGACAAAGACCATTCAACTAAGCCAGTCTTGAACCTTCAACTTCCTCCTCTGTGTTTCTGCAGCAGGCTGCAGTACAGAGTGTTAGTACAGAGCATACAAATACAGTATTTCTTGGTCTTTCTCATTTCATGAGTCATATCTGGGTCTGTATCTTAATATATGTCTCTATCACCTGCACTTACTTATTATTACCATTAGTATATAGGTGGCATCTCCCAGATACTCATCAAAAAGATTTAAATAAGTAACTAAATAAAAGACAGTCTGCCTCAAATCCTCTTATAGAGATGAGTGAAACATTAAATCCATCAATTCATCCTCCTACTCATCCATCCATCCAAATACTAAAAAAAAAACCTTGACTGTTTTCTAACATTGTAATTACATCAACTACACTTCAATAAATAAAAAAAAAAGAAAAAAAAAACTTGTTTCTGGAGAGATGCAGAATATTAAGTCAATCAATCCAACTAAATATCAAAATAAAACTTAATTGTTCCCTCCTACCATCCCAGCCCCCAGATGCCACCTCTTAACTCTGTTCCAAATATTAGGGTTATAAACTAATATGATGCAGTCAAATAGGACAGCTAACTATTCGTATAAATAGGAGACCAGTTAAACTATGGTATACCTAAATAATGAAATATTATGAATACTAATAAATATACATGTTAATATGGAGTAATCTCCAAATGTATTAAGTGAAATAAGAATACTACACACATCATGTTACCATTTGTCTTTTTTTAAGCAGGAGGGAGAGATACATACAGTATGTTTATACTTACATAAAATTCCTCTCAAAGGAATCAAAAGAAAACGGCAAGAAATGGTTGCTCCCTTTAGACCAGGGTACAGAGGTTCAGGGAAGGAAGGAGACTTCTTTTTTTAATGCTCTATTTTTCAGAACAGTTAGATTTACATAACAATGGAGACGATAGTGTCTAAGCATTCCTGTACACCCGGCACTCAGTTTCCCCTATTACCAAAAGCATACATTAGTATGGTTCTTTGGCCACATTAATGAACCAGTAATGGTGCATTACTATTAACTAGGGTCTACAGTTTATTCAGTTATTTTAGTTTTAACCTAATGTCCTTTTTCTTTCCCAAGATACCATATTCCATTTAGCTGTCATGTCTCCTTAGGGGGTCCTCTTGTCTGTGACAGTGTCTTTGACTTTCCCTATTTTTAATGACCTGGACAGTTTTGAGGAGTAATGGTCAAGAATCTTGCAGGATACTCCTCTAATGGAATTTGTAAGATGTTTCCCTCATTATTAGAATGGTGTTGTGAGTTTGGGGAAGGAAAACCACAGAAATAAAGTGCCATTTGCATCACATCATATCCAGGGTATATAGTATCAACATGATTTAGCCCAGCTGATACTGAGAAGATTTGCTTTTTATCATATACCATTTTGCACCATCTGAATTTTTCAGCCATGTATTTGCATCACCTATTCAAATAATGTTTTCTAAGTTTTTATCTTAAGTGAAGAGACAGTAACCCATTTTCAGTGGAGCCTACTCTTTGGGTGACTATTTTTCCTGGTCAATTCCCCAGATAATCAATTAATGTTTTCCTTTTCAAGTCAAAAATGCCATCTACAGGACAGCTTCCAAGAGTAAAAGCGGAGGAATATCGTGAAGTGAAATGACTCACTGGACAATCAAACGCACCACAGTCTGTCCTCACACACAACAGGACCACTGACCTTTCGAGAAAAAGATCTATAACGAAGTATCTGGAAATCAATACAGTAGTCCTTAATTAAAGAACCTTTTTGACTCCACCACAAAGAAAATCAAGCAACCCAGCAGCCCCAACAATTAAACATTCTAACCACTTGGAAACACAGGAACAGTGAGTTGTGTTTTTCACACCTTAGTGCCATTTTTTACATGTCACTGCTACACCAAAGTTACAAATTCCTTTTAAAATTAAAAGGAGTATCATAGACACACTTGACTTTCTCACTAGTACAGCACAAGATTCTCCCCATTACATTTTTATGACTCATCAATAGGCAAAGTTTATGGAAAAATTGAAGAAGACCAAGAAAAGAAACGAATCAAAACAAAAGCTGGAAAACACACCACATTTAGGCATCTTAAACTGACTAAATATCTACCCTTTCTGGTAAAGCTAACCCCTTTAAACAGGAAAAACATATTTGTGTGGGTAGATACAGAGAGAAAAGTAGAAGTCTAATTTTAGAGACCTGTTCACTCTAGTCAAAACCTCTAAAGCCTAGAGGGTCAAGGAGAAAACAGCAGAGATGGAGGAAAGTTATTTGACCTGATGCACCAGGCTGACACAAATTTACCTGAAATAACAATTGGACTCTAAGGGTATGAGAAGTAGCAAAACCTACTAAAAGCATCCATCTGTGTGTTTCCTACTAAAAACAACTTTCTCTCAAGCCTGCTGAAGTCTCAGTGCATCTCAGCACAAGTGCAACGAGTGGTTCTCAGTGTTGGCAGCACATAAGGATCTCTGCAGGAGCATTTAAAAGTCCCAATGCCAAGGCCTCATCCCAGACCAACTAAATGAATTTCTGGCAGTGGATCCAAGACTTAGTACTTATTTAAGTTTTCCAGGTGACTCCAATATGAAGACAAGGTTGAGGGTCTCTGATTTAACTTGTAAGAGAATTTCCATTCCAGCAACGTGGGAAACAAGTTTTCTTCACTTACTACCCAGGCCTTTGCCCCAAGACACACCTCCCCCTGCTACAAACACAAAGAAATGCTGGATAAATTGGTGGGTGAGGGGACTGTCACAGAATTGAAGACGAAATAAAGAAAAGGAAATCCTCCAGTTTCAGAAATGAAAAGGATACTCAAGAGTCAGAGCAGTAAACCTTGGGAGACAGAGCAGACCTACTGCCCCAAATAGCTTTAAAATCCACCCCTAAACAAAAAACATGGCACTGGGCTGCTTTGAGGTTGAGAGATAGAACTGAGACTCCTTCATAAAGCCAGGACCCTAGGAAGACTGGACCACAATGAAAGATACACTTACCAAAGGTAAGCCAGTGTAGCCATATTAAAACAAGACCTAATCGTCTTTAGTACAAAAGTGTTTCCAAGAATAAAAAGGGTCATTATACAACAGAAAAAGGAATAATTCACCAGGAAGGTAACAATCCTGAACCTGTATGTACCTATAACATATCTTCAATTCCAGGGGACTATAGTTCAAAGGTGTCACTAGGGTTACAAGGCTCTTTCCCACTGACTTCTGGCCTCCACTGTTTTGATGTGAAGTCAGCTCCTCGTCACACTGATGATCTCCGTCTTAGTCTGTTTGGGCTGCTATAACAAAAATACCAGACTGGGTGACTTAAACAACCAGAGCTCACTTCTCACTGTTCTGGAGGCTGGAAAGTCCCAGATCAAAGCAGTGGCAGGTTTGGTGTTGGTGAGAATGTGCTTCCCCGTTCAGAGGTGACCACCTCTGTGCTGTGTCTTCACATGGCAAAAGGGGCAAGGGAGTTCTCTGGGGTCTTTTTAATAAGGACGTTAATCCCATTCATGTGGGCTCTCCCTCATGACCTAATTACCTCCCAAAGGCCCCGCCTCCAATACCACCACACTGAGGTTTGGGTGTCAATGTGTGAATTTGGAGGGGACATAAACATTCTGTCTATAGCGCTCCCCCTCCATGGTAAATTGTTTTTCTTTTGCTGCCTTCAAGATACTCTCTTTGGGTTTAGGCTTCAATAGTGTGATTATGATGTGTCTATGTAGAGATCTCTTTGTGTTTCTCTTAATTGTGGTTCATTAAGCTTCTTAAATTTGTAATTAATGTTCTTCTTCACATTTGGAAGTTACCGGGCCATTACTTCTTTCAATATTTTTTCTGTCCCTTTTATTCACTTAGCCAAATGAGAGCTTATATATTTAACAAAGTAGATGTTTTAGTCATACAAAATTGAGCACAGATTGAATTTGTGCCTGAACTTGATATGAATTAGTTACTGCTTTCTAAAATAGACAGTGGACTTAATGTATATTTCAGGTTAATTTTACTATTAACTATAAAAAGTCTGCATATGTAAAGGTTTAGGAAAAAGAATATACTTCTATCCATGTTCTGAAGTGAAGATTCTGGCTTTTAAAAAGAGAGATGACATATTAAACAAAAGAAAACAACACATGACATATTTAAAGAATAATTCAGTGGCAGATCTAAATTCTGTTGAGTTAGTAACTAAAAGCTATAACTGATATTGAACCAATGTAAGCCCAGTTTCACTGATTAGCACAAACTTTCCTAGGCAGCTTTGGAAGCAGGCTGCCTAAATTCAGACCACAGCTCTGTTACTATAAATAGTACCAATTTATAAAATTGTGAAGATTAAATGAGGTCAGGTAGAAAATGCATTTAGAATAGTATTTAGCTTAGTATTCACAAGTTTCCATGCATGCTTAGCTGTCAGTATTATCTACACTAGAGGTTGACATTTTCTTTTTTTTTAATGTTTTTATTTTTTATTGTAGTATAGTCAGTTTACAATGTTATGTCAATTTCTGGTGTACAGCATAACGTTTCAGTCATACATACACATACATATATTCATTTTCATATTCTTCATTATAGCTTACTACAAGATATTAAATATAGTCTCCTGTGCTATAAGAAGAAATATCTATTTTATATATAGTAGTTAGTATCTGCAAATCTCGAACTCCCAACTTATTCCTTCCTACCCCCTTTCCCCCCTGGTAACCATAAGTTTGTTTTCTATGTCTGTGAGTCTGTTTCTGTTTTGTAAATAAGTTCATTTGTCTTTTTTTTTTTTTTTTTTTTTTTTTAAGATTCCACATGTAAGTGGTATCATATGGTATTGTTCTTTCTCTTTCTGGCTTACTCCACTTAGAATGACCATCTCCAGTTCCATCCATGTTGCTGCAAATGGCATTATTTTATCCTTTTTATGGCTGAGTAGTATTCCACCTACACATACACCAATAGTAAATATTTTAGGCTTTGTGGGCCAGATGTTCTCTGTCACCAGTACTTTATCACTGCAGTGTGAAAACCAGCCATTGACAATTGGTAAATGAATGGGTATGGCTGTGTTTTAAAAAAGAAACAAAAACAGAAAAACAGGTATCAGGCTGGATTCAGCCTGTGCACCAGAGTTTGTCAATCACTGATGATCCATATGGCTATAAAAAAATTTTTTTTCCTCTCACATCAGGGCATGAGTGACAGACATCAGGATGGTGACTGCAGAGTCAGTGACTCAGTGTCTCACATTTTACTGCTCTACCATCTCTCTGTTCTTGTCACTTTAGTCCAAGACGCTTTACTACCACATCCACATTTCAACAGAAGGAAGGAAAGGGCAAATAGAGGTTATGCCACTTTCTATCAGCAGTAGTTCTCAGGATATGTGGCAATGTCTAGAGACATTTTGGTTGTGACAATGGGCACCGGGGGAGGTGCCCCTGGCATGTAACAGGTAGAAGCCAGATATGCTGCTCGATACATTCTACTGTGCACAGGACAGCCCCTGCAGCAAAGGACTGCCCTGCCCAGATGTCAGTAGTGCTGCGGCTGATAAAACCAATTAAGGGCACAGCTTGGAAACAGTACACACTTTTGTTCTCATCACAGTGGCTGGAAATTAAATCACATGGTCATATCTGGCCTGCTTGGGAGGTTATGAAATGTTGCCTTTCTTCTGGATGGTCATGTGCCCAGTAAAAAAAATGCCATTTAAAAAGAATTCTAAAAGAAGGGGAGACATATTAGAGGCCAATTAGCAGTCAGTCTCTGGCACATTCCTTTCTAGAGGACTGCTTGATGAATATGGAATCAGAACTGAGGTAGTAACTGAATTATATTCATTGCTAGTATTGAAGTATGTATCCACAGGTTATCAGCATTCAGAGGACAGGAATCCTATTTTTCAGGGCACCTTTTCTTCTTGACAGCGTGAGAAATCAATTTCCAAATTGTCTACTCTTTGGTCATGTCTCCTTTTCAGTCATGTGTTAACACATTATTTTAACTAGTACAAAATAATTGATTAGGTACAATTTTAGATGAAATATCCTATTGTCTTTAAAATATACCTTCATCAGTGTTTCCAAGATTTCTAGTTTACATATTATTCCTTAGACTCAATTGCTCTCCTTTATCCCTATAAAGAGAAAGTTTCCTTTGTAAGACTTAGGAGGTTGAAAATTTAAACTGCTAGAAAGAATTATCCATTTTTTCCTTGAATGAGATATTTTTATAGGTGGCTGATGTCATCTATTATATATTGATTTTTCTTTAAAATGCTTCTGTTCTCAGAATAATGTAATCCAAGTTTGTGTGTAGAGGGAAGGAGATACCTTGCTTTTTCCCTCCATATTCTGATTACTCCTTAAGAGCTCAGTTTTACAAGGTGATAGTTGGTCCAATTTGTTAGCGTATAATTGTTCATTGTAGTCTCTTATGATCCCTTGTATTTTTGTACTATCAATTGTAATGTCTTCTTGTTAATTTCTGATTTTATTTATTTGAATCCTCTTTTTTCCTTGGTGAATCTAGGTAACTGTCTAGTCTATTTATCTTTCTAAGAAACCAGTTCTGGAGGGGAAGGTATAGCTAAGTTGTAGAGTGTGTGCTTAGCATGCACGAGGTCCTGGGTTCAATGGCTGGTACCTTCACTAGGATAAACAAACAAATAAACAAACAAACAAACCTACCTAATTTCCCCTCCCCATCCCCCCAGGAAAGGGGAAAGAAACTAATTCTTAGTTTCATTGATCTGTTTGATTGTCTTTTTAGTTTGTATTTCATATATTTACACTCTGATGTAGGTATTTAATTTCCATCTGCTAACTCTGGGCTTAGCCTGTTCTTCTTTTGTTGTTCCTTACAAGTAGGTGATTTTTAAGATTATATTTTGTTGTGTTCTTCCACTCTTTTTCTACCTTCTTTGATTTCAATTGAGCATTTTATATGATTTTATTTTTCTCTCCTCTCTTAGCATATTAATTCTTTTTTCTCCTTTTCAGTAGCTGCCCTAGAATTCACTATATACATTTATAACTAACCCAAGTCCACTTTAACACAGCACTATACCATGTCCCTGAGTTTTCTTTTAATCTCATATACTCTGGACTGGGTATTATAGTTTTGCAACCCAGAACTGTCAACAGGCATAGACCATAAAAAGCTCCAAGCCTGTTCTCTGTGGCCAAATGATCAGGAAAAGGGCAGTACAGCTCACACCTAGCAGGGATCCTATCCCCGACCACACAGCTGGAGCGGCAGGCTGGCCCACTGTGCTGGAACCAGAGGTGCCAACACAGACCAGGCAGGGAACTCCACCGCTCAAACCATGTCTAGTGCAGGAGATAGGCCCATGCTGCTTACAGCAGCATCAACAGTGGGCCCAGCCGCTATCTCCCATTCTTCTACCCAGCAGCAGAGAGTGACCCAGGCCTGGAACCTCTTGGTTCTCCATACAGTGGCAAAGGAAGACTCAGCCCAGGGTCTCCCAACTCCCCATCCAGTAGCAAAATGTGGCCCAGAGAAGTGCCTTTCATGTCCACAGGTAATACCAGAGAATGAATGGGAGTCCAACTGGCACGAGGTGGCTTGGCCCACAGGGTGAGCCCGAGGAAGTGCTCATAGACCCACAGGCTCTGCCACTATCTCCCAGCTTCCACATAGCAGCACCAGGCCTGGGGAAGTGCACTCTGCTCCCATGGGTGGCATCAACAGGGACTGAATAGAGAGCCCCAGCAGTGCCACGTGAACAAAATAAACCAGAACACCACTGCAAAGGCTCTAAAACTCAGGTCAACTGCCTGCTAAAATAGATTATTTCAACATATTATTATTTCAATAGGATCAAGAGTCTCCTAACATAAAATCCAAAACATTCATGATACAGCTTTTTAAAAAAATCACTCAGCATACCAAAAACCAGCAAAAACTTCAATAAGAAAAGACACTCTCAAAACCAAGATGAATCAGATGTTGGAATTATCTGACAAGAATTTTAAAACAGCCGTCATAAAAATGCTTCTAATATGCAATTTGGAATTCTCAAAACCAATGAAAAACAAAATTTTAGCAAAAAATTAAAAAAGCTATAAAAAAATAAAAGTTATAGAACTAAAAAACTACACTAATTGAAATAAAAAACTCAATGAATGAGTTCTAGAGTAGAATGGAGAGGACAGAGGAGAGAGTCAGCAAACTTGAAAATAATAACTTGAATAAGAAAACTTACTCAAACAAACCGAACTGAGTCTCAAGGATTATGGTTCAATAACAAAACATCTAACATTTCTATCATTAGAGTCCCAGAAAAAGAGGAGGGAAAATGGGTTGCAAAGGTAATCAAAGAAATAATGACTGAAAACTTCCCAAATTTGCTGAAAGACAAAAACCTACATATTCAAGAAGTTTGGGAATCCCAAACAGGATAGACCTAAAGAAATCCACACAAAGACATATCATAATTAAACTTCTGAAAATCAAAGACAAAGAAACAATCTTGAAAAGTAGCCAGAGAAAAACAACAGATTGCCTGTAGAATTTCAACTCACATGACAGATTTCTCATCTGAAAACATGAAGGCCAGAATTAAGCAGCAGAGTCTCTCAGGTGTTGAAAGAAAAGAACTGTCAACTACCAATTCTTATATCCAGGGAAACTACCCTTCAGAAACGATCAGGATATAAAGTTATCCTCAAATGAAGGAAAACCAAATGCAGGCACTAAACAAATGTGTATTAACACTGAATCTATCACCATTTGCATTCTTGTTATCTATACTCAGGAACTGAACAGATAAAAATAGCCAGAAACACTTGAACAATGAAATGTTATACAGCTTTTCAAGTATTCTTTTATTTAAAAAAATAAATTTTAATTTTAAAAAGGTATTTTACAAAGAACTTTTAATAATTTGAAAAAATACTCAAGATATAACATAAAAGAAACAAAAAGCTAAAGACAAAATTATATATACCATTTTGTTTTAAATAATTTTAAGCATATTAAAGAAACTGGGGGGTGGGGGGCAGAGGTCTGTGGTAGAGCACATGCTTAGCATGCACCAGGTCCTGGGTTCAAGCTCCAACACCTTCATTAAAAAAAAAAAAAAAAAGAAGGAAAGAAAGAAACTGGAAAGGTATATTCCAAAATGTTATCAGTGATTGCAATGACTGACTCTTGATAGGAAATTAGGAATTTTTTCCTGGTTTTGTATTTTCTAATTTGACTGAGGTATTTGTTGCTTTTAAAATACTTACTAGCTTCGTAACCACAATGTACTGGAATTAGTAATACAAAGAACCATGTTAACACTCTAGAGATTATGACTAATTGTGCAAAAGAATGGGGAATGGCCCCAAGGAAATGATACAGCACAATAATCACTGCACTTATCCAGAAGAGAAGAGTGTTGTCATTTACATACCTGTGAATCTGTCCATTTTTATGCAGGTATTCCAACCCCTCCAGCACTTCTCTGAGTACTGTAGCAATGGTAGCTTCATCTAGGACTCCACTTTTATGTTCCCCCTTTGCCACAATGTGCTTAATAATATCCAGAACAGAACCTGAAAAGAGAAGACACAGTTTTCTGTAATTTTTAACTCATTCAATATAATTCAGAGCCATTTTGAAATCAAAGCACATGTAAACCTTTTCATAAACTTAGCTGTGTAGGAAAGAAAGGAAAAGACAGCAAATATAAGGAAATAGAGAAGTTTAAAATTAATAACTTATCCTCAATTCCACTCTAAAACAGAAAGCAGCCCACTAATACCCAAATAATAGTGTTACACCAGCATCTCTTTTAGACTTCTAATGAGAATATGAAAAAGGTAACAGGATGTTTAATCACCTCTGAAGAATCCCTAAGAAAACCATGCCCATCAATAATTCTTTAGTATAAGATATCACAAACCAATTAGGCTTCCAAAACCTCTCAGTATGCAATGTTGTATGAATAAAGACGTAAAAACACAATTTAAATGTAGGTCAAATTACAGAAAAAAACTTGGAAAGTAAATATATCACATGTATATGCAAATTAACTTGAGTTAAAATTATGTTTCAGGTTAATAAATAATAGAAATAAAATAGGGAAGGCAAAGAAAAATATGAGAAGAATAAAAATGGCACTTCTCTTTAAACAGCAGCCCAGATGTATTATCAATTCTGTTCTCCCAGGATGGGAAATAATGCTCCCACTAAAAATTAGGGAAAGGGAGGGAAAAAACACCCATATAGTCATTAAAATCACTGAATGCTATCTACCATAAATGATGACTAATTTTTTTTTAAAGTTTGCAGGAGATCAGTAAGATTTCTGACAGTACAATGGCCCATAAAGATCACAGAACCAAAATAAGACAATCTCCAATATTAAAAATTGTGCCAAGGAGTCTGGTACATAAACTGCACTGAAATGACTGGATGCCCATTTTCTTAGCACAAGACCTCAATAATTGAGACTAAAATTAAAACAAACACTTCTGTTGAAAACATGGCCTGGTGGGTGCTTTTTATTTCACACACTTAAGAAGAAAAATATACTTCCAAATAGATGGAAAGAAGTGGTCTACATGGAATCCTTGAAAACATGAGAGGACTGAACACTTGTTTACTTTAGCTCCCACTTGAAATCCACTAACTTGGTAAACTTGATAAAAAGGGCATAAACCCAGAATAAAAAAGAAAACAAGAAAGAAGATAAGAAGAGAGCACTAATTTTCTGGAAGAGAGAAAGCAGAAAAAGTAACTGACTATACAGAGCGGAGAAGTCTGAAACTTTAGTGCCTGCAGAGGAGGTATGGCAATTAGGAAATTAAGTAGATTCCTACCTAGAGCTTGCGAAAGGCTCAGAAAACATATACCAAGGGCCACATAAGGGGAGGTGAGGCGAGACTGAAGGAAAGGGCTGAACACAGGAAAACTGGCTGAAAGTTCATATAAGGCAGAATAAGATTCCCAGATCCCTTCTTCCCACCCTGGAAGCCAGGCCATTACCACTCCCCACCTCCAGTAGGAGACAGGCAGTTTCAACTCTGTAGACAAAGAACCAGGGAGGCTCCAGATTCTAAGTAACATTACCACACTGATCCACAAAGAGGGAGCCTAAGGAAGTTTTGTTCTGTTTAGTTTAACCGGTCACACATCAACCCCCAAAGCAAAATAACTATACCAACAGGCCATGTGTTTTATTCTTCTGAGAAATCCAGGCCATATAAGAATTGCTTGCTATAAAGACATATGTATAAATGCCAATTGAGTTAAATGTCTGTAATGTAAAGAATATCTAAAATAAAGAATGCAAAGAGAGAAATTCCTACTAGGAATTAGACACACAACTTATTCATTCAACAATTAAGTCATATTATATGAGATCTAGAACTAGGTGCCACAGAATATGACAAGATATATATGGCAAGATTGCTGACTTTCAGGGAACTTCTAATCTGGTGGATTGAATTGATGGAGCCACAAAGACTCCAAGGCACATCAAAGTAATTAGATCTGTACTTTTAAATAGTTTGAAGCAGGAACTCCTTTCCAAAATCTTAGATTTTTATTGATTTCACATCATTCAATGACCAACAGGGAAATTAAAGCAATGTACATCCCCAGACTCTGTCCAGAACAGATACAGCAAACAAGGCTACAATAAGAAGCCCCCTCTTCCCTAGGATAACAATGTCTTTTCAGTTTCAGTCTCCCAACAGTATGATTTTTATAGGTGGAGGGATGATCATGCCACTACGACCTTCATCCTTAACTGACAAATCTTAGTCTTGGAAGGTCTCCCCTCCTTTTCCACATGATTTCTTCAGCTCTTGCAGCATCTAACATGGTGATGGTGCTTACAATTCTCCCTCATCAGATATCAAAATTACACAGAAGTCTTCATATCAATGAAGAGAAACATGAAGGTAAAATATGCAAAGCAAAGGAAAACTAGATTATTACTGAATGATTCAAGTTAGTATCTAAAGGAAAGTAGGCATCATGAAGGCAGGCAATATCAGCATATACAGTTTTATGTCCTTGGCCACAATCTGGAAGAAATATTCTACAGAGATAATCTGTTCTTGAACTTTAATATGTGAAGGAATTACTTGCAAGCTAGTTTAAAATGCAGATTCCCAGACCTTATAGACGGTCATTCAAGAGATCTGAGGTAGGGCCCAAGAAGTTGCATTTTAACAACCCAGGCAACATGATGAACAATGCCCGCTGAAATCCAAGGACTTCTTAGAGTAAAAGCAAGTGAACTAAATAATGGAAGACGAGGGATTTGGTACAAATTCTATAACAAAGCAAAAGATATTAAAATGTAGATCATCTATTACCCAAAACTATCTCATGCCTACCTTCATAGCCTATGGCACAAAATATTTAAAAAGCAATTCATGACACAACATTGTAAACTGACTATAATGCAATAAAATAAAATTTAAAAACAATTTTTAAAAAGCAATGTAAAACTTTTAATTGCCTGAGAAAATCATTGCTAAATATTAAAATAACACTGAAAGGGGAGGGAAACAGCTCAGTGGCAGAGCACATGCTGAGCATGGTTCAATCCTCAATACCCCCATTAAAAATAATAATAATAATATTGAAAAAGTGGTGAAGCTGCTAGTTTAAGAAACTTGATAAATCAAATTAACTCAATCAAATTAAATACTCAGTTAATATGTTCAATTCCCCAGTTTATTTTTATGAAAAAACACGAGTCCAAGAGTAACTCATTCATTTTAGTTACCAGTACTTTACTGAGAAGGTTTAACCAGTCCTTAGTCACCAGGTGTTGCGTCTTCCTGAGCCACATAAGTTTTCAAAGAAGCCAAAGTTTATTTGGTCCGAATATTTCATTTCAGATCAAGAGACAGACCCTCCACTGTTGCCTGACTATCCAAAGCAGGTCACTGTCTTTTTCTAAGTTTAATTTTAATTATTTTTATTTAAAATTCTTTTAACACTTTATTTTTTTCTGTTTTTTTTTGGGGGGGGGGAGAAGCAATTAGGTTTATTTACGTATTTATTATTACTTATTTTAATGGAGATACTGAGGATTGAACCCAGGACCTCATGCCTGCTAAGCATGTGCTCAACCACTGAGCTATACCCTCCCCCTATTTTTATTTTTTGATTTACAGAGTTGTATTAGTTTCTGGTGTACAGCATAGTGATTCACTTATACATATACAGACATATTCTTTTTCATTACAGGCTACTACAAACCATTAAATAAAGTTCGCTGTGCTATACATACAGTAGGAAAAAGCCAGTCACTCTTAATACCAAGTATTTCTACCTAGGTCCTGCTCAGGGCCAATGAAGTCCCATACTTTTTATCTCCTAGAAGATGACAAACTTGAGAGCATCCCCAAACAACAAAATCATTTTCTAAGACAGTGAATTTCAATCAGCTTTCTGCATTTCTAGAGTTCATCCCTTTAAGTCCTACAGGTGCCTCTTTCTCTTTTCCTTTCAGAGGCTTTCCTAATTACTTTGATTTCTAAAAATTTTATATTGCAGTTTAGCACTAATAAATCGTAGAAATAGCTATTTAGATCAAAACTGATTCTAATTTCTAAAGGTTAACCTTCTATACTAATAAATCCAAACACTCAACATCTGAGTTTTAATTGTTTAACAAAAGATAAGAATATTATAGTCATAAATAAGGAACTATTACAAAATAATTACAATAGTGACATACCTAACCTTAACCACTGATGCCTAACTGATACGTTAAAGAGTGCCAATTGCAATTCATTTTGATTAATTAGCTTACTAAATTCTACCTCAGTACAATGCTGCTAAATAAAAAATATGCTTTTGTTTCAAATATTTTGGCTGAAAAAGTTAATGTGAAAGAACAGACCCTAAATGTATGTTAACTCTTGCTATTTATATTTTTTAATTATTCAAATGGAGACCCTGTTTATCAATGCTCCCCTCCTCTCACCCTCTCTGCTCCAGCTGTGATCCCCCATCAGTTTCTAAGACACCATACTTTCCCATCCTGCCTCTAGATCCTCTCCGTACAGTGCTTCCTCTCCTGGTCCCTTCTGCCACCTTCCGCCGATATCACCTCTACCTCCCACTCCACCCGGCTAATTATCACCTAATATTCCTGTCTCCTGAAGAGCCTCATCTCCTGAGGACAGTCTCTGTTTATCCCACAACATCCACTCTCCCTCAATAAAGTTAGATTCTCCTAATACCTGTTCCCATGGCACCTGCTACTTTTTCATGGCACTAGACACACTTATAATTATTTAATTATTTAACTATTTCCTTATTAGCTATAAGGCCCGTAAGAGCAAGGAACCAACAGTATGATTCACCAATGTACTGGTAATCGGTAAGTATTTGATGAAAGGCATTTTAATTGAGCTATCCTGACAGTTTCCTCCTATTAAAAAAAAAAGGTTTAAGTTGTGCTTCATTCTACCTTTTGTCTTCTAAATATTGCTTAATATATCTCTTCAGTTTAAATGTGTATTCACTTTAATAACTACAAAAAATTACATTTTCCTAAAAAGATGCATAATTTTTAATATTTTAAAAATAAACATTTAGATTAAAGATTATGTTGACTCATAAAATTTTAAGTAATTACAAAAAGAATTAATGCCTGGAACATGTTTGGAAATTATCCTCCAGAAAATCTGCTGAATACTATGCTGGAAAAATCGGACACCATCACAGGAAACTTAAGACCAGGGGGAAAAGACAGTTACGTTTAAAAGACATCCCAGCCAGCTACATATCCTGCCCTTTCTGTGATCAGAACATATACTCACTAAGAGAGGAACAGGGATTCTTCAAAAAAAAATTTTTTTTTAAGGCATTCTGCTTAGGAGTAGCAGAAGGAATGGGCTGGCATACAGCTATGGATGAGAGAATTAAGCAGACAATTTATTCCTATTTATCAGAGGACTTTTTAGCAAAACATTAAAAAGGTTGTATTACACATTTTTGTAAATTACAAGTAAAGAAAATTATGCTATAGGTGATCAGTAATGAAAGATACAGTATTACCTAATATTCCCATATCTGTCCATACTGAAAGAACCATGCTTGACCACCATCTTGAAAGGTGGTTGGTGTTAGCAAGGCTTCCAACCATCATATGAACAGGGCTTTTAACAAAGCAATCCAGTTTCTCCAGTGTGTCACTAATGGGATTGAAACACAAAGGTGATTCTGGCTACACTGAAAAGCATCAAATAACAAGGGATTATTATTATTAATGACTAAAATTTCTTGTGCATCTGCTACATGTCAGCACAGTGGTGGATGCTTTACATATTCATCTCGTTTACTCCTCCCCAATACCCTGAAATGCAAAAAGGTATCCCCCTCTTAACAGACAAGTAAATAGGTTCAAAGAGTTTGCCCAATGACACAACTGCTAAGTAGGAAACCTGGAATTTAATTCTAAAGCCTAAAGACTCTCCTTTAAAGCCTCTCTGGGGAAGTAACATGTTCAATGAGCAATGGTATTGAAATGGCAAACAAACACAAATGATCTTTTCTGTAACCCTACAATCCAAAATGGAAACTCATGATCCCACACAAAATATATATGCAAACAAGCAGCGCAGTGATGGGAAAGTCAGGCAGCTCCATCACTCGCTCGTCCCCTCCATCTTGCCACGTGACTCAAATCCATGCTGTGGCAAAATGTCTAATCTACTAAATGGCATAGGCGTTCAGGTAACCATAACAAAATCTTCAATCTATACGTATCAAGGGCCCACTGTTTTCAACCAGCAATAGTTGCATTTTATTCTAAGGACTAAAGCAAACATAACTGTAAATATAATACTGCAGGATAAAGTACAAAATTAATTATGTTAAAAGGGGGGGACCAAAATTTTCTGTGTAAGAGAAAAGAGATTCAAAGTCTGTAACATTAAACTTGAATTGGAAATATTAATGTTAAATCATGATTTATTTTTAATATGCCGTATTTCTAAGCTCTTTCAACTCAAAGCAATGACGAAGTAGTAACAATGAGCATCCCAAGCATCCAAGTTATACTTTCTAAATACCATTTCCCACAAAAAGGATCAAGGATCCTCAGAGCATTGGCTAATTCTGGGTCTGAGGAAAGCAATATAAATGTGAGTCTAGGAAATCTTGAACCAAAAATTAAGGAAGCCACCACAGATTGAAGGATTCATGTAAAAATGACAAGAGAGTCAGCTTGAAGGGACTCCCATCGGCAAAATTTTGGATAGATTATAATTGATTGAAAGACACTGAATATATAAAAATCCTTGAGTCTATATAATGATATTTCAAAAAAATGAAAGCCTCACTCAACGGGAAAAAAGGGGGAAAATAAACACCCTCTCATTAGCTACTACTGGCAGTAATTTTTTAACTAACTCTTCACTCTGAAAATTGGTCCTTAAAAAAATAATTATTTACCCTGCCTTTTTGGTAGGAACTATAATATAGATTAATCAAAAAGCCCCAGTTAATAAGGGAAAAAAGTTCCTTTTCAGAAAAGAATGCCAGTTTAAAAAAAAAAAGATGCAATAAGAAAAATTACCATTCTGCAACCTCTGACAAAATAACTGATTCAAACAATTGTCAATGGATGCTAAAAATCATGAGACAAAAGACTTTTGGGGAACTGGATTCACAGTGCCAAAGTATCATCCCACAGATCACTTGCTAGCTGCAGAGGGAAATAAAGCTAACTTTTCTATGGGGAGGCTTGGCCGTCATAATCTTAAGCAATCAAAATTAACATCATCATTAAAGATACAACCAGATAGCAAATACTACTTGCTGTTGTGATGCAATATGAAGTACACAGCATCACTTACAAAATATTCTGTCCAAATAAGCCTTTAGGTCTAATTTTCAATTTGTAGGAAATAAAGGAATATAAATCAAGTTAAGCATCACTAGGAAGAAATAACCAGATAAATCCAGAATGTGGGACGTTCTACAAGATAGACACTTTCAGACCAGAACCTTCAACAAGTGTGTAGCATGGAAGAGAGGAAGTGGGAGGGAACCCTCCTAGATTAAGAGCAACTGAAGAGTCATGCCAACCAAATGTACTATGTGAAACTTGTCTCAGCTCGCACACCAGTATCATTAGCAGATACTGTATTCTCAGTGTCTCCTCAGTAGCAAATGGCCATGAAAACCAAACCAGGACAGAAAAGAATATCTGTATGAACTTTCCAAACCACGGAAGCCGACATTTCCTTGTACTCACCTCCACTTAGCAGCTTCATGACTAGCCACAGCTCATCTTTTACCACAAAAGATGTGTAGTAAGACACAATATTGGGATGATGGCACTGACTCATGGCTTGAATTTCTTTCTACAAAGAAGAGAAAACATGATAATTCGTTATGTGCAAGCCTAAAACAACACTAAAGTCCTGATTTGGGAATGCCAAGACTATGTTGCAACCTTTCTGGAATTTCCATGGCCCTGACCTCCTCAAGAATGGTTAAACCAAAAAACCACTTGGTTCCCCTCAGTCTATTCTGACTCTAGCCTTCCATTCATTACACTAGCAACCTCTGAAACTAGAAACACGCACTATTTATCACACCCCGGCGCAGCACCACAGGGCCCTCCACTAGGACACATATTTTTACTTCAAGGTGCCCTTGAAGAACCATCTTGGAAAATCTGGTTTTACAGTCACAGAGGGTAATTACTAATAAACAGAGGGTGGTTTTTTGTTTGTTGGTTGGTTTTTTTTTCCCTAAATATTATTTCATCTCATTTTTATGAAATGATTAATAATTCTCACTTTAAAGAGTCCACAAACGAAATCCAAAGTAGAAATGTGAGCCAAAAGCACGTTTATGTACACTATGTCAGTTAACAAATTTAAACTAGATTTGGTGTGATAAATGCCTTAGAAAGGCCCTGTGTGATCAGGGTCCCACTTACCTCTCCCTCATTCCTACTGTCCGTCACTGACCCTATCCCCGACACACCCCAGTCCCATGATCCTGCCACAGTGACTTCAAGTGAGCCTCTCCTAACCATGGACATCTAATCCTATTGTTCCCTTGGACTCAAGTACATTTCCCTCATTTTCACCTGACTAAAAATACCAATTCACCCCTTCTGATTTCAGCCAAAATACCATTTATTCCAGCTCCCCAGGTGGAGTTAGCTCTCCCTTCTCTTGGATTCCAAGCTCCCTGCATATCTCCCTACCTGATGGCACACGTGTACTGGACAGTAAGGTGCTTACCTGTCTGTCCTTCCCTGCCAGATTGAGAGCTCCAAGCAGGCAAGTACTTAAAACTTGATTCCTACACAGGGTGGAAATCATCATACTATACTGTAACTGCCTACTGACTTTCTGTATCCCTCACAAACTGTAAGTGCAATGAGAGCTGAGACCTTGTGTTACTGGTACATATCGTTGTGCCTGGCACATAGTGTACCCTCAGTAAATATCTGTTGAATGAATGAAACCCTACAGTACTTTATAAAGCTTTTTACCCCTTGATGTATTTGCCCTATGCTCTTGGTATTTGTTCACTAAGATCAACTGAATAAAAGTTGTTTGTTATCCCTGATTTCTAAGAAATGTTCAATAAATGTTAGTTTTCCTCCTCTCATCTTCTCTACTGGAATGTAAATTCTTTTATGGCAAGGACTTTGCTGTGTGCATTTTTGCTACCAACTAAGTCACTAGCACAGTCTGTACTAAAAACTAAGTAAATATGAAGGATAAGGAAGAAGGAACTAAAGTAAGCACCTGCCTATTGACATAGTTACACAGGATTTGAAGAGATAAGTAAGATATGTACATACGAGAGGGAATATACAGCACAGCATATACGTGCCAAATGAGCAGTAAAGAAAGTAAATGTTACAAGAATCCATAGGAAGAAACAACTAAGGTAGGCAAGAAGTCTTCACAGAGGAGGTGGGAACTGTTTAATTCTGCAGGATGTGGGATATTACAGCAGTACAAGGTAAGAGGCACATATAATTACCAAAAAAGGATGAAATACACAAGACAGATTCTAGGACACAGGAGTAAACCTGTCTAAGGTAAGCAGTTCATGCTTTCAACAGAAACTTACCAAGTGCCTACAATGTGCCAGGCACAGTGCTAAGTGCTTGACCACAACAGTAAACCCTCATGAAACTTATAGTCTGGTGAAGATGTCAGACACATACTAATTTACAACACAGATTAATAAAAAGTTTGATACTAGATACTACACAATTTCATTGGAGAGGTAAAGTACCAAAAAATAGGAGTGACAATCAGGGGTGGCTTCCTTTAAGAACTTTTACTACATTGACACTGAAATAGGAAAGATAAGTACGTTTTTATGGGTTTTGATTGTTTAATTACCTGGGACCATGTCATTGTAACTGTGTTCAAGAATTTAGGCTTCACCCTAACAGGAATGGAAAGGCATCAAAGGTTGAACTGTATTTGTTCTATCACAGAAGTCACTCCGGCTGTGACGTGGAAAACACACAAGAGAAGGCAACACTAAGTGGAAAGACTCTGTTTAAGATTGTTGTCAGGATCTGGGTGAGATGATCATGGCCTGAAAAATAATAAATAGCTAATTTCTCAGTTTTGAAAATTGTACTATGGTTATGTTACTCTTAGGAGATGTTGGGTGAATAGCATACGGGAACTTTTTGTACTGCTCCTGCAACTCTTTCATAAGTTTAAAAGTATCATTAAATAGAAGTTTAAAAAAACTAGTGGCAATATGAATGAAAAGAAAGGGAGGAGTCCAGAGATAATACTATAGAGGTGCAAACAAGAGGACCTGGTGACTAACTGGATGTGAGAGGTGAATGAGAGAGAAATCACACAGGAGAGTGACAATTCATGCAAAGAGCTGAGGTCAGATCACCCAAGGTCTTAAATGTTCAGCTACAGATTTTGAGCTTTACTCTGAGAAAAGGGTACTACAAAGGGTTTTCTAAAAGGAGACTATCAGGAGAACCATAAAACTTAAAGATTAAAAGGGCCTTAAATATTCCTTCTCTTCTTTTCTACTCCTTTAAGTGGAGAGGAGGAACTTCCTTTATCTTAACTCCCAGCAGAATTACCCTTTTCCCTTTCCTTTCAAAAAGAAAAAAAAAAAAAAATATATATATATATATATATATAGTGCTTTGCAAGAGCAGTATATTCATTCTGACTCAAATTTCCCAGCAGCTTCCTCAACATTTGTTAAGTGACTCCACCCCTTCTTGAAAAGTCTTCTATTGTCTGCTAATGCCAGATCTTTAGTTTGGAATTTTCAGTTCTCCACCTGAAGCAATATTTTAGTCATGACTGTGCATTCCTTCTAGAAACTCACTTGTCTTGATTTCTTCTATTTACTCTCTGGTTTTCTAATTACTTTAACGTCGGTGGTTTTCCTCTACTTCACACAATTCAGTCAGTCCCCAAGGAATGTTAGTTTATTCACTCATTCATTCACTCAGAGTGAACAAAACAAAGTCCCTGCCCTCAAGGAGTGCTCAGTCTACCAGTAACAATTTCTCCATCTATAAAATGCCTAGGGAATCTGTGTCTTCCTTTCCATTGTAAGTGTCACTGCCTGAACTTAGAGTCTCAAAATTTCTTTGTGTAGCCTGGTGTTCCTCAACCTATGGGCTGCAACTCATATAGGTCATGAAATAAATTTAGTGGATCACATTAAAGACAAACAAATAAGAAGAAATAGGATAGAAAAATCAGAGTGCTTTCCACATAATTAAGAACTGTTTTATGAAAATGTTGTTTCAGTTACACTAATATATAATAATAAATATGTAATATTATATATCATATACAGTCATAATATGAATATATAAAATTCCTTTATACATATAAATGAATATGTTACTCTTTGCTGGTTCTAAACCCCTGCCCGGCAGTGTCTCCATCTCTGCCTCTTCATAGTCTCCCCAGCCCTGGTGGTCCACGACACAAACATCTCCACAAAGGCCCCCATCTTCTTCCTTGTACTCCAACATGGGACTCGATACCTTTTCTAGGCATATGTCACACTCTGCCTTGTACAGCAGGCACAGATCGTGAGCCTCCTGGTAGAAGAAAAGACGTTTTAAGCCTCTTAATGGTCCCCTCAGATGTCTGTCCAGTGAATCCTGTCCTAGCATGTACTAGAGAAGATATACTGCTTTGTGTGCTTTTGTTAGAGAAAAGTCTGTGAGTAAAATCTCCGGAGAAAATAAATGTAGTAAGCTTTGACAGCTGATTTTCCCATCACACTTAGCAAAGGTTGTCAGACGAGAAAACATTTTGACAAGAGAAAGGAGCAAACTCCCTCCTCACCACTGACTGTCACACACAACACACAACTATAATCAGTTTACATCAGCACTCTCTGGAGAACCCAGAGTACTCTTTCCGCATTTTAATCAGGCAGTTTTGAAAATAAATTTTTAAATCACAACATCAAAAGTTTAGTATGTTGATCTAATAGATTTTTTTAAGGTAAGGACTTCACATCTCTTAGAAACACAGCCCTTGGCACTCAGCTCTCAGTTCCTGACACCACCACAAACACCACAAACAGATCAGGCATTCTTTATATTCCTGAAGTTTCTTCAGGGTTGAGTGGAATCTTACCTGTGTTCAGACCAAAAAACAAACCAATTATCTTAAATTTGATCTACAAATAAACCACTTTCCTCCACCTTTACTTTTTTTTTTTAACTATTGGACAAACAAATACTACATTTGCAATGTAAAACTTATTGGAATATGTGGGCAAATTTTATGGATATCTAACCAATTTTTTTCCCTTTACTAAGCTATATCAAATTTGCATTCCTCTAAAAGACCCTAGTGTAATAACACACATATTACTTTCAAGAATGTCACATATTTGAAAAGAGATGTTCCTTTTAGTTTTGAACTTTTTGAAGAATATAATCATTTTGTTAGTATTATATGAAGTAGAAAATAACAGACCTAAGTCCAGAAAAACCTAATTTTTACTCCAGACTCGGTTACTTACCATGATTTACTTCCCTAATCTACAAAAGGGAGCTACTGCCTATCTCACAGAGACGTTTATGGGGTTCCAGTACACTCTGGTGCCTAGCACCAAAGAGACGTTTGCTATTATCATCACATGACCTTAGTCAAGTTATTTAAACTTTGAGCCTCAGTTTCTTTAGTCATAAAGTAATAAATAAGACTTTTACTTATCTTTACACTGTCCACTATTATGGATTACGTAAAATAACTAGCAGATGATAAGAATTCATATTGTGTTTCTCAAATTTCAGTCTTAATTTATAGATTAAAAATATTGTTTTTCTGGGGCAGGGGGGCATAGCTCAGTGGTAGAGTGCATGCCTAGGATGCACAAGGTCTTGGGTTCAATCCTCAGTACCTTTATTAAAACACACACACACACACACACACACTGTTTTTCTTTAACAGAATTAGTCTACAATTTAGACTTCTTTTATGATCACTGCAGTTCACATGCCTAAATGGTGCTCTAAGGTATTGCTGGTATCTGTAAATTCAAGATCATCACATAGTATGTCAGTCAGCATCTCCTTCCAAGTATGTGTTCTCTCACCAAAGATGGCTCAAAATCACTCCAGCAACCCAATTCTTCTGCTTCTGCTTATGCATTACCAACTCCTGAAGAAACACATTTGTCTCCTCTGCTGAAAGTTCAATATATAATTCTACTCTCTTTTCCTGTTATTCCAATTATTCCCTAATACTCAGTACAGACTACACCAGAAATTAAATCCAGTCTGGGACCCTGGAAGAAACACCAGACTGTGAGATCACCCGAGGCCTGGTTCTTGCCTTTCCACTAATAGCTGTACTTGATCTTAGAGAAACCACTTAACAGCATTACAATATTAGTTCCTATTTGTGTGGCAGTTTATAGTTTTCAAGTACTGTATCATTTGATCTTCAAGAAAAACTTCATGAGGTACACAAAGCAGATATTATTTCCATTTTAAGCCAAAGAAGCTGAACATGTAAAAAGTTAAATGATTTGAAAAACTATCTCATTTCCCTTGCTGAGCACTTACTACACACTTAAAACTGCTCTAGGTATCGTGGCACATAAAAGAAGTACAGACAGCCCTGGGGGACGAGTTTTCAATGCCACACAGCACCACATGCAGCCACGGATCCTCCAAACCCCCTTTCTTCTCCCTTTCCCTAGGCTTTGGAGAAGCCAATGCTGCCTGGGGGTCATTCTGTCTATCATCTTGCATCAGTGGTCAGAGGGCAGATTGATACCTTGTTCCCAGAAGGCCAGAAGCCTTTTAAAGGCTATTCCATTTGACCCAGAAATCACAACTGCTTAATACTATTTTAAGGAAAGAAAGAAGCAAGTAAGCATTGTTTATAACAATAAAGAGGAAACAAAAATCGTCCAATACCAGAAAAGAGGTTAAATAAAGTATTCAACAAAGTACTACACACATATTAAAAACCATACTAATTCATATTCATAGGCATAGAAACAACTCTATGACACATTTTTCAATGAAAAGAACAATTGTATGATTACATTATCATAAAAAATAGATGTTTAGATGTACACATGTAGCAAATCTCAATCTTGGAATGAGAAGATTATAACTAATTTTTTTCTCTCTACTTACCTGGATTTTATAAATTTTACAGTAAGCATTATCTATTAATGAAGAAATCACAAACCTTCTTATAAAAAAGTCACCAAAAATTCAAGTTATTTCCCACTCTAACATGAATATAACAAGAAATATGAGAAGTGCATACCAGGAGTTCATCCATGCTAGTTTGACATTTCTCGAGGTTTATCCGTTTGATTGCCACTTTCTCCTTTTTAGGGATACAATATGCTGCTTGGACCACAGCTGTTGCTCCACTCCCTAAAGATAGACATGTAGATGAGTAGATAAGTAGATGGGTAGATAAAAACAAGACATTTCTAATTCTTACAAAATTTAAACAAGAGAAAAATTCTTGACTTATTCCTACATGCAACAACAGATGCAGTGAAACACTCAAAAAATTAAGAAGCAAATACCTCGACCATCTCATAGAATTGCCAATAAATACTAGCACACACACATACACAAATTAAAACTGACAGCATTCTAGAAATTCTAGAATATGATAGCAGAGGCTCACATTTCCGTGCTTTTCTCCAAATATAATGAAATACCCCAGAAATAACTGAACAATCATAAAATGACTCTGAAAGATAGAAAGAAGGTTGTCTGGCTAGGAACCTCAGGATGTGAGGAGACCCCCCTGTGAGCTCACGGGGTCTCTGACCTCCTACATATCCATGAGTGGGCACCAGAAGAGCCTGCCTCCCAGAACCACCAACAAGGATAGACAGACAGACAAATGAGACAAATCCTTCTTTCTAACCAAAGGACTGTGAAGGGGAAGCTCAGAAGCGACCTAGAAGCTAGATTCCCCAGTTGCTACAGGACACTCCACCCAACCCACCACAGCATCCACCCCTGCACCCAGACAGCAAGAAGCCAGATTCACCAAAGGGGCAACTAGGTCCCTGCCCCACACCCGGGGCAATTTTCAGCCAATCTGCCCATGGTGAGGCAAGGGGTGGACCCACACCCACCAGTCAGCCTTCCGCTGTGCCAGAAGAATAAAGCAGAAGAGAAGAGTACCGCGAGAGCTCTGAAAATTAAGTTATCATAGGAATTTCCTAGCTCACAAAAGTAGGCCTAAGCAGTCTACTAAAATAGAAATTTTAAATAGGATCAGGAGTCTCCTAACATTAATATCCTAAATGTCCAGGATGTAATTTTAAAAAGAAAATCACATGTCATACCAAGAACTAGGAAAAACACACTTGCATGAGAAAAAGCAATCACACTGATACAAACACCAAAATGAACCACATGTTGGAATTACCCGACAAGAATTTTAAAGTAGGCATCATAAAAATGTTTCAACAAACAGTTAAGTTTAAAAATAGAAAAATTTCAACAAAGAACTAGAGGTTATTTTAAAAAGTGTCACGTGGAAATTATACAACTGAAACATACACTTTCCAAAACACTAGCTGGGGAACCTCAATAGAAAATTAGAAGCGAAAGAGAATAAATTCAGTGAACTTGAGGATATGATCAATAGCTTACTCAATCTAAACAACAAAGAGAAAACAGACTGAAAAAAAAAAAAGAACAGAGCCTCAGGGAGAAGTGGGATAATAATAAAAGCTCTGATGTCCACATGGTAGTTAGACTAACACACCCCCACCCCCAAGATGTCCCTGTCCTAATCCTTCAGGCCTGTGAGTGTCACCATATACAGCAAAAAGGCTTGGCACATGCTATTAAACGAAAATATAGATGGTGAAAAGATTATCCTGGATTATCTAGCTGGGCCCAATGTAATTATGAGGGTCTTTATAAAAGAGAGGCAGGAGGGTCAGAGTCAGAGAAGATGAGACAATGAAAGCAGTGGTCATAGCAATGGAGCCATGAGCCAAAGAGCAATTACTGATACACGCAACAACATGGATGAACTTTGAAAACATTACACCTCGGGAAAGAAATCAAAGAAAAAAAGATCACATATACTGCATGACTCCATAAATATGAAATGTCCAGAATAGGCATATCCACAGACACAGAAAACGGATTAGTGGCTACCAGGGGCCGGGAGAAGAGGAGAACGCGAGGTTACTGCTTAATGGGTAAAGGATTTCTTTCCAGGGTGAGGAGAATGCTCTGGAGTTAGACAATGACAATGGCTGCAAAACACTGTAAATGTACTAAAAAATAACTACTGAATTATACACTTTACAAGTGGTTAATTTTGGGGAGAGGTAAAAAAAGGTCAATTTTATGTTATGTGACATATCTTGATCTTTTTAAAACAGGGAATACTACAAACAACTTTTGCTCACTATTCAACAATTTAGGAAAAATGGATCAGTTAAACAACTAACTACTAAAACTCAGCCAAGATAAAGTAGATAACCAGAATAATCCTACAACTATTAAAGAAATCAAATTTATAATTTAAAAGTTATTGAAAAAATCCCCAGGCCCAGACGGTTTCACTGAAGAATTTTACCAAACATTAAAAAAGAATTAACAGCCATTTTACACAATGTTTTCCAGAAATGAAAGCAGGAACACATCTCAACTCATTTCATGAAGCCAGTATTACCAACACCAAAACCAAACAAAGACATCAAAAAGAAAAAAAAAACAAAAAAACTACAAACCAATATTTCTCATGAACTTGCTGCAAAATCCTTAACAAAACAGTTACCAATTGAATCCAGCAAAAGGTAATATACCACAATCAAGTAGTATGTATTTCAGGTATGCAAGGCTGGTACAATATTAAAAAGAAAAAAAATCAATGTAATACACTATATCAATAGGCTAAAGAAGAAAAATCATGATCGTATCAACTGAATACAGAAAAACATTTTTAAAAAAATCCAACACCATTTATGATTAAAAACAAAAAACAAAAAACTCTCAGAAACCTAGGATGAGGGGAACTTTCTCAACCTCATAAAGAATATCTACCAAAAACCTACAGCTAACATCATACTTAATTGTGAAAGACTGCCTTCCCCCTAAGACTGCGGAAAAGAAAAGGATGTTCATTCTCATCACTTTTATTCAACATAGTACTGGAAGTCCTAGACAACATAATAAAGCAAGAATAAGAAATAAAAGACATCCAGCTTGGAAAAGAAGAAATAAAACTGTCCCTGTTTGTAGATGTCATGAGTGCCAATAAAGAAAATCTCAAGGAATCTGTAAGAAAAGCTCCTAGAACTAGTAAGAGAGTTTAGCAAAGTTGCAAGATAAAAGATCAACACACAAAAACCAATTACATTTCTATATACTAACAACAAACAAGTAGAAACCAGAATTTTAAAACATCACTGGGGGTGGGGTTATAGCTCAGTGGTAAAGAGCCTGCTTAGCATGTGTGAGCTGCTGGATTTAATCCCCAGTACCTCCATTAGGAAAAAAAAATTTTTTTAAACACAGTATTATTTACAATTGCTCCCTCCAAATGAGATATTTCGGTATAAATCCAATAGAATATGAACAGGATCTGTATGATGAGAACTACAAAATACCAAAGAAATAAAACAAAAAAGACCTAAATAATGAAGAGACTCACCATGTTCATGGACTAGAAAACTCAACATAGTAAAGACGTCATTACTCCTCAGATTGACTACATATAGGTTTAATGCAATTCCAATCAAAATCCTGGCAAAGTATTTTATAAACACAGACAAGCTTACTCTAAAGATTATATAAAATGAAAGGTGGTAATCAACAAAATAGTTAAGAAGAAAAAGTTGAAGGATTCATGCTATCCAATTGAAAGACTTATATAATTTAAGTAATCAAGACAGTGTGATATTGGCAGAGGGACAGACAGAAACTCACATATACACACACATAACAGAATAGAAAACCCAGAAATAGATGGTCACAAAAACGTGCCCCAGTGATTTCTGACAAAGCAATTCAGTGGAAATGGTATAACTTACCAGAATGGCTAGAAAGAAAAAAAAAAAAGTGATAACACCAAATGCTGGTGAGGATGTGGTAAAACTGGATCACTCACACACTGCAGGTGGGAATATAAATTATGGTACAGCCTCTCTGGAAAACAGTTTGGCCATTTCTTTTAAAACTAAAAATGGACTTGTGCAACTCAGCATTTGTATGCCTGGGTATTTATCTGAGTAAAACAAAAACATATGTTCACACAGAACCTTGTATATGAACATTCACAGCAGCTTTATTCATAATAGCTAAAAACTGGAAAACTACCCAAATACCCTTTAACAAGTGAATGGTTAAACAAACTGCAGTACCTCCACAGAGGAATACTACACAGCAATAAAAAAGAACTATTGATATGCACAATTACTTGGATGAATCTCACGGGTATTATATGGAGGGAAAAAAGCCAATCTCAAAAAGCTACATATTTTATGACTCCATTTATATAACACTCTTGAAATAACAAAAATCACAGAGACAGGGAACAGATTGGTATTGTCAGGGATTAGGGATGTGGGTAGAGGGGTTAGGATGACTATAAAGGGGTGGCCTCAGAGACTCTGTGGTGGAATACAGTTCTGTATCTCAAATTTAGGGACAGTTACACAAAGGTATACATGTAATAAAACTGCATAGAACTATACACACATGTACACGAAGAGTACAGTACAGAGAGAGAGAGAGAGAAACTCAGAGTAAATTCCGTGGATTGCTTACCAAAAAAAAAAAAAAAAGCCTAGGCCTCAATTCATCTGTTACCATTAATAAAATAATCTTCAAACACCATCTGTACAACATCACTCCTCAGATCACTAAACCACAGCCACTACTTGATACTGTACTTCTTGATAACTCAACACTTTTAACTTATTTTCCATACCCCAGATGCAATTTAGTTAATCCCATCTCCATGCCTCTGTGCAAGCCATTTGCCCTGCTTTCTTCATATACATCCATACCTCCTACTTCTTTCAAAGTCCAACTCGAAACTCACCTAACTTCAAGAGGCTCCATGGAAAACACACTTAGATTCAAACTTAAGCTCCACTATCATTGGCAGGGTTAAGTCTTCATTCCCTGACTACGTGCTTAGAAATAGCAATGCTCAATAAATATAGTTATTGTTTATTGACTTACCTATTATATTACTGTTAGATGTTTAAATTGTTTAAAAAAAATAGCTGTGTCTCCTCAAGTATTTAGCATAGGGTACGTTTATTCTGCTTCTAAAGGACTTGATTCTTTACCAAAACATACAAAGATAAATTATTCCCACCAACTCCCCATCTCTACCCATAACACTAAAATTGTAGTTTTTTTCAGTGTTTTAATCATTGGTTCTCCTATACAAATACTCAGCCTTGGATCTAAATGAATTGGAAACACTGAAAAAGAAAAAAAAATGCAATCATTAAATTCTTTCCCTCTTCCTCTCCATTCTCTCATCTTCTTCCCAAATAAAAAGTGATTTCACCAAAATGTTGACAAGAGGGCATGGGGGAAGAAAAAGAAAAAATATGTATTGCACAGTAACTGTATTAAGAAAAAGCAACTCTGAGCAGAATGCTTCATGTAAAATGCAACATGCTTTCAATATTTGGGGAGAAATACTACTTAGACAACTCTCACTGAGTGCATGAGATATTTACTTTAATAAGATTCTACATCAGCCTGTAAAAGAGCCAAGTAGATCATTTAAGAGAATGATATGGTTTAACATTTAGGACTTTAAAACTTAAATTTCTAAGAGGAAAAAAACCAAAGACTGAAAAGGCATTCTATAAAAGGATATATATATGTGTTCAAAGTTTTCTGACAGGATACACAGAAATAGTTAAGAGTGCTTAACAGAAAGCGGAAAGGAGCATCTTAGCAGAAGTGAAAATAAAAAGTACATAGTATTCTGTCCTTTGATGCTAATGTAGAAAAGTATGATTAGGTACGAAGTCCATTTCCCCTAATTTACAATTCACTTTATTATTTATATTACCAGAAGAAATCACTTCAATTTCGTCATCTTAAAATGAAATATTCATGTCTTCTAGAAAATGTCTGGATTTCTAGCAAAGAAAAAAGTACTTCAGCAACAAAAGAAGCTTGATAATTTTGCGATCATTTTCAAATTCCAAAACAAGTAAACATATACTAACATCTGAACTTGGCAAAGAGCAAAGGCTATTTTAAAGATGAATTGAGAGTTGCCATTGTTTAAATGGTCTAACATTAGTGAAATATCTAAGAGTCAGGCTTAGTTAGACATCATAGTAATTTAAATATACTCTTTTGAATTATTTATTTCAATGTTAAACTTTCATTCTTTATTACTTATTGTTATTATATTCACACAAATATTTAAGAATAAAGATCAACATACAATGAACTATGTATAACATTTTCCAGTAGAAAGTTTTCAATTTTAAAAATCTCTTCCCCAAACCACAGCAAGATAACACTTACCCACTAGGATGGCTATAATCAAAAAGAGAAACAACAACCAGTCTGGTAAGGATGTGGAGAAATTAGAAGTGTACTACATTGCTGGTGAGATTATAAAATGATGTAGCTACTTTGGAAAAGAATTTGGCACTTCCTTAAAATGTTAAACACAGAGTTACCATATGACCTAGCATTTCCACTCCAGAGAACAGAAAACATGTACACATAAATACCTGCACACAGGTGTTCATCACAGTATTATTCATAAAAGCCAAATAATGGAAACAAGCCAAATGTCCAAACTGATGAATGAACTACGAAAATATGGTATATCCATACAATGGAATATCACTTGGAAATCAAAAGGAACAAAGCACTGATACATGCTACAACATAAATAAGCCTTGAAAACATGCTAAGTAAATATGTCAGATACAAAAGGCCACATACAGTGTAATTCCATTTATATGAAATATCCAGAATAGGTGAATCCATAGAGGCAGAAGGTAGATCAGTGGTTGCCAAGGACTAGAGAAGGAGAGGAATGGGGAGGGCTGCAATAGAGAAGCTCTTTCTGGAGCTTTGAAAATGTTCTAGAACTAGACAGTGGTGACTGCTGCACAACTCTGAATATACTGAATTGTACACTTTAAAAGGGCAAATTTTATGGTATGTGAATTATATCTCAATAAACCTGTTATTCAAAAAATCCAAGTATGCCACCACATTTCCAACATTAATATGCTACAAACATTAAAAAAATGAAGACAATCTACATACACAACTACATAATTCAACAGAGTATGTGTTTGTTGTATTTAAATCCATTCGAAAATCCCTGGTTAAAGCCATATATACACAACCACAGCACTGACATGGATAAAACCCAATTGTAATTACAACAAACTAAGTAAAATCTCTGCACAAAGCTTATGTAATGCAAAATTCAAAATAAAATCCAATATTCAAGAACACATCATCAATGACTTTCTCTCTCTCCACCCTTCCCCCATATAACCCAAAACCAGGCTGCAGTTAAATACAGAGGAATATCTGATTTTAAGTTTACTTGTTGTTAATTTCTAATTAAACACAGAATTAACTTTCCCAATGATAAAACACTAAATCATAATTGTTTATATACTAAAGTACCTTTCTTTCACTGAAAGATTCACTAACAATCTTCCCCAGGATATTAAATTCTGCTGTGATTTAACAAGTGGCAAAAGACAGGCTGCTAATGTTCCCCACACCTGATGATGAAAAGAGACTTGCAGGCTCCAATTCTCCTATCCCAGCAATCACTTTCACTGATATTCCCAAAACAAATGCCAAAATATCGCTTAGCAATCAAAAATATTTTAAGGTACTAACATACTCACAACTTTCAATGCCACTAATTCAAAATAGCCAGTGATGCTCTAGCTTTCATGAGAAAAAATTTACTTCAGAGAAATAGCAAGTAATAACATAAATATGAGGACGGGGGAAAATATCTAAAAATTTTACTTATAATTATTTTAACTATTCATCAACTTTTTTGCAGTAATTTAAAAACACAGGATTAGAGATACAAGTGTTTAAAATATTTCATCTCTTCTTTAAAGCAGATTCCTTCATGAGGAATTTTTCAAACTAAAAGTCAATTTACTGAGTTTTAATCATCATTTTTCTTAGAGCAAAAAGAATCAAATTAGAAAACACAGAAAACAATGGTTATAAAAGGGGAAAGGATGGAGGAGGGATAAATGAGGAGCTTGGGATTAACAGATACATATTACTATATATAAAACAGATAAACAACAAGGACCTACTGTATAGCACAAGGAACTATATTCAATTTCTTGTAATAATATATAATGGAAAAGAATCTGAAAATAAAATAAAAATATATATATATAGGTATAACTGAATTGCTTTGCTGTGCACCTGAAACTAACATTGTAAAACAATCACACTTCAATAAAAAAATTTAAAAAAAGAAAACATCAGTATGTACTACACACAGTAAAAGTACATTAGCCTGTAAAACTTTTACTTCAGTGTAAATACACATGCAAATGTGTAAAAGGTGCCAGTTAGGAAGGGTTTAGTCAAAGTGTGAAAGCTACTGCTCTAATGCCCTCTACTAAGCACTGGCCTAATACGAAGAATAATAAAAAGGAAAATGTAAAACAATTTCCAATACAGCACCCTAATTCAGATGCTCGCTATTTTATACGTCATGCATCCTGCACGCACCATTCCCCACGTCCCCACTCTCCCACTCTTCCTCTCCTCTCCTGGCTGGTTTTTTAACTGCTGCATTAGTGTACACTACAAACCAGGATGGATTAATGTGGAAAAATAAGAATGGGCTTTCTCCTGAAATCCTTCAAACCGGGTAATCTCATCTCTTGAGACAGAAAGGGAGCTCCTCACAGGGATGAGGGGGACTAAATAAAAAATTTCAGAGTCTCTCGCCATTTTACTAGAGCCAGAAATTTAAAAGAGTAGGCAGAAGAATGGATTTTATTCATGCCTGTGAAGAAAAAATAAATCAAATGAACAAAATCAATTGAAGATATTTTCCTCCCAAATTTTGACCAGCTATCACAATAACAGATATATAAAATAAAGATTTTGTTTTTAAGTATTTTTGAGTAAGGTTTTACATTCACTAAAGAGCTAGCCCAGACTGTTCATTCTGAAAGATGACTAAGGCACTGTCACCTGAACCATGGAAAATACAGGAATTTACAATTTTGTAACCCTTTTTCTAAATTAGCCCTCTTGTCAGAGTCATATTGAAAATTAAAGCTCCTAGAACTGGTGAAACAGAACAGTCATTACCATAGAAATCATGCTATTTCTCCATACAAAGATGAAAATTAAAACACACTGCCATACACTGAGTAATTATTCAAGCAGCCGATGGTTTTGCAATGAATCACCTCTCTCTCTGGTTCACCCTGGTGATCCCTAGCTCAACAGATAGTAACCCCATCCTTCCGGGTGCTTCAGCCAAAGATCTTAGATGCATCTCACATCTAACCCAATGGCCTATCTCTAACTTCAGTATGTTATATCCAGCATTTGAGTGCTTCTCATCACCTCGACTACTACCTCTCTCCCATGGATAATCCCTCCTTCCACCCTCGCACCCACACAGAAGTATTCTCCACATAGCAGCCCGGGTTATTCTTTTAAAACATAAATCAGATCATATTAATCCTCTGCTCAAAACCCTGCCGTGATTTGCAATTTTACTCCAAGCAAAAGCCAAGTACCACAATGACTTGCCGGGCTTCGCACCGTCTGATGGCCAGGACTACACGTCCCTACCACCTTGCTCCCCTGATCTCCGCAAGCAGTCTACCTCTTCACCCTCCACCTCACTCTGCTCCAGCCTTGCCTCCTTATTCCTCAGCCATGCCAGCATGCTCCTTCTTCAGGGCCTCTGTTCCTGCTGCTCTCTCTGCTTGGAACAAAGTTCCCGCCGATAACCACAACATTCACTTCTCCACCTCCTCAGGTCTTTCCTCAATGTCACCTTCTCAGTGAGGCTTTCCCTGACGTTTTCAAAACTCACCTCTTTCACTAGGAGTTCCCAACCCCTTTCCCTACTTTACTTCTGCACTTCATCACCACCAGATTATAAACTCCACAAAAGCAGGGATTTCTGTCTGCTTCATTGCTCTATCTCTAGCATTGAGAACTGTGTCCAACACAGAGAAGTTCAGTAAATATTTGTTGAATAGATTAGTCAATCAAGTAGTGGCATATACTTTCTAGAAAAAAAATCTGCTCTCTGGGGATAGAGCAAACACAAAAACAGCCCCATCCTTCACAGGCATGACCTTATTATCACCATCGCAAGTGTTCACGTTTATTGAGCATTTACTCTGTGTGCCAAGTACTGTGCTGAGCACTCTCTTTACCTGCATTTCTTTTTTTCATCTAATCCTTACAACAATCCCAAGAGTTAGGTATTATTGATCTTACATAGCAATGTAAGCAAAACTAAGACTTAGGTCACAAATTAGTAAGTAGCAGAGTGGGGCCTAGAAACCGGAACTGCACGAAGTTTCAACACCATGCTCTTAATTGGTAGGCAACTGCCTCTTTAGATTAAAGCTAACATTTATTAACTGATTACAATGTGTCAGGTTAAATTATTTACTTGCAATGTCTTATTTAACTATTTTAATTAAAAAAAACCCCGAGGCCAACATTTTTAGTTGCCTATCCAACATACAATTTTCCCTTCTTCTTTAATGGACAACTTTGACCTATTTTGTTTGAAGTAACAATGTGCCCAAATAAAAAGCTCCATTTCATTTGTAAATGGCCAAATGACACAGTTCTGCCCAATAAAATAGAAATGGAAGTCATTGAGCAAGGCTTCTAGGAAAGAAAGCCCTTTGAAAGGGAGCCAACTGAGTTATCATGTGACTTTGTCCTTTTACCATATTATTCTGACCTGGAAGACAAGCACAAGGCTAGGGGTGGAGGCAGGTGGGTATATAGCTCAGTGCTAGAGTGCATGCTTAGTATGCACGAGGTCCTGGGTTCAATCCCCAGTACCTCTGTGAAAAAAATAAAAATACAATTAAAAATAAACAAGGCTAAAGGTGGAACAACCATCTTGCAACTATGGGAATGCAAGTCATGCGCTAAGTGGAATGGAGTGAAAAACTAGGAGTCTGGGTGCCTGCTGGCACCTAGGCTGCCACTCCAGTTTTCCTGTTATATAAAGGGGGCAAAAAAGTATTTCATTAAGCCACTATTATTTGTTTCCCATTACACGCAGCCAAATGCAAACCCTATTTGATATAACCCTATGAGGTTGTTGGCCCAATGTTGGCCTCACTGAAAATGTCACCCTAGCTAAATCTTCCAATCAGGGGGAGAAAACACACCACCCATTAAGCATCACTCTATTTACAGAGCATGCTGTCTTTCACATTTATGGAGGGGCTAGAGAGGGGATCCTGGAATCCGTATTTGGAAACCAATACTTTAAACATCAGAATGAGTGGCTAGTGAACAATTAATGAAGATAATAAAGGAGAGGGAAAGTAGAGAATAAAGTTAGTGGACTGCCTTCACCTAAGTGTCAAAGCTAGGTGAATCACACCTTACTAAAACAAGATCTGAAAGAACACATTTCTAAAATAGGCCCAGGTAAACAGTAAATATTTACTATGACTTTTCAAGATGCACGAAAACAAAAGCTACACGGCACAGCCCTTGACAGACTGGATTCCCACTTTGCCATCACACTGTACTGTGGGCAACACCATGGGTGGCAGGGCCATACACAGCTTTACTGCCATGTCCAACATAAACCCTTAGATCTGTCTAAACCTGAATGAGATCTGGAAGTAAAGGGGAAAAAAAGATGCAATGATGGTCCAGTAAACATTACAAAGATTCTAAATATTGCAAGATTACAAGTGTTACAAGATTCCAAATTATATAATATTCACACTTTACAGCAATACCAAAAATTAGGAAGTGTAACAACAAGGAAAGGGAGAGAAAAAAGGAAGTCAGAGATGACAACCATTGTATGGAATATTGAATATGAGCTAAAAGCTTTCCACAAACAATTACACTTGGTCCACAAAATAGTCCTGATGACATAGGGACCATTTTCCCCATTTTACAGACAAAAGGCTGACACTAAAACCATTTGTACAAATTGACTAAGATCAGACAGGCAGTAAGAGGTAAAACCAAGATCTGAATCCAGGTCAGTCTAGCCCCAAAGTCCATACTCTTAGAGTTGCTTCAATGCACATCAAATACAGTATAACACCTGGTCTGAAATTCTAATACAATAACAGGGATAAGGAAGGAGCTTAAAAACACTGAAAAGATGAATGATTAACAGTGAGAATAACACTACATCTTCTACAAGTAAGCATACTTTGAAAACTTCAAACCTTTGCCAAAGCATGCTTAAGATGATACAATTCTTCAAAAGGAAATGCTGTGAATTCCCAATTTATATGCTTTTATTATGTTCTGGGAAGGGAATTTTCTTTTTTCTATAGGATTTTGGCAGAAAAAGATAGAACAAAACAGAATGCAAGAAATTAACCCCACAAATATAATTCTAAGTAGCACATATGCAAAAAAATTACAGTTCAAATAAATGTATATGCTTTGAGAAAGCAGACACCATTATACACACTTCCTTAAAACACAATCCTTTGAAAATAGAAAATTCAAACGATCTCCCAAACCATTTTCCCCCTACACTTTAACCATTTGTTTCCTAAAAAATTGAGGGTCACCTGAAGAAATCACAAAGATTCATTTTGAAAACTACTTACAGCTTGTTACAAAATATTGTAGTCCAATCAATTTGGTATGGAAGCAAAGTAAGAATAAGAATACATTGCTTTATTGAGCCTTGCTACTTGTACTAGTTGTAGTTCAAGGAAAAACATTTTTTTCTTCCCTGTTGGGAAGACGGGATGAGAGAGAGTGTGAAGAGTTGAGTTAGTATGTTAGGAACTTTCAGAAACTCAACTGATGGGAAAGAGCACATTTTAGAAAATGAAAAACAGGATACACGAAAGAGAACAAATCCTACTACACTCAAAAGAGTTATCTACAAAATATCTGCTGCTGTCAGATTTTTTCATTGTAAGGATATTTCCTTTACTCTGTTAGATTACAATCATCATCTTCCAGTTAGTTCCAAAAATCAATCAAATGCAGATGCGGGAAACAAGGATCCTAGATTAGGACACCAGTACTGGCTGTGCCTGTAATTAGCTCTGACTTTAGACAAGTCATTTCACCTTTCCGTATCTCCATGTCTTCATCTGTAAAACAAGACGGTCCATCTTACTTCACACCCTACAGAAAAATTAATTCAAAATGTATCAGAGGCCTAAATCTAAGAGCTAAAACTCTAACACCTAGAAGAAAACAGAGGAAAAAGAATCGTTGTAATGGTGGGTTCATATAGATTTCTTAGATACAAGAGCAAAAGCACATTTGACAAAAAAGAAAAAAGTGATAAATTAATCTCAATCAAAACTCAAAACTTTTATGTTTATAAGACACCATTAAGAAATGAAAAGACTGGGAGAAAATATCTGAAATTATGTATCAGGTAGAGGACTCATTCCCAGAATGAATACACACCCACACACACACCTCTATAACACAATAAGAAAACAACCCAATGGGCAACCCAAAGGGGAAAAAGATATGAATAGACGTTTCACCAAAGAAGAGATATGAAAAGTTAACAAACAAGCTCATGAAAAGAAGCTCATCTTCATTAGCCATTAGGGAAATGCAAAACAAAACCACAATCAGATACCACTTCACATCCACTAGGATGGCTATAATCGAAAAGACAAAGAACAAATGAAGGCAAAAATGTAGAGAAATAGGAACCCTCCTACATCACTGATAGGAATGTAAAATGGTACAGTCACTTTGAAAACTGTGTCCATTTCTTAAAAAGTTAAACACAGATTTACCCCGTAATTCCACTCAAGAAAAATGAAACATGTTCACATGAAGATATGATGTAAATACTCATAGCAACATTATTCCAAACAGGCAAAAAGCAGAAGCAACCCAATATCCATCAAGTGGTGTCCAATAAAAAGGAACAATGTACTGATACTGTCTGTAACATGGATGAATCTCAAAAAACATTATGCCAAGTAAAAGAAACCAAACACAAAAGATCACATATTATATGATCATATTTGTATTAAATGTCCAGAAAAGACAAATCTATAGAGACAGAAAGTAGATTTGTGGTTGCCTGGCAGGGGTGGGAACAGGGAGTGACTGCAAATGGACATGAGGCATCTTTTTTGGAATGATGGAAATGTTCTAAAATTGGACTGTGGTGATGACTGACTCTGTAAATTTACTAAAAACTATAGATCTGTACACTTAAAACAGGTGGATTTTATGGCATTTTTTTTAATGAAAAAATACTATGCTAAGTGAATGAAGCCAAACATTAAAGACTATATATCATATGATCCCACTTATGTGAAATGTCCAGAAAAGGCAAATCTATGGAAACATACGTAGACTTGCAGTTGCCAGGGACTAAGAACAGGGATTAACTGTAAACAGGGACAAGGGATCTCATTGAAGGGATGAAAACATTCTAAAACTGGGTTATGCTGATTGGTGTACAATACAATAAATTTACTAAAAATCATTCAATTTTGTATTTCAAAATGGGTGAACTTTATACTTAAAAATGGGTGAAATTATACCTCAGAGTAAAGTTGTTTTTAAAAATAAGGTGGTCAAATTACATTGGGGTCCTTAACTTTTTATCCCTGGTTTACCTTAAGAATGAGATGAAGACTAACCCTACCCCAAGAGGGCTGAGACTCCCTTTTGCTCACTCACAAACTCATCTGAGGACACCAAATTGACCAGTTTCTAAAGCTCTAGAGCCCTGTGCCATCTCAACAGCAAGGGCATTAAGAATGACCACAACCCTCCTCTTCACAAGAGAAAGATGAACACCTTACCAGAAAGGAAAGCAAAATTCCTCTTCTAAAACAATGATAAGGATCCCCATTTCTTACTTTATGGATATTATTTTGGAATCTCTTATTTAATCTCTTTCTTCAATATGAAACTCTGAGGGATTCAGAAGCAATCACTCAAGAAAGAGACCCAGCTAGTTGTCTTTAGAACCAACCAGTACATGTCAAAGACCCAGCATGTAATAAGGATGCATATCTATGAAAAGGCTTAAGGAAGAATAAATGTGATGTCTTTCAGATAAAACTTAGCCCAGATTTGTTCTGAAACAAGAGGTAAGTAAAGTGAAAAACAGAAATATGACAAAGTTTCTCTAAACACAGACATATCGCAATAAACACTCATCGCTCCCCATACCCCCCAGGACAGCTAAGGAGTTTTCAGCCATTCTTTGTTATAAAACTAATTTTAGGACAGGATGCTGATCTAGCAAAGCAGACAATCTCCTTCTTCCAATACACAGGGGTCTGCTCATGTCAGTTGGACTGAGCCTCTGTCTAGCTAAACCCATCCCCTTTTGATTTCTAAGATCACTAGATTATTGTTGTCCAACAAATACTCCCCTCATCCCCAGTGCCCACCCTCCCCCAATCACTGTGCCTCTCTGAGAATTACAATCCACGTTTGTGCAAGTTTTGGTCTCTGCCAACTAGTATTCCGGGACCGCTTTCAAATACATTTCACACCAGCCAGCCAGATCCATTGGAAAATCCTTACCTTGGCTGAAAAGGTCCCTAAAATCGGGCCCCTCCCTTACCTTCCTATCCTTACCAGTCTTCTTTCAGGTTCTAAAACACACCAACCTCTTTCCCTCCTCGAGGCCTTTGCATTTCCTCATCCCTCAACAGGGAAAAATCTTCCCAAGGAAGACTTCCCAAGACTCCTCTTCCTTCAGTGCTCAATTTACATGACAACGCCTCAGAAAAAGCATCTTCCTTGATACCGCCCCAACTAGGTCTCCAGGTTATTATCTACCAGAACATCTTGCTTATTTCCTTCCTAGCACTTGCCAAAACCTGTATATTTTAAAAATTTGTCTACTAATTTAATGTCTACTTTCCTGACTAGTGAGTCAATTCCAAGCAGTCGGAACTTGTGTCTACGTCGCTTAGTGCGGTACCTGCAGCTTCATCTGGAGAGGCTCCCCAGCTCCACCCCAGCAATGCCTGGCACTTCGTGGAGGTTGTCGCACGGATTAAGGGAGTGGACAGAAGCACCCTATCCCCCAACCCCACAAATAGGTAGCTGTGCCCCCCAACTGCAATACCCCATTTCTCTCACCGCCTTGTAAAGGCCTGTCCCCCGCCTGCACTATTCTTTCTCACCCAGACACATCTGTCGCTCAGGTTCAAACATTTGTCGCTCACAAATCTCTCGTGAGCCCCTCAAACCCCACCCCACCCCGCCGCACAGGCGCGCCACTCAAAATCCCCTCCCCGCTTCGTACGCGCTGCACAAGCCCGGAGCCTCCACCACGCGCCCTACCAACCCCCGGGCCCCACTAGCGAATGTCTGGGAGTCCCGCGCTCCTGGAGCTCCCGTGGGTCCCCACGTTCCCGCGTGTCACCCGCCGCCCAGAGCGGCGCCTCCCCGCTCCGCGGCGCCAGCTCTCACCTATCACCTCCTGCAGCTCGTAATCGTCCCTGTTGATGGACCAGGGCAGGGCGCTCGAGTCCTCGGACATGACGGCGGCCGGGCACTCAGTCCTCCCTCAAACTCGCTGACCTCTCGTCTCCTCGCCGCGCCTCTCCCCACCCCCAACCGCTGCTGCCGCGCCCCCACCAACCGCCTCGGGAACAGCCACGGGTCGGACGGCGCCTGGGCGCGGGGTGGCCGCGCGGCAGAGCGGCTGGGGGCTCGAAGTGCCGGCCGACCTAGCGTCCTGCTCCTCCACGGCCGGCACTCCCCCGCCCGGCCCACGTCCCGGCCTCGGCCTCCGCTGCAGCAGCGACAGGAGCTTCGCCTGGGCCCAACCCCTCTGTCCCGCCCTCCACCCAGCCCCACGCACGGGCCAAACTTTCCCTTCTCCCTCCACCTGCCGACACGCAGCGCGCTGGCGTCACCGCGCCGGGCACGCCCCGCCTTGGCCCCGCCCCCCGGCCGCCATGTCAAGTGTGGCTGGATAAGCAGTGAGCAAGCAGGAAGCCCGAGGAGGAGGAAGTTGACAATAGAAAAGAAGAAATGCTTAGGAAGGAGTTCAGCACGGGCATCGAAAGGCCGGAGGAGAGCCTAAAGTAGCATAGAGGTAGTAGCCACACTAAGCATGGAGACCAAACGGCACCCGAGTGGAGGGGACGAATCCACTTCTGGTGGCGGGGGCACGTTGCCGTCTCCGTCGTCGCATTCATTGGCTTGTTTGAGAAGGAATCAGAAAGGCAATAGGTGTGTGTGGACGTCAGTCATAAGTTAGTCCCGCCTCCAGGCTCTGGGCTCTCCGCTCCGCGCCTGGACTCCAGTCGCTCGAGATTGTGGGTACCCCCCTCGGCTTTGCCCAGTTCTCCCGAGGGACGTTGCGGCGTAACCGCCACTCCCTGGAGACGTGCAAACAGCTCCACAGGGTTTAGAGAAACCCAAGGGAGCAGCTGGGTTGGGTAGCCTTGGGGTGTGGACAACTGCCAACTAGGATAAAAGGCCTTGGGCTACTGGACTGTGGAACCGGAAGCTCGCTCCACGATGACACTTTTTCAAGGCGGAAGTTCTCTATATGAAACCTTACTTGGCAGGGACGGAGTTCTCAACTTTGGGCCTGGAGCTCCAATGAGCACCTCTTTGGGGGCCTCGGAAGTTTGGCTTGGGAACAGTTTTTCCCTGACACGGCTGGGGCTGTTAAAACGAGTGAGATTTGGCTTGCGAAATTTGAGGTCGTTTCAAGGGCCTTGACTTTTGTGTGGCCTCATTGAACTTCAGTTTTCTCAGGTTGACCACTTAGGTCTATTGGGGAAATTAATGAGGTGAAAACTGAACGCGCTTGGTGAAATGGGAAAAAAGAATATGGGCAAGGATTGAGCTAGGTGCGGAAACTCTTCTCAGTTGAACATCCTTAAGGCTGATAATAGTCATTAAGAAAGAGACCTTCACCGAGTACAGGAAGCCCTATGTAGGAAGTCCGCTGACCCCGAAACCAAAGCATTCAACTATGAGGTGTGGGAGCGAAGCTGTTAGTGCGTTTCCACCTGGTTAGTGGCCCTGGAGAAAGTTCCATGTAGGTGGAGAAAGTTCTATGTAGGAGGAGACCCTGCAAAGTTAACATGAGTTAAACAGGTGGAAATTGAGAGGCTGCAATATTCTAGTCACAGCCAAGGTGTCAGAGTCCCCAAATTTGAAAACCTAGCACAGGCCTTGCTGTAGAAATTGGACGTAGCCATTAATACTGACACCTTTTTTAATTGACATGTGTTGCCTTTATTTTTGCAGGGAGAAGAGGTATGGGGTTCAAGTATCAGAGAAGAGCTAAATCTGATGGTAAAGATTAAATATCTCAAGGTTTGTACCAAAAGAGAGATCTGTAAACCAGAGATTCTTAACCTGGGTTTATTGGCCTGTGTGGACCATGGACAGCCTTCAGAAGGTTTGTGGGGGTTTTGTTTGTTTGGTTGTTTTACTCCTTTGAAATTATATGCAGTATAGTATACACCTCAGGGAGAAATTTGGCCACCTTCCTCCTTTCTCTCTTCCTCTCCCCCAGTGAAAAGGAGCCACTGACCTCATAGTGAAAATTCAGAATGTTAACTGACCCACATTCTTGGTGGTCAGGGTCACTCTACGTTGGTTAATGGATTCTTTTCTACTTCTTCCTTGCACATAGCTTGAGGGTTTAGTTGAGCCAGGACCTGTTCTGCAAGTACAAATCTGCAAATCTGGTCGTTTTGTTTCCCGTCTCCTGGGCTTTCTGCATGTGACCTGATAGTCGTTAAGATCCCATGTTTTTAATGAGCAAGGACTTGATGGCCTTTTGAATCCAGAAGCCCAAACCTTAACCTCTTTCTCACCTTATGGAGTATCTTCCATGTTAGAGCACTATCATAAACACTGAGTGTATAGTGGTAAACAAAGCAACTTAGTTCTGCTTTCATGGAGCATAAAGTCTAATGGAGAAATGGTAAGCAACTAAACAAATACATAGATAAGGAATTATGTTACAAAGCATCATGCAGGAAAAGGCCAGTATACTGTGGTGGAGAATAGTTACGGAGTTTGGAGAAAATCTCTACAGAGGGAGCCAGCCATGCAAAGAGTGTTCTGAACAGGTACAAAGGGGTTTTAGGCCTTTTTGAAGCAGTTAATAAAGTAATGCTTTCATTCCTGTTAGGCTGCTTGTCCTTTTGTTGGCTCCCTCAATAATCTTTTAGGGACTGGGGGGAGAAGGGAAGTTAAGGTGATTCTGAACCCTGGTCCTAGTATCAAAATTTCACCAACCTTGGATAAAGGTATCCATTGATAGAGGATTGGTAATTGCGTGTATATGTTATATTATATATTATGTGGAATTTCTCAGGATAAATAAGACGTATGTGGATGTAATTAATGCTGGCTGAAGTAACAACCTATACATAAAATAACTTGGCTGAATCTCATGATAGAAACAAAGTAAGACTTGCAAGATTCAGGTAGAGAGCCATTTCTTAACCTGGCGATGGCTACACACTAGTGCTCAAGTATTCCTGCATGTTTATGTGTTCTTTGAAAGTATATTTCATAGTTTAAAGTTTGGTTTCTCATGTCTTGGGCAGTAATAATATTTATGGTACCCCACAGTCTGCTCTTCCCTTGCTTAAAGCTGAGTTTCAGAGTGTTTCAAACACCCTCTTCAACCTGGTTTCACTGTGCCTCTCTTTGTCCAGGCCCTTCCTCCTTCCAGGAATGGCACCTTTATTGTGCTCCACCTGTCCAGTCTTACTGGCTCTGCCAGGTTCAGCTGATGGTCAGCCCTCCCCTCCCCTCTACTCTGCATGCTTTTTCTGAGCTTGTTCCAGCCCTGAGGGAAGTCATGTACACTGACTGCCTCACCCAGACCATTTCCCAGCACTTGGCCCGTGCTGCCACGTAACTGTAGTCCTCTCTTCTTGTGAATGTTCCGTATTTCAAATTGGATTGTGGACCACTCATGAGGAGTGAGGGAGATCCTATCACTAGACAGGAAGTAAAGGATTTTTGTGCAGTGTGGGCTTTGGTTGTTGTTGTTTGCCCACCTTAAGCCTTGCCAGCATGATGACAGTTGAGAAATGTGTGAAGAGCTGCATTTCTCTCCTTTTTAGGAAAATTTGCAGAAGTGTATTTACCATTTAATTCTCAGCCTTAGGCAGGAGTCTCAGAATCTCCGAGGCACAGCTGTAGTTTAGAAAGACGTTCAAAAATACAAGTATCTCTCACTATCTAAACTCAGGAACTGAATAATCACATTTATCTTCTGATAACTTGGTGTCTTTCACTCTCTGAACTCAGGAACTGGATAGATTCAGACAGCATGATATTTAATGCCTAGGTTCATTAAATTAATGTAAATTCAGATAAAAAGCCCAATAAAATCTTCACAGCAACAGATTTAAGTACCTATAAGACACCAGGCAATGTGCTAAGGAACAAAAATAAATACCTCACATGGTCAGTAAAATAGCCTTGGAGGTTCTTGTCCCAGTTTTACAGATGAGGAAACAAACTCAGAAAGGTTAAGAAACTTGCCTCCAGAAGTTCCTGGAAATGCTTAGCACAGTATCTGGCTTGTTGTGAGTGCTAGGTAAGTGGTAGCTGTTACGTATTATTTGGTGGGAATAGAGTAAGAAAGTGTCATGGAGATGGAGGTTGAGCAACAGTGCCTGCCGTATGTCTGACTCAGGTCTGCTTACTCAAGAAAAACAGGTTTTATCCACCATCTGCATGATGTCATTCACACCGTACTGCTGGTTGCTGCGTGCTTGCTGCCCATAGCATTATTGCAATATCTGGGGGAGGAAATAAAGGCTTTCTCTTTGATTCTCAGTGGATTGTTCAGCCTTGTTTGCCTTTACCACCCAACCTGAAGGTGAATTTGAGGTTCAGTTCTACCAAAATGAGAGAGGCCCCTGCCTGCCTGGGCACTGGGTTGGAAATTTCAGGACATCAAGAAATGGAGACAAAAGTGCCCTATCAGATATGGTGCACAGACATTTATGAACTGTTCTCCACGTGCACAGCTGTGAGCAGTCTGCCTAAGGACAAGATTGTCTTCCATGATGCAGAGGGGCCTGGGCCCTGGACATTGGTGTTACTTCTCTGGTGAATGTTACCGGAGAGCTCTCTAGGACCTTAGAGTAGAGTCTAAGCTCCGTTCACTGCATCCAACAGAGAAGATGTCAGGTTCTTCTGTTTCGGTCTTTTGGGGGATAACTTGTTCTCTCTTAAGTAAGTGCGAATCCACTTAGCCCCCCTACTTCCGGTGCCATCTTCCCACACAGCGTCTGGTTGTACCTGAAGATAATAAAGCCCACCTTGACCCCTTACATAGAACTACACAGAAGTGTCCTACAGAATGCTCTGCCCAAGAATTTAACTTGCCCAAATCCTAGAGAGAAAAATAATTAGTTTTAAAGATTTGGTAGCTTTGTGGTAACTATAGAATAGTTGGTGCTGTAATGGTTCTTTTTATGCACCTGATAACCATTGAGACACAACCTGAAAGCAGGAAAACAAAGAGGAACTAACCATATATTGCACAAGCACCAAGTTTGTCGTCAGAAAGTAAAGCTGTACAGACTGTTGCATCTGGAAAAAACTTTTCTCAATATGGAGTTACATAATTTCACCCGTTAATGTATGTGCACATGGTATGCATGGTGTGTTACTAACATTTCATGTGGCGGGGATGCCCAGAAAGGAAGCAAATTTGTAGTGCCAGGAACCCCTTGGAGGGTCCTGGTGAAGCGTGTGTTTGCATGGGCACATACTAACATGGCATTCTTCTATATTAAGTAACCAGGCTGTAGAAAACGTATGGCCAGGAGATGAGCGTGCCCACAAATTGCCTCGAATCTTAGGGCCACAATCCCGGGATGTAGAAAGGATAGAGAAGCAATTTGTACTGTGACGATTTGGAGAAGTGGGCAGACCTTAAGGCAGCAGATAGAACCTGTAACTGGGACGTTGGCACAAAGCACCCCTGAGAAGGGTCTTACTTTTTCAAAATAAATAAAATTTGAGAGATGGACCATCAATATAATTGTCCTTGCAGGACCCAAATTCACAGTTTTCCTCCAGCCTTTATATCAAAAGCCCTGCCTTACTCAGATCACGATGTTCCTTGAATACAGTAGGGACAAAACCCCACTCACCTGTAATGTCCCGACCATGAGGGTCACTGCCTTGGGAAAAAAAGGAAGACGAAATAAAAGCACTTGTCTTTTCCTACCTGCAGGTATGTGAACAGGAGAAACAGAAGAGGGAAAGAAAGCAGGGCAGGTCCTCGTTTTCCCCATCCATTCTCTCCAACCCATCCAAATCTTGATGAGGGGAAGTTATAGAAACATCCAAACAGATAGGGAAAATAATAAGAACCAAGAACACCAGAGGCTTGGGTATTGCTTCCCCAGGTAAGGCTTGGGGGAGGTGGCAAGCTGCTAAGAGAAGCCTTCCACTTGGCTTTGCATCATGTCCAATTTACTGTAGGGACAAATAATGTAGCAATAATGGAGGGCAGAGGCTAGGCCAGCAAACACAGGACACCATATCCAGTCCCTCACGGCCTATACTCGGTGTGCAGGAGATCAGAAGCTTCCCTGTACCCCAAGGAAGCATGCAGGAGTGTTGTAGAGGCTGGTGTAGAGAGTTGGAATGAAAAGGCTGTAGAGGTAGGGCTTTGTGGCCCAAGGCAAATGGTTGGGACCGTGGACTTCTCTGAGTGCTGGCATCACACCCCAAAGGCCAGATGAGGCCGACTGCATCTCAGCAGGTAATTACAGGAACTCAGGAATCAGACTGGGTATTTCAAGGCAGAGCCAGAAGACAGCAGAAGGACCTGTTCACAGGGATCCAAGGCAACTGTTTCCTTTTGTGAGGTCCCATTTGAGCCTCTCCTTTCCCGTACTTCCAGACCTTCATGACAAGAGGAAGGAGGGAGGGAAAGAGACCTGGGAAGCAGCATTTACTTAACAGAGACCAAGTTACTCTGAAAGACACTGAGCCAAATAATTTAATATATTGTTTACTGGCAAGCCTAACACTCCCCTCCCCCACCCCCAGTAGGGTGGGGGCTTATGGGAAAGAATAGATTACAGAAAAAAAAGAAAGCTATGTTGTCTTTGCACCTCTGAATTATAGGGTGAGGGTGCATCCCTGCTCTCACCGTTTTTGTGCTTTAAACTATAGGGCAAGCATATGAAGTGCCCAGTTAAAGCCAGCCCTTCACTGAAGCAGATACACCCTCACAGCTGGCAGGGGGACACAGCCCGGGCACAGTCTCTTTCCTGTCACCATGGCCACTTTGTAAATGGCTCTATTGACCAAGCACCAGAGTACCTGAGGAAGAGGCTATCTGATGTCCACAGGTTGGGTCATCTTGTCCCCCTGATTATTGAGAGTCTCATCTAACATGCCCTTGAATGAGCATTTACGTGGAACATGAATATCTGTACACTCAGTGTTTTGCAAGAAATCTATCTTTCCCCTAGACTCCCTTGTCACCAATCTTCTAATCTTGTTCTTTCTAAATTCCTGACCAGCTGGCCATCCTATTAGCAAGTCATGTTAGCCGTGAACCTTAGATCTGCAGCAGAGTACTGCCCGCTGGAGGATGTCTCTTCACTGCTGGCTTCTGTAGCCACTCAAGTGGGCTGTGATGCAACAGTTACCCACTTCTGGCTGGTTCCAGCATGTGTGTAGATCCATCTGTAAAATAAGCTTGTGTAATTTTTTCCTCCACTACTGATCATATGTGTTTCCCTTGAAGACATAGGTAGAATGTTGGAGGAGATATAATCAGATATGGCACTGGATACAAGAGGAGTCAGGTAGTGCTTTTGGACCTGCCCAGTGGCTGGGTATTTATTACCTGCCCAGTATCATTTCTATTTCACAGTGGCAGGCTGATAGGCCTCTCCAGTTCTATGATTCAGTGAACTAGGTAATACCCAGTTCGTTATAAATACTTGGAGTTGGTTGAATCTCCCCACATCTTGCCTCCACCTGTGCTTTATCCCATGCCATCACCAGTGCTAACTTCCTTACTTGTGAGAGCCCTGCATGCTATGGGTGTCCAGGGTCCCATTTCCCCTCAACATGGAGGTAATCCATGCCTTCCTCATATACATGAGCAACTCAGTTCTGGAATCCCATTTTAAGGCCACTCCTGATACCAATTATGGTACCAGACAGGTCCCCAAAGGAAGTAAATGGCACACTTAAAATGGATGATTTGAGAAAAGTTTAGTAAAGGAGCTGTTTGCAAAGGCATGAGCCAAGAATAGGAAAACCAAAGGAATGTGCAGTAGTTTCCAGTGTCGCTTCTTTAGGGAACCAACCAGCCTGAGGCCTGAAGAAACAAGGAGGCAGAAGACTCTGGAATCAGAGAGGGTAGGTGAAGGAGACATCTACCTGAAAACAGCTGTAGCTTTTGTTAGAAAAGAAGTTAGCCCTCAGCAACCCCACAAGAAAGGAGGCAAGGGAATAAATACCCTGACTTTATTTCTTGCTCTCTCATCTCCTGCTGGTGCTTCTTGTTGGCCAATTCCAACCGGAAACCAGCGGGCAAGGGGAAGCCTCTGGAAGGTCAGTATCCTTGAGCACAGAGCCTGGCAGAGAAACAAGGGTAAGAGATGTGGAGGAGAAGACAGATAATATCTATCTAGAACACACAAAAAAACTAGTTTAGACACACAGGAAATTTTGCTGGCTCACATATCTGAAAAGTCAAGCCCTAAGGCTTAAAGCAGGGGCTCCAATGAGGTCATCAGCATCTGGTTTTCCCTCCACCCACAGGCTTCATATACAGGCAGGGTCTCCAACCATTATCCAGAGCAGCCCCAGAATTTCCAGTCTTTTTCATTCAAGCACAGTGGATTCTCTCAGAGGATTCACTGGGTCTCACTGACTCCAATTGGATCACGTGGCATGCCTGAGCCAGTCATCATGCTCAGCACTAAGGAGAGGCGCTGCTGGGTTTAGATCTGTGTCTGGAGCTGGGGCTGAGGAAAATCATGGCATGGAATCTGGTTGAGGAGGAGAAATGTTGATGTTGGGTAGTAAAAACACTATGTACCCTTCCTCTCTCTTCCCAAATGTATGGGGCAGAGCTTTTCTGTCTTTCTGTAGCTAGGAATCACTTGGAGATCCTATTAAAGGGCAGAATTTGATGAATTAGGTCTTGAGTGGGCCTTGAGGCTCCTTATTTCTAACAAGATCATATGATCTAGCAATTCTACTTCTTGGTATATATTCAAAGGAAGTGAAACTCTGTGTCAGAGAGATATTGGCATTCCCATGTTCATAGTATTAATTACAAAAGCCAAAATGTGGAAACAACCTATGTGTCCATCAATGGATGTATGGATAAAGAAGCTGTGTGTGCCTGTGTGTGCGCATGTGTGTGTGTGTGTGTGTGTTTGTATGTGTATTTCAGCCATGAAAAAAGAAGGAAATTCTGCCATTTGAGACAACATGGATAGACCTTGAGGGTTTTATGCTAAGTGAAGTAAGTCAGAGACATATAATGTATGGTCTCACTTATATGTGGAATCTAAGCAGACAGAAAACTAAACTCATAGAAAAAGAGATCAGATTTGTGGTTATCAGAGGTGAGTGTTGAGGGAAGGGGGAGTTGGCAGAAGATGGTCAAAATGTACAAACTTCCAGTTTTAAGATATATAGGTATTAGGGATGTAATGTAAAACATGATGTCTATAGTTTACAATGCTGTATGTGTGACAGAAAAGTTGTTAAGAGAGTAGATCCTAAACGTTCTCATCACAAGGATAAAGCATTTCCCTTTTTTAATCTATATGAGATGATGGATGTTAACTAAACTTATTGTGGTGATCATTTCACAGTCAATGTAGGTCAAGTCATTATGCTGTACACCTTGAATGTACATAGTGCTGTATGTCAATTATATCTCAATAAAACTGGGGGAAACTAGATGGAAAACTAAGTTTTAGTCATTGCATAAGCACCCAGAGGTTTTTACTTTTACTTCATTTTAATGTTACATTTACAAAAAACTTTTTTATCTTCAGATAATTATAGATTCACAGGAAATTGCAAGAATAGTACAGAGAAGTTCCTGAATCTTTCACACGATTTCCCTGAATGGATACATCTTATGCAACGATAGTTGCATACCAAAACCAGTAACTTGACATTGGTACAATGTGTGGATTCAGTTCTTTGCCATTTTATCATGTGTAGACCCATGTAACCACCACTTCAATAGAGTCCTCCCTCGGCCGCCTCTTAATAGCACACCCACTCCATTCCCCTCCAACCATCCCTGACACCTTACAATCACTAATCTATTCTCATCTCTAACATTTTGGTCATTTTGAGTAGAATTTCATTTTGATGTATTTACAGTGTTTGGAGAGTATCTCTTTGTGTAGGTATTTAGGTATGACATTGTATACACATAACTTATCTCAGTTCTACTTGTGTTGACATTACCAGTTTCAGTGAGGGACAGAAACCTGTCTTCCCTTTAAGTCCCTTTACTCTCCCCGTTTATAACTGTCTTAAATCATTCCTTTATACAAATTGAGAACCACATCAAGCAGTCCGTAAGTGCTCAGGACAGGAGACGCTGGACTGGACCTGGTGGGCTTCCATCTTTTTAGCAAAGAGGAACTCTTGGGGACCACAGAGCCCCTCCTCCCAGCCAGCAGTCACTTCATTTCTTCCTTTTCTTTGTGCAGTTGCTTGAAGTAGGAATTACCAGAGTGCTTGTCAACTTCCCTAATCTATCCTGCACACAACCACTAATCTTTTGCTTAAACCATCAGATAGAATTTAGAAAACTCAAGAGGAGAAGGAAAATGTATTAGAGGATATTTTCACTCTTTGGTTCTTCCTTCTTGATATTCCAGGATTCCTTTTTCAGTCATTTATTTTCTGTTTCAAAAACTTCCATTGGCTGTTTTTCAAGGGTAAGTCTGCTGTTGACAAATTCTCACAGTTTTTCTTTGAGAATGTCTTGATTTCCTCTTCGTTTCAGGTTTTCTCGGCAGGTAGGATCTTGAATTGACAGTTCTTTTCTTTAAGCACTTGAAAAATGTTGTGTCACTTCCTTCTGATGTCCCATGGCTTCTGATGAGAAATTTGACATCATTCACATTGTTTTTTCTGTTATAGGGAAGTTGCCATTTCTTTCTGGATGCTTTTAAGACTCTTTCTTTGTCTTTAGTTTCCAGAAGTTTGTGATATATCTTGGCATGAGTTTCTTTGGGTTATCCTGTACAGGGTTTGATCAGCTTATGAATCTATAGGTTTACCTAAAGTCTTTGCTATATTTGGAAAATTTTGAACCATATTTATTTGAATACTTTTTAAACTCCGCCTTCTCTCTTCTGTCCTTTTGGGACTTCAATGATACTAATATTATATCTGTTATTATAGTCCCACAAATTCCTGAGACTCTGTTTTTTGGGGGTTTTTTTTGTTTTTTGTTTTTTGTTCTTTTCAGTCTGTCCTCTCTCTCTTGTTCAGATTGGGTGATTTCTATTATTCTTTCTTCAAGTTCATTTTGCTATAGAACCTATCCGGGGGATTTTTATTTCAGCTTTTTCTTTTTCAGTTTTAAAAATGTCAGTTCACTTCTTCATCTGTTTTGTTTCTTTGCTGGAACTCTTTTTTTTTTATGTGTTTCAAATATGTCTGTAATTACTCATTGAAGCATTTTTATACTGGCTGCTTTAAAATCCTTGTCGGATAACTTCACCCTCTGTGTCTTGTTGGTATTAGCCTCTGTTGATTGCCTTTTCTTGCTCAAGCTGAGATTTTCCTGGTCCTTGGTGTGAAGAGTGATTTTCAATCCTGGACACTCTGAGTGTTATGTTATGAGGCTCTGGATCTTATTTGAATCTTCTGTTTTAGCGGATTCCTCTCACACCACACTGATGCTGTCAGATGGAGGTCGAAGTTCAGGTTCCCCATCCAGCCTCTGTTGCCATCCTAAGAAGGGGGTGAGGTGGCTGCCCAGTTACTGTGGGCCAGGGTGGGAATTCAGGCAGCCCACTGAGCCTCTGATGATACCACCCTAGCTGGGAGGGAAAGGATGCTTTGTTCCTGCTCCCCTGGTGGTTTCCACTGACAGGGTGGCAGAGCACATTGCTGCTGGCAGTGGTGAAAACCCTGACTCTCCTCTAGGCCTGGTGACATCTCCCAGCAGGTAGGAATGGAAGCCTAGAGTCCTCGTTTGTCTTGGCTGGCAGAGGGTAGGTATTATTATTGCAGTTTTTTCTGTGGTTTGGCTGGAGTAGCGTATTATTGTCTAAAAGTTTTCTTTCTTGTTAGGCTACCCCTTCTTTAGGCCTTTGGCTAAAAAGAGCAGGCCTTATTTTATTTTATTTTTGTCTGTACACATTAATTTCTGGGTTGCTTCTTCAATACTCAGTCTGAGATATTTGAGGCAAAAAGAAGACTCTGGGAATCACCACCACGTCATCCTGCAGGTCCCAAGGTCTGTAGCCAGTTTCGTCTTTCTTTCCCTTTAGAGTCTTATGTTTATACATATAAAGCCCACGGTTTTTCGTTTCTTGCTTTTGTTTTTTTTAGCTGTACTTAACAGAGGGACTGGGGAGATGTGTGTTTATTCCATATTGTCCTGGAACCAGAAGTCCCCAGAGGTTTTTGGACCATTTTCTGCCTCACCTGGCAAACCGCAGCCAGTGAGGACACTGTTCCCCTGAATTGAGGGTGAGCTTCCTCCTCACCCACCTCCCTGTCAGCCCAGTGGCCCTGCCTGTGTCCTGCTCTGTGATTCTGAATTCACCTTCTGGAATTTGCAATAATTTCAGCCTGGTTTGAGCAGGCATTCTCCAGTTTCCCACCATGTGTCATTCCCAGCCCCACCGCTCAGAATTCTCTGTCCACCAGGGGCCCACAGAAGCTGCTCCTGTACTGTTGAGGGGGAGAATTCTCTTTGCATCTCCCAGCCTGGAGCTCATGGTCCCTTTGCTACAGAGAGAGGCTGAAGCATGGCTGCCACGGAGCTGGGGCGCTCTCCCTTCGCCCAGGGTCATTGGTCTGTTCTTTCTGCCTCGAAAGCCGTGCAGGTCGTGGGAGTCCCTTTTAATTTTCAGTTAAAGAAAAATATTTTGAGTTAAAGAAAATATTTTTGGTATACTTTTCTTAAGCCTCAGAATTAGCAAATAATTTTTAAAAAAAACCAATTGTCAGAGATGAGATTTTTAGATGTCTGGGAATATGTTATCCAACTTTCCCTCCACTTCCCTCTGAGGTAGGAAGGTATTTTAGTCATTCCTAAGTAATGATTTTAAAATACCTGCCTTAGGGAGATGCAGTAAGAGAGACATTTGTCCAAGTGGAGTAGCAGCAGTGCTTGTACAAATTTTTAACTTCATTTTTTTAATTATAAAAATGTTTAGACATATAAGAATGGAGAGAAAAAAATGAACCTCCAGTTTAATGACTAATATACGGTCACGTTTGCTTTGTATAGCCTTCGTTATTTTTTGTCTCTTAATTATTTAAAAACAAATCCCAGACATTATTCATTTCATACCAGTATACTTCAGAATTGGTCTCTAATAAATTTGGACATTTTCTTATGTGACCACAATGCTATTATTATATATAAAAAAAAAAAACAGTGATAATTCTGTGGCGTCATCTGATACCCAGATTTCCCCAGTTATCCCAAGAATGCATCTTTTTTCATGCACATAACATAAAATTTACCATTGTAAATTTTTTTTTTGGTCCCTGCTCAGACAAATGCGTCTAATCAATCAATTCCACTTTTGAAGTATACAGTTCAGTAGTACATTCACATTGTTGTATAAGCAATCTCCTGAACACTTTTCATTGTGCAAAACTGAAAGTCATTAAAACGGACACATTAAACAACAGCTCTTCATTCTCTCCACCCCACAGGCCATGGGAGCCACCATCCTATCTTCTGTTTATAAGAATTTGGCTGTTCAAGATACCTGATATAAACAGAATTATACAGCACAATTTTTTTTGCACTGTTTTGTTTCACTAAGCATATTGTCTTCAAGGTTCATCCATATTGTAGCATGTGTCAGAATTTCATTCCTTTTTTAAAATGAATGTATATGAATAAAAATATGTATAAACCACATTCATCCCCATAAGGGATATGGGAATGACAAAATTTGCCTGCTGTGTCAGTCAACAGAGGATATTGCAGCCATCAAGCCACTCCAGCCACCCCCAAAGGTGAGCCCTGGGGGAACTCAGGATGGAGACGGACGGGCTGCCCTCTGCCAAGCCCTCAGCCACTGCAGCCACCCGCAGCGGGGCACCTGAGGGGACTCAGGGTGGGAGAGAATGGGATACTGGCCCTAGTCAGAAAGGTGCATGTCAACAGAATGATTTCAGTGAGCCCAGACACCTGCGTCTTCCCATATATAGGAAAGCGCTAAGTTCATTAACTCGATGTATCTGGTTTTCTTTTTCCTTTGTCTGTTGTTTTTTTTTTTTAATTCAAGTATAGTTGATTTACAATGTTGTGTTAGTTTCTGGTATATAGCATAGTGATTCAGTTATACATATATATTCTTTTTCATTATGGATTATTGCAAGGTATTGGATATAGTTCCCTGTGCTATACAGTAGGTCCTTGTTGTTTATGTTTTATATATAGCAGTTTGTATCTGCTAATCCCAAATCCCAAACTTCTTATTTATCCCTCTTCCCCTCTCTCCCCTGGTAACTGTAAGTTTGTTTTCTATGAGTCTGCTTCTGTCTTGTAAATAAGTTCATTTGTGTCTTTTTTAGAGTCCATATATAAGTGATATATGATATTTGTCTTTCTCTGCCTGACTTATTTCACTCAGTATGATAATCTCTACATCCATCCATGTTGCTGCAAATGGCAGTATTTCATTCTTTTTTATGGCTGAGTAGTATTCTATGGTGTACATCTTCTTAATCTAGTCATCTGTTGATGGACATTTAGTCCATCTAAATAGTGCTCCTCTGAACATCGGGGTGCATGTATCTTTTCAAATTTGAGTTGTCTCTGGAAATATGACCCAGAGTGGGATTGCTGGATCATATGGTAACTCTATTTTTAGTTTTTTAAGGAATCTCCATACTGTTTTCCATAGTGCCCACACTAAATTACATTCCCACCAGCAGTGTAGGAGGGCTCCCTTTTCTCCACACTGTCTCCAGCATTTATTGTTTGTGGACTTTTGAATGATGGCCGTTCTGACCAGTGTGAAGTGATACTGCACTGTAGTTTTGATTTGCATTTCTCTGATAATTTTCTTTAATTAATGGTAATCTTCTGATGTTCTGACTACCTGGTCTCTGTTGCAAAAACCACTATATATCCTGGCTCCCCCCTTACCTCTTTCGGTTTGTTTCTTTTTTTTAAATGGAAGTGCTGGGGATTAAACCCAGGACCTCATGCTTGCTAAGCATGTGCTCTACCACTGAGCTATTACCCTCTCCCACGCTTACCTCTTTGGAGCCTGCCTCAGATTATTCTGAGAGGGTGTCTCCTGGGCTTGAAGTCTTCAGAAAATCTGCTGAATAAAACATAATTCTCAACTTTTAGGTTGTGCATTTTTTTCAGTGGACAGTTTCTTGGGTTGCTTATACATTTTGGCCATTGTGAATAATGCTGCTCTGAATATGGGTGCATGAATGTCTCTTTGAAACCCTGCATTCAATTCTTTTGGGGTTAAACTCAGAATTGCTGGATCGTATGGTATTTCTATTTTTAATTTTTTGAGAAATTGCCATACCACAGCAACTGTACCATTTTACATTCCTACCAGTAGTGCATCAGGGTTCCAGTTTCTCCACGTCCTCATCAACACTTGTTGTTTTGTGGGTTTTTTGATAGTAGCTGTGCTAATGGGCATGAGATCTCATTGTGGTTTTGATTTGCATTTCCCTAATGATGAGTGATGTTGAGCGTCTTTTCATGCCCTTTTTAGTCATTTGTATGTCGTCTTTGGAGAGAGATATCAAGTCCCTTGCCTATTTTTTAATTGGGTTTTTTGCTGTTGAGTTGTAGGAGTTCTCTATATATTCTGGATATTAACCTCTATCAGACATATGACCCAAAGTGTCTTTTTATAATTAGTCTGTTTGAACCAGGTTCTGACAAAGTCACGCTGTATTTGTTTATTTTCTCGTCTAATCTGGAGGAAATCCCTCTCCCTGTTTCTTTCCCTCGCCGCTGACTTGTGGCAGAATCCAGGTCCGTTGTCATGCAGACTTGTAGTTTTATATTTTACCTTTGCTGCTGCCCTCCAAAATGTCCTGCTTTTGCCTTGGATAATTTCAACAGTGAATTTTCCCTGTTGGAAAACAGGGTTTCTCTATCGAAAGTTCCTAGAGGACTAAACCAAAAATGAGGATAGGAAGCTTTCTGGGTATCTGGGAACCTGCTTATGGGAGGCAGGAGGTTCCTCACTGAAGGAAGGGGTGTGAGGATCGGGTTGGGGTGAGGTGAGTGCATTGGATCACCATCCTGGTCTGAGAGGATAGAAGTTTTTCCTCTGATGTGACAGGTGTAACCCAGAGACTTCCTGCCATGAACATAAGCAGACCCAAAGACTGTCCCTCCAGCCTTGAGTGGCACAGGGCAGATCCCGGGGGTGCTGCTGGGACCACACTGAGGTTCTGCTCCCCCAGGGGACACAGAGAGGCAGGTCCTGCCTTCAGGCTGCTCTGAATACATGAGGACTTTCTAGGAGTCCTTGAGGGTACAGGGACAAGGTTGGGAAGCCTCCAGCATCCAGGAGGCTCAGGAGCAAGGACACGGTAACAGAGAGACCACCAAGAAAAGCTATGGTCGCTGATAAGGTCGGCGCACTCTAAAAAGGTCACAGTTATCTCAGGGATTAGGATGATGGGTGAGTTATTGTTATATTTTCCAGATTTTGTCAAGTGAACAGTGAAAAAGTGGTACATTCTGTTTAAAAATAGAGTGGTACCTTATAGGATTAACACAAATTTACCCAAGGATGACCATTATTGATATCAACTGTGTTCTCCAGAGATCTGTGAGCTGGAATAGGGGTTCTCCAGACCCCCATTTGAGCCTAGAAGAGCAGCCCCTGTCCACTGGCTGGACCAGGACCCAGGAGGATGCCACCGTACACAAAGACCAAGTTTGGCAGATGCCAACGGTGTCCCCAGTGTCAGGAGCTGAGGCTATTTCTAGTTCTGCCTGCAGTGCTGGTGGCCTGAGGAGGAGGTCCAGCCTTCAGGAAGTCCCTGCTGAACCAGTGGAACCTACCCAAGGGGCCAGTGTCTCTTACTTAGGTGAGCCTTATCCCAGGTTCCTGCTTCCAAACTCCTTCCAGACACAAGCGAAACCTGCTGCTCCGAAAGTAGAGAACTCTTTATTATAAACCCAGGATACAGAAGGGGAAATTATAAACATAGCCATTTCTCAGCTCTCTGAAATTCTCACAATGAATACAAAACAGTTGTAAAAGCTACTTTCTTGAAATTGTTTTAAAATACTCTCCAGTATCAAAGTGTAGATAGGTGCTTGGTAGCTAAGTGCTTTATCAAGATCATCCTCTGGAGATCCTGAGAGAAGCTCCCTTCCCCCAGCCCTTGCTGGAGGTGGAGCAGAGAAGATGAACATTTCCTGTTAGATTTAGGGTCCCGGGTTCTGTCCTGGGGCAGAGACTTGAGACCATGACATTTTCTCCTTGAAGGAGAGCTTGAGGGAAACTAACATACAGATCCTCCAGGGAGGGAAAAAAAACAGCTGTGTCACAGCTGACTTGCTGTGTGAGTTCAGGCAAGCTCTGTTCTTACTCTGTGCTTCACTGAAGGCATAAATGCTGGCATATTGGGTCCTTTCCAGAGTCTGGTTTCAATGAGGAAGAAAAAAAGAGAAGAAGAATTCGAGTGTCCCATCTTTGTCCAGGGTCAGGCCCCCTTTATGGTGGGACTGTCCCACGTGGCTGTTCCTGGGAGCTGTACCCAGGGGAGTGTGTGCATGAAGATGCCTGTGTGCGTGTGTGTGTGTGAGGGTGCGTGGGCACGTACGTGTGTGTCTCCGCATGTGAGCTTGTATGTGTCCACGTGCCCACAAGCTTTGGGGCAGGAGGCTCTTACATGGTCACTGTTTGTAAACTGGTCCCAGCAAACAACTTTAAGGCAATTAAGGCACAGAAGATTGGTGAGAAAGCTCTCCGTGGGTGGCCGAGGAAGGAAGGCTTCCTGCTTACACCGCCATGGTAACCCAGAGCCCAAACTTAATGGAAATGCCGGAAGTCGAGATCCCATCTGATGCCAGGCGGAGCTGAGAGCAGGATTACAGGCACTCAGTAGGTGAAGAGAAAAGCAGCCCCAGATGTTCAGGCTGGTCTCTTGGGGACTTAGCACACTGAAGATGGGCAGAAGCTGGGAGAAGTCAAAGAAGCAGATGAGAGGTGGAACCATTGGGGAACCTCCCTGTGTGGACCAGCCTGCTTCCCCATTTGCCCCCTGGGGCAGGAGAAAGTGGGATGTGAGATGGGTAGCAAGGTCCAGAAGTGTCAGTAGGCACCTTGTGCAGTGGTCCCAGCAGCGGGCAGCAAGTGGTCCAGGCAGCCAGCTCTCTCAGCCAAGATTTGTCTCTCCAGGAGACCCAGAACAATACTTCACCATTTCCCACAGTGATTCTAACACAGCTCCTGCCTGTTCTGCCCACCCTACTTAGTTCTTAGATGGAGAAACTGAGGCCTAAGATGTGTGGACAAGTCAGAGCTGGCTCTTCTGGTCCTCCTCTTAGTCCCAGCTGCCTCTGGTTTTCACCATCCTGGCTGATAACCCAGCAAGGGGATGTGCCATTTGCAGCCACTGGTTCTGTGCAGGACCTGAGATGTGATGCCCAGATAGGTACTGGGGCTGCAGATGTGTCTGTGGAGTTGGCATGTCTGGGAATTGAGAGGCAAGTGGAGCACGGATTCCTCCTACAACTGCAGGTGGAGGCAGGGGCAGAAGTCCACGTACAGGCAGATAGATGCACACACACCTAGGGTCCCAGGGCTGTTCAGGGAAGGGACAGAGCCTTGGCAAGGCGAGTCCAGAACCAGGACTTGGTGCAGGGGTTGGTGTAGTCGCAGACAGTGATGAAGCGCAGGATGCTGGGGAACTCTTTCTTCATTGACTTGTACTTGATGGGGATCAGTCGCTTCTGATGGGCACCTGTAAGCCAAGGGGTGCAGAGCTGGCACCAGGCTCTCACCCGACAGTGGGGTAGGGCTGGTCCGCAGCCCAGGGTTAACAACAGCCCTCCCCCAACTAAGCACCCCTGGCAAACATTCGCCCACACCAAGGGCATTTGTGCACACACACTCAGATGGGCAGTTTCTAGGTGCTGCATTCATGGCCCTTGGTGACTGAAGGCGGGCATATTGAGGCCCCGCCTACCCCTCTATGGCAAGGGCAGGGCTGAGCTTACCTGGAGAGAGGCTGAGTGCAAACTTAGTCTGGAAGTCACATTCCTTACTTTGCAGGTAATCGTCAGAGACAACCACTACCATCCGACGGCACCTAGGGGAGAGTGGGCAGGCTGTAGGCACTGTGTCCATCTAGTTAAGCACACCCACCGGGGACAGCCTTGGGAGGAGCCCACTATGTGCAGGCTAGATGGGCTCCAGTGGGGGGAACCCCAGCATCTGGATTTGCGCACCCACTCACTTGCCCCCTGGCCACCTAGCCAACCTCTTCTCAATGAGTTCACTGGCGATGGACCAGACACAAGTGCCAGGCAGGACGTCACGGTCAGACACACACAACTTCAGCCGATAGTTTGTCTGTTCCAGCTGCTGGATCATTTCCTGCACGAACTGGATATCGCTGGGGCAGTAGCAGATGAAGGCATCAAAACGCTCAGGCATGTGCCCTGGGTGCACAGCACAAAGCTGATGGTTAGAGCTCAACAGGAAGGCTAGGGAGGAGCCCAGCCAGGTGCCCGAGCCTAAGCAACCCTGGTCCTGGACTCCATAGCAATCCTGAGATGACACTTCTCAGAGAAAGTGCCCTTCCCAGGAGAGGAAGATGAGCGCCCCTCCCACCCCGAGCCTGCTCCCAGGCCAAGCCCTAGGTTGACTATGAGACAGACACACAACTTAATGAGTCTTATGGCAACCCAGAGTTAGGACTATTATTCTTCCCATTTCGTAGGAAACCTAAGCTCAGAGAGATTAAGTGACTTGCTCAAGGTGCCACAGCCCGCCTGCTTTCAACATCCATGCTCTTAACACCGCAATGTCCTATGGCCCGGAGTGGGGCGATACTGGGCCCTTACCCGTGGGGTCATCACGAGTGGTGATGCCCATCTGCTCTGGGGTCCGAGGGATGCTGCTGTCTACAGAGTCCACCTGTAAAGGCTTCTCAGAGGCTTCCTGCTGCTGCTTCAAAATATACTTTTGGCAGTCCTCCTCTGTGGGGAAGAGGCAAGTTGTGGCAGGCTCTCCAGGGATACTCCACACCTCCACTCACAGTCTGGTCCAGCCCCTGTCCCACCTCCCTGATCATGTTCAGGGTTCTCCAGCCCACAGGTACCATCCACAGTTCAATAGCTCTGAAAGGGTGAGCTCCGACCTGGCTCTGGCCATCCTCAAGAGATGTCAGTGATTTTCTGGCCATGTGGGAAGCCATCAAGATCAGGTTTGTGTCTCTATCCCTTTACCCCCCTGCCACCCCTCCCACTGTCCTAGGGCTCCTGAGCATAGAACCCGAGGTCGTCGTCTTCTAGATTCCACGCCTGATGTGGCCTGGACATGTAAGAAGGGCTCAGGGGACCTAGTGGTTATGTGCAGTGAAGGCAGTGGCCCCAGCCAACCAAGCAAAGTGGCTGTCTGTGGGCCACTATGCCCATGCCTGTGCATGTGTATTATGTGTCAGCGAGTGTCAGGAAGGGATGCATTTCCCAGGGACTTGAGATTTCCAAGACTGTCAGCTTTCAGTCCTTTGCCTGCCCTGTTGCTCTACTTGAAGCAGTCCCAAGCCCCTCACAGAGGACCCTGATTCTGACTCCTGTGCCAACGTGGAAGTCTTTGCTTTGCCTAAGCTGTTTTCTCTCGGTTCTCTGCCTTACCCGGACTTCACCTTTCTCCAGTGCCTACCATCCCGAGTGTTGAAAAGAGGGAACTGCTCTTACACGGTTCTCCCTCTACAGGCTGCCTCCAGTGTCCCCTCTCCACCGCATCCCCTCTTACCATCCCCCGCCCCCCAGGTAGGAAAGGAGAGATGGATGCTGAGGCCGGTGAAGGTCAGCTCCTTCATCCCTCTCCCTCGGGCATGGGGCCGGGAAGGGGGCGTCCTCACCGATGCTAGGGCGCAGTTCCTCCAGCACGTCGTCGCGGCCCAGCTTGGCGAGCAGCTCGAGCAGGCGGCCCACCGAGGCGCCCGGACGTCCCTGCCAGTCGTCCAGCAGGCTGCCGGTGGGGTCGGCGTGCGTCTCCAGCCGCCGGATCTCCAAATACTCGAAGTCCATCTCCTCCGCCAGCACGGTCCAGTCGGCCGCCACCTGCGTCCGCACGTTTAGGAAGAGCGACAGGCGGCGTCGCACTCGCACGTTGAGCGCAGCCAGGGGTAAGGAAGACATAGAGGGGGCGAGGGGCGCAGACTCTGAGTCGGGGCTTCCAGTAGACATGGCGGGCGGTGCTGGAGCCGGAGCGCGGTCGAGTCGGGTCGTGGGCCTGTGCTTCCTCCTTCTCCTATGGCCACCCCTCCCGCTCGGCCCCGCCCCTCGGGTTTCTCTTTCCGAGAAGCACCGCCCTGTCCTACAATCTGGAGCCCCAGCAGATGTGCGGAGGCGGGAGGGGGGACGACTGACCTCTGCCCTCGGGATCTCCGCAGCGAGGGGGCGGGTTGGGGATGTGGAGGTCGAGGACCTGCTTTTTGAAGTCTACGGAGGCTCCACCGATCTGTCTTTAAGGGTCTGGTGCGGCGGCAGTGGGAGGATGAACTCCGGAGATTATAGGAAAGAGGGGCTTTGCTCTTTGGGATCTTTCCATTGGGGATCCGAGGGGTTCACACCGTCCTGCCCTTGAGGATGGTGGGGAGGTAATAAGGAGGGAGGCATCGGCATTGGGGAGGCATTCCCCAGTTTGGGGAACATTCAGTCCTGCCTCTAGTGCTAAGGGAAGCCCCTGGCTGTACACTCAGAGGCGGAGGTGGAAAAGGCATATTGCCTTCCGGAGCCTGAGGCATGCCACGGCCCTGCCCTTGAAAGGTGAGGGGTCACCCCATTCTCCGGAGTTGGGAGTCACAGGATGCCCAGGCCTTTGGTGACTGTGAAAAAGCCAGTATTACTCTCTTGGCGTCTAGGGAAACATTGCCACTGAAAGTCAGGCAGGCACCTGGCCTTGCTCTTTAGAATTGGGGACTGGGGACACAGTCCTGACCTGGGGAGCTCTGGTTCATTCATTCATTCAATGGATTTTTACTGATCACCTGTTAAGTGTCAAATATGTTGTTGGCACGCCGGATACAGTGTCCCTCTCTGCCTTGGTGGAGACCCCAGCCTAGTTGGGAGAGTAATCAAATCATCCCAGATGACTGTAAAATTGGTTTTTGTTTTTTGTTTTGTTTTGTTTTTATGTGTATGGTGCTTTCTCTCCAGATAGGAAACTTGTCACATCTCTGCACCTTGGTACAAGCCGTTCTCCCACCGCCCCAGGGTCCCAGATTCCCTCAGTCTTCCCAGGAGACCCCAAGAGCGTCGGGGTAGGCTCTGGGGCGTCTCGGAATTATTTAGGTCCCCCAGCTTGGAGACAAAAGAGAAGGCTAGAAAGGGGGAAGAGGAATTAGCCTCCGGAACTCCTTCCCAAGAAAGAAGCTGTGGGAGGGGGGCGCCCTGGCCATCTCTCCTGTTTGGCGGCCGGCATAGTTTAGTTGTAGGGAAAGGGACCCCTGGCAGCTGCAGAGTACGTTTCAAGATACCAAAACTCCTCGAATTTGGCAGTAGGCGGGGTTGCAAGTAGAAAGGTCCGCATTTCTGGGCGGGGCTTCGGGAAAGTTCACCTCGTCTGGCAGCCGTTGGCTACTATAGGAGAGGCTTTGGAAAGATCCTTTTGGGTCCTGCTCTAGGGGGTTGGGTTTGCGGACCTCAGGCAAACTCACTTTATGACTGGCTGAGGCGGGAGGAGGGCGGGACTTCTGGAGGGGAGAGCTTGTCCGACCTGCACGGCCGTGGGCGGGGCTTAAGCTTCGGGTCAGAGGTGCAGTTCTGCGCCTGCGCGGGCGATGTCTGTTGGCTCCAGCGCTCAGTTCCCGGCCGGGAGGGAGTCCACTGGGCTAGCTACGCGATGCTGAGGCTCCAGGTGGTGCTCGGCCACCTGAAAGGCCAGCCCGCTTCGGCCTCGGAGCTGGCGCCGCAGGCCGCGCCGTGTTGGAGCGGCGCTCCACGGGCGCCGGCCGAGGACGTAGTGGTGGTGCACGGGCGCCGCACGGCCATTGGCCGATCGGGCCGCGGCGGCTTCAAGGTGAGGCTCCTGGGCCCGGGCGCCGGGTGTGAGACAGCGGCCCGGGGCGGGCTGGGGTCTGGCTTCTCTGCTTGGTTCTCCTCGGCAGCAGTGTTGGCTCCGCGCCCGAGCTGTGACTGCTCTCTCTGGTGGGTCTGGGGGAGCGGGAGTCCCAGGAACCCCGAGCACCGCCGCCGGCCGGGGGTCATCGCGGCCGTGCTTCCCGCTGCAGGACACCACCCCCGACGAGCTTCTCTCGGCCGTCATGACCGCGGTTCTCCGGGACGTCAAGCTGAGCCCGGACCAGCTGGGGGATATCTGCGTGGGTGAGCACACTACCCAGGCCCTGCGCTCGGTCCTCCGTGCCTTCTCATCCCGCCCCCATCTGGGCACTTCCCAGGTGTTTTCACTGAGCGGAATGCCGACGGACTTCACGCAGTTGAATTTAATCATCCCTTTAGGGCTATAGACCCCACCCCCCTCTCCTGCCTGCCTGCCTGCACATTCTGCGCCCCCTCCAAGCACATTCTGCATAGTAAATGTGATAGAAAGCAGGGCTCTCAAGTGACATTTCAACGCCAAGGCATCTGGCACAGGGGTTTCAGAGCACCGTAGGAGACAGGAGACGAGGGCTCTCCACCCATCTTGATGTCTTATCCATGCCTTGACAGAATAGAGGGAGCATCAGAAACCATCTAGTCCAGCCCCTCACTTCCAGATGGAGAAACTGAGGCGTGGGGAATTTGTAGCAGAGCTTGTGCCTAAATCCAGGGCCTCTAGACCCTTTTCCTCCCACCCATGCTCCTCTGGCCTTGAAACATAACATTATATGCAAGCATCTCATCCCATAGGTGCCACCCCTAGGCCGGGAATCACTGTTCCACCCCTGGAGTGCCAGCAGGGCTTGGTGGAGGACACTCAAGGGGAGGTGTGCATTTTCAGAGACACTTTCCTAACTGCCAAGACTACTTCATTAGCCTTCAGTCTTTACACTACATTTTTCTTTTCATGTTATCTTTAAAGGCAGACGACCTTTCCAGTGTGTGCTGGATTGGAAAAGCAGGGTGCATGGGCAAGGGAGCTTGGGCCCCTTGGGAACTGGGTCTAGTCTATTGTCTAGAACTAGGACAAACTGCTGTATAGCTGGCTTCCTCTATTCCAGACCTTGAAATTCCAGTGTTTCTGAAGGAAGATCTGGAATGTCCCCTGTTTAATAATCAAAGCTGTATATTAGTGCCCAGGGCAGTGCCTGGCACTGAATAAAAGTCTCTTGTCCACAGGAAACGTGCTTCAGCCTGGGGCCGGAGCAGTTATGGCCCGAATCGCCCAGTTTCTGAGGTAAGCTTTTCTGGTTCGAGCTCTGGGTTGGTCATTTTGACTCTTGAGTGGGCTTCGGCCTCAGGGAACGCAGCTGTGGGTGGGAGATGATCAGGGTTGGATGCAGTCAGGATTCTCGACACCCTGCTTTCATGAACGCTACCTTTCCCCTACTTTGAAGGGAGGGTGTGTTCCCCGGCGCCGAGCCAGGACCAAACAGCCTTTGGGACCGGAGCAGAAGCTCTCTGTGGCCTAATTTTTTAGCCAAAGTCAGCTTTTTGCTTTGGCTTTTGTACATGTGAACTCTGTCCCCTTGTCAGGTAGATAACCAGGTAGGCACACTGAAGAGTGACTTTGAGCTTTTTAAAAGCTAGCTGAGCAAGTTGGAACCTCCAAAGCACAGCCAATCAGTAGAGACTTGCGAATGGGGCAGAAGTCTGGGATGAGGGGTAGCCCAGGAGAGGCTTTACCTGGGACAGGGCAGGAGGTTTAAATTATTTAAGAACCACTTAGCTGTGTACGCCTAGCTGCATGGAGAAGAAATAATGGTAACATTAACTAGTTAAGGAACAGGAAAACTGACAAAACTTCTAGACACAGAGAGGTTCATACTGCTTAGCCTGGAGTTCATAGACTCCCACCAGCTGCTTCCTCTTTCAGCCAGCCTGGCCGCCACTGTCTTCCTTAAGCTGCTCATTCTGTCCCCTTGCCGTGCTGTCCCCACCTCCTCTGTCTGCCCAAACACAGTTTCACTGTTTTGCCCTGACTTCCCTGAGCGCCCAGGTTTAAAATGAGGGCCCCTTCCTTTCCAGTAGCTAGCCACGTGCCTCTTCGTGATGTGCTCTGCCAACTTGCTCTGTTGCTGTCATTTCTGCTGGTTGCTTCACTCGCTGTGTGTGGTCAGGCGTCCTCTAGGGCACCCTCAGCGTCCCTCGGTGCCTCATACTGAGATGTTTAGTGAACACTTGGCAGATTGAGTGAAGGGGTGGGGACTTAGGGGACCTGGGAAGGGTTAAACAGGCTGCAGGGGCCTACGAGGCGATCCACTCAGCAAAGGATCTCAGCAAAGCCTGGCCTGGGCACTGGCCCAGGGCTTCCCAACCCTGGCTGTACGCCAGAATCACCAGAGTACTTTCACCCCTGAGATCCTGAGTCCACGGTTCTGAGGGCTTTGTACCCTTGGCCTGGGCAGGTTACACGTCAGCAGGGCGGCCCCACCAGCTTCCAGGGCTGGAACCAGTGTGAGATGCTCGGGGAACCCACCAGAACAAGGGATGTTGGAACATCTGGTGCCCGTCGGGGTTCTTTGTTCATCTGGGAACAGGCTTTCCAGAGAGAATGGGGACATAAAGGCCACGTGACTAGTAAGGCTGAAGAGCGGGGATGCTTTCTGGCCTCATGCTTTAGACATTCCTTTTGCTCTGGTTCTCTTGTCTCAGCAGCAGGCCCTCTTTTCTGCTCTTTAAGGGGAAACAGAGATGTAAAGTTTTCATTTTTGAATCTTCAAAGGAAGAGAAAGAAGGATTGCTATTGCCCAACCAGGCTTCTCTTTGAAACCAAGAAGGGCCTTCCCAGAACAGACCTCTCCCCCATATCCTCTGCTGTAGCTCCTCTCTAAAGGACCCAGATAATTGTATCTCATACATATTTCCTGAGTTTTTCAGATGCTAAAACCCACTACCAAATGGAAGAAATTAACTACTTGGTGATCCTGAGCATGTAGCCCCCAGACCGTCTGGCGCCTTAGGAATGATCACTATCTGTCAGAATCAGTCAAGCTGATCACGTGCCCTGGAAGGCCCTCCCTCATCTGGCCTTTAAGAATGCTCAGCCTAAACCCTTTGGGGAGTTCGGGGTGTTTTGCACACAAGGCACAAGTTCTCCTTGCTTGGCCCTGCAGTAAGCCTTTCTCTGCTCCAAGCTCTGAGGTTTCGGTTAATGTTTGGCCTCAGTGTGTGGCAGGCACACGAACTTATGTTCGGTGACATCTTGCCTTTGGGCTGTGCTTGGCCTTGGTTGAGGAGAATCACAGGGTAGAAGGATGTGTGCTTGTGGGGCCCTGGGTAGCAGCACCTGTAGAGACGGGGTTTGAAGTCAGGGCAGGGCTGGGTTTGTTCCCCTGGTCTTTCCACCCCCTGACAGGGCGGTCATGTTGGTCACAAGCCTGCTTTCCCTGAGAGCCTGGCCAGGGAGAGGGGCTGACTCTGTGGTCTTGCTTTCTGTTTCAGTGACATCCCAGAGACTGTGCCTTTGTCCAGTGTCAATAGACAGTGTTCATCGGGACTCCAGGCGGTGGCCAGCATAGCTGGTAAGTTGTGACTGGTGGGGCGCCCACTGCTACGGCCTGGCCTTGGTCCTGGCTCCGTGGGTTTGGGTCAGCAAAGTCATCTGCTGGGCAAGCAGTAAGGATTTCGCAAAGGACCCTAACTGCAGAGTTAATGAAAGCCCCTCAGTGCGTCCCCCAGCCTTTTCTGGACACTCCTGGGCCTTCCATCTCTGAAGCTGGGGCTGAGTCCCACTTAGAGACCAGGTGGGGAAGAGGCTCCCCTGTTCCCAGGACAGATGGACTCTGGTGATGTTTATGAAATGCTTTTGTTGCAGGTGGCATCAGAAATGGGTCTTATGACATTGGCATGGCTTGTGGGTAAGAATTTCTTCCTGCTGGAGCTTATTAACCCAATTTGTAACAGTGAAACTAATTTTCATCTGCTGAGTTCTCAGAGCCCATGATTTCAGGATTCTCCCCTGGCCCTTTCTGGCAGCTGGCTGGGAGTGGTTCAGCTTATAAGCAGCCCCCAACTGTGACTGCTCAGGAACCGCCCACACCTCTCAGCACCTGCCCGAGAGGAAATGGGCTTGCTTTCTTGGAAATCTGTCTGGCTGGAAATGTGGGCAAGCATTTTGAGAAAATAGAACACGTGGGTTTCCTCCTGTGGCCCTTGCTGATTCCTGATTGCTGATGAGAGAGAGACAGCAGCTTTGGTCCCCCTAAAGCTAGGGACAGCTGCCTCCTATAGAACTAGCTTGTTCATTTTAGCAGGCTGTCTGTCCCCTACCCTGACTGAGGTGGAAACTCCCAGCTGTCTCCTGCGTTCTGAGGGACACGGTCAGGTCTGTGGTGGTTTGGTTACTGTCAACTGTGACTCCACCTTTGGCTGCTGCACACGGAGCCACAGAAGTTGAACTGGGCAGCTCCTCCAGGGATGGCGAGAGTGACAGGGCCCAGGCTCCCGTGAGCACCAGTGTTGGGAGGGCAGGCCGAGTGAGGGCTGTGGCAGGCTCAGGGAGGCCAGTGGCCCCAGGGGTCTTTGAGTTTCTCTTCATGGCGTTTTTTTTTTTTTTAATATTTTATTTTTATTATTGTATTATTTAACTAAAATAATGCAAATATATATTTTATATAATATATTCATAATATAATTTATATATTTATATTTTGTGTTTATTATATAGTTTATTAAATATATAAATTATATAATACGTATTTTACAAACATTTTATATAAAATATTAATATATAAAAATTACTTTTAATATTTATTTCCATTATTGTATTTAACTTTTATTTTGGTGTAGTGGGGAGGTAATTAGTTTCATTAGTTTTATTTATTTTTAGAGGAGGTACTGGGGATTGAACCCAGGACCTCGTGTATGTTAGGCATGCGCTCAACCACTTGAGCTATACCCTCCCCCCTTTCATAGCATTTCTTGATCGGAGCCTTTCTAAGCCATCTCAGAGCTGTGCCGATTGGCACTTGTGCTGCCCTGTGTCTGCACTTGTAAATAAACCCAAAGACCACACTGTGGGGACTTTGGCCAGGCAAAGTTCAGGCTGCCCTCTGATTTCTCTCGTGTCCCTCTGTCCTACTGGAGAAGGGAGGTGTGGGTAACCTGAGGAGAAGGCTGGAGGCTTCATGAGTTTCTTAGAGGATATCTGAATCCCCAGGCAAGTTAAAGACCACGTTACTAGGGTATTAAGAATCTGGGTCAGGACGGTCCCCCACATCACATGCTGACTGTTCCCCCTAGAGTTTGATGATGACAGGTAGCCTGGGGCATCCTACTTCAGAGTGGGCTCTGGGGCCAGACTGCCTAAATTTGGATCCTGGTTGAGTGACCATGGACAAGTTACTCAGCTTCTCGGGGCTTCTGTGTCCTAATCTATGAAATGAGGATAACTGTCTCAGCTCTGTTGAAGTTGATGAGAAGATTAAATGGGGTCATAACAGCAGCTAACTCTAGGGCATACATCCTGTGACTGACACTGTTCAGAGCACTCTAGTACCTGAAAAGATTGTAAAATAGCACGGGGCACCTGAAAAGCATTCAGTTGAGGTTATGTGTTTTATCATCCTTTGAGGCCTTATGTTCCCCCACCTCCTGCAGGCCCTTTCTGGCCACACTAAGCTGAGATCTCAGCTTTCCCTCTGCTACCAGCACCTCCTTGTCCATGCAGGTCAGCCTGCCCTTTGATGTGCAGCTTTTAAAATACTTGTCTCTTCTCTCTTCTGAATTTGTGGCCCCTGAGGCCAGGGCCAGGGCTTGTTAGCTGTGTTTCCCCCACGGCGGTGGCCAGCACTAGGCTGCTCTCCCAGGACCTGCCCGCTGGCTGCAGGAGCAGTTGTGTTGAGGAAGGGTGGCCCTGCCCAGGAATGTGGACCGTGCAGCAGTCTGCCCTGGGCGAGGGGTGGGGGTTGTTGAAGCCCTGCACCGCCAGCTCTGCTTGCTGGCCAGTGCCCCGCCTGGGGCTCCCAGACAGCCCATTGGATTTCCCAGGGTTCCCCGACTGCTTCCCAGCACTTGGCTGATGCACAGCTGTCCCTGGAGAGCCCTGCTAATGACGTCCTCCTCCTCAGGGTGGAGTCCATGTCGCTGGCTGACAGAGGGAACCCTGGCAATATTACTTCACGCTTGGTGGAGAAAGAGAAGGCCAGAGACTGCCTGATTCCTATGGGGTGAGTGCCCACCCGTGGCTCCTTTCCCCCGGGCCCCGTCAGCTCCCTGCCTGGCCCGGAGCAGGGGTGCAGGAATTTGGATTATCGTGTGGCCTCCTGCCTTTGGGCCTGGTCTGTTCTGCAGGGCCTCTGGGGATGGGACTTAATGCTGCCCCTGGCTGCCCTTTCCTGAGGCCCCCAAACTTCTCTATGCCTCTGGGTTTCCAAAGGCAGCGCAGCCTGTCACTCCCACCCTGAGGGGCTCGGTCACACTAGGCATGAGGCAGCTACACTCCAAAGCCCTGGAGGCCCAGGAGGTTGATGAAGGGGGTGGCCATGCTGATGAGGGAACGTGGGTCCTGTCTGTGCAACATCAGAGGCGCGCTGCCCGGGCACAGCACCTGAGCTCTGCAGCAGTGTCCCCGAGCTTCAGGCCAGCCCCAGGATCTGTGGACGGGTGTCCGGGCTCCACTGGATGTGTGAGATGTGCAGCTGCCTCCACATCCACTGACCCTCTCCGAGGGGCGCCTGTAAAGCCAGAAGCCCAGGCTGGGAGGCCTTGCTGTGGCTCTGGGCTCCTGGAATGAGGGTGGGCTCCAGTTACGGGGAGCAGAAAGCCTGGGGGTGGCCTTCCCAGAGGGAATTTGGGAGCCATCTCCCCACCGTAAGGCAGTTTTCTTTGAGGCACAGGAGAAGCTGGCCGAGTAGCCATTTAGCACCCCCCACACACACCCTCATCTGCGCTGGTCTCTGGTGCACAAGCTTCCCAGGGCCCCTGACTCCCTGCCCGTACCCCTGCTCTCCGCCCTGCGTCACCGCTATCTCTCCGGCAGGGACTGGCCTTCCTGTTGTCCCCTGCCTATAGCCCTGGGGGCCCAGAGTTCTAAGCACAGCTCTACAGCCTGGCCCTGGCCCCAGGCTGCCAGGCCACACACTCACTGTTCACTGTCTGTGTTCCAGGATAACCTCAGAGAATGTAGCTGAGCAGTTTGGCATTTCAAGGGAGAAGCAGGACACCTTTGCACTGGCTTCCCAGCAAAAGTAAGTGCTATTTGGGGTGGATGCTTCAAAGGCAGCAGAGTGAGGTTTCAAGGCTGTCCTAAGGCTATAGCTGGGCAGTGAGTGGTTTCCAAGCCTCATACCTCCTGGGAGGGCGAGGTGGGCAGGAGCCAGGGCCACTGTACAGTTAGCACCTCCATGTCCTGTTACAGTCTGTTCACCTTGAGCGTCTTCTCCCTAGCTGGGCCTCAGTTTTCCCATCTATTCATTGGGGGTGTAATGAGGACCAGGGCTCTTCTCAAGTTGGCTGTTTGGTGGTTAGACATTGTAGCCACAGGTTTCTCTGAATAGCCGTCCCTCTGGAGTGTGGGGCTAGCACTGCTGGGGACCCCGGCATCCCAGCTTCTGGACCACTCCTGAGTTTGAGGGAGTATCCTGAGGCAGGGGCTGGTGGTGACATCAGAGGAACCCCAGGGGTTCAGGCTTCTGCGCAGGGGCGGGATAAACTTGGCAAGTCCCAGCTGCCCAGAGAGAGGACAGCAAAGGGAAGGTGTGGTATCCAGCCAGGTGAGCTTCTCTGAGGCACTGGTTCTTAGCCGCTTGGGGCCAAGTACCCATTTGATCTTCTCCATGGGAATGCCCCTGGACCCTGATATTTTGCATATGATTGCAAGGATCACCCTAAAATGCCTTGTACTTTACACTGTTTAATTCTAAGATTCATCAAGTAGTTAATATTGTCATTTTAAATAAGTGGAAACGTGGGGAACAGATGGAATCTAGCTGGTGGGATCGAACAGAAAAGTTGGCAGAACCCAGCCCAAATCTTCCTGGGGCTCCATCCTCAGTTTGGCTTAGTCCCTCTTGGGTGAAGGGCTCCAAGGGGCACCCTCACTTTCAATCCTCTCCCTCCCCTTTGAGACTGGGATCAGCCAGGATCTGATGATCTGAGTGTGCTGGCCAAGAAGGCCCTGGAAAGCCATGGGGGCTCCCTGCCACCCCCCAGGGCAGGCAGGTAGTAGGGCTCCCCCAAGGTGAGCATGTTCCCAACTTTAGTAGCCTAAGTTTGCATGTCTTCCCCAAAGGGCAGGGCGTGGGGCTTCAGGGGGGGACCCCAGGAAGGAAGATAACCCCACGGGAGCCTGAGCCTGGCTGTCCATGGTGCTGGCAGGGCAGCCAGAGCCCAGAGCAAGGGCTGTTTCCAAGCCGAGATCGTGCCTGTGACCACCACAGTCCATGACGACACGGGCACTGAGAGGACCATCACTGTGGCCCAGGATGAGGGCATCCGCCCCAGCACCACCTTGGAGGGCCTGGCCAAACTAAAGCCCGCCTTCAAGAAGGGGGGCTCGACTACGGCTGGTGAGACTGGGCTAGGGGCTGCTTCCATGCTGGGTGTCCTCCCCTGGGAGCCTGGAGCCACCAGGCAAGGTGCAGGTGGAGGGTCTGGACCTCCTCAGCTTTGCCCTCGGGCCTCCTTAACGCTATGCTTTCCCTCCAGGGAACTCCAGCCAGGTGAGTGACGGGGCAGCTGCTATCCTGTTGGCCCGGAGGTCCAAGGCAGAAGAGTTGGGCCTTCCCATCCTGGGTGTCCTGAGGTCCTATGCAGTGGTTGGGGTCCCGCCTGACATCATGGGCATTGGACCTGCCTATGCCATCCCTGTAGCTTTGCAAAAAGCAGGTAAGGTGGCTCCTTCACACCCTAGATCACCCAGATCTAGGGATCTGGATCCAACTCTTGCCTTGCGTGCTGCTGCCAGAGGCGGGGGTGGGGGCCTGTGAGTGCTGCAGAGTGAGGGTGGGGCAGGCGAGCACCCCGTACCCCGTCCCTTCCTGACCCGACAGCAGGGAGCCACTGACCCCTCTGGAACAGACACACCAGACAGCCCCCAGGCCATGGATGGGGTGGGGCCCCGGGGAGACAGGCTGCAAAGGGGCCACTGGGACAGCTTAGGTCTCCCCCACTTTACCTACAGGGCTGATGGTGGATGACGTGGACATCTTCGAGATCAATGAGGCCTTTGCCAGTCAGGTGAGCCTTTGCTGCACCACACTGCCTGGGCTGCCCAGTTAGAGCCAGTGCGCCGGGGAGGGGGGCTACAGCTACTGCTCCGTCTTCTTCCAGGCCGTCTACTGTGTGGAGAAGCTGAAACTACCCCTTGAGAAGGTGAACCCTCTGGGAGGGGCCGTGGCCTTGGGCCACCCACTGGGCTGCACTGGGGCGCGACAGGTCATCACGCTGCTCAACGAGCTGAAGCGCCGCGGGAAGAGGTGAGGCCACTCCCGTGGGGGTGTCAGAGGGAGGGGGACATGCCTGCACCCACACACACAGCTGAGGGGACAGGGCGTGATGCCTGTTTTCCCCGAGAGCCAGCTGTGCGGGGGACCCTGGCGTGCAGCTAGCATCTGCCACCCTGTGCGTGTGCCCAGGCAGGCAGGCCCTGGGGTCTGGCCACCTCTGTGCCCACGAAGGCCTGGGTCCCCCCAGATCAGCCTGGTCCAGTAAGAGCATGGTGGCTGGGCCTCTGCCCTTCGTGCCTTCACCCAACCAACATGTTATGCTTCCACAGGGCATACGGGGTGGTGTCCATGTGCATCGGGACCGGCATGGGAGCCGCCGCTGTCTTCGAGTACCCTGGGAACTGAGTACCCTGGAGCCCAGGCTCCAGGTGCTACCCAGTGCTCTGGCGGCCACACTGCAGAAGTGACACCTGGGAAATTGAGCACTGGAGGTGGGGGCAAATCAAGGCACTTCAGCCAACAATGCAGGAGCCGGGGAGGTATGAGGCCCCTCTTGCTGGGACAGAGGAAGGTCGCCCGTGTACTGCCTGGGGATGGGGAGTGCAGTGGACATAGTAAATGTGTCACCTTGTCTCAGCAGCCGTGGTTTTTCCCAAGGGGCCAGTTCTTGCTGTGCTGCGCTTGCCTCTGCTCGACCTGAATACTGATCCTTAACTGCCGCGGGCTCCACAGGGGTACGACCTACCCTTGTAGCAGCTGAGGACATAGGGCCTGGTAGGGGGTCCCTCCATCCCAGGAGCTGCTCAGAGGCCCTCCAGGGGGCGTCCCGGCCAGCAGACCTGTTCCTTAGTCCTGGGCCATGTTTATTTGCGGGCGGAGGGTGGAGCCTCAGAACTGGCAGGGGGACGCGTATCTCTCATCGTAGGAGCCTTGGCCGCGGAGCCGCAGGGTGCAGGAACTCTCACCAAGCACACCTTCCACCATGAGCGTGGACTCGTACAGCTCACAGCTCCTGTGGGGAGCAGGGCTGAGATGGCGGGGGGCCCTGGGCCAGGGCTCCGGGGGCGGTGGCGGGGGGCTGAGGAGGGGCCGCACCTGGCAGTGAAGGACAGCTTGAGTGTGATGGAGGTGGGCGGGGCGTGGACTGCTCGTGCCTCCAGCAGCCCACTGCATGGGGAGACCCTGAAGGCCACAGGGTCCTTGTCTGGCTCTTGCTGGCCTGCACGAGGAGAAGGGGACAAATGCAGACAGCTCCACACGCCGCCCCAGGGAGCGTGCGCCTCTGCTCCTGCCCAGCAGCACAGGGCGGGGGAACTGGCCATCTCTGCAGGAATTCCCAGGTGGGCCCAGCTGGGGGAGCCAGCCTGCAGGGACAGGGCACTCAGGCCCCTCCCTGGGTGTCTTGGCCCAGCCTCGAGGTGGGGCAGGCGGGAGGGCATGACATACCTGTCAGCACGGTCCAGTAGCTCCGGCAGCCGCTCAGGTTCATCAGATAGACCTCCCGGACCCGGGCCTGGTTCACAAAGCAGGTCCCGAAGTCCACCCAGCTGGTGGAGAGCTGCAGCTCGGGCACGGCCACAATGGCCCTCAGAGGCACCACCTGGGGGAGGGGGCAGAGCCTTTAGCTTGGTGGGGACCCAGGGACCTTGTCCAGTCCTGCTGGGCTCTGAGCCAGGCTCTCAGGGACACGGGTGCCCTATGATCCCAAGTCCTGAAGCTTCTGAGGCACGTACAGGCAGCACCACAGCTAGTGGAAGGGGGCCGGCACCGGCATCTAAAGCCAGAGGGTGCTAGTGGGATTCTGCACAGCAAAAGGGCGAGGAAGGTGCCATCTGCTCCCCTCCAATGCCCCCGCAGCCCCTGCCCTGACCCAGCTCTCTGGTGTCTGCTCCCTGATCGGGCTGCCCTACTGCCTTCCCCTTTGTCCAGTCCTCTGCTCCTCTTGAGCTGTGGGCCATCTCATCTTTTCCCTTGGCCTCTCAGCTCTCCTCCACACCACAGCCCTGTGACTTTCTGTCAGGGTCCACAGAACAAGGTCCTTGGTATTCTTACCTGGTGTTTGAAGTCCCACAGAAGCCTAAGAGATGGTGTGTCCCTCAGGTGCTCATCCCCACCCATCAGGCCATTTACTCCCTTGGCCTGGTTTCCCTTCTGTCTCCATTAAACAGTGTGCAGGCTTCACATGCCACCACCTCCAGGAAGCCGTCCCTGATTTTCCACCCTACAGCACCCCACCTGGCTCTGAGCTCCTAAGACAGGTAAGAATGAATGACACTTCTCTCTATATGCAAGGCCTCTTCCAGGGCAGACTTTCAGGGTTTGTCTTCCTCTGACCCCAGCAGAACAGAGCTGAGCACAGCCTGGTCCTACCCCTATCACCATGTGGGGCAGGCCTGAGACTCACCTGAGTGGTCTGGTTGCTATACTCCAGAAGCAGATTCTGAGTAAACACCATCTCTTTCTCTCCACTCGCGCTCTGCTGAATGGCCACTCCAGGCAGCATCTGGTCAGCTGGGAGCTTCTGATAGGAGAGCAGCTCCAGCGAGAGCGAGAAGGACACGTTCACCTGAACGGATGTGCATGAGCCATCACCTCAGGCTGCTGGGGTGGGCGGCAGCTTCCCCACCCAGTTCTGTCCTTCCCTGCACAGACCCTGCAGGCCCGGCAAGGTCCCAGATCAGCCCGCAGGGCCCGAGCAGACCCAGCCCTGCCCAGCAAACAGCCCAGCAGCACCCCCAACACCCTGCCTGGCGCATTCATGCCCTAACACTGGCTGTGCCCACCCTCAGGAGCTGAGGGGCCAGAGGGACAGATGACAAGCAAGCTGCCCTCCCTCTTGTATGACCAGGGCTGTGGGCAGGCCTGTAGGCCCAGGTCAGGCCCCTCTCTGTTCAGAGGACAGTGAGGAGCCTTTGCAGGGATTTAAGCAGGGGACACAGAGTTGCTTTGCCTTCCTCAGGGTCACCCTGGCTGCTCAGGGGAGTTTGGGAGCCAAAGTGTAAATTAGGCCCAACAGGATGGGGCTTAGACACATGGCTCCCCAACTCAGTTCTGTGGACCTACCTCCACAAATTTACCCAAGGCTCCTGTTAGGAATACAGGTTCCTGGGCCTCAGCCGACTTTCACCTCTCTGGAGGTAGCGCCTGGGAACCTGTGTTTCTAACAAGCTTTCTAAAGGCCACTGACATGTTGCCATGCTTGGAACCCCATGTCTTAGACCAAGATCCGGGTGTGGGGAGAAGGGAGACACGCTGAGAGACTGAGGAGGGGGCAACAGCAGGGCTCGTGGCTGGCTGGTCGGGAAGAGGACGGTCTAGAAGGAGGCGTTCCTGAGCTCTGGCCTGAGGAAGGGGTGGGGGGTGTGGTGGTTGCTGAGATAAAAGGCCACCACTAACAGGAGGCACAGGTGTGGGCAGGAATTGAGTTTGGGACAGAATTCTGATCAGGAGCCAGAAGCCTGGCAGTGTCAGCACTGGAGGGTGAGATGTGGAGTGCTTACGGGATGTCCTTTCTCCGGGGATCTTGGGGCTCCCTGAGGCATTTTTTAAAGGATTTTAAAATAACTACTGGTAACTAACCCTGTAGTCTCATGGGTGCGCTGGTGGAATGGGACCTCTGGCTGTGCCCTGGGGCTACCTCTCCGTTTACCTCCGAGGAAGGGAGCAAATGCTGAGTGGGTCAGGGGTGCCCTGCTGCAGGTCTGTCTCCCCTACCTCCATGATGGGGTCTCTGGGGAAGCTGCATGACCAAGCACAGCGCTTAGGACGTGGCAGGTACCCAGTACCTCTACACTGAAGAATCCCTTTTGACAGAAGTGGACGGGATGAGCCAGGATTGTGCAGAGGGAGGCCGGGCTGGTGGGGGCTCTAAGAAGGCCCTCAGAGGGGAGGAGGGAAGAGGTGGGGGGCACCCAAACCCAAGGAGGCAGATGCTCACAGCTACCCAGAGGCCCTGGCATTCCCAGGACTCCCACCTCGAACGCTGCAAATCCCAGGTCCTCTTATCACGGATGCCCCATCAGAAGACAGAACATCACTTTGGGATCTGGTGTGCCTTATATCTACAGGAAGATGGTGCTCCTACCCTGGGTGAGGGCACGTGAGAAGGGAGGGTGTGTGCAACGTGGCAGTGCCCGCGGGACCAGGACGCTGGCCAAGGGGACAAAGAGGGGTCTGGTGTGTCCATGCTCATACATCTGGCTGTAGCTGCGTGTGTGGGCCTCCTGTGCAGAGGGCCGGTTGCTTGCTGGACACGGTGCGCCCTGATGCACAGGGCGTGGTGGGTCAGAGTGCAGCTTGCGTCTGGATGTCAGTGTCTGTGTCTGCGTACACACCTGCGTGGGGGCCGTGGAGGTGCGCTGCCTGAACACACAGGTGCGTGTCAGTGGGGGGAAGGTGACCTCTGCCCACTGATCACAGAACCGTTCACTGACCAGCATGTTCTCCTGTGGGAAGAGCACCAGCTGTGGGCCCGCTGCCTCCGTCTCCTCCTCGCACTCCTGCTTCCAGCCGGACCCAGGAGGCCTGCGGCTGCGGCTCGCCCCATCTTGAGAAACGGAGAAGGGCTTGGAGACCAGGAGCCGGAAGTAGTGTGGGATGTCTGTGGTGTTGGTCAGCTTCAGGTGGTGCGTGGTCACCAGCTCACTCAGCACCTGGGCAGCCGCAGAGGTAGGGGGGCCGAGGATGCACCTCTGCCCACTGGAGCCCATGGCTCGGGTTGGGGCTGGTGGGGACTTGGACTATAAGACCTCTGCTCCAGAAGGGCCTATGGGGACATCTGAGGTAAACTGGTAGGGCCAGGGTGCAGCACACTCACCCCAGAAGAGGGCTGCTCGGGGATGAGGTCACTGGCCTGGTGCCGGAAAGCCATGCTGCCGCAGTAGTCCAGCTCCACACTCAGCCTGCCGGCAACGGGCACGGCTGGGCCTTGGGGGCTTTGGGGGCTCGTCTGGCGCTGGCCAGCCTTTCCCTGGGCTCACCTGCTGGCTGCTCCCTCCCTTCCCCTCCCCATCCTGGCCCCCAGCAGGGCGCAGGAAGGGCACTCCCCATCGGGGGCTAGAGGAACCAGGCTGCCCGGCAGACTCACTGTGCGGGCCGCACGTAGCTGTGCAGGTCCAGCCTCATGGGTCCCACAGCAAAGTCCTGCAGGCGGCGGCACCTCCCTGGAAGCTCTCTCTCCACCTACCAAGCCCAAGCTTGAGCACTGGGGGTCCCCGAGCTGAGCAGGCAGCCAGCCACCCAGGCAGGCGACAGGCAGTGGTGGGGTCCCTCCCCTGGCCAGAAGGGCGCACCTCATCGTCCAAGCTCATGAAGCCCAGGGCGTAGCCAGTACACTCCACCTTGTGCAGGACCTCGGGCCCAAGGACCACAGGGGTGAAGGAGATGTGGATGGTGCTGCTGCCCCTGGCAGGGACCACCTGGCACAGATGTGTTAGCTTCAGCACTGCCTGTGCCCCTGCCCAGAGGGGGACGTTTCCAGGCAGCCCTCAGCACCGCCCCGACTCACCACCTGCTTGGGGCTGATGGAGAACAAGTGGTCAGAGGGCACCCCCTCGTGCCCCTGCAGGATGACTGAGATGACCTTCTGTGGGACACTGCCACTGGAACTGCCCTCGGCCTGTGGGCAAGGAGCCGCCGAGGCTCACGCAGGCTCCAGGCCCACCGGCCACACCCAGCAGCCTGCCCACCCACCCCCCTGCTCACAGACTGGGCAGCCTTGTGGCTGGAGTCGGAGGTGTTGGAGGGACTTGGGGACCAGGAGCTGCTGCTCTCAGGCGTCTCAGGGCACAGGAGGTCGTTCCCAGCTTGGTCCCGCAGCGGGAAGGGCGGCCCATAAAACACCAGCAGCTCCAGCAGCCGGTCCTCCCTGTCTTCTGGCGCGTAGGTCTCCCAGTCCAGGCGGATGTCTGGGGCAGACGTGGGGGGAGAAGGGCGAGGAATAAGGAAGGAGCAGAGGACTCTCACGGGCCCCCACCTCCCTGCAGCTCCCCAGAGGCTGCCCGTTCTCTCATACTCGGGGCCTCGCTTTCTCTCTAATGCCACTTCCATGCTATTCTTATTTTTTAAAAAGTCCACAGCCTCATGCTATCAGCTGTATCACCCCTTGCCCTCTAGATCACAAGGTAAGGTTTCGTATCCAAATGCACAAATCCAGCTCCCTGTGCTCTCCCCACAGCCCCCTTTCCTTCAGGCCTATTTGCCGCCTGACTGGACCCTCCAACCCCCGTACCCTACCTTCTCCCCTCCGTCCCTCAGTGCCTTTCCCAACAGGCAAGCCTTTGGGGGCTGCCATGTCAACTCTGCCCTGCCAGGATTCTATCTCTTTGCCCCATCCATTTACTCACTGGGCAAAATCTAACCCTGGGTGAACAGAACTGACCCTTTGGGCCTCAGTGAGCAAGTCCCCCACATGCTGAACAACTTGCCACCCCCATAAATAGGTCCCCAACCTACATGGTACCCCCACTCTGCCCGTTCTCCTCAGCTCTCCCTCCTAACCTGCACCACAACATTGTCACACCTTCCCTGTTCTCTGACACCTCCAAGGCCTCTGACACTCAGTGGGTGGCCCCACCTCACCTCCCAGAAGCCCCTGAAGTCCTGTCCCGAGCCCCTACCTCTGTCAGCATCTACCCCATCACCGCCCCCCGCCCCGCCTTCAGTCCTGCCCCCACCCCACTTCTCAGGCCAGCCGCATCCCATCTCCCCTCTCCCCTAGCTGCTTCCCAATAGCACTTAAGCAAGGTCAGGTTCCCCCACTGTGAACAAGCTTCCCTCTGCCAGACGCCCCCTCCAGTGCCACCTCTCCTCTCCACAGCAAGCTTTAGGACAAATGGTCCATCAGCGCCTCCCCCGCCCAGTTCTCACCCACCCCCAGCTCACAGCCTGGCTCCGCCTGACCTCCCTTGATACGGCCCCCAGCACGCTGGCCAGCCCTGGAGTCGCACTCAACGCACTCAACACCCCGCCCATCAGAACAGAGCCTCTCCACATGGCCCCTGCTGTCCTGCTGCCTCTGTATCCCCAGCTCCTGCACAGCACCTGGTGGGTACCTTAGGGGCTGTTGGCTGAAGGGATGTGAAAAGGTGTCTCCTGTAAGTGTCTGTCCCTTTGCAAAGTGAACCTGGCCAGAGAAGGACATCTGTGGACCATGGATCCTGGGAGACCCCAAGCCCTACAGGCAAGGACAAGTCCTGTCCTCAAGGATGCAAGTGGCTCTGACAAGCCCTCATGGGCATGGTCACTCCCCACCTTGGCCCTCAGGGGTCTCCCTCGGTACCACAGGCCACCTGGGTCCAGGTCACGGGCCATCAGCTTCTCTCCACCCCCTCTTCCCTCCCAGCCCAGGCCTCCACATGGCACAGCCTAGCAAGAGCCCCAATTTATCTCATGAGTGTCTCACCACAGGGGCTGGAATTATTCAGGCGCAGGATCCGGGTGACTGTGTCTCCTCCAGACACCTGGGTGCCGAACCTGGAGGCAAGAGACGGGGTTCAGCACAGCCGTAGCCAAGGCACACCCTGCAGGCCAGGTGACCTCAGAGAGGAGGGCTGGGATTGGGACTCGGGCAAAGCGGGGGCCCCACAGTTGTCTATCTTTATCCTGAAGTCACCAAGACCCAGGCCTGGAGGCCTTCCCCTTGCAGCGCCAGGTGAACTGTGACCTGGGGCTGATCACTGCCCCAGGAACCCCCACGTCAACACTCCAGTCGCACTGACGGACCACACAGATCCCAACTCAGTGTGAGGGGCCTTGAGTCTGGCCCTGACCTTGGGCCACAATGACTACTTGCTACTTCTGTCCCTGCAAAGCCCTCTGAGATGTGCAGATTGCAGCCCTGTCCCCTGAGGCCTCTCTCCTGCAGGGTCGCCCTGTCCCAGGGCTTTCTTGCTGGGTGGTACCAAGTGGCCAGTAGCAACGAGTTGGCATGGGCAGCCCGGGATGGAGGCCAGAGGGTTTCCAGGATGAGAGGAGGAGGATGGGGGTGGGGTACCTGATGACAGGCTCCTTCTGGAACTGGTCAGTAGTGTAGAAGGTGGTCCTCAGGGAGCTGATGGGGCAGCCCACCACCGCCATGTGCACTGGGATGACTGTTGGAGGCAGGTCTCCCACCTGCAAACAGACACCAATCCTTTGTCACTCTCATCACTGGCTGCCACTGCACTCCCTGGCTCCTCATCCCCTCCACGCCAAGTTCTCCTCTCCTGCACCCAGACCAGGGTCTCCACAGCTTGATCCCAGCAGGGCGAGGACTCTCTCCCCACTAATGCTCATCCCCCAGACACCCCCAAAGGCCTGGGGCCGCCTGACCTCCAGCCCTGGCTTCCCTGCCCTGCCCTTCCATCTGCTCTCCTGCTCAGCCCCTCAGCCACACAAATCTCCCAGCCTGATGGTCTTTGGCCCCTTTCATTAAATGCATTTGTCTTTTAAATGGAAATAACTGCTAGTAAAAAGTAATAAAATTTTTTAAAATTTAAAACAAAATGTGATACCCATAATCCGACCCTGACCCCCAGCATGACTCACTGTTAACATTTCTGTGTACAACTGTCTAGATAGATTTTTGTGGACATAAAACATACAAGCAAGGAGCATTCTGGGCGTGCTTTTGTTTTGGTAATCTTCCCTTTTATCTTAACAATGTCTGAAAATTGTTCTAATGAACTTTACAGCATCATTTAGTGGGCTGTGGGGAACCCAGCTGTATGGACGTAGCCTATGTTTTTGTCCAATCTTCTCCTGACAGATGTTTGTTCCCTTTTACCCTCCCTGTTGTAAACAGTGCTAAGAAGAAAAGGAGCCCTGGTACGAAGATACTGATTCACATATCCACTTCTTTCCTTGGGGCAACTTTCAACGTGTGTCCCCAGCAAAGTGCAGAAGTGCCTCTGAAGCACACATACCCCAGCCGGCCCCACCAGGCACGGAGCACCCTTTCCCTGCACTTTCACTGACAACTTTCAACCTTGTTCATCTCATGAAAACCAGTGTTTCAGTGTGACTTTTAATTCCACTTCTTTAATTACCAGTGATGGTGACATATTTTTCATGTTCACTGGCCATCTGTATTTGTCATTCTACAATTGCCCATTCAAACCTTTTGCCCACTTGGGATGCTTTTGCCCCTCTTATTGTTAGTTAAGAACTCTTTGTATATTAAGGTGAACAATCCTTTGTCATTGGGTATAGCACAATTTAAAGCAAATATCTACCATATTTAATGTAACTAACCTGTTCAATTTACTAAATAGTTCACGAAAACCTCTATGCAATAACTAAATAGTGTTGGACGTTGTACACGTTTCACGTTTAGTATGGATACTAAAACTAAGAGCTCTCTACTGATATCATCTGTTGTCTTATTCATCCCTGTATCCTCCACAGTCCAGTGGACCACACAGGAACCCATACATGGTAGGTGCTCAATTCATGCTGAATGAGCGAGTAAATGAATGGACTGATGGGAGGATGAATGAATGCACCAAGATCTGGGCGAGGCTACAGCTCTGAGAAGCTGTGCTCTCTCTCCACACTTATCCCCACTCGAGATCTCGGGTCCTGGCCTGGGAAGGCAGCCTCTCTGACTCCTCTGCTCCCCTCAGTGTGGTCCCAGCCTCATGGGAAAAGGTGTGGGCACTTCTGCTCCCAGCACCCCTCCTGCAAGAATCTCAGTGGTTGCTGCAGATGCAAAGGCCCTTCCCAAGCTCAGTGGGCAGCCTCTTCCAACTTGGTGAAATTTGGGAGTCTTAGGGCCAGGTGTAGAAGGAGAATGCACCTGAAGGCTGGGGCCACAGCCAGGGTGCCTGCACCCCAGGCCACCCCCACCCCTGCGTGCCCTTACCATGCAGATGAGGTTGTCCCAGTACTCGCCCCACATGTTCGCACAGGCTGTGATGTTGATGCCGAGCTGCTGGCGGGCCCCCAGCACGCCCTGGGAGATGTGGGGGAAGAAGGAAGCTCCTTTTCCGTGAGACAACATGCTTTCCATAAACTCTGGGGGAGAACCAGGAAAGGGGATTAAGGACCCTAAGGCAGGAATGAGGTCCAAACCCTCAAGCATTAGCAAGGCACCTAACCAGACAAGCCACCCTACAGCCGCTCTCGGTCTGGTTAAACAGAACCTCCTCCAGGGAGCCCTGGGTCCCAGGCCAGCCTCTCTCACCTCTGGTGAGGCTGCGCCCCAGTGGGAGCCCTCCCTCATGAGCCACCACCCATCCCAAATCAAAGCCCTAGCAAGGAGATGCCGCATTCAAAAGACGGGGCCCTGTGAGGTGGAAGGCCACGGCCATCTCAGGGACCTTGCTAGAAAAGACACCGAGAAGTGTCTCTGGTCAGGGTCCTCTCCCTGCAGCAGCTGGCCCAAGTCCTTGGAAGGCCACACAAAACCCTTCTCTGGCCCGGCCTGGGGCTCTTACCCAGCTGCTCTCGCTTGGCCAGAAGCTCCCGCATCCGCGCCGTCTTCAGCAGGACAGGAGGCATGTTGGGGCTTTATCAGACAGGACACAGAAATAGCACCAAACCATCAGGGCCACTACCTAGGCCTGAGCCAACCCCCTCCCCCCGGCAACCGGCATCCTACCAGGTGCCAAGCGGAGGAAGGTGGCCCTGCCTGCTCCTCCCCGGGGAGAGCTGGTCAGGTCTCTTCTCCACCTCCACCTGTGGTCTTTGCCCTGCTGCACCCCTACCACCCAAGGTACCCCAGCTGTAGGCCACCTGCTAGCCTCAGGACTGCCTCCCAACAAACTCAGGAGGGCTCTGGGGCAGGGACCCCCGATCCCCAGGCTCTGAGTCCTAATGACCCCCGGATGCAAACCAAGCCCAAACTCCCCATCCCTTGCTTGGCCTTCTGCAACAGGCCATTTCCAGCCCTTCCCGCTGACATCTGTCCAGCATCAAGTGCACACGAACTTTCTGGAGCGGGTAAGTTAATGGCTTAGGGACTGTTAGTGGTGCCCCTCCACACACGGTAGTGGTTTCAAAGTTGGGCTCCCTGGCCTTAGGAGATTTTGTGGTGAGGCATCCACGGTGGTGTGCTGGTAAAATGCAAATTTCTGGGGTGTAAATACTTTCACTGTGGCTGGTTTCAAGGTACAGCTTGGCAACAAGCCTCACTGCCACATCTCTGCCCACACAGTTCCCTCCACCTACAGTAACTCCCCCCCCACAACAGGCCCCAGCACTGCCTGGTCTATCAGAAGCCCTCCGCCCCAGCAGGCCCAGCTGAGAAGAAGGGGCACAAGCCCTGGCTTTCCCACAGGCCCTCTCGGGGCCGGGGAGGCGGGCGGCAGAGCCCTTTCCTCTCTGGGATTCCCTGCGTCTACCTGAAAAAACCCTCCTCCCCTGCTCACGCCCACCAGCCCCTGGCCACCTGCGCCGCACAGAGGCCACATCCTCTCCAGGATCAGCCTCTGAGAGGAGCCAGACTTACAGGCTGGGCTTTTGGCTCAGGCTGTTTGGTGGGCTCCCGAAGTACTCAAACGTGAGGGTGAAAGGGGTCTGGATTGGGGAGCAATTGGTCAGGGTGAGCCAACGGTTCACGCAGGTCCTCAGCGGGACTGTCGAGCCAAAGTCCAGGAGGAGCTTCTCTGGGTGGCCTGGCTGCAGCTCTGTGCTGGGAACACTGCCCCGTGCCGGGGATGCCGGGTTACAGGCCACCCTCGGCCCTGCGCAGTGAGCTGCCCTGGGCGGGGGTGCCAGAGCGGCCCAGAAACCAGACTTCACCCTCTGAGCCCTCCTCATTAAGCTGCCGCCCCACAGATGCACCCTCCTTGCCCACCCATGATGTCAAGAGAGGCCACAAAATGCCACAGCCCCGCCCCGCCATCTCCTACCTGCCTGGACACCATGCCTTCAAGTGTGTGGGGAAAGAACACACAGAGGGCAGGGATAGAGTAGAGGGGTCTGTTCCCACAGAGGTCATCAGGGGCCCCAGCAACACGGCGGCCTTTTCCTGGCTGGTCCTTTGAATGGCAGCCACAGCCCTCAGGCCCCGGCCCCACCCGTGGGCTCACCTGCTGTCAGGGTCCTCTGTAGAGATGGCAATGGCCACCTGCAGTCCCTGGGGTTTCCCAGAAATGCCCAGAACCAGTGGTTCCTTCATGCCCGACACGTTACAAGGGAGGGCCAGATCTGTCAACTCTTCCTGTAAGAAAGCCCATCGGGGACACATCACTCCAGAGCTAGGCCCCAGCAGAGGGGCCTCAGATGGTCTTCCACAGCACGGGTGGTTGCTGTGGGGGCTCAACACAAAGGCCCTGACCTCAGTCTAGGCTCATCTCTGTGGCAGAGCTCCCAGTCCCTCCAGTGAGCCACCCTCCCCAGACCTGGCCTAGTGGCCCACATCCTCCCCCCGCCCCTGGCCCCTTCCTCAGGGCTCCTGGCTGAGACTCTGCTCCAAACATCTGGGCAAGCCCATGTGAGGGCAGGCCCCGCCAAACATACCTCTGGAGAAGCTGCACATTTACTCCAATGAAGCTAAGGTCTCCTCCGTGCCAGGCCTAGGCCCGTCTGTCACCCTGGAGCTCAGGCTCAGCTTTTTAAGAAAGCCCACTGTCCCCAAGTCTGCCGGGAAGGAACTGGGACCGGGTCTGCCGGTTCCCGGCAAGGAAGAAGTTTCTTTCCCCACAAGAACCACAAACAGATAGCCAGCAACCACCCAAGTACTAAGCGTGTTCCGCCTGTGGGCAGCGCCAAGGAGAAGCAGTGTCCCTCTTGGGAGGAACCTGGCAGCCAGTCAGCCTCCCCCACGGCACCCAGCACAGGGCCTGCCGTGGGCAGGGGCTCTGCTCTGTGCCTCCGGGCGGCTGGAAAGCGGCCCAGCTGGGCCACAGAGAATGGCCTGGGGAGGGCTAAAGTTGGCACTAACAGGTTTCAGGGCACAGAGAATTATATCCAATACCTTGGCCTTGTAATGGCCTATAGTGAAAAAGAATATGAAAAGGAATATATACACATACACACACATACACATACGTAAATGAATCACTATGATGTACACCAGAAATTAACACAACATTGAAAATAGACTGTATGTCAATTAAAAAAATAAAATAAAATAAAAATTTCTTAAAATAAATAAATAAAGGGTTTCAGGACACCTCCAGGTTTGCTCCAGGCTTCCTGACCCTGTGTCCCTAGACAGCAGACCCAGCAGGAAGGGGGACCCCAGACCCACATGTGACTCACAAGACCAGGAGAGGGGCCTGAGGCAGACCTCCTGGCCGACACAGATGCAGCCAGTCAGGGTGCCTCCCCAGTCACGGTCAAGCAGGCCCCTTACGCCTCACTCACCTGGGTATGAGTGGTCAACTCCAGGCTGAGCTGGCGCTCCTCACTGGGGCCCAGGGTGCCATGTCTGGGGGAGACTTTTACCGTGCAGGAGCTTGCTTGGAGACCCAGGAGCTGGCAGACGCATGGCTGGGTCAAGTACTGGGCTAGGGCACAGCACTGCAGCATGCTCTGGGGAGGCTGGCAGGCTAGGGGCCCACAGTGAGACCAGCAGGGCAGGGGCTCACTGGTGGGGAGAAACCACAGGTCCCTTCTCCTCTCCTCACCCAGCTGGATGGACCTCACAACTGTCAGGGTTGCGGGGACTAAACAAGTGGCCCTGAGAGTCCCAGGGTGATGGGGAACAGAGGGAAGCTGCCTCTGATGCACAAAGGCATGGCCCCGTCTCCCACAGCACACAGGCAGGGCTGCACAGTCAGCCCTGGAGGGGAGCAGCCCACAACAGTGCTGCGGACCAGCCACGGGCTACGCTGGCTGGGAAGTCTAGCTGTGTGCACCAGAAACTCCTTCTCGGGCAGGGCACTGGAATTCCTGAGGCCAGAGCAAGGAAAAGCCGGACCAGGTGTGCTGCTCCTTGGAGGAGCCCAGCTTTCCTGGGCACTATGGGGAGAGGGGCAGGCTGTGGGGGGATCTGTTCTGGGAGGTGCCTGGGGGGCAATGTCCCCCGACCTGGGCCTCTGGGGCTGAGGGCTGCAGACCTGGTGCCCGACAGCGTGGGCTCGCTCACCTTGCCCCAGTGGAACCGAGTGGGCAGGAGCGTGCCGTTGATGAGAGTGACAGTCGCCTTAGCGGGCACGCCCAGGTAGAGGTCTGTGACAGCCACCCGGCTGCTCTGCAGGTACACGTAGGGCTTCTGCACCTCGGCATACACAGGAAGGTAGCTGGAACACAAGGAAATTAAAGGCATATGCATCAGAAACGAAGACATAAAATTGTCCCTATGCGCAGATGACATGACAGTCTACGTAGAACACCCCAAGGAATCTATATGAATAAAAATCTTAGAACTAATGAGTCAGCCAGCAAAGTTACAGGGTAAAAATCAACACACAAAAATTAGTAACATTTTTATAGGCTAACAAGTGGAAACAGAACTTAAAAATATAATACCAACTTGCACCCCAATGTTCATAGCAGAACTATTTACAACAGCTAAGACATGGAAGCAATCTAAGTGACCATCAACAGATAAAGAAAATGTGATAAACACACACACACACACACTGGAATACTACTCAGTAATAAAAAAGAATGAAATAATGCCATGTGCAGCAACATAGATGGATCTAGAGATTATCATACTAAGTGAAGTAAGTCAGAGAAAGACAAACATCATATAATATCACTTATAAGTGGAATCTAAAGAAAATAATACAAATTAAATTACAAAACAGAAACAGACTCTTATGGTTACCCAAAGGGAAAGGAGGGGAGGGATAAATTAGGAGTTGGGGATTAACAGATACGCACCATTGTATATAAAACAGATAAACAAAAAGGACCTACTACATAGTACAGAGAACTATATTCAACATCTTGTAATAAACTATAATGGAAAAGAATATATGTGTGTGTGTGTGTGTGTGTGTATGTATAACTGAATCACTTTGCTGTACACCTGAAACTAACACAACGTAAATCAGCTATACTTCAATAAAAAATATGTATAATACCATTTATAATTGCTTAAGAAATTGATATACTTAGGTACATATCTAATAAAACATGTATAGGACTTGTGTGCTGAAAACTACAAAACACTGATGAAAAAATCAAAAGACTTAATAAATGGAGAGGCATAAATCATGCTCATGGATTAGAAGCTCCCCTCCAGGGCTGACGGTGCAGCCCAGCCTGTGTTCAACATAGAAAAGATGTCAGTTCTCCCCAAATTGGTCTATTAGATTTAACACAATTCTTATCAAATTCCTAGCATGGATTTTTATAGATACAAACAAGTTTATTATATAATTTATACAGAAAGATCAAGGATATAGACTAATTAAAACAATTTTTAAAAAGAAGAATAAAGTGGTAAATCACTCTACTGGATGTTAAGACTTCCACAGAGCAGTAAGATAGCGCGCTGCTGTAGGGGGAGACACAGGTCAGCGAACAACACAGAAAACCTAAAATTAGACCCACACAGGTATGCCTGGGTTTTTCTCCCCTGTATGAGGAATGGGAGAGAACATACATTTTGCTCTTAGTATCTTATTTTGAAATAACTGTAGATTCACATGCAATTGTAACCCCAAAAATACAGAGGGATCCGGTATACCCTTCACCTCATTTCCCAATAGTAACATCTTGCATAACTGGAGCACAATATCACAAGCAGGAGGAGATCAACACAGATACAATCCAGCAATCTTACTCAGACCCCGTCCAGCTGACCTGCACTTGTTTGTGTCTTTTTACGTGTGTGCAATTTCATCACACGTGGATACGCAGGACAGCACCACAGGCAAGACACGGAACAGTTTCATCAGAGGAATGCCTCCTGCTATCTTTTTATAGCCACAATCACAGTCACCTCTCTCAGTCCTCCTCCCTCCCAATCCCTGGCCACCAGCACTCTGTTCTCCATCTCTATACTTTTAAGAATACTATATATCCGGAGCAAACTCTAATTCAAAAAGATACATGCATCCCAATGTTCATAGCTGCACTATATACAATAGCCAAGACATGGAAGCAACCTAAATGTCCATCAACAGACGACTGGATAAAGAAGCTGTGGTATATTTATACAATGGAATACTACTCAGCCATAAAAAAGAATGAAATAATGCCATTTGCAGCAACATGGATGGACCTAGAGACTGTCATTCTAAGTGAAGTATGCCTGGAAGAGAAAGAAAAACACCATATGATGTTACTCATCTGTGGAATCTAAAAAAAAGAAAAGAAAAGGCACAGCTACAGATACAATAAAAAGATCGTAGTTTCCAGGAGTTTAGGGAGAGGGTGGGAAGGAGGAATGAATGGATGGAGCACAAGAGATTTTTAGGGCAATGAAATTATTCTGTATGATACTATAGTGGTGGCTACTTGTCATTACGCATTTGTCAAAACCCATAGAATGTAAAATATCAAGAGTGAACCCTAATGTAAACTATGGACTTTGGTTGATAATAATGTGTGCATGTTCGTTCACTGATTGTATCAAATACGCCGCACTGATGAGGGATGTTGAGGGTAGGGGAGTATCTATGTGTGGGTGAAGAGGGCTATGTGTGAACTCTCTGTATTTTCTGCTCAATTCTGCTGTGAACCTGAAACTGCTCTAAAAAAAATTAAGTCTGCTAATAAAAAAAGAAAAAGAAAAAGAAAAAGAAAACAAAGGACACTATGCACTCATCTACAAAACAGAAACAGACTCGCAGACATAGCAAATGATCTTATGGTTACCGGGGAAAGGGGGTAGGAAGGGATAAATCTGGGAGTTTGAGGTTTGTAAATTTTAGCCACTATATATAAAAATAAATTAAAAACAAACAAACAAGTTTCTTCTGTAGAGCACAGGGAATTATATTCAATATCTTGTAATAACCTTTAATGAAAAAGAATATGTAAACAAACATATGTAAGTATATGCATAACTGGGACATTGTGCTGTGCACTAGAAGTCAACACATTATAACTGACTGTACTTCAGTTTTAAAAAATAAAATAAATAAATAAAGTAACATTGGTGGAAACTCCCCCTCAAAAAAGAATACTTTATAAATGGAGTCATACAATATGCAATCTTTTGACATTTCCTTTTTTTCATCCAGCATAATTCCCTTGAGATTCATCTTTGTGGCTGACTGTATCAATAGTTTGTTCTTTTTTATTGCTGAGTAGTACTCCATTTAAACTCAGTTTATTTAACTATTCACCTGCTGAAGAACATCTGAGTTGTCCCAACTGATTTTTGACAAAGGTGCAAAAAACAGTTCAATGGTGGGGAGGACAGTCTTTCAAACAAATGATGCTGGAGGAGTTAGATATCCACAGGCAAAAACAAAATAAAGCTCTATCTAAACCTTGCTGCTTATATACAAAAATTAACTCAAAATGTACCACAGACTTAAATGTGAAATGTAAAACTATAGGCGTGGGGGGTATAGCTCAGTGGTAGAGCATGGGCTTGGAGTGCATGAGGTCCTGGGTTCAATCCCCAGTGCCTCTGTTAAGGGGAAAAAATAAAATAAAATAAATTTTTTAAAAGAGTAAAAGTCACAATGATACTTATTTTCATTAATTTATTTTTTAACTTTTTTTTGTGGGGGAAAGTAATTAGGTTTACTTATTTGTTTTATTTTTAGAGGAGGTGCTGGGGATTCAACCCAGGACCTTGTGCCTTTTTGCTTTCTTGATGGCATACTTTGAAACAACTTCCTCCTCCATTCAGAAACAGGACCGGGCAGCCAAGGGTTATTAGACAAAGAGGGAAAACCAAAAAGTAAAGAAGGATTCCAAACCCAAATCTGAGGCAACAAAAATCAGTTTCCTTGGGGTCACTGGAGAGGCTGTTGCATCCGTAAGACAACAAATAACAGTTTACTATTGAAAGGGAACAATCCACAGACAGAAAAACTTGAAATTTAAAAACATGATTGTCAAAACAAGGACATCCAGCAATTAGTCAATCAGTCACCTGCAAGGCCAAGGACATATCCCTGACATATCCTGCAAAGGAAGATGTAAAATTATCTCTAAATGCAGATGCAGGACACACGCTCAATATACAAAACCATTTGTATTTCTATACACTAGCCATGAGTAATCGTAAAATAAAATTAAGAGAAGTTTCATTTCCAAAAGCATCAAAAGTGGTAACATACTTAGGAATGACTTTAACAAAAGAAGTACAAGACTTGTGCACTGACAATGACGAAATATCATCGAAAGAAATGTAAAAAGACCTAAATAAATGGTAAACGAATGGAAAGGCATTTCATGTTCAAGGAGAGGCAGACTTAACCCTGTTAGGATGGCGACATTCCCCAGATTAACTGCAGATTCAACACACTCCCTATTAGAGCCTCAGCTGAATCTTTGTAGAAACTGATAAGCTGACCCTAAAATTCATATGGAAATTCAGAGGATCCAGAGAGCCAAAGCAACCTTGAGAAAGAAAAGCAAAGTTGGAGAATTCATGCTTCCTGATTTCAAGTTATCCCAAAGCCACTTGAAACAGAACACTGTCGATACGGCATAAGGTCAGACATAACAGATCAGTGGAACAGAACTGACAGTCCATAAATAAACCCCCCACATTTAGAGTCAACTGAGTTTTGACAGTGGTGTCAAGACAGTTCTGTGGGTAAAGTCAAGTCTTTTTAAGAAGCAGTGCTGGGATAACTGGTTACCTAGTTGGAAGAGAATGAACTCAGACCCCTTCCTCTCACCATGTACAGAAACTCACTCAAAATGGATCAGGGACCTAAAGAGAGGAGCTAAAACTATTCAACTCTAAGAAGAACACATCCGAGTAAATCTTTGTGACATTGGATTAGGCAATGGTTTCTTAGCTATGACACCAAAAGCACAAGCAACAAAAGACAAAAAAAGAAAGGTAAATTGGCCTCCACCAACATTTAAAACTTCTGTACGTCAAAGTATACCATCAAGAAAGCGAAAAGACAATCCTCAGAATGAGAGAAAACATTTGAAAATCATATACCTAGTGAGCCCTGTATCTGGAGTATATAAACACCTACACCTCAATGATAAAAAGACAAATAGTCCTATTTAAACAAACAAACAAAAAACAGGCAAAGAACTCAAAACAGGATACACAAATGGCCCATAAGCACATGAAAGATGCTAACCATCATTTGCCATCAGGAAAATTCAAATCAAATCCTCAGTGAAACGTCACTTCACATACCCCAGGAGGAGTACTATTAAAAGCTGCTGAGGGAGTGCAGAAGCAGGAGGGCAGGGAGGAGAAGGATGGAGGTCAGGACCGTCAGCTGTTAGACCTGGCCCATGTGTCATCATTATAATAAGACATGATGTTAACGTCACGTACTATGTGCGAAAATTTTTAAATGAAGAAGTAAACCTAATGCTATTCCAATGAGGGAAAAAATCAAAAGAAAGGATGTGATCAGATTAACCGATAAAACAGAAGAGAACATGCCGACTCCTTAAAACCCCTGGAGAAGGCCCTGCAGAGATTCCTTAACAGGAATGAGAGGCATCTCAGGGCGGGGGTGGGCTGCGGGGAAAGAGCAGGGCAGGTAAGAAAGGAGTGTGAGGAGATTAGCGGGCCGGTTCAGCTAGATGAGCTCCTGCCCCTGAGCTCAGGCAACACACAGGAGACTTACCCGCCTCCCCATCCCCACTGAAGAATGTGGGCCTGGTGGAGAGAGGTCAGGGCAGATCCTGCAGTAACACTGGCCCTCTCAGCTGTCCAGAGGGAACACAGCCCTAAAGATTCTGTTTACCAAGAAAGGAATGAACCGAGCTGCACAGCTGGCCAGCATGGGTTTCCTCTACTGTTCGTCTTGGGCCTGTCTTGGGCTGTTTTCCCAAAGGCCCCTTCTTCTTATTCAGGAAGCTGCATCCTGGGAGGGTGCTCAGATACCGGTCCCTCCTGGGAGGAGGAGGAGGGCCCTCAGCCTACACCCTCTTACTCAGAGAAAACTGACAACACCAGCTCCTCATGCAAATCAACTTCCTCCTCCATTCAGAAACAGGACCGGGCAGCCAAGGGTTATTAGACAAAGAGGGAAAACCAAAAAGTAAAGAAGGATTCCAAACCCAAATCTGAGGCAACAAAAATCAGTTTCCTTGGGGTCACTGGAGAGGCTGTTGCATCCGTTAAGACAATAAATAACAGTTTACTAGAGAAAGGGAACAATCCACAAACAGAAAAACTTGAAATTTAAAAATATGATTGCCAAAACAAGGACATCCAGCAATTAGTCAATCAGTCACCTGCAAGGCCAAGGACGCATCCGTGAGCATGGAGGAAAACCCTGAGACCCACAATGGCAACTGCTGGTACCCCTCGCCCCCACCCTGCCATCGCTGGCCCAAGTACAGAAGTCCCAGAACATCCATCCCAGTGAGACTGAGGTGATGGGTAGCCTCATACCCTGGAGGTGGAAGCATAAAATGGCACATTCTTTTTGGAAGTTAATTCAAGTATCCGTGAACATTTAAAACGAAGGGTTAAATGTTTTTATAGTGAAATACAAAATATATGCAGAAATGACTATAAAACACATATAAAGTTTAAATATATATACACAGTTTAAAGATGAATAATGGAAAAAAAAATCTGTGTACCACCCCTACCCAGCTTAGGAAACAAAATATTACCACCAGCCGGCTTAAGAAAATGAGTATTATGCTTCAAAATAGTTTGAGAGGGAGTAGGAAGATAGATGTGGATGAAACAATATTTGCAGTGACTTGCTAATTACTGAAAATAGATGATGGATACCTGGGGGCTCGTTACACTAAACTATTTTTACATATGTAGGGAATTTCCCATAAGAAAGGAAGGAAGGAAAGAAGGAAGAGAGGGGAGGGAAGGAAGCAATATCACTAAGAACCTTCAAATCCTCCAGTGTTCCTCCCAGAATACAATGATATTCACTCATTTAAAAATGCCACATATACAGTCAACTAATTGACAAGGGAGCCAAGAACACTCAGTGGGGAAAAGATAGTCTTGTCAACAAATGGCACTGGGGAAACTGGATACACATGTAGAAAAATGAAACTGGATACACATGTAGAAAAATTAACTCAAAATGGATCAAAGACTTAAAACAAAAGACCTTTTACCATAAAACTCCTAGAAAACACAGGGTACAAGACCCTCGACATTGGTCTTGGTGATGCTTTCTTAGATTTGACACCAAAAGTGCAAAAAACAAGAGCAAAAAATAAAACGAGTGGGGCTACATCAAACTAAAGCTTCTGCAAAAGAAACTGAACAAAATGAAAAGGCGATCTACCAAAAGAGAGACAGTATTTGCACACCGTAGACAAAGAATGTCGCCTGCCATTTCAGTGGAGACATAAGATGTCGCAACCATGGAGCCAAGAGCCAGCGCACCTGCCTGCAAAGGTGCACAGAGAAAAACAGGATACTAGCCCTAGGTAGTTAAGAGGCGTATGAAAGGAATGATTTCAATAAGCCCAGACACTTGCATCTTCTCTTACGTAGAAAAGCACTACAATTATTAACTTGAGATGTCTGTTTCTTGTGATTAGCAGTCATCTTTTGATGTGCTATTACATGTTGTTTTTTCCCAGCCCAAACTCCTATATATTCTAGCTCCTCCCTTACCTCTTTGGAACAATCCCTCAGAGCTGAGGGCTGGCGTTCTCAGTAAGGTCCCTGAATAAAACATAATTCTCAACTTTTAGGCTGTGCATTTTTTTTTCAGTCAACAAAACCATATATCTGATAAGGGGTTAATATCCAAAATATATAAAGAACTCATACAACTCAACAGCAAAAAACCCCACAAATAATCCAATTAAAAAATTGGCAGAAGAACTATATACTCTTCCAAAGAACACATCCAAATGGCCAACAGGTACATGGAAAGATGCCCAGCATCGCTCATTGTCAGGGAAATGCAAATCAAAACAACCATGAGCTACCACCTCACACCTGTTAGAATGGCTATCTTTAAGAAGACAAAAGATAACAAGTGAGGATGTGAAGAAAAGGGAACCCTTGTACGCCATTGGTAGGAATGCAAATTGGTTCAGCCACAACAGAAAAAGTATAAAGTCTCCTCAAAATATTAAAAATATAACTACCAGCTGATCCAGCAACTCCAGTTTTGGAAATACATCCAAAGGAAATTAAAACAGGCTATCAAAGAGATATTTGTACTCCCATGTTTATTGCATCATTCACAATAGCCAAGGTATGGAAGCAACCTACATATCAGCAGATGAATGGATAAAGAAGATGTGGTACGTATACACAATGGAATAATATTCACCCATGAGAATGAAGGAAATTCTGCCATTTGCAACAACAGTGGATGGACCTTGAGGACATTACGCTAAGTGAGATAAGTCAGAGAAAGACAAAGACTGTACGATATCACTTATGTGTAGAATCTAAAAAAGCCAAAATCATAGAAACAGAGTAGAAGGGTGGTTACCAGGGCCTGGGGGGTGGGGAACTGGGAGAGATGTGGTTTAAGGGCACAAACTTGCAACTAGTAGGCGAACAGGTCCTGGAGATCTAATGCGCAGCTGGGTGATCATGGACAACAGGACCGTGCGACATACATCAAACCTGCCAGGAGACTTGCGTATTCCCACCACAAACAGGAAATGGTACCTATGCTAAGGGATGAAGGTGGTAACTAGTGCTGCAGTGGCAATCCCGTTGCAAAATAGAAATGAATCAGGTCCGTATGTTGTACACCTTAAACTTACACATATGACATATGTCAATCATATCTCAATAAAATTAAAAAAAATCTGCCACAATTATTTTGTGACCGTTCTGTTGCTGAACACTGGTTGCTTCCAGTTTTTTGCTGTCCTGAACAGTCTAGCTGTGAGCCTTCTATTATGAGCACACCCTGCACATGAGTAAGCTCAGGCAGCGTATCTTGAAAGACTAACGCTGCACCAAGGGCTCTGTGCGCATTAACCCTTCCTTGGAAACAATGAAGTATGGTCCAAAGCGGTTCCATGAATGTACATCCCTTTAGCATACGCGTACTAGGGAGATACATGTATCTCCCATAACATTACTAATGAATTATCTCCAGCTCATTTTAACTTTCTTTTATGTAATTGCCAAATTTTATAGGCTAAATGTGTATCAATAACTTTAAGTTCCGAAACGTCTGTAGACAAACATGTAATTACACACAATATAAGCTGCAAATATGCATAGAGTGCATTGTAATGGCTCCCCCAACCCCCTCACCTCCAGGCTCCGTTGACCACCTCCAGCTCCAGGACAGACTGCAGACGCTGGCAGTGAAGGGCCTCCAAGGTGATGTTCACTCTGCACTTCCCCAGCGACGGAACCAGGCCACTCGAGGGCTCGATGTCGAAGGGAGACACCTGATGGGAAGGTCAGTGGCGAGGATGAGAGTTGGGGGCTGGCCATGACCAGCCAGGGTCACACCTAAGCTGCCTCCGGCTCTACAGAGAGCTTCTAGGATGCAGGAGGCAAGCATCCAGATTTCTTCTTTGCACCCACATGGTCTCTCCCCCACCCCCTGACCTCACCCCCACGGAAGGCTTGTTCTCGTTCACCCAGTCCTGCCCCGCTCCCGCATACCAGGCTCTAAGAGGGAAGAGGAAAGGCTCAGGAAGAAGTGTGCACCTGGGGAGGGCTTTCTCTGCCCCTCTTCCAGTCCCGGATGAGACTGGGTGCACTAGCCTGACTGTGTGGTCCCCTGGCCCCAGATGGGCCACACTGGCCAGCAGGGAGTCACTAGACATTGAAAGATCACAACCAGGAAGAACATTGCTTCTCTTTGGTCTCTTCCTTCCTTAAGACCAAGACCAGGAGGGCAAGACACCTGCCTGTAGGGAGACCTGGCCGCCCCCTGCTGGCCAGAACTGCCCTGTCCTACCCCCGCCGCCTCGCTGTGCTGTCTTGTTCTGAGTTCCCACCTCCCTGGCACTGGAGGGTGGCGTGGGCTGGCCTTAGCCGCAGGAAGAGCGGCTGGGGTGCTCTGGCCTGGCTCGCCAGGGCTCAGGCGCTGGCGTTTGGGCCTAAGCTTGGCTGCTTAGGAAACAGCGCCTTTTCTTTCTTTGCTCTTTGTTCCTCACGTGCGTCCCCTTTGGAGCTCAGGGTGTACGACTGTGGTCTGGGGGCTGGGTTTCTGGGTCTCTTGACCTGAGTACATCTAACCAACCCCAAATTTCAACATTACTTTTGAGAGCGCAAAAGAACACAGTGCAAAGAATCGTAGAGACAGGATTCCCTCTGACCTCGATTAGGACACAAACCTTAGTACACTGTGAAACCGACAATTACTATGATTATGAAATGTAGTTATTCTTCACAGTGGGAGAAAAACAGACTGAGAATTAGAGAACTGGGATTTGATGTGATTCCACCACCTGAGAGCTGTATGAGCCTTGGGAAGGCGCTGTTTCTCCACTGTCAAATGAGGAGGTTGGCTGAGGTCTGTGAATTGCCAACTGTGCTCCGAGAAGTCCCAGAAATTGCTCAGAAGTCCTAGGGCAGGGGAGTGGAATGTGGGGAGAGGCAGGTTGGGGCAGGGATGGCTAAAGAGACTGCCTCCAGGTGCCCAGAGCAGGCACACTTTATTCTAGATCCTGGGCTTCTGCCAAAGGTTTCGTTGGAAGAAAAGGTTCCTGCCCAAAGATACTGGTCCCACCCTGTCCCCAGGTCCCAGTCCCAGCCTCTGTGGTTCTGTGAGCCAAGCAGGGAGACAAGTGCGCCCTGGGAGGGCCAGCACTGACTCCAAGTTTGTAGGACAGGCCAGTTGGCAATGCTTTCCTGGCAATGGTGTTGGCAATTTGGTGCAAACTGTCATAACTTCTAAGTTTCAGAGTGTCCAGAAGGGAAGTGAAGCCAGCAGGTAAAGAATGGCTCTTGGCCGGAAAGGAAAAGTCCTGGAGAAGGGAAGGAACATTGGCAGATAAGATGCATATGTGGCTGTGACTGTCTTTCTTCAGCTCCTGGATGTGGAAGGAAAAACATGCAGCATTCTGATCAGGAGGGGAAGTAGGCGGCATGGAGGGAAACCCTGGTAGGAAGCAGCCAGAGGGAGGGTGCCAATACCAAACACACCCGGCCAGACTCTCACAGTGCAATGGCTGCTTCCACGGAGCTGCAACCACCAAGTCCCAGTGTGAAGAGGGGGCGTGGTGAGCCAGTGATGTCCAGCTGCCTGCCCATGAGTAGGGAGCTAACGATGCTGGGTGTGACTTGGTTATGTTCCGGATTATACATCACATTTAAACATGATGCCATAATTTAAATGTCATGGTGATCATGCTTAGCCACTTTTAATATTTTCTATCTTTATAGTAAAAGGAAAAGCGCTATTTGAGTGGAAATGATGTTCCTTTTGGAGCCTTTCGGTTTGAGCCACAAGCCTCTGACCAAACACCACCTGGTGGCAGGTACTCAAACTGCAAGCACAGTCCCTGGGAGGCTGGGAACCTGTGGAGTCAGCCTGAGGGCCTGCCCCTCCCTGGAGGCCTAGGGAGCTTCCCTCCTGACTCAGCTGCCTGTTTGCTTCCTATCTCAGGCTGTTCCAATGGAGGGAGAAACCCCTGTCCTATTTCTGCGTCAGAAGGTAGAGAAAGGAACAGGAAAATCCAGTTCAGGGTTAAGTTCTGCTGTAAAAGGGACCCCCAACTGCCTCAGAGATGGGGAAAGGGGGACACTGCCGGGCAAAAGTCACCAGGCAGGCCTTTCTTCCCCGCTCTGCTGACTCTGCACTCCGCATGCACCAGCACGAGCTTCAAGCTCAAACCCCAGGGTTAATTGGCTCCTGCGGGGAGGGGGCACCACCAGAGCCCCAGCTCCTGACTTACACCCGCCTGCCGTTCTCCCAGGCAGACGCGGCTCTCCCTCAGGTACCACGTGGCCGGGAGCTGGCTGACGTTCTGAATCTGGATGGAGCTGGTGGCCTTTTGGCCCAGCCGCAGCAAACCAAACTGCAGGGCTGAGACGTCGATGACGAGGGCAGGCCCCTGAGACACCCAGAGGGGACTGTCACTGGGCTACCTGGATGTGGGCTCCGTGCCCTGCCCTGGCCACCATTCTGGCCCGCCCAGCTGTCCAGCCCCACCCTCGGCACCTTAAAGGCTGCCTTGATGTGCAACACCACAGGCGACGGGGAGTCTTTGATTTCACACAGTAGGTTCTGGCTGGTCGGGCCGGGGACACCCCCAGTGAAGCTCAACTCAAAATCCTCGACCTCGCTGGGCTCTGGGAGAGACAGGAGAGGGGTAGAAAGGACGCAGGGGCAGGTACCCTCTGGGGCCAGGCCCAGATGCCTGGCCTTTGCTGACTCCTCATCCACCACAGGGGCCAGGTGGCGGCTGGCGCTCATCCCGGGCTGGCCCTGAGCCCCTGCATAGGCCCCTCTCGCCGCGAGGTCTCCTTCCCCAGCCAGCCCCTCTCGCGGTCCTCATGGTACCAATGGTCCCTGTGCAGGGCTCCACTTCAATGATGTGGCAGTCACTGATCTTGCCCCACGTGTATCTGATGGCCGACTTGCTGTTGTTCCACATCTGGAAGACACACCCCAAGTCAGGCTCCCCAGGGACTGCCCTCACAGGTAAGATCTGGACTTGTCAAAGGACTGCAGGATTCTGGGCTCACAAAAGGTCCTCTCAACAGCCTCTGAGCTAAATCCTGGCCACGCAACAAACACTGTGGGAGTTGTGGGCGCCATATCTGGCCAAAGGCCCACGATCATAGGAACAGATTCCACAGTTCTGTCATTCAGAGGATGCTGGGAAGCTGACAGAAAGATAGACATGCCCAGCATCTGCGCAAACCACATGGGCTCTGGGAATAACTCGTCCTCAGTGCAGCGGCCATCACTGTTGGCCCCGCCAGCCACCTTCTCCCCACACTCGTGCCCAACTTCAGCACCAACTCAGCCAGCCTAGGCTGGGGAGGGACAACGACCTACCTTAAAATCTTTCTTCACGTTTATGCCAATGTAGTTCTCCCCGGGGATGATGAGGGCATACGGTTCTAAGAGAACCTGGAAAGGTTCTACTGAGCCTTTCACCTCGACTTCCAGGACAATCACATCATCCACAGAGTATGAGGGATCCTTCAGGTTTTCCAAATCCAAGCTGAACACAAACCCACCATGAGCTCGGAGCCAACATGTCCCCTCTCTCTGGTCTTGTGAAAAGAAAGCACCCACCCCCTACACACAGCTCCCAAGCCCCCAAGCCCCCTGAAGTTAGAGGCATCAGCGATGGATGCAAACAGCTCAATCGCAGGCCTGGGGCAGGGGCACCTCCTTGACCCCGACAGTGGGTTTAAGGACGATATGGAAGAGGTGCCACCATGGGGCAAAACCTTCCCTCATTAGTCACCACCATCCAGGGGCCACCAGCCTAGCTGCCTGGCAGTAACCGTGAGCCTGGGGCACAGCTCCAAGGTGCCAGGGTGGCCTATGGTGCTCATGGTGAGTCTGTTAGCTCTGTTTCCTGCACGTGGAGCCAGGCCCGGGTACCCAGGCAAGCAAAGCGCTCCCACGCATCAAAGCTTGCTGGGGGTCAGGTGGCTCATTCACTCCCTTCCCCGCAGCCCCCATCGGGAGGACAGGCCCAGTTCCCGCTCACCTCATGGGCTCTGGGACTTCCTCTAGCACCATCTGGAACACACTGTGAAAATTCCTCAGCTGTAACATAAACACAGCACCCTGAAAACCGAAGCCTGACGCAGAGAAGGCAGGGGCCGTGGCAGAAATTCTTCCTCCCCTGGGCCTGGACACTGGGAAGGCCTCCCACTGAACACAGCACTGCCTCCCTGCTATCTCTTCCCCACCCCAGGGAAACAGAGGTGGCTGCCAGGACATGAGCAGGACTCAGGGGCTCGGGGCCACTGCCGGCTCAAGACTGGCTCGCCCACCTTGGCTACGCCTGGGGGAACAGGATGGAAAGGCCCTTGTCAGTGCCCTCGACATGTCTGAAGCACCACATCCTCCCAGGACGGACAGTGAGGTGGCTGGATGCTGGGTTGAGGGGCAGGCCTGCTGTCTTAACCAACAAGGGTCCCCAGGCAGCCCCCTCACATTTCCCCCCTCACCCATTACACATAGGGCTTCATGCTGGACCGGGGGGCTCGCCCTGGGGAACCTCCACCTGACTGTCTGGAGGCCGCTGTGGGCTGGGCAGGAATGGTAATGGCTCTGACTTCGTAGAAATACGAAAGGCACCAGAACTGAGGAAATGGGCCCCGGCTGTTGCTGCAGACAGGGGTGTGTGGGGTCAGGACCACGCAAAACGAGCTGCTTCGTCTTGCACAGAAGCGCATCCCCCAGTCCCATTCTTAGCTAAGGGCCGACCTCGGCAGGGTGCCAGGGATCTCAGCAGGGTCAGCTGGGGCTTCAGTGTCACCCAAGAACAGGGACAGAGAGTGAAATCATCGTGACCCAATCAGGTGTGATCATCAAGGTGGTAGCGTTTTAACCTCACGAGGAGAAAAGCTCAAGATGAACTCGTGGTCCGCGTGGGGGTTGAGCACACCCCTCTCGGGCGTGATGGAGAAGGCCGTCTCGCGGTCGGGGTGGTACTGGATGCTGTCTGTGCTGTACGCTTCTCCAGGCATGAGGGACTGCAGGTTGGGCTTCATGATCTGCCAGTGGAAGGCCAGCTCCACGTGACTGTGGGGGCAACTTTGACAGTCGGCAGTGGATCCAAGGCCATGTCTCTTCTCTGTCAGGACCAGGCGCTCCCACCCCTGCCTGGCCTGGCCGGGCCCCTGGGGTGAGCATGAAAGGACCCAGGAGCAGGTAGTGGCCAGGTCAGCCTTCAGACCCTTCCCATGGGGGAGCCTGGGTCAGGGAGAACACAGAAGTCAGGGCGTCCAGAGCTGGAGACCTCCTAACACAGCCCCCCTGCTGACCCCCACCCACAGCCGCCGGAGGTTAGAGCCACAATGACTCAGGGGAAACGGTACACACGGGGAATCACAGTCTAACCATCAGGCAGGCCCTCCCAGATACCAGGAAAATTTTCTGTGGTCTCTCCTACCACATGAGAGTTTTTGCCACATCGACCCCACCCTCTGCCTCTCCAGTTTTGGCCTCCCAAAACTGCTCTGTCCAGAAAGATATGTGCTCAGGCTGCCAATAGGAGTGGTGACAACTCCATGGTGGCAGGAGGGGTGGGACCCCAGCCCCAGGGCACTGCTGACAGCAGGGGTCGGAGGAGGAGGGGAATGGCAGGTGATAATTGCTCATTGTGCGGTGCCAGAGCCTGTGTCAGGCCTGGGTCACATGGGCAGTCTGGCCTGGAGGCTCCCCGAGGTCTGTCCTGGTGTGATGGCCAGGCACAGAGGAAGGTCACGGAATAAATGGCAGTAAGAACGGAACCCACAGACCATCATATCTGATCTTGGGACTTGGGTGGCAAAACTGTTCCTGGCTCAGGGTGGTCCAGATGACCTACAGCAACACTGTCTAGTATGACTTCCCGTAGCGATGGAAATCTTACGTATCTGCTCAGTCCAGTATGAGAGCCACTAGCTACATATGTGGCTACTGAGTACTTAAAATGTGGCGGTGCCACTGAGGAAATGAATTTTTAAAAATTTTTTTTTTGGGGGGAGTAGGTAGTTAGGTTTATTTACTTATTTATTTTTAATGGAGGTACTGTGGATTGAACCCAGGACCTTGTACATGCTAGGCATGCGCTCTACCACTGAGCTATACCCTCCCCTTTTAATGTGATTTCCATTTAAATAGGCACACATGGCCAGGGGCTACCAACAGTGCAAATCTGGATCCTTCCAGACTTTGCCGAGATTCCTCCCTGGGACCTCAGGCCAGGTGAGGAAGAGGGGAGGGTGTGTGCTGGGGTTCCTGCACAGGGGTCACTCACGTGGCATTTTTAATAATCAGGAGTTTGCTGGCCGTGGACTGGAGGTTTTCAGGCTCAAAGCGTATGAAATGCTGGGCTGTTAAGTCTGTGAGCTCTCCTGGCTCCGGCTGGCTTTTTTCACCAGAAATATAGATCAGATCCAAAGCAACCAGCTGCCCAACTCCTGACAAGGTTGGGGAGTGAAGTTTCACTAGGGCTGAAATCAGGACTCTGTGGCCCAAGGCTGTCACAGAACCCAGTCCACCACCCACATGCAACTGGCCTTGACTGTGACCCCGGGAAGTGCACACAGAGGGGAACAGGGAGCCAGGGGCACGCAGATTCATGTCTCCACACTGTCGCATAGCAGTGATTTTGATAACCTGGCACAAAGCAGGCACTCAACTGCCTGTTGAGTGAAACTGGACGCAGGGCAGGTGGATGGATGGAAGGAACAGGGGCATCTCAAGGCAAGTCGGCAGGATGGCCCTTTTGATGCTACAGAAACCTAGGGGCACCCCTGGTGGTTTCTGTGTGAGTCACGGGCAGTTCCCCAAAGGAGATCAAGGTGAGTTTCTTTTTTTTTCTTTCTCTGAGCCTTCCCTCATACGGAAGGTTTTCTTTTTAATTTAGTTTTGTTTTTTTAAATTGAAGTATAGTTGACTTACAATGTGTTAATTTCTGCTGCACAGCATGGTGATTCGGTTATTTTTATATATACATACATATATATATATATATATATTCCTTTTCATATTCATTTTCATTATAGCCTATTACAAGGTATTGAATACAGTTTCCAGTGTAGATTGTATCTGCTAATCCCAGACTCCTAATTTATCCCTCCTCCTTTCCCTCCTGGGAGTCTGCTACCGTTTTGTAAATAAGTTCATTTGTGCCATTTTCTAAGATTTCACGTACAAGTGATATCATATAGTATTTGTTTTTCTCTGACTTACTTAGCATGATAATCTCTAGGTCCATCTATGTTGCTACAAATAGTATGATTTCATTCTTTTTTACGGAGGATGAGTTTCAAAGTGACATGATAAAAGACTTCACCTCAGGTATCTCTCTCTCTTACTAGAAGTCCCCTTGGGACAGTCCTGAAGGTCACACTGGCTTGGGTCTCTAAGGTCTGACCAGAGTGAGAGACCTGGAACCATCCCCTCTGTGTGCCCCGACCCACTGCCAAGGCTGGTGTGGCAGCTTCCACTCCCCGCCCCCGGGGGTGCCCCCAAGCCCACCTGTGGTCACCACCTCCTTTATCTGGCAGTTGTCACACACGATGACGAAGGTCTGCTCTGCCTTTCCTAGGCTGGTTGGGAGGAACAAGACCTGTGGAGAGAAGGGTTGTCCTGGTGACCCCCATTAAGGGGCATCCACCTCCCTTCCCACTCCTCTTCTCAGCCACACACCCTCCCCCATCCTCCACTTTTCTCCCCACTCCCTGCTGCCTCCCTAAGCCGAGGCTCCCCCATCAAGGGGCATGTTGGAAGGATGCAAAGAGAAAACTCACAGAGGCTGCAATACAAATGACTCTCAAACAACACGTTTAACCTCATTCGTGATAAAAGAAATATCATTGCAAACCACCTGCAAGAACAGTTTTTCACACCTCACACTGGCAAACAGCAGAGTTACCTATCATAAACACAATGATGGGATTTAAAAACTTTCTTCAAAATAATCTAGAGGAGCAGGGCAGGGTTTCGTTGAAAGTATAAAGGCGATAAGGCTGGCCAAGAGTTGATAAATTTTGAAGCTGGATAATGAGTATGTGGGTGATCCATAAACATTTTATTTTTCTGTTTTAAAATGTCCACGATGATGATTTTTTTAAAGTGTTATAATACACTGTATTGGCAAAGGTGTAAGAAAACAGGCTCCCTCATACATTGTTGTGGGAAGTACAATCCACATGGCGGGGATTTTGGCAATGTGCATCCCAGTTATGAGAGCAGAGACCCCTGTGTCAGCAAATCCACATCAAGGACTGGGTCCTGTGGGGCAGACTCATACTCGGACAGAGTGATGGATGTTGAAGTTAATCACTGAGATGGCCAGAGATCAGAAAAAATTTTTCATGCCCACCAGCAGGGGAAAGTTGGCCATAACTATGGTTCATCCACCCAGTGGAATACTATGCAGCTATAAAAATGACATGATCACTAAGATATAGTGGTAAGTGGACAATATACAATGCAGAACAGAGTACGGAGTGGGCAACTATTTGTGTGAAGGAGAAACAGAAACAAAAGAGAGAAAAACCATATGCAGTTGCTTATGTAGGCATCACATATCTCGGGAAGGGCACTCAACCTGGTAAGGCTTGTGTCCTCTGGTTGGTTGAGGAACTAGGGTGAGAGGGAGCATTTCACTGTGTATCTATTTGAATCTTCCAAATTTTTAGTCATGCGAATTTATTTCTTATTTGGAAATACGAATAACTTTTAAAAACAAACAAAATCCTGATCAATGAACAAAATTTACATAAAAATGCAAAGGGGAAAACCTTCCCCTGATTCTCTTGCTGCTGCCCCCTCTTCCTTTCCTTGGGGACCATGGGAGGATGGGATGAGGGGGACATCATGGCCTGGGCAGGGGTGACCAGCCCTGATTCCTTAAGGCCATGACAAGGGTCTGACACGGCCTGGGCTGTGCTAAGAGGACCCAGCCTACCCCTCAGCAGAGGATGAGGATGGATATAGCCCTACTGTGCCCCTGGACTGGCCTCATTCCAACCCCAAAAGCCAGATTTTTATCAAGATCAGATTATTACAGACATGAACAAGATAGCATCGTTCCAGAACAAGACTCCATCAGACCCTTGGAACTAGAAAGTAGCTGATAAAGGAAGCCATCCTTTACACCTTGATAAAGAAGCTTCTGGAAGTGGGTCCTCAAACTTCACTACACACCTGAATCACCCAGGGAGATTTCAAAATCCTATGCCCAGGGGGAGAGTATAACTCAGTGGTAGAGTGTGTGCTCAGCATGCACGAGGTCCTGAGTTCAATCCCCAAGTACCCTGGACCAACCTCAAAACCTCAGGGCCAGGGCCCAGACACCACGTTTCTGGGCAAGTTTCTCAGGGGACAGCAACTCGCAGCTGAGTTTGAGAATCCATGGCTCCTGGCTCTCACTACCTGAAGACATGGTGGAGGCCAAATCCCCCTCCAGAGAAACCAGACAGCCTTTACTCTTGAACGTGGGTGCCTCCTTCCACAGGCGAGTGAGGAAGGCCACGCATCCAGCCACCAGACAGCACAGAGGCAGGCTCCCAGAGCCGGGGGTCAGGGAGGCCGAGGTGAGATGTGGAGCAGCAGGGGCAGGAAGACATCACCATTTCTCACAGGCTCTTCCGGGGACCCGTGAGCAGGTGTCACAGGCCAAAGGGGCCACTTAGGAAAGGAGATGCCCACAGCCTGGAGGTCGGACTCTGGGAGCTTCTGTAGAGGTTCAGAGTGAGGCCTCAGCAACACGGGCCTCGTTGACTATGTAACTGGAGATGAAACAGGAAAGAACCAGGTACCAGATCTGGGGGAGGGGGTGGCCCAAGACAGACTGAGGGACTAAGGGAAGATCCTGGAGGCAGCTTAAATGCCAGTGGAGGCGACTCCCAGGCTAACACTGCAGACAAGCAATGCTCAGGGATTGTGATGGGAAGTGCTTTCCGCACTTGCTCCGCGAGAGAGGTCATGGGACAGTCAAATGACAGCACCCCAGAGAATGCCAGAGCGTGCTCCTACACAGAAACCACGAAGGCCAGGACCTGGGAGTGGATATGTGGGTCATGAAAACACAGAGGCTGATAAAATCATGCAAGCCGTTGAAACAGCCATGACGGATCATAAGGAGGCGGAAACATATGCCAGTGTCTGATCACCTACCTCCATGAACACGGCCTGGCCAGGGGCCAGCTTAAACACCGACGGGAGGATTCCAAAGGGAGGCTGCTCGACAAAGCCAACAGTTGCAGCAGCCTTAAAGAAAAGCACAAGGTGACACAAGAGTAAAAAGAGTAAAAAATTTTACGACTGTAAAATCCAGGGCTCAGATGATAAACGTCTGTCCTCTGAACATCCGTTTTGCGGTTTGAAGGCTCTCAAGGATCACCCAGTGCCCTGTTCGTGAAGAAAAGCAGGCTCATTCATTCAGCAAGCATTCACTCAGCCTGCGCTGGGTACCAGATGGGGTTCTGAAGGTTAAACGTGGGTAGATCACGGAGCATCCGTAAAGAGCTGCCTGCTACAAGGAAGACCACGGACAAATGTTTCAGGAGGCATGAGAGAAAGCCTCCTCCCTACTACAGCTCCCTGGGTGGCTGGTGCCAGCTTCCGTGTCAGCCTCCATGCCTGACCTACCCTTGGCCGTGAGCTCCTAAGTTGAGGGAAGCTGTCACCTTGTCAGCAGACCTGCAGCCCTGGCACCTACACAGAAAGCTACTTAGCGTGCCAGGGACACAAACCCATGCCTCCAGGACCCCGGCAGGTAACAGAAATGAGTGAAATGTGCATCTGGGAACACGCAGTCCCTCGGATGTATCAGTGGTTTCTGGAGATGCAGGCACAGCAAAATGTCTCTGCTATGAGAGCGACACAAGTGCGTCCTGATCAGGGGTGTCAGAGTGCGGCTGCCTTGGGGGTGGGGGTGGGGGCTGCACAAACAGGAGGGAATGTGCGCACGCCTGGCTACTCGACTCCGGCCAGCAGGGCCCCAGTGGATCCTGGCCCGGGGCTGCACATCTCCCCATTTTCCAGGGACTGTAAATGCAGATTTCTATGTGAAATCTCCCTCCTTTTAAAGGCTGGCTTGAAAAATGTTTTGAAGCAATGTTGGTTCAAAAAAATGTTTCCAAGCCCTGCACCAAATAAGTATGCCCCTGGAATTCAGCCAAAGAACTGCCAATTTGTGACCTGTGCTATATTCAAATGTGTGCTACAATGAATGACAGAATGAATGAATGAATGAATGAATGAATGCATGCATGCATGCATGTATGCCATGAGATCTGAGCCAGGCCTTGGAGGATAAGAGAGGTGATACAACCTGCCCCGGGTCACAGATATTCGGGCGTCACGTGAACTACAGCGCTGATCTCCGCACATGCTGATCCCCACTGGGACCTTCCAGTCAGAGGTGCACCTGAGCAAGTCCCTCCCAGGGGTTATTCCCTTTGACGGATGTGCTCTTCTGCCAGGCAGCAATCTGTGAGCACTTACTCTGAAGCTCGGCGGCGGCCAGCTCTTTTTCGGCATTATGCAGAACTTGCCCACACTGAAGCCCACGTTTTTGCAGACGAATCTGGTTATCTTCATTCCCCCAATGAGGCAGTAACCACAGTCCAGCACCAGCGACACTGCAGCCAGAGGAAAAGATGCAGGAGAAATAGCACGTGGCTCTGAACAGGGGCCACAGTGATCATCCTGAGGCCCAGCCCAAGCTCAGAACAGCCGGGGAGGGGCGCAGGGGACGGATGGGGACGGCCTGCCCCTCCTTGAGCAGCTGGAGTCAGTGCCTGCTGCTGACTCAGGCCTCAGCCAGTGCCCTCGGCATGGCCCTGGGGGCTGTGGTCAGAGTCCCATCCTGAAGCCGAAGAGGCTCGTACATGAGGGAGCCCAGCCAAAGCCAGCTTTCCCAAAGATGCCACCCCGTGGCCGCACAGGTGACATCCACTGAGGGCTCCAGGTGCTCCTTCTGATCTCGATGTGGCATGAGCCTACGACGCCTAGGCTGGGGTCACTGAGCTGCTGGCCTCCTCCCCTAACATGTGTCACCCTAATGTGTGTCATTCAGAGTCAGCTCCACCAGGCAGCAGGATGGTTGGGGCCTGACATGACAGAGGACAGTGCAAAGGTCCCGCATCAGGACCCAGAAGCCCCTGTCCGAGAGGACTGGGCTCCATGCCGCCACAAAGGGGCCCTGAGGGCCAGCAGTCCTTACAGGGGTTCACAAGCCCTAATTGAACCCCAAGAGAGCAGAGCACACTCACATGTCAGCACTGGGGGTGGCCTCCGGGCCTGCAGGGGGATCAGGAGCGTGTGGGCTGATTGGGTCTCCACTAAAATAAAATCATCGAAATCCCCAAGACAGTCAGGAAAAAACTGGACAGTATACTGGCAGCTCATCCCGGGAGCCACCATTCCACCTTTTCCGGGGAACATTCCTGTGCGTGACAAAAGTGACAAATGAGATTTGAGGGCCCAGCCAGCCACCGGGGCTCAGGCACAGGCGCTACAGATGGCAACCAGAGGGCAGGGGTAGACTCCACACAGCGGGGCGGGGTCTCTGATCAGTGTCCTCTGGGCCAAGGCTGTGCCCCTGGCAGACACATCAGGGTTCACGGCAGGAGCAGGCTGCAAGGGCAGGGATTCCAGGTACAAATACTAGGGCCTGGGGTGACGAGGGGGTGATACGGTCCAACTGGAATGATCACGGGGCCACGCCTGGCCCTATGGCTTAGAATTTATATTGTGGGCAAGTGAGGTTTCTGAGCTGGGATGGGGGGCTGGTGGGGAGAGACACACACAAAGTTGTTCTTGAGGAAACACTATCTCACAGAAGCAGGAAGGCTGTCTGGTAAGCCACTGCGATGGTCTAAGTGAGGAACGAGGGGGTCTGACTGAGGTCAGTGACAGCGTGCAGGGTGAGGAGTTGGCAGAACCCAGCCTGGAGGGATGTGATCCAAGACAAGAGCTGTTAGGACTGGGGGCTTTTGCTGGAGGGTGGGCAGGAAGGAAGAGTGAGCTCGGGACACAGCCTCAGGAGTCACCAGAGGGCCAGGGAGCTGCTACTCTGAGCTCACCCAATCCCAGTGCAAAGTACGGTGTGGATGGCGGGATGACTCGCACGTGGCGGCTGGTCGACGTGGTGTTCTGCAGCGAGATCACCATCTGTTAAAGGCAAAGCAACGTGTGGTGTAGCCATTATGGAAAACAGTATGGAGATTCCTCAAAAAACTAAAAATACTTACCATATGATCCAGGAATTCCACTCCTGGGCATATATCTGGAAAGAACTCTAATTTGAAAAGATACATGCACCTCAGTGTTCATAGCAGCACTATATACAATAGCCAAGACATGCAAGCAACCTAAATGTCCATCGACAGATGACTGGATTAAGAAGCTGTGGTATATTTATACAATGGAATACTACTCAGCCATTAAAAAAACAATACAATAATGCTGTTTGCAGCAACATGGATGGACCTGGAGACTGTCATTCTAAGTGAAGTAAGCCAGAAAGAGAAAGAAAAATTCCATGTGATATCACTTACATGTGGAATCTAAATAAATGACACAAATGAACATACACAAAACAGAAACAGATTCACAGACATAGAAAACAAACTTATGGTTACCAGTAGGGAATGGAGGGGAAGGGATAAATTAGAAGTTTGGGATTAGCAGATACAAACCACTATATACAGAATAAATAAACAACAAGGACCTACTGTATAGCACAGGGAACTATATTCAATAGATTTTAATAGCCTATAATGAAAAAGAATATGAAAAGGAATATATTCATATATATATAACTGAATCACTATGCTGTACACCAGAAATTAACACAATATTGCAAACTGACTATACTTCAATATAAAAAATGATGAATATACTTTCATATGTTTACTTGCTACCTGGGTTTCCTCTTGTGTGATTTATCTGTTCAACGTTTTTACCATTTTGCCCCTGTGTCCTTTATTTGTCTTTTTCTTATTGATTTGTAGGTGTTCTTTATATATTCTGGGTACTAATTCCTTATAGGGTTATCTGTTATAAACATCTCTAAGTTTATAACTTGTATTATCTTTTGATATACAGTTTCTAAAATTTTACTTTATTTTATTCATTTTTTTCAGTTTCTAAAATTTTAATATAAAATTTATCAACCTTTTAGTCAAGGTTTCTACTTCAGTTCCAAGAAAACTTTTTATATTGCCTGTATTTTCTTCTTAAATTTTGGCTTGCAATCTCCGCTGGAAAGTCTTCAGTTTAGGCTATGGAGCAAGGTAGGGATTAAATTATGTTCTGTATGGCAAGGATACTAACTCAGTTTTGCCTCTTCAGGTCTCTGCACGTGTACAGAACAGCCCTGGTGCTGTTCCCTCTGTCTGCTGCCACTCTCTCAGACACGGAGCTAGCTGCAGCCACCGCTGTCATTACGGATCGAGGTGTCCGTGGCACGGCTGCTCCTTGAACCCATCGAGGCAGGTCCCAAGACAGCCTTGCTCTCCGCCACATGAGGCAAACCCCCGACCAATGAAGGGCAGGATCCAGCAGTTTATATGGCTTTTGAAGGGATGTCCCACAAGACAAAATAACCAACTGCACTTTCTGGAGGTCACCTCGGTGATACATTCTTGGACTGGCTCTGCCTCTTTCCATTCCCTCTCCTCACTCCTCCCTGGAACTGTACATGAAAGCACATAATCCACCACCTCAGCCTCTGCTTTATGGGAAACCCAGGCTAGGACAGCTGGGCATCACAAGTGTCCTAAAACAGCAGACCCTTAGGATGTGATTCTGGGGTTAGCTTTCTTGCCAATCAGGCAGGGATCCAAATGCCAGAAGGTGGGAAGTCGGGTGTGATGACCCCTGGTAAGCAGTGGAGTCACCATTACAGAGGATTTCACCCGTGATCAACTGAAATGCAGTGCAGGCAGAGGTCAGACACTGAAACGTGTGGTAGCTATGGCGGCTGCAAGGTCTGGGGAGACAGTAATTAGAAGGACTGCAGAGTGGGCTGGCTTTCCTTAGCAGCATAAAAGCCTTGGGGGAAAAAATGACAGGCTCAGGGCAGCCAATTGCCAACTCAAGGCCCACCACAGAGACGTTCCTTGCATTCCTTGGTTACACACAATTTGCTCCTGGGGTGTGTGTGTGTGTGTGTGTGTGTGTGTGTTTCTTCTTGCTCGATTTGGTTTTTTACTTAGTATTTCTGAACCTATGTTCTTTTTTTTTTTTCATTTCAAAAAGTTTTTAAATTTACCAAAATACAGTAAGAACACAAAAGAGAAAGTATATGAACCATAATAAGCCCCTGGCTTACAGGCACAGGTCTCTGTTCCCACCACAACTCCAGCACTCACAGCCTGCATCCCATTCTGCCCCCATCTCAGGACAGAAAAGCTCTCTCACGGCTCCACAAGGCTGGGGAAAGGGAGTGAACCTATGTCCTTCAGCAACACTGGCTTCAGGTTTTCATTTTTCCTTATTTGGCTTTGGTGTCAAGGTAACATTAGGCTCTATCTTAAACCATTAGAGTGCAACACAAAATACCATAAACTGGGTGGCTTACGAACAACAGAAATGTATTCCTCACAGTGCTGGAGGCTGGAAAGTCCAAGATCAGGATGCCCACACTGTTGTGTTTTGGTGAGGGCCCTCTTTCACTCCTGCCTTCTCACTGTGCCCTCAAGTGGTGGATGGGACAACAGGTCTCTTTAGAGCTTCTTCACGAAGGCACTAAGCCCATCTGTGAGGGCTTCCCGCTCATGACTTAAGCACTTCCCAAAAGTCCTGCCTTCTAATACCATCATCCTTGAGGGTTAGGATTGCAACCTACAAATTTTGCGGGGACGCAAACATTCAGACCACAGCAGGCATGCAAAGAAGAGCTCATACTGATCCTTCTCAAACTCTTCCAAAAGATTAAAGAGGAGGGAATACTCCCAAACTCATTCTATGAAGCCACCATCACCCTGATACCAAAGCCAAAGACACTACCAAAAAAGAAAGCTATAGGCCAATAGCGCTGATGAACATAGACGCAAAAGTCCTCAACCAAATATAGCAAACAGTATCCAGTGACACACAAAAAAGATCATACGTCATGATCAAGTTGGGTTCATCTCACGGACACAAGGATAGTTCATCGTATGCAAATCAATCGTTGGGATACATCACATCAACAAGAGAAAGGACAAAAATCACATGATCAACTCATTAGCTAATAATGAGGGTCTGTTCCTTCTTTTTCTGGTCTCTGAAAGAGTTCATGTAAGATTGGAATCAGCTTGCAGGTTTGGCGGTGGATACTGGCAAAACGAGCTGGGTGGGCGTGGCATTTCTTTTGGTAGAAAGTTCTAAGTTATTTTCATCAGTGTTGGGCAGCCACATAGTTAGAAGAGTCAAAGAGTTCTACAAAGTTCTAAAAATAGAAATCCTGCCCTCTTGCCCTGCCTCTACCCTCACCATTTCCCACACCCGAGAGCCAGTAATTTTCTGTCCTTTAGCTGATTGGGAATTTACTCCCATGTCTCCAAATGCACTTTTTTTTTCATCTTCAGGCATTGGATGGATGATGCAGACATTCTCTCTTTTCTCTCCCATAACCAGCTCACTGTATGACACGCCCCTCCCATCCCTTATCTCCCCGATGAAAGTTACATCATACTACTGGTTAGATCAGTAATTAATGCTTACATTACTGTTGCTATGGAAATGCTGCTCATGGCTGAGCATGACATTCTCCCTTATACAATTTTTGTTTTTCCTGGAGTTAATCACTGACAAGTTATTTTGTCTGCAACATACTTATCAATAATTTAATCTCTTTCCACTGCCCTACAAATCTCTTCCCAAGATGGCCACATGTATCAGAGACTCTTATCAGCATCACCCCCGTAAATCAACCTCTCCTAGAGCCTTCTGGCCTCTTCGGATCTAGACTGGTTGCCTGCCTCACCTGCTGCTATCACCCAGGACAAGACAAGCCCTGTAGCAGTTTTAAGACATATCTGGAAGTTCTGAGAGGTAAGGTCTATGTGGCTTCCCCTCGAATCTGGGCCAAGTTAAGTGACTCATTTGTAACCTGTAGCAATGCAGAGGAAGTAATGACTTTAAGGTAACCTCCAAAGTTAGGTCATAAAAAGTGATGCAACCTCCACCTTGCTTGCTAAGATATGTGCTTAGAAGCTCTGATCACTCACTTTGAGCTGTCCGATTACCCGGAGGCAGCCATTCCATGAGGAAGCCCAGGACACATGGAGAATCCACATGCAGGTGCTCTGTGGACAGCCTCAGCTGCCTAACGACAACCAGAATTGACTACGTGAGTGAAAATGCCCCACACAGTTCCAGCCCCATCTTTCAGGTTATCCCCGGACACTGACTTTATCTAGCTAAAACTTCAAACATCATGGATCAAGCCATTCCCACTGTGCTCTGTCTGAATTTCTGATCCAAGGAATCTGCAGCATGATAAAAATGGTGGTGTTAAGTTGTTAAGCTTTGGAAAAATTCCTTTTGCAGCAACAGTAACTGGAGAACCCTTTGTTACAAACCTGGGGATTTCCTTCACCTTTTCTTATGCTGATTCTCGTCTCCCATAGACCAAGCCTTCCTCTCCCTTGCTTTCCATACTTCTATAGGGGATCATGTTCCCTGGGAGTTTCCTGAGAAAGGGTGCATGGGACACGCATTTTTAAAGACCTGGCAAATTTGAAAATGTTTTAATCCTTAAACCTGATAGTTTGGCTGGGTAAATAATTATTATGCACACAGTCATATGCCCAACAGATTCAAGGGGCATTTCTAAGAGGCATCACTAGATACAATTCAATTTATATACGACTGCGGCCAACTTGCTCTGAAGGAAACCAGCCACTGTGCACTGAGGAAGGGAAGGGAAAGGAAAGCTGATGTGGAGAAGCCTTCGCAGAGAGGAAATGAGATCTCAGCTGAAAGCCGGCATCAACCACCACCCATGGGAGTGAAAGAGACTCTGGCCCCAGTCTTTTGGCTGAGACCCCAATGGCAGAACAGAGATAAACTGTTCTCACTGTGTCCTATCTGATCAGCAGGCAAACTGCTGTCTCGCACCACTAAGTCCTGGGGCAATTGTTACATGGATATAGTAACTGAACTCTGAATATATTACAAGAGACTCCCATGAAAGTTGCTCTTAAAACCACGCTGGAAGGGACCATTTCAAGTACTTCCTTTCTTTGTTTTCTTCTGACAAATACTTTTAAGCACAGTGTTCTTAAGATCCAGAACATAATACATCGGCATAGATGCCTCCCACTGTATAAATGTTTAGAGTCCTGCAACCGGACATGCAGTCTCTGTGATCTGACCCTGAGGCTCACCAAACAGCCACTAGATGCAGACGAGTCCAGAAGAAGAATTTTACTCCAAGATTCTTCAGATGATTGTGGGAGAAGGAAGCTACAAGCATGGGATGGGAGGAGGCATTGTCTCACTAGACTGTAGTGAAAGGTATCAGCATGAAGTTCTAAGTGTATGAACACGGGTAGATGGATATATGCATGCATATGTGTAATATACATTTGCATTTGCATGGCTGGACCTGTGAAACTGCTGTTTTTCCCCAGTTCTGTTCATTGAAAGGACTTAGAAGCAATGATACCCCAGGAGCAAATAGCAGATCTAGTGCTTAGACCTTGGTTTCTAAATACCATTCTCCACTAAAAGGAATCATGGCTTCTTAGAAACTGATTCCAGAATGGGAACAGAGAGCGTACAAGATGTGCCTGGAATATCCTGTGACGGGCAGAAGGTAGGGTAGTACTCAAGAAACTGCTCAGTCATATCAAGAGAACACAGGGGACAACTTGTAACGCTCCCACTGGACAAATCTGGGATAACTTCAGAAGCAAAGTAAGTATCGACTTCAAATGAAATAACTCCTTTTAGGCTAGACTAACACAATTTCATTATCTGAATGACTCTAAACAAGATGTGCCCTCACCGACAAAACAAACGCTGTTACAATAGCCAATGTATCTTACAGTATCTGGATACGTATTTTGAAAAAGATGACACAACCAATTAATCACAGGGGGAAAAAAACACTTAACTAAAATTGACCAAGCTGAATCTTAAGACGTATTCTCTTGATTGGACCTAGACCCATCAAAAAATTGGATACAAAACTGGTTCCAAATGTTTCCTATGATATTTATAATTGTGTTTGATACTCAGGTATTTGAATGTTGCCCTACCACCAATATCAAGCTGACATCCTATAACAATTCTGCACCAGAGACTAAATCCTCTCCTCTGGGAACTTTTCACCAAAATGGGGGGAGTTGAGAAATTTTCATGAAGGAAATGATACAGACCTGGCCTGACGAAGATAAAGACACTAATGAAGGACATTGGAAGACACAGTCTGTCACATACATCTCACAATAATTTTCACAAGATTTTCTGGAAAATTTATTTTTAAATTCCTGAAATTGTTCTGATGCCATCCTTCAGGCTGCTTAAGAACAGACTGCCCAACTGGCCTCTTTCTTACCCCAAAAATACACAGCAAGAAAAAAGAGTCACTGTTTCCAGACTCCAGTTTTTTCTCTCCCCTCTCAGTTATAAATTCTGTTTTTGCCTTTGTTCACTGAAACAGGGCACTGACTATTATTTCTCAAATAAGGACATAGATAACTAATTCTGATTTATTATTTGACATCTATTGATGAATCTTCCAATTCATGAATTTAGTATATTTTCAGTAATGTGCTGAACAACCAATTCTTAGGGTGGAGAGAGCCCTGATTTGGTAGTGTTTGCTGATTTCTATGGAGTGGATACTCCCATACTAATTTCAAGATACCAATGTGACATCACTGAACACAGAGTTGGAAAGAGATGCCCATGGTCAGCCCTCAGGAGTTCATATAGCCTGGTTCCAGCACACCATGGGGTACAGGCATGCCTTGTAGATATTGCAGTCTCAGTTCCAGATTGCAAGTATCATGATAAAGCGAGTCACATGAATGTTTTGGCTTCCCAGTGCATATAAAAATTATGTTTACACTATGCTGCGGTCTGTTAAGTGTGCAATAGCATTATGTCAAAAAAGCAATGTACATACCTTAATTAAAAAATACTTACTAAAAACTGCATACCCTCATCTGACAACACAGGGTTGCCACAAACCTTCAATTTGTAAAAAACGCAATAGCTGTGAAGCACAGTAAAGCAAAGTACAATAAAACAAGGTCTGCCTGTATCTCTGACCATCTATTTGAGTCTCCTTTAATTTTTTTAATTATATGTTTTAGTATTCTGTCAAAGTCTTACACATATTTATTTGAATTTATTCCTAAATTTAATTTTTTAATAAACTGTAGATAGTACCATGTTTTAAATTCATTTTATAACATTTGCTCTGGTACATAGGAATAAAATTGGTTTTCATGTTGACTTTGTATCAAAGACTTTTAACAAGTTCACATATTAATTCCAATCACTTATCTGTAAGATTCCTTTGGATTTTTTTCAGGTACATAATCATGTCAGCTGTGATAAATATCAGATTTATTTTTGTACATACTGTTTATCAAATTATGAAAGATTTATTCTACTCCTGGCTTGCAAAGAGTTTTTAAAAAATCATGAATAGGTATTGAATTTTGTCTGCATCTATTGACAACTATATGTCTTCTCTCCCTTATTACATTAATGTAGGGAATTTTACTGATTGCTTTTCAAATGTTAAACTAACTCTGCACTGCTAGATCAAACCAGCTTAGTCGTGATGTTTACTATTTTTAGATAAAGCTGAATTCAGTTTGCTAATGTTCTGTTAAGAAATTTTGTGTTTTATTCAGGACAAAGTTTAGCCTTTCTTATAATAATTCTGAACTTTCAGGTTTCAGTATCAAGATTATGCTTACATTCTCATTTTTTTATTCTTTCTATTCTCTGTAAGAATTTGTAAAAGGTTGTTGCATTTCTTCTTCTGTTACAAACATTTAGCTGGAAAGTCATCAGGGCCTGAAGTTTTATTTGTAGGGAGGGTGGTTTTTTTTTTTCTTCCCACTTTTGTTTCTGTTGTGTGTTATGCTGTGGTTTTAAACAGTTTTATTGAGATGTAATTCACATGCCACCCAAGTTACCCATTTAGAGTGTATAGTACAATGGTGTTTAGTATATTCGCAGAGTTTATGCAACCATCACCACAATTTAATTTTAGAAGATAGTGAGGTTTTAAATCATGGATTCAGCATCATAATATAGTACTCTTCAGAGGTTTTTATTTCTTCTTGTGTCTGTTCTGTAAATTGTGCTTTCCTGGAAATTTGTCTATTTCACCTACATTTTCAAATTTCTAGGCATAAACCTCTTGTTATCTTTCTAATGTCTGTGGGATCTATAAAGCTGTTTTTTTTTTTTCTTCCTCGCTGATCTTGGCAATCTTTACCTTCTCTCTTTTTGCTCAGTTTTGTCAGGGACTTGTCAATTTTATTAATCTTCAAAGAACTAATTTTTTACTTTGCTGATCCTATATTTGTTTTCTATTTTATTAAAATATTCTTTGGGGTTAATTTTCTCTTCCAATTTTTGAGATGTATTCCTCAGTAACTGATTTTCAGACTTCTTTCCTAATATGTGAACATAAGTCTATATGTTTTCCTATAAGCATGCCTCCAGCTGCAGCCCTTAAGCTTTCATGCACCATTTAAAAATAATCATTCATTATTTTCTATTTTCTAATTTCCATTATGACTCCTTTGACTCAAGGGTTTAGTAATGAATTGCTTAATCTCCACATATTTGAAGGAGTTTCTAGTTATGTATTTGTTATTCAATCTACTAGGTTCAAGCTCTAAACGCTCTCAGTCCTTGGAAATTTGTTGATAATTCCTTTATGACCCAGCACACAGACAATTTTGATAAATGTTCCAAGTAAGTTTTAAAGAAAATGTACATTGCAATTGCTAGGTGCAGTGTTATATATAACAATTAGATATAGTTTGCTAAATATATTGTTCAATTCTTCTATATTTTTACCGATTTTTTTGTCTACCTACCCTTTAAGTTTTTGAGAGAAGAATGTTACAATCTCCTCATGTTTGTGATTGTATCTGTTTTTTTCTTCTAGACTTGTAAAATTTTGCTTAGATATTTTGAGGCTAAATCATTACTATAGATTTTTAAATAGTTGTATCTTTTGGATGGATTTTTTTCTTTTTTACCTTTGATCAGAATGAAATGGCCCTTTTCTTTATTTCTAATAAAGCTTCTTGCCTTAAGATCTACTTTCTTTGATATTAACATAGCCATGCCAGTTTTCTTTTGGTTAACGTTTGTCTGATGTATCTTTCTCCATCCTTATATTTTCAATCTTTTTGTATCCTAACTCTTAAGGGTATCTCACACAAGCAGCATTTAGTTGGTTTTTGTTTTCTACCCTGTCTGATGATCTTTCTCTTTTAATTGGAGTACTCGGTCCACTTACACTTCATGTAAATACTGACAAATTTGGAGTAAAATCTACCATGTTTTTATTTTCTACTTGTATTACCAGCCATGTTCATTTTTTCTCTTCCTTGCCACCTATTAAAGGAATCAAATTTTTTTTAAAAATTCCATTTCCCCCTTTATTAGTTTGTTACTTTTATATCATTTTACTATTTGAGTAATGATTAGCCCAGAGATTACAACAAGCATCCTTGAATTATTAAAGTTCTTATATTATTTAGCATTCATACACTTCCAAGACAATTCAAGGATCTTGGAACACTTTAAATCCATTTACTCCTCCCACTTTTGGGGTATGGTTATAATGTTTTTAATTCTACATACATTTTAAATAACACATTATTATTGTAATAACTACACTATTATTATGGTTATATTTTACTTAATATTAATTTACCCTTACTGTTGCTTTTCATTCCTTCTTGCATTTCTTTGCTTCCGTATGGTGTAATTTTTGTCTGAATTCCTTTGGTTTGGACCTTCTCTTGGTGAATTATCCCCATGTGGTAAGGAATGATCAGTTTTTGTTCGTCTGTCTTCATTGGTCTCCATTTTAAAAGATATTCTCACTATGTTTAGAATTCTAGATTGAAAGCTATTTTCTTCCAACACTTTGAAGCTTCCATCCAATATTTTCTAGCTTCTATCATTTCTCTTAGAAGGTGGTGGATCTTTTTTCTTTAGATACTTTAAGTTCCCCTGCTCCCATCCCATACTGCCTTTAGTTTAGAGCAGAATTTTATTATAATGTGTAAGTATAAGGTACAGTTTTCTTTTCATTTCTTTTTTTAAGGGTATGGTTTTCTTTATTTTATTCTGCTTAGGGCTGTTAGTGCTTTACCCTATGGCTTGAAATCTTCATTACTTTTGGATCATTCTCATCTATTTTTCTTCAAATACTGCTTCTGTGACATTCTCTCCTCTTTTTCTGGGACTTCAATTACATAACAGGCCTGTTTAAGATGTCCCACATTTTAAATATTTATTTATTTATTTATTCTTGTATTATTTTATTTATTTTTTGGCAGAAGGGGGCAATTAGATTTATTTATTTTTAAAGGAGGTACTGGGGATTGAACCCAGGACCTCATGCATGCTAAGTATGCGCCCTACCACTTGAGCTATATCCTACCCCTGTCCCATGTTTTTAAAATGCTGCATTTCCTCATCTTTTTTCTCTTTGTGCCTTAGTCTGGATCATTTCTACTGACATTATCTCCAAGTCTTCCTGTCATCTGTGTCTAACAGGTTGTTAAGCCCTTCTAGTGAGTGCTTAGTTTCAGTTCTAGAATTTTCATTGTTTGTAGATTCCCCAGGTTATCTAGCTACAACATTACCGTAACCGGAATTCTCCCCAATACATATTTTAATGCTTTATTTTGAGATATTAGATTTACAAGAGTTGGAAAAATAATCCAGAGCATTCCCTTACACTCTTCACCCAGCTTCCGCTTATGTTAACCTCTTAGATAACAGCAGAACAATGATCTTTATTAACTAAACCACAGAACTTATGTGGGCTTTTCCAGTTTGTCCACTAACATCCTTTCTCTATTCCTGGATCCAATCCAGGATCTGAAATTGCATTAGGCTCTCATATCTTCTTAGCCTCCTCCAATCTGTGACAGGTCCTCAGTCTTTCCTTGTTATCCATGACTCCAAGCCAAGCCTTTTGAAGACCACTGGTCAGTTATTTTGCAACACATTCTCAGTTTCCTTCCATCAGAGTTTGTCTGATGTTTATTCATGACTAGGTTGAGGTTATGCATTATTTGCAAGAATGACACAAAAGCAATGTGCCCTTCTGGGTATGTCATATCGGGGGGTATACGACACTGATGTGTCTTATTAGTGGTGATGTTCATGTTGATCACTTGGTTGAAGTGGTGTCTTCCAGGATTCGCCACTGTACAGTTACCGCTTTTCCTTTGTAATTACTAAATATTTGGGGGAAAGACTATCCAGTTATCTGCTTCTGCTCACCCTTTTACTCAATAATTTTAGCCTACTAGTATGTCTTGCCTGCAGATTTTATTAGTGTGATATTTAATGGTGATTTTTTTATTTCTCTCACTCTTTAAATATTAATTAGAATTCTTTCTTAACAAAGAGTTGTCCCTTCTCTCCTATTTATTTATTCAGATATTTACTTATATGAGTATATGGACTTACAGACATTTATTTTATTCTGCATTGTGATCTAACACTACTAATGTATGTTTTGTTGCTTGAGTTGTTTGAACTTTGGCCATTGGGAGCTCTGTGTCCTGATATGCCTTCTCTCTTTCTAAATTATTTTAGCTTCCTTTCTCTGAGTCCTTGCCTACTTCTCCAACTGTCTTTGAAATGTGTTGACCAGACACAGAAGTACCAAACACACAAGTCCAAAAGAGAACACAGAACTGCTAAGTTCAAGAAGGAAACAAAATGATTTCTTTAACACTTAGCAGAAAGGACCAACATATTTGCCTGTTTTTGCCATCAGTGGTTGAGTTCCTGAAGAATTATGGGTTTGCAAGTGTTCTTTAAGCTGTGAAGTATAACCCACGTGTGCGTGAAAGGACTGTCATCATTAAGCATAACTGCCTTTGCACCTGGTGAGCAGAACTGGTGACTGCTCAGCTTGGTCTTGACCTCATTCCCCAGGATGGTGGGAGGCTGGCATCAAGAAGGAAGCTGAGGGAGGTGGTGGTGGTGCTAACAGCTCAGTGGTAGAGCACGTGCTTAGCACGCACCAGGTTCTGGGTTCAGTCCCCAGTACCTCCATTTAAAAAAAAAAGAAGCAGGCTGGGAAAAGGTGTGAGGAAAGTCTGTATGTACTGCTCTTGGATATACTGTTAATTGAAAAAAGCAAGGTGCAGAGGATAGTAAGAAGGAAAGTGGGTTCAAATATACCTACATATTTGCTAATGATTCCAAAAAGATACAATAGAGGAACCCAAACTAATAGAAACAGTTACCTACAGGGGTAATAAGAATATAAGGAAGAAGGGACATAATAGAAGTTAGAGGGAAGGTTTTGTTTTTTTTTGAAACAGAAATTCACAGCGCATAGATGCAGAAGGGATAATAGAATTAGAGGTCACCGTTTTGCAACCCTTAATTTAAAAAAATTGACCGAGGCGACAACCATCTAAGGCTACTAAACCATTAAATGAAAAGTTGAGAAGAACTTTGTAAAGAAAGAATTAGGTTCATAACACCTGAAGCCACTTATCACCGATAATGTGAAAACCGGCTATCATGCTCCATGCATCCTCTTGGGATGCAACAAGAAATACACAACATCACGAAAGAAGTATTCTTGCCACTAAGAGAAAAAAAATACGAACATGAATCCAATCAAACCTCTACATCTATCAAGTTTACAGAAAATCTTGGAGGACACAGGAATGTGTTTCATGTCACCACAATAATGCAATTAGCCAAATCCAGAATATGAGAAATTACAGTTTCTTCAACAAGCAAAAGGGATTTTTAAAAAGAAAAGGATGGAGGAGGAATTATTAACTAAACGAGGAATAAGAGGTACTTTAACCAAATGCAATGTTTGAATTTTGACTCAAAGAAACCAATTATAAATTTACTTTAAAAAAAAACAAATGGAGGAAAATCAGACATGGATGGGTATTAGCTGACACTAAGGAATCACTGTTAATATTGTTGGATGTGATGATGATTATTTTTTAGAAGTCCTCATCTGTTAGAGATATTGAAGTATTAACTGAAGAATGATGTGATACCTGTTTTTCCTTAAAATACTCCAGTGTACACATGGTGCACACAGACATACATACACACTTGAAGTTGTGTGGGTAACAGACAAAACCAGATTTGCAGGAAGTAGATAACTGTTAAACTTGGGTGAAGGGCGTGCAAGGATTCATTACAATCTTTTCCTTGGTTTGTGTTCCACAATAAAGACTCTTCTAAAAATGGAGTGGGATCTGTAAAGAAATAAGATTTTTACCTCATAAACTGGCCCAATTTCATAATCTGTGAAAAATCCAATTGATGGCTTGGCTAGAAACACTGGAGTGTCAGCACAACTGTGGGAAGGCAAGAGAGGGCGGGAAAGGCTGTTAGTTTCACCCACGTGACTGATGCATGTAAAGTAACTACATCCAAGAGATTCACCACGTGTCATTCGTTGGGTTCTGCGGCTGTTAAAACAGGTTACAAAATAGTTTTGCAGCAAGATTGAATCTTTGTGACGATACAGGTAGCTACGTATTTTATTTTCAGTATGCCTGGGAAAAACTCCAGAAGCTTAAACAACAGTAGGTTAACTGGATTTTTAATACAGGTGCTATTTTCCTTTGCAAATCTTTTCTAATTTTTCTGAATAAAAAGAAATTATTTGTTTAATAAGGAAACGTTAATAGTGCTAAGTCCATTAAAATCAGGGGAAAACATTATGAAACCATGAAGCAATTTCCTCCCTTCATAAGGATAATTACTGAAATAGAGCCAAAGGCATTCTTTTAAAGAAAAATCACAATTTATAGTACTTGTTATTAAGCAGATCTTAAATATTTTTATTTCCAAGCCACATAAGACACATGAATTTAATGGAAGGAGCACATGGCTACATAGATGCCTTCTATTTGACCCAGACTTTTCAGGTATTAAACAAAGGGCCAGCACTAACCCCTATTCCTTAAGACTCTGGCAGGTCAGAAAAACACAAACCCAGGGCTCCAGGGATGTCGGAAGGCCACATGGGTCGGTAGCTCCAAAGCCCTCCTCTGTTCTGATACTGACATCCTTCCCTCAAGAAGTCTAGAATCCTCCAGAAGCCAAACCACACCTAGGACTTTTGGAGTTTTACTCTGCAGAATCAGATGTTCTGAGAATAAGAGTCAGGGAAAGACACACCTCTGTTCCAGCTCTCCATTCTGGGACTGTCCTGTTGGTGCCGGCTTCTTCGGAGGAAAGAGAAGAGACTTGCCCCCATACGGAGTGTCAGGGGGGAAAAAGCGAGGGTTTTTCAGGAAGCAGTTCCGACTCTCCATCCTGGCGAGCAGAAGCCGCTCCTGCTGCCTCTGTGGCACCCGTAAATGGTTCATCCATCTTTTATTCTTTTGTGAACCTGTTTTCTTTGGAACACAATAAAAAGTGCAGAGTCGGGGGGGAGGCTATAGCTCAGTGGTAGAGCGCGTGCTTAGCATGCACAAGGTCCTGAGTTCCATCCCCAGTACCTCCATTAAAATAAATAAACCTAATTACTTCCACCCAAAATAAATAAAGAAATAATTTTTTTTTTTAAAAAAAGGGACAGAGTTAATGACAGACAGAGGGGCTATGCGTGTTGACACCTGGCTGACCACAGGACCCACAGAGAGCCAAGGCAAACCCTCCTCTGTCTCACTGTGGGTTTATCACGACTCCTCATGTCACTTGGGACCCCTTTCCCCTCATCATTGCCCATCCCCGCTGCCCACATCCACACCCACGTGCGGGCTGCAACACTCACCTTGACAGTTTCTCTGGACCTGAGTTTGGCCCTGAAAGATGAGGCCCACGTCAGGCTGTCCATAGTGAAGTCCAGCTCGTCTTCGGACTGAGAGCGCATCTTCCAGCATGCCAGCTTCTTGGTCAGCTCTTTCTTTGGGGTGAAACGTTGTTCACAACTAAATGTCGGTTTTGAGTATCCAGGGACAAAGTTGCCTATAGCACCAAGGAAAAAACTCAAGTTACGTCACCAAGGTGAAGTGGTGGATGCTTCTAAGATGACTAAATAAAACCACCAAAGGCACAGTTAGCTTGATACTCTTCCCTAAACTTTCATATTTCCTACACCGGATGTAACTGCCCTTTATTTCACATATAACTTACTCCTGGAACTTATTCTGTGTCCTGGAGACTAGAGGGTTAAAGTATTTGTTCAGTTGTTGAACATGGTCAGGTAGCATGAGTGGACCACTGTCACACACACACACATGTACACATACCCCACACATGAACACACTTTTTCATGATATTTGATTCTGCTACCTTCTCTGGCCTTCCTCTCTACAGGGCTTAGGCCATCATGAACTCTTTCCTGATCAGTACCCTCAATTCTCTGGACCCCAGGCCTCCCACCCTAAATGTCTTCTCAGCTCCAAATCTCCAGGCATCATCAGAATCCCACCAAATTGGGGTGGCTGACGAGCTCACCTTCGGAATCTGGCACTGCTAGGCCACCTGAGGTTTGGCCACAGAAATCTACATGGCGACTCTTTCAAAACTCTATCTCCCTGCTGAAGCCCACAATACAGCTTCCCCACCCCCATTCACTCTCAGAAGACCTTGTCTCCCATATCACAGGAAACTATCGTATCTCTCTCTCACACACACACACACACACACACACAACCTTCTCTGCTCCCCACCCAACCTTCTGTCCATACTCAGCGTTGCTCCAGTCTGTCGGGGGGAGGGGAGAGCCCCCAGGTCTGTGTTCTGACTCCATCAGAAACTTGCTCCCTTGCTTATCTAGGACTTCAGACCCTCCCTCTCTTGGTTCATTCAACTGCATTTCTGAGCATTTTTGTATCTCCTGGTGTTGGGCAGCTGACGAGAGTGTCATATTCCACGCTAAGACTCGTGTCTTGTAAGTGTTAGGGAGCTGGGGAGGAAGTGGCTTACTCAGATTTGACCCTCTCAATAGTTGCTATCAAAATTAAAGGAACTATGGAATATTACTCAGCCATAAAAATAATGCATTTGCAGCAACATGGATGGAGCTAGAGATTATCATACTAAGTGAAGGAAGTCAGAGAAAGACAAATATCATATGAAGTCACTTAATATGTGGAATCTAAAAAAATGATATGAATGAACTTATTTACAAAACAGAAACAGACTCACAGACATAGAAAACAAACTTACGGTTACTAAAGTGGGAGGTGGGGGGAGGGATAAATTAGGAGCATAGGATTAACAGATACATGCTACCATATATAAAATAGATAAGCAACAGGATTTACCATATAGCACAAGGAACTATACTCAGTATCTCATATTAACCCATAATGGGGAAAAAGAATTGAAAACATATACATGTACAACCAAATCACTTTGCTATACACCTGAAACTAACACAATATTGCAAATCAACCATATTTCAATTAAAAATCAATAAATAAAATTTTAAAAAGGAAAGGAAAGACAAAAAAAAAATCTACAAATAGGGAAATGGCAGCAGAGGTGGCCGGTGTGGGCTTGCTACTAAAGAACTTCCCTACGATGGTATCAGAGGCTCTAAGGGAGTACTGAAGCGTTACCTTTAGGTGCAGAGCAAAATGGCACTGTATCGCTGTAGTAATCGTCTGGGCAGATCAAGTGATGTTTCTGTAGCAGTTCATTGTCCACACACCGTCTGAAGATAGTCTTCACTACATAGAAGGGAATGAGGAAAAGGTGTTTCAAGCCAGACTGATGTCTAAGAACCTGCACCCAAACCTTACTCATCCTCCGAGCCCAAACCACCTAACAAAATTCTTAGAACGCTGTGGTCATTTTGAGATTTAAGAAACTAACCAACAAGTGTTCCAGTTGGCCGCTTAGGCCATTGGGCAAGGCTATGTTGTGGTATTATTTGAGCTAAAATATGGTTACTCACAGAGAGCTCTAAACAAGACAGAGTTAAGAGAAACACGGTAGATTGAGAAGCGGCCCCAGTTCTTCACTCTCCTCTATATCCACACCCTCTGCCCTGTGAGTGAGCAGTTCCCACTACCAGAGACAGCACGCACTTCTTTGCCCTTGACTTTGGCCGTGTGAGGTGCTTTGACAATGAGAAGCTGGCTGGGACTTGACATGTACTCATGCAGCTGAGCCTTCCCCCTCGTGCCTCTGCTGTCATCATGAGAAGAGCTCCTGCCCCTTCATCCTGGGCCCCAGCATGAATCCACATGCAGCAGACCTGAGCCCCACCTGGTGCAGGGAGCCAAGGTCACCCGGACACATAGCTGGATGCTGGTCTAGCCAGCCAAGCCCAGCTAGATCAGCCAACCCCCCACTGATCTGCAGACGCATGAGAGAAAATCTCATTTAATAGAGTGGGAAGTCGATAATTAATATCTATGGTTGATGAGCCAAGAAACAGGAGGAAAGATATATTATTTAGAGGTAACCAGAAGAATCAGAGCTCGAAATGGCCATTTTTGGCAAGTGGACTGAGGCTGGGAGAGGTGAGGTGGAGGATTTTTTTTTAATAGACTATTTTTCAGAGCAGTGTTAGGTGTGCAGCAAAACTGAGGGGCAGGTGCAGAGATTTCCCATATACTCCCTGCCCCAACACATGCACAGCCTCCCCCATTAACAACATCCCCCAGATGGGACATTTGTTACAACTGATGACCCTACACTGACACATCATTATCACGTGAAGCTCACGCTTTACATGACGGTTTGCTCTTGGTGTTGGGTTTGGAGAAGTGTGTAATGACATGCTTTTATATTTCACTAGAAGCTTTTCTGAACTATTTGATTCTTTCAAACCGTGTACATAACTACTTTGATAAAAATTAAGGAATAAATAAGATGAATGCATGACTTGAAAGCTTTCAAATTTTGTTGCTTGCTCCATGACCCAACATGACAGCTTTAAATGCCTTTACCTCTGGAGGATCCCTAAAACCAAAGCTGTAGGTGAGGAAAGTGAAGAAGACATGTTTCTCCTCTCATCTACGTTAATTTAGGCATTTTGAGGTTTGGCCTAGTGAAGGTAATAGTCAAGTTTCGATGAGGAAAACAGAAATCAGTCTATGTTTACCGTATATAAGGGGGTTGAATGCAGGGGACTAGTGGGTGGGAGAGAGGTGAGGGAGGTCATCACTGACAGGTTTAGCCAGCAGCACTGAAGTGGGTGGCGGGGGGTATCTCAGGAAGTTACCTAGAACCTGCTGTGAGACTCGCAGCTGCTCAGTCTTCATCCAGCCACTGCTTCTGGAGAACAGAGGCCTCCCCTTCCAAAACTCACCAAGAGCCTCTCACCAGTGACCTATCCTGGAACCACAGGTGACAGGTCCATTCTGGCAAATGCAAGCCCTGGCCTCTCCTCTGCAATACAGAGACATCAGCAGGGAGTGGCAGCAGTGCCAAATTTGACACAGTCCAGCCCAGTTCCCTAGGACTCTGGTGATGGCCTATTTCAATTATTAAAAGATAAGATAAAACTTCCAGCAAAAGAGCAAAGGCCATGTAGCAAAGAGAGGTAGCCTCTCTCTTCTGATGCCATTCTCTCCATGGTCCACCCCCAGGGTGTGGGCAGTTAGGCGCTGTGTATACAGGAGCGGGGGGTGAGGGGCAGTTTGTTTATCAGATCCCTGGGAAGCCTTTCTTTATGTCAGGCCTGGACTGTGTATCAGGTGAGCCTTGGGAACCCTGCACTGGCCTTGTGACCATTTTCCCCTGCCTGGGAAGGGTGGGCTTCCTACACTGACCTTATGGCTCTGCCTGGGGTTGGCTGCTCCTTGCCCCAGAAGATAATGCAGATAAGATACCAGCAAGGGGAGGGAATGAAAGCACAGGACGTTCTGCAGAATTCTGATCTTTCTCCCTCTGCTGGGAGAATTTACACCTTTTCCGCCTTGTGACATCTGCACTAGCAGAGAACGGCTGCTTCTGTGTCTCAAAAAAGACAGGTTTCAGGGGAATGTCCTCACCATCAATTATCTAAGTTATAAAAGAGGTTCCTGGGTCACCTTGCCCTGCCCTGAGAAGCAGGAACCAGGAGGGTGTCCAGGGAACTTGATGAAGGTCTCTGCTTCTGCTACTTTTGAAATAAAAAAAGAGCAACATTGCCAGCAGAAGGCTGAGAAACTAACGACTGTAACATCTGATTATAACTTAATTATTATCTTGGGTAAAAAAAAAATAAAATGAAGGCCATTGGAAAGCTCTCCTGATGTTTGTTTCCCAGTTCTCAATATTTTATTCCATTTTCATTAAAAAAAATATTTTATCTCCCCTAATCTCTAGCGAAAAGAATCCTACCAATGACAGGGACAATGTCTGACTCCCAGGACTCTGGCGATGTCAGGCCGCCAATAAAACCTCCTGAGAATCTGCTACCAACAATCTCTGCCCAGATCCACGACTGAGGGAGGGGGCCTGGCAGCTACACGACTCTGCTGTGCAGAGCGGGGAACAGGGGGCGATATGGAATTTGCACTGAGTGTTCACTGTCTGATGTGGTCTGAGGTAGCAGACCTGACACAGGATAGGGCCTCACACTCCGAGCCACACCCTAAGGGAAGTCATCTCCACCCTAGACAACAGCCCTTCCTCCTCCTGATAGAAGAAAGGGACGGGCATTGACAGCAGACACAAGTTCAGATCTGGGTTCAGCCCTTCTGAGCTGTGGGAATTTAGAGAAGTTATTTGAGCTCCTCTGTAAGTTTAGTTCCTGTATTTTACACATGGAGGGAAAACCTACCTCACAGGGTTGTTCGAAGGATTCAGTGGCATTACCCATGCTAAGTATCTTACCCATAATCTGGTCCCTGGCAGGACCCTGTAAGTATAATGCTTTCCTAAGCTGCTGTATCTTCCGCTTCTCCCTCCCTCCATGCCACAGCTATGTCAGGCCTTCCAACCCTAAAAGCACTCTCTCTACTGCCCTGGAAAATGATGATTTTCAGGGATGCAGAAGGATAGATTCAAGTCTTTGGAGGGAATAAAAGGAACCAGGGCTTCTTGGAGAAATGGTTGATTCCAGACTTGGGGCAATAAATGCACAAGATGAGCCTGGAACATCTGACCACTCCAGAAGGTAAGGAAATTTCCAAAGACAATTAATGTCATGTCAAAAGAGTCAGGAGTCAACCCGAAAAGGCTCCAGTTGGCTAAAGATGGGACAATTTGAGCATCAACAAGGAGAACAAATATAACTGCAGTTATGAAATCCATGAGTTCACAATGATATTAAAAACCAAACATGCAAACCTCATTAAGAATTAATGAGAAAGAATTAATCCTGCTCATATCTTGGGGTAATCAAAGTCATTGCTGAAAAGTTTCTCTTTGTGAAAGTATTTCAGTACCATTAGCATTTTATTACAATTTATAACCCCTAATGAAATAATAGATCTGGGCAAAGACCACCAGCATCATGAAAAGAGATAAATCAGACATCACATACCCCCTGAAGGGAGCACACAGCACCATCTATGAAGTGGTCTTTTCCTTCCCCACCCCCCTGCCAATTAAACTTACACAAAACAAAGAAGGACATTATATATTAATAAAAGATCCAACAAAGAAGATATAATAAGTATAAATGTTTATACACCTAATGACAGACCATCAAAATAACAAAGCAAAAATTGACAGATTTGAAGGGAGAAATAGACAGTTCTACAATAACAGTTGGAGACTTCAATAACCATATACAATAATGGACAGAACAATCAGACAGAAGGGAAGTGAGGAAACAGAGGACTTAAACAACCCAACAGACCAACTTGATCTAATAGACACATACAGAATTCTCTACTAAAAAACAGCAGCATACACATCCTTCCCAAGTGTACATGGGACATTTCCCCTACCATATGTTAGGCCAAAAATTAAGTCTCAATAGATTTTAAAATATAGATCTCATACAAAGTATATTCTACAACCAAAATGGGGTGAACTTAGAAAACAACAGAAGGAAAACTGGAAAATTCAGTAAATTACAGAAATTCAGCAACACGCTTTCAAATAACCAATGGATTAAAGAAGGAATCATGGGGAGGGGGTATAGCTTAAGAGGTAGAGTGCATGCTTAGCATGCACAAGGTCCTGAGTTCAATCCCCAGTACCTCCATTAAAAAAAATTAAATTAAATTAAATCAATAAAACGAGTTATTTCCCCCCTTCAAAAACAAAGAAAGAAGAAATCACAAAGAAAATTAGAAAACACTTAGACACAAATGAAGATGAAAACACAACATACCAAAACTTATGGGACACAATAAAAGTGGTGCTAAGGGGAAATTTTATAGCTATAAACACACAAAACAAGAAAGATTTCAAATCAACAACCTAACTTTAGAACTTAAGGAACTAGAAAAAGAACAAACTAAATACAAAGCTACCAGAAAAAGGAAGGAAATAAAGATTAGAGCATAGAATAACAAAGTAGAGAACAGAAAAACAACAGAGAAAAATCAATGAACCCAAAAGTTGGTTCTTTGAAAAGATCAACAAAATTGACAAACCTTTAGCTAGATCGACTAAGAAAAACAGAGGAAAGACTCACAATGCTAAAATCAGAAGTGAAAGTGGGGACATTACTACCAATTCTACAGAAATAAAAAGGATTACAAGTGAGCACTAGGAACAACTGTACATTAACACATTGATAAAATTATCCTAGATAAAATTTTATCCTAGGTAAATTTCCTGGAAACACAAAGCCTACCAGACTAAATCATAAAAAAACAAAATCTGAGTTGACTTTTAACTAGTAAAAGGACTGAATCAATAATAAAAAATATCTCAATAAAGAAAAGACCTGGACCCAGTGGCTTCACTGGTGAATTCTACCAAACATCTAAAGAATTAATACCAATTTTTCTCAAATTTTTCCAAAAATACTGAAGAGGAGAAAACACTTCTTATCTCATTCAAGAGGCCAGCATTGCCCTGATATAAAGCCAGACAAAGACACTACAAGAAAACTACGGCCAATATCCATTATGAACATTGATGCAAAAATCCTCACAAATATTAGCAAACTGAATTTTACAACATATTAAAAGGACAGTTCACCATGACCAAGTGAGATCTATTCCTGCAATGCAAGGATGGTTCAACATATAAAAATTGATCCATGTAATATACCACATGAACAGGAAGAGAGTGGAAAAAAATCACATGATCATTTCAAGTGATGCAGAAAAAAAAACTGAAAAAATTCAGCACCCTTTCATGATTAAAAAACACTAAAAACTGGGAATAAAAGGAAACTATTTCAACATAATATAAGGCATAGATTAAAACTCACAGCGAACATTATACTCAGTGGTGGAAGACTTAAAGTTTTTCTTCTCTAAGATCAGGAATAAGGCAAGAATGTCTGCTTTCACCATTTCTAGTCAACACAGTACGGGAAGTTCTAATCAGAGCAATTAGGCCAGAAAAAGAAATAAAAGGCATCCAAACTAGAAATGAAGAAGTAAAATAATCTATTTACAGATGAAATGATTTTATATACAGAAAACCCTAAAAATGACACACCCAAAAAACTGTTAAAACTAATAAGCAGGGGGAGGGTATAGCTTAGTGGTAGAGTGCATGCTTAACATGCACAAGGTCCTGGGTTCAATCCCCAGTACCTCCATTTAAAAAAATAAGTAATAAATAAATAATCCTAATTGCCTTTCTCCCTTCAAACAAACTAAAAATAAAACCAACTGAATTATAAAACTTTTACACAACATTGTAAAATGATTATAAATCAATAAAAAATGTTAAAAAAAAATCTATAAAGCTGGGGGGAGGCAATTAAAAAAAACTTTTACAGGAAAACAAGAGAAAATCTTTGTGACTTTGAGCAAAGGTTTCTTAGGTACTATACTAAAGCATGATTTATAAAAGGAAAAAGTTGAGAAAGTAGACTTCATCAAAAAAAAGATCTAATAAGTGAATTTAGCAAAGAAGCAGGACATAAAGTCAACACACAAAAATCAGTTGCATTTCAATACACTAAAAATGAACAATCTGAAAAGGAAATTATGAAAACAGTTCCATTTACAATAGCATCAAAAAGAATAAAATACTTAATAGCTAACCAAAGAGATCAAAGACTTGTACAATAAAAATTATTTTTAAAAACCCCAAAAATAAGAAAAAAAGAAAAGAAGTATAAAACACTGCTGAAAGAAATCAAGGAAGACATAAATAAATGGAAACACATTCTGTGTTCCTGGATTAGAAGGCTTAATACTGTTAAAATGTCAATACTACCCAAAGTAATCTACCAATCCAATGAAATCCCTATCAAAATCCTAATGATATTTTTGGAATAGAAATAATAAAATGCATCCTAAGATTCACACGGAATCTCAAGGAACACCCAACAGCCAAAACAATCTTGAAAAGGAACAAACAAGCTGGAGGATTCACGCTTCCTGATTTGAAAACTTACTAGAAAGCTACAGTAATCAAAACAATATAGCACTGGCATACAAATGGACAAAGAGATCAATGGAATAGAATAGAAAGGCCAGAAATAAACCCTTATACATACCACCAAGTGATTTTTGACAAGGGTGCAGAGACCATTCAATGCGAAAGGTCAACATCTTTTCAACAAATGATGTTGGCAAAACTGGATATCTTCATGCAAAAGAATGAAGTTAAAAAGAATGTGACAATGAATATACGTATGTTCATGTATGACCGAAAAATTGTGCTTTACACTGGAAATTGACACAACATTGTAAACTGACTGTAACTCAATAAAAAATAAAGAAAGAAAAAAAAAGAATGAAGTTGAACTCATTTGTAATATTACAAAAACTAACTCAAAAGTAATCAAAGACCTAAATGCAAGACCTTAAACAATAAAAATCCCAGGAGAAAACATAGGGCAAAAACTTTACAATATTGTATTTGGCAATGATTTCTTGGGTATGACACCAAAGGCACAGGCAACAAAAGAAAAACAGACAAATTGGACATCATAAAAACTAAAAATTGTGCATGAAAAGACACTACCCAACAGAGTAAAAATGCAACCCACAGAACAAGAGAAGATATTTGCAAATCATGTACCTAATAAGGGGTTAATAACCAGAATATATGGAGAGTATTCCTAAAACTCAATAATAAAACAATAGATTAAAAACGGGCTTGAACAGACATTTTTCCAAAGAAGATACACAAATGGCAAATAAGCATATATAAAAGATGCTCAACATCACTAATCATCAGGGAAATGCACATCAAAACCACAACGAGATACCACCTCACACCCATCAGGATGGATACATTTAAAAACAAAAACAAAAACAAAAACAGAAAATAGCAAATCTTGGTGAGGATGTAGAGAAATGGGAATCCTTGCACTGTTGGTGGGAATGTAAAAATGGTACAGCCACAATGAAAAACAGCATATTGGTTCCTAAAAAGATTAAAAATAGTACTATATGCCCCAGTAATTCCACTTCTGGTTTTATACCCAAAGAATTGAAAGCAGGGTCTCAAAAAGATATTTGCACAATCATGTTCATAGTAGCATTATTCACAACAGCTCACGTGTGGAAGCAACCCAAGAGTTCATCAGCTGATGAAAGGATAAGCCAAATATAGTATACACACACACAATGGAATATTATAACTTATAAGTTCCTTTATAGGCTGAATAATATTAATTCTGACATTTGCTACAACATGGATGAACCCTGAGAACATTATGCCAAGTTAATAAACCAGTTGCAAAAAGACAAATACTATATGATTCCACTTATATGAGGTACTTATAACAGTCAAAATCATAGAGACAGAAAGTAGAATGGTGGTTACCAGGGGCTGGAGTGAGGGGGGAATGGGAAGGTATTGTTTAATGGGTAAAGAGTTTCAGTTTTACACAGTGAAAAGTTATGGAGATGGATGGTGATGATGTTTGTACATGATTATGAATGTATTTAATACCACTGAACTGTACACTTAAAAAGTGGTTAAGATAGTCAATTTTATGTTAAGTGTATTTTATCACCGTAAAAAAGGGAGGGGAAAAAAACTGTCAAGAACACGAAGGACAGTAAAAGATCAAAGAACTGCTCCAAATGAAAAGTCTGGAAAAGAGACATGAGGATTACATATAACATGACTTCCTGGACAAGATCCTAGACCAGGGAGGAGAAAGAGTCGCTGTGGAACAGCTGGTGAAATGCACACGCGATCTGTGACTTGGAGGTTAATGCTGTACCAATGCTGATTTCTTGGTTTCGGGGGTACTATACTGGCTGTGTAGGAGTGTGTATTTGTTCTGGAGATATGGACACTGGAGCATTTTGTGGTAATGAAACATCATGTCTACAATTTGCTCTCCAAATGTTCAGAAAAAGACTACAGTGGGTAATGAAGCAAATACAGTAATAGATTGACAACTAGGGAGTAGGGGTGAAGGGCATAGGGGAGAGATTCATACACACCTGGAGGCATCTTGATGAAGTGCTCAAGGACATGTACTTTGGCCTGGTGCATGGCCCGCTCTTTCTCTGCAAGGGCCCGTGCGCGGGCCTGAATGATGTGTCTCTCCAACATTTCAACCTCATCCAGCCGCTGCTTATAGAGCTCCCGAATCTGGCAGGTGGACAATGAGATGCACAGAAATATGGTGAGATCATGCAGCTTTACTCCCCCTCACCCCAGTATCAGGCCTTCCCATGAAGCGTAGAACAGTCACAGAACCTCAGAGACCCTCTGGTCTAACTGGGTAGATCTGAACATAGACCCACAGAGGAAAATGGCTTAAAGCTTTCACCGTTAGGTCAGTAAGGGCCAAGTCTAAAACCCTGTCTCCTGACTCCTGGTTTCACAGTAAAGTGAGCTACCATCCAAATACAAGTTAGCACTACATATGGTAGAGAAAGGGCTGTGTCACCCAGCTCCCCCTCAACCCCTCTTCAGAGAAGGACTTGCTGCCTAGCTGCAGGGAGCATAGTGAGTTGATTGTCTCCAGCTGTCAGCCCTTTCAGAGTTGACCTCAGTTGCCTGAAAGCACTAAGCACAGAGACTCCCTTTAAGGGAGCAGTGGGCAGTGTGGCCAGCAATCAAAGACTCAGGAGAGACAACTCAAGTCAGCTGCTTTCCTCCTTACACAGATGAGGAAGCCGAGTTGCTGTTCCAGAAACCGGGCAAGCTTCCTAAAATCTAGCCATGAATGCCTCGGTTAAGACTATGTTTTGGGGTACAAAGTCAGGCACCCCAAAGGGGGACTGACTTTTAGTTTTGTCATCTCCAGGGAGCAACTACTATTCAGTTATCTGCCCTGGTCGTTTTATTTACATATGCAATATATAATGTGTAAATGTATGTAGAGAAATAAAGATAGGTAGCTGCTACAGATATATGCCCTGTGTGTGTAGTATGTACCTATTTGCCTAAGTGCAGTATCGAGTGTCTTTCCACTAGAATGTCGCATATACTGAGATACGGACTTGGTCTGCTCTTTCCCAGCCGCCTCCTCTCCCCACCGCCACTCCCCCGCCGCCCCAGCCCGTGCCTGAAACAGCGCCCGGCAACCCGCAGGGGATAATACTTGACGAGCGGCTGAGTGCTGAGGGAGCCCACCTTTCTGAGGGTGCACGCTGGATCCCCCGCACGGCCGCAGACAGATGCCGCCCCACCCCGGGTGAGCACGCGCAGGGAACGCTCGGGGCACGGGGACCGTGTTACCTGCTGCAGCTGGTCCACGAACTCCTCGTGCCGCGCATCCTCGCTGCCGCGGGCCTTGATCAAACTCGCGCTCACCTCCTCGCCGATTACCTCAGCGGTGTACAAATTGCGAAAGATGCCGGTGAGCAAGTACGAGATGTCCTGGGTGCGCAGCGAGGTGGGGCGCAGACGCAGCAGGTGAGGCTCGGGGAGCGGCGGGGGCGCGAGCGGCGAGACGCGGCGGGGCCGGCCCCCGAAGCCGTAGTGGAAGGACTCGGAGTAGGCGAGGGAGGACAGCCGGGTGGACTGGCTGGGGCTGCGAGTCCGGGCCAGACGCTGGGTTGGGGTCCACGTTGCCCCGGCGAACGCGTAAGACCCAGAGTCCGCCGGCTGCCGGTCGCCCCTTCCAGTCTCCATGGCAACTGAGACACCGATAACTCAGCGCCGCACTTCCGCTTCCGGCCGGCCTCTTCCGCTTTGCCTTTTTCCAAGGTGCTGTCAATTCGTCATCATCACATACATTCGCACAGCAGTATCGCGTTTACCAAGATAAGCTTAGTGTGAGGCACCAGTGGAGAAAAGGTTAATTGGCACAGCCAGGCCAGTCTGATTGCAAAAGCTTCTTCCTACTTACCTTCAACTGTCCATTCTCTAATTTGTTCAAAATTATTAATTAGTTCATTTAATACTTACTATATAAAGATTCTGTTTCAGGTCTGTGCTGGGAGCTGGAGATATCAAAGGAAGATGCTGCTTCCGCATTCACGGAGCTCACAGACGTGTGTGTGTGTGTGTGTGTGTGTGTGTGTCTGTGTGTGTCTGTGTGTGTGTGTGTGTAGAGGGAGAGAGAGAAAGGGAGAGTGGGAGGGTGAGAGAGACCAGGGTGGTGAGCAGGCAGGACACAGGAAAACAATTGCAGTTTAGTGGGTTAAGGCCAAGATGGAGATAAATATTGGTTGTCATGGAACCACAAAGGACAGGAACTTAGTCTACAGAGGGAGGGCGTACAGTGGGTTTTTTTGGTAGAAGACCAAGCAGAGATTTCAAAGAATAAGTAGACTCACCGTCATTAGTCATCAAGGAAGTGGAAACTAAAACTACAATGCAGCACCACTACACATTAGTAGAATGTCAAGAAATTGAATGAATGGGTGAATGAACCAAATGGATCCTGGTGAGGATGTGGAGCAATTCAAATTCTCATATATTGCAATGGGAATACAAACTAGTATAGCAGCTCTGAAAAAAACAGTTTGGCAGTTTCTTATAAAGTTTCACATACAGCAGTTCCACTCCTAGGTGCTTTTCCAAGTGAAATGAGAACGTTTGTGCACACAAAACCCTTTACAAAAATGTCTATAGCAACTTTATCCATAATTTCCCAAAACTGAAAAAAAAACCAAATGTCCTACCCACTGGTGGAAGGATAAATAAATTGTGGTACATCTGTACAATGGAACACTCTCAACAAAAAAAGATGAAACACACAAGACTAGTGATACACACAACAGCATAGATGAGTATCAAATGCATTGTACGAGGTAAATGAAACCATTCTCAAAAGGTGACACACACATACTGAATGATACCATTTATAGGACATCCATTTATATAAAGTGCAAACCTGAAAACACATCAGGGGCTACCAGGAGCTGGCGATGGGCACTAGTGCTGGCTCCAAAGGAGCATGAGGGAATTTTGGGGGGTGATGGATCTGTTCTATACTTTGATTGCAGTGGTGGTTACAAAACTATGGGTTTGTCAAACCTCACAGGACTGTACATGATAAAGGGTGAATTTAACTGTACATAAATTATACTTTAATTTTTAAGTGGGAAAAAAAAGGAAAAAGAATGAGGAGTAAGCCAGGAGAGAAGGAAAACGCCCCCCCCCCCCATTGTGCTAAAGCTGGGAGAGTGTACTGCTGGGAGGAAATAAATGTAAGAAGCTCAGGGGTGGAACACAGAGAGCTGAGGACACAGCTAGGAAAGGGCCAGATCATGAATGGGTTTGTTAGCAACAGTAGGGAATTTAAACTTTATTCTGAGAACAGTAGGAGGACCATCAAGGATCTTAGGCTGGGGGTGTCATGGTCAGCTCTGTGTTTTACGGCAATCACTCTGGTTGCTGTGTGAGAACAGACTTGGACAGGGCATCAGGGAACTCGATGAGGAAACTCCTGCAGGGTTTAGGACAGGGATGGAGGGCACTGGGATTCGAGTGAGAGGAACTGACTGGAGATAGATCTGAAAGGTAGGATTAACAAGGCTCACTAATGGATGACAAGAGTGAGAGAGAAGAGCCAAGAATGACTCCCAAATGTCCTGGGTGTGTGAGCAGGTGGGTGATGAGATCACCCACTGAGACAGGGCAAGGCCTATACTTGTCTACTGCAGCAACCTGACATCACATGGACTGTCATCCTTGGCACCGTGTGGCTTCTGCTCACAAGTGATACTAGCAGCCACTTTTTACTGCTGGGGTGAGTTCTGTGTGCCTTATAGCCTGAAAGCCACTTCCTGAGATGAGGCCAGGGATGCTCGCCCACAGACCTGGACCACTTCCACTTCCCTTGATTGGGCCTGGCTCCCTCATTTATAATTTCCAAGGTCTCTTCCACCCTCAGAGCTGGGAAGCCAGAGTCCCTGTTCTGGTCTGTGTACTTGGGAGGATCCTGCTCTGACTCCCTTGAGCTGCAGCCTGCTCCAGATTGAGGAGGCGACAAGGCCAGTGTGACATGCCCTATGCCTGCCCAGACATCATGAGTCCATTTACAGGGCTCATTTACCCTGTGTAGGCCGCTTGTTTCAGGCCTTCCTCCCATTGCTGACCAGTGCGTGCACGAACGGGTAATGTTGGCGGGAGGTGGAGGTGGAGGGAGCTTGGGCAAGTGGGCTGGTTTGTCCCATTGTTCACGTGCATGCAAGGCCCCCCACGATGCAGGAAGGAGTGATGGCCAGGGGAGAAGGAGAACAGTCTGGGGGCCTCCATTGCTCTAGTGTTAGGAGTGGGCCTGCCCAAACTGGGTGGTCTTGTGGAGGCCCTCTGGCTCCCTTCCCTACCCTAGGGAAGGGCAGGACAATGGATTCTTGCCATCACTTTTGTCCTCTATATCCTGCCTCCAAACAGCCTCAGAGAAGGTCACGGGGAATCTGACCCACTCTGGGAGAGGTGTCCCCTTTTTCTATTACCCCTTCCACCCTCTGGCTTTAGCCCCTTGTGCTCTGTCCAGGCCAAGGTCTCCAGCAAACCTCCAGGTCCTCCTCTATGCTCATCTTCCTTGACCTTTCAGCGGTCCCTGCTGCTGCCCATTCCCTCTTAAGGACACACTCTCATCCCTCGCTCGCCCTTGCCTCTGCCTCCCCCATCTCCACCCTGGTCTCCCTCTGCTACCAGACTCTCTCTGCCTGTTGGGCTGGATTTACCCCTGATTCCACTGTGCCCAGTAACCAGTTTCTGTTTGCTCTGTGACTAACTGAATAAATGAGTGGCTCCAACCCTGCACCAGTAACAAAGGGCTCCAGCTCCCTCACCTCTGAGGACATTGTTGTTAGCACCAAGGGAATTTCTTGAGCTGCCTTTTTCATTTCATAACCTGTTCTGTGGACCAGATTTTTTGTCTGTTTATCTCTGTGTTCCCACACACATTTTTGGCCTTTACTTTTTTTTTTTTTTTTGCTTTTAAATTTCAAAAGTTATATTTCAAAAGATTTTTGCTTTTAGATTTCAAAAGTCACCATGGTAAAAATAAAATTCAGATAGGACATAAAAAATAAAAAGTAAGTGTCCTCCTGTCAGTCTCTTTCCTTGGATTATTCCTGTATCCTTCTAGTTAGTTTCTGCCTGAACGAACACCAATAACTACAAATCTTTTTTTTTTAATTTTTAGAAAGCACAAATGACATTATATTACGCATTAAATATATTGTATATATATTGCCCTGAAATTTGCTTTTTCTCACAGCAACGCATAGAGCACTATTTTTTTGTTTTGTTTTTGTTTTTGTATGAAGATGCAGGGGAACCCACTGTATGGAAATATTGTAAGTTATTTAACCAGGTCCCTGCTAATGAACCTCACCTTGTACTACATTTCTGTACATAGAATACAGATGATATCACAGAACACAAATTGCCTGGCCAAAGCATATGTACATTTTAATACCTGAGATATCGCTAGATTGCCACCCCAGAAAGATTATCCCAGAGTAGACTCCCACCAGCTCTATGTGAGGGCTTATGAACATTTTAAAAATGTTTTGAACCATGTCCCAAATTTTATCCTCAGTCCACATCTCTAAAATCCCAGACTTGTGCATCCATCTCATATGTGACATCTCACTTGGCTGTCTGAAGGCACCTCAAATGTGTGTCCACAGCAGAGTCTTCTCTCCCCTAGCCTCCCCCATGCCAGCTTCTGGGATCTCCCTCCTTCCAGCGGCGCAAGCCAAAAACCTACAGTCACTGCCTTTCACAGCTCCCTGCCTTTCTCAGCTCCCACCGGTCAATCCTGCTGCCTCTCCCATCCAAATGAATCCATAATCCTCCCGCTTCTCATGACCCCAACTTCTATCACCAGGGTCTGACCCACTGTCCATTTTCACCTGAATTATTGCAAGAGCCTCTTCATTGGGCTCCCTGCTTCAACTCTTGTCCCTTCATGACACTCCCCCTGCCAGCAGCCAGAGTGATTCTTTTAAAATGTGAGTCAGATCCTGTCCCTCCTTGACTTGAAAACTTCCAAGTGCTCCCCACTTCTCCCCTAGTAGAAGTAGACACACTTAGAAGGCCCAGCAGGACTTGGTCCCTGTTACCTCTCGGCCTCTCTCATACCCCTCCCCCTCGCTCCCTCTGTTCCAGCCACACCAGCTCCAATACACCAGACACAGTCCTGCCTCAGGGCCTGGGCACTGCCTCCCCTCTGCCTGGAATCCTCTTCCCAAAATATCTCTGAATGGCCCCCTCTCTCCTGTCCTGTAAGTCTCTGCTCAAATGTCACTTTCCCTGTAAGACCCAGCCTGACCTTTTAACTTTAGCCCTCTCCCGTTCCTGAATTTCTGAACCCTATTTTTAAACTGTTCTTGCATCTTCTAATATGCTACACAATTCACTCCTTACATTTATTACAGTGTCTCTTTTCTTTCCATTAGAATTTAAACTCCATGTGGGTGGGAGTTTGGGGTACATCTTGTTCCCTGAAGATTCCCAAGCCTCGAGAACAGTGCCTGGCACACAACAGGTGCTCAAGAAATATTTGGTGAATAAGTAACATAGCATATCAGTGTCTTCCTTAGTTTAGACCCTCCTTAAGTGTGCCTCCTCCCTCGGTTGGCCTGGGCTGTGCGTCCTCCCTCAGATGAGGGTCTGACTTTTTCCCCAAGAGCACAAGACTCCGCCTGTGGGATGGGGTAGGGAAGGGAGGGGGTGAGCACTGGGACTTAGTCCACACTGAAAGGAACATCACATTACATCCCCAAATGAACTCAAAACAAAGTCCCACAAATATAATTATGGAAAAGTAACCCCAATCACCCCACAGAGTCCTGGCATTACCACTGGGCCCAGAAACCCTGTAGATCGTCATGGCAGGCTGGATCCCTGCTCGCTCAGTAGTGTCTGCCTGGCATGATCAGTGCACACTCACTTTGCCATACCCCAGTCCTTGGGAGATGCAGCCTTCACTTTTCCACCTGATGCATCTGGCCTTGGGTACAGGACCCTCCGGAGGGAGCTCAGATGGGCTTTTCCAGCCCTCATAAGCATCAGGGGACACCCTCAGACCAAGAGCCACAGGCCAGGCCCTATGCCCACCAGGCTTGGTAGAGGAGGCCAGGCAGGGGACAGCCATGGGGAGAAGGGTTTCCAGCACGTGCCCGGCCAGCAGCACTCATGTGTACCAGGTCACTGACATCTGTTATCAGATTCTGAGGAGGGCTGCAGCTCCTGACAGAGAGCTCCCCAAAATGAAGGGATTCATTCAAAGTCTCACAGTGGGAAACTGCAGAGTCAAGATTTAAACAGCCCTTCATCCCCTGGCCCTGGGACAGGGGCTCTGCTAACAAGGAGAGGGCAGAATCAACCTTGTCCACCTCACCTACCCAAGGTGGCCTAGATTTGCATTTCTGGGGGAGGAGATTTGGGCAGGGCCAGCCCCAAAAGCAAATCTGGAAAGTTAGCATTCTTGGGTTGATCCTCCCCCTCCCCAGACCTCTAGAGAGATAGTGGTGGAAGGGCCAAGGGAAGTGACTTAAGGGTCACACGTGGCCCTGACACTAGGTCTCATCCATCGTCCCAGAAGCCTCCTCTCCCCACACCCATCCTCACACCCACATCCAACACAGGATGGTCAGCTGGGGTGGTGAGAAGCCGGAAACTCCACCTTTAGACAACTGGTCTTTGGGCACACGTGGCCCTCCATGCACACTAACTGGGCCAACCAAACGCCCCGTGAGACACCAGGTTCTCAGAGCATCTTGCAGAAGTAACTGACCAAGGGCTGGATTTTAGGAGGGCAATTTACATACCTGGCCAGGGTTGGCTCCACCGAGAGCCCTGGTTGTTTAGGACAGAGGGAGCAGAATCCAGCAACTGTGGTTTGGTTCAAAGCCTCTTGCTAGGCCCTCCAGCCCCTCCACAACCAGACGTATAGTCACATGCCACCTGGGTTGACGCACAGCAGAAGTCAGCCTCCCAGCCTGTAAGAGGGAGGGAGGGGCAGACAGAGCAGGAAAGGAGAGTCCGGGGGAGCTGCTGACCCACAGGTCAGAGCAGTAGCCTGGGTTCTCTGAGCAGGGTGTGGCCCAGCCCTCTTTTCTGGCAGAACTGGTGGCATGGGCCAACTCTGAGTCAGCTGTGCCTCTCCCGCCCAACAATCCCAGGCTCTGAAGGAGGCTTGACTGGGCCAGAGGTGTGAGACAGGTTTGGTGCGTGCAAAGGAAGGGCCAGGCTGTAGCCCCACCAGGGGCATCAGAGGGAGAGGCGACAGATAATGCCCTGGTTTGGGGCCTAGAGTTCAGAGCTAGGAAGTGACATGAATAAACAGGAATTATGCTTCATATGAAGCTAAATCAACTGCTGGTGTTGGAGTTTGGTTGTGTCTCTGCCTGGGAAGAAGAGCAGGGCTTGGGGAGGCCTGACTTGCTGTAGGGGCTTGCAGGCCCCCAGGGATGTCAGAGGTCCTGGACTAGCCCTACGGCCAGAGGAAGCCCCCAGAGGGCAAGCCTGGAGGTGAGCATCCTAGCCTCGGAGAGAGACAGTGAGGGCAAAGAAAGGACCCCTCATCCTCCCAGCTCCCAGGCTAGGGCTCCCAAGGGAGGCCTTATGTGGACTTGCTCATCCCTGAGCAGAATGGAAAGCAGGGAGGGCTCTGAAAGGCCTCCAGGGGCAAGGGGGAGGGGGCAGCTCTTGTTGGAGGGCAGGCAAACTGGGGTGAGTGCCAGGTAGAGGGCTAGCCCCCTCCGTGCAGGGGAGGCTTACAGAGGGAGGAGGGCTCTCCAATCCGAAGTCCTGGCCCAATCTCAACCTTCAGGATGGGAGGACTTGCCCTCTGGCAGGATTACATCCCTTCCAGAGGTATTCAAGGCCACCTAGCCCTGCTTGTGTTGGGAGGGGGAGGAGTTGGGGTGAGCCAGGCCTTCTCTCCAAGAGGGGTCCAACTGGTTCTGCCAGACTCTCACATTGGCTTTATTAGCCCAGGAGGCCTGGGGGATTCACTGGTGGGCTCAGCACCCCCTATCCTGGGAGGTCTTCTGGGGGCTCTGCCAAGGGCCTCTCCCAAAAGTCAGTGGCCAGCAGGACCCCTGGATTTTCCCATGGGGGATCTCTGGGTACCCTACAAAGAGGATGTCTGGGTTGCAAGAGTTGAAGGTGGGAGTGGGGGGGGGGTCCATGTAGGGATCCCTTGCCCAAACAGCCCCTTAGGAGCCACCCAGATATGGAACTCTGGAGTTGTCACCTCACCTCAGATTCTGTCCCCCACTCTGCTGTACAGATCGCCAGGAGTTTGGGGTGTGAGGGGCTCAAAGGTGACTCCCTTGCATCTACTTGCTGTAAGTTTTTAACACTTCCTCCCCAGCCCCTACCAAGGGCACTTCTGCGATTAGAAACTTCCCCAGACGGGCAGGGACCGTCCTCCGGACTAGGTTCAGGCATTTCTTTCTGAGGACTTCCTAACTTGTGCCCTCCCGGCACCTATTTTGCAGAAGGGAAAGCAGACATCGGGGAGCCGTGGCTGGACTCCAGGACTCCGAGGCTCCTTTTCGCAGCAGCCTGGCTGGGCGTCGGACATAACGTGGTCCCTGCCCCAGGAGGGTGCCAGATCCCTTTGAGCATCACCCTAACCCCAGCGAGGCGCCCACAGGCAGGGCGTGGGGTCGGGCCGCCCTTGGTAATGACAGGGCCCGAGGCTTGTGGGTGGCGGCAGCAAAGGAAGCCAGAGGGATCTGGCTATTTCTGGCAGGGACGCGCCCACCCTCCGAGGCCAGGGCTGGCCAGGCTTCCCGGCCTCCACCTCTGCCCTCCTCCCAGATCCCCAAGAGAGGCGGGGAGAGGCGCGGGTTGGAGGGCCCAGGGGGCGGGGGCGCAGGCAGGCGCGGGGCGGAGCGGAGTCCCGGGCCCACCTCCGATCTCCTTCCCCCCCACCCCCAAGCCCGCAGTCCTTTTGGGTCCCTCCACCGCACTCCACTGGGACCCAAGGTTGCTCGCGCTGTCGCCGCAGACTAGTGTCCCGGGGCGCCCCCCTCCCGCCGCGCCGCCCTACGGGCATGGACTCGGGCGGGGACTTCCTGACCCTGCATGGTGAGTACTCGACTGGTGTGCTAGGGGACCCTGCCTGGGCCGATCCCGCGGATAGCCGTGCTCGGCCCTGAGCGGGGGACCCCCAGCTCCTTCAGCCGCCCTCCGCCCCGCCCCGGGCCCGCCCCTCGGCCCTTTTGTCGCACTGACGAAATCTCGGCCCGGGACTGCCGGGCACGACCCTCGGCGTTTCCAGACTTGTCCCCTAGATCCGGCGGGTGGGGAAAGGAGGGTGCGAATCTGAAGGCTTCCCCAAAGACTACTCCCGGCCCCGCTGCCTCAGGGACTACCCCCACCTAATCCTGGTCACAGAAGTCTGGGCTCCAGGGTCCAGCGCACTCGGAGGGGCCAGGGAGGAAAGGAAGTAGCATCCACGAATAACCAAGATCTCTCGGCCCCGTCCTGGCCGCCCAGAGAGGATCCCCAAAGCCCAGGCGTGCCTGGACCGCGTCGGGTGGCGTGGGTGTGGCGAGGAGGTGCGCTAGGTTGAACGAGGTCGGACGGCGCTGCGGTAACTGCCAGCGCAGAAATCGTAACGATGCCCAGGCGGCCCGGAGCAGCCCAGTCCCCACATCTGCGCACCCTCCTGGAGGGACAGGCTCAAGTCTCAGCTCTAAACTGCCTCTGTCTCCTCGACTGACTGGGAAACAGTCTGGGCCAGCTCCTTGTCCTATCACTGTCTCCAGGAGAGAGAGCAGTGGCGGGTTCCCGGCTGCAGAGGCTGGAGATCTGCTGGCTGCACAGGTCCCCAAACCTGGACTTCGCAACTCTTTATTCCAACCTGGGGATTCACCCACTCTTAGGGGGCTTTGCAAACACTGCCCCTCTCACGCCAATCACTGCTTAACTCCATCTCCCTCTGTTTTCTAGTACCCTTGGGGTCAGATGCTTTAGTACCCCACTCCCATCTATCCAGCTAAACCACACATGGCAATGATACATGGGAAAGGGAAAGGCAGAGCCCTCCAGCTGTTCACTGGTGACCCCCTGGAATTCAGAGAGACTCAAGGTGTTCCTTTCAGCCAGTCCCAGTCTGTCTCATGTTTCCTAGTTGGCCCAGACCTGGTCCCCATGGCCCAGAAAGACCTTGCGCAGTGCCCAGAGTTGTTACCCTCACACCAGTAGCCTGGGCTCCTCAAGGTAAACTCGTCCAGCTGGGTCATGGGATCCCTGCCCTTTCCAGTGCTCCCTCCTCTCCCCTAGGGACAAAGGTGTCCTTAGTGCTCCTGCCACACTGGCAGGAAGGGAGGCTGGTCAGCTCAGAGGACCACAGTAGAGACCTCTGCTTTCTCTCTCTCAACCTTTAGCTAGTGCTGTCTACCCTTCAGACTGCCACCTCTTCCATGCCTGCTTCATGCTCAGACCTCCTAAAAGCCTTCTGGTTGCCTCTGGCACAGCTGCAGCCTCAGCTCATGTGGGAATAGGCTCCATCCTGGGCATCTATGCCTTTGTGCAGTCTCTCTCCCTGGCCAGCCCTAGCCTCTTCCCTGGAGAAGAAGCTGTGTGGAGGCTCAGTCAGCACCTCCCAATCCTGTGGCATGGGCTTGGCAGCCCTGGCCCATCCTGTTTGACACCTGCCTCCCAAGTGCCTGACTGTCCAGCCCTTCCTGCAGAGCTGGCATGAACACTGCAATCCCAAGCTGTTTCCCTGAAGGTCCTGCTGCTGCTAGTTTATCACCCAAAATTACCTCCCTTAACTGCCTTTTGCACCCCCTGCAAACCAGATTGGGGAGCAAGAGCTTGTCATGGAGAATTAGTGGTGAGAGGAGTTGGTCACTGTGCTGTTCCAGGTTGAAAGTCTGTACCCTTTTCATATTTTGGGTCTCCCAGCACTGGACATATGCTGTGGGACCACACTCTCTGGCTTGGGCAGTTGGGAATCTGCTGCAGAAGAGCCCCCTCCATTGACCTATGGGACTATGGGGCCCACCTAGATACGGGGTATCCCTCTGTCCTCGCCCCAGAAGCATGCAGAGGCAGTGTAGTATACAGGCATGTATTACTGAGGTAGACTACCTGAGTTCAAGTCTTAGCTTTCCCATCTTAGACAAATCCCTCGATTTCCTTGTGCCTCAGTTTCCTCAACTATAAAATAGATAAGAACACTACTTTCCTCATAGGATTGCAGTGAGGATTGAATGAGGTAACACATATAAGGCAAATATGAGAACAGTGCCTGAGTACCCAGCAGGTACTATGTTTCTGCACGAGGCCCACCCTGCAAGTGATCATGCCCTGTGAGTTCTTTGTGAGATAAGAAGGCACCATAAGGTAGTTCCTAGCCAGGAAAAATGTGACCAAAACTGGGTTTAAGAATCAAGGAGCTCCACCTGGTGCCTCTGAAGCCCTCAGACTGATGCTCTAGTCCTCTGGTCTCATCCCCCTACCCTACATCCTTTGCTATCTCCATTCTAGCCAGGCTTGCACTGGCTTTTCCAGCAGGTCCCCAGATGTGCCTAAAAGGACATTATCTCCCAAAGTCCTTCCCTCACTGAACACAACCACCTCCACCTCCACCAACTTGTCCAACACTGAAAACCTCCTGCCCCACTATGAAAACTGGCATTTGTAAGAGTGGAAGGCAGGGTGTAGGAGGGTCCTTCTCTGGTCCCAGGACACCCGGACTCCAGCCCTAGCTTTGCCTCTACTTAACACTGTGACCCTGAGCAAATCCCTTTGCCTGTCTGGGCCTGTTTTCTCATCCATGGGAAAGCACTATCTACTGACGGGGGATGTTGTGAGGGTAAAACACTAGTGGGCAAAGGAGATCTAGTTTGGCAAAGAAGCCAGGACCCACAAGAGATAAGGGTTCTAGAGTCATCATAGCATTAGGGGTGGCCAGCCCTCTACAATCTCAATTATGTTTCAAAGCTGTCTGTCCCTGGGGTTCCAGGACCACACTACACAGACATATGCTGATTCACACTTATCTTAATGTTTTTTGTGCCGCAGGCCACTTCGGCAGTCAGGTGAATTCTGTGGACCCCTTCTCAGAATCATGTTTTTAAATGTATAAAATACAATACACAAGAATTCAAAGGAAGCAAGTTATACTGAGACATGATTCTATCCATAGGTCCTTGGCAGGGGTCCTTGGCCCTCTGGTTAAGAACCCTTGTGTGGTTTTTCTGAAACAGAGGTTCCCCTTACACTCTGCTCCCCTTTATTCCAAATGAAGAACAATTTCATGTTTGCATCCATATTCCAGCTCATCTACACTAACACACGTTCTCATGATTTACTCTCGAAGCTGTGACCTTAAGCAAGTCACTCTGTGCTTCAGTTTATGTTTATTATTATTATTATTATTATTATTATTATTATTATTATTATTATTATTATTATTATTATTATTATTATTATTATTATTATTATTATTATTATTATAGCTGTGCTTGTCTGTGCTAATAACTGGCTTTGCCAGTGACTCACTGCCAGTGCTGGTGACTGGAGCTGCAGTGAGGCGAATGAAGGAACTATTCAGAGGCAGAGAGTAAAAGAGAGGAGTGAGTCAAGCCTCTGGGTGGTGTCCTGACCTTGACACACAGTAGGGGCTCAGTAAATAACTGCTGGGTAAATAAAAGGGAAGTCATAACTTACATGAATGGTCCCACTGTTCCCGAGCACACTGGCAGCACAGTTTCATATGGAGTTCTTCTCACCTATTTATCAAAGCAAGCCTGCGTTAATGAACTATTTTTAAGATCAGCATTTTTTTTTCAAGAATTCCACTGGCATTTGGAACCTAGGAGACTAGCCCACGCAGGTACCAAAACTCTCTAAGAAGGAAACAGGCCCGCCTGAGGTTCACCAGTGAGGAAGCAGCCCGCTGAGTCACAATGGATTCGTTGAGTACTCGAGGTGAAATATTTGGCGGGCTCTGCTGCCTGGCCCAAGCACCATCCCCGGCTCCGTCTGACCCCGCCCCACCCTGTTCTCGGCTAAACTCTGCAACCCAGGCCGCCGCCCACCCGGGTTTGGCTCCCCGGTTCAATCTCGCCCAGCCCTAGAGTCCTGCGCCAGGTCCCCAGCTAAGTGTTTAGTATTTGCGGTTCAGGCTTCGCCCCGTGGTCGGACTCCACCCCGACACCGCCTCCAAAGTCGAGGTCCTGCCCCCCTACCCGAACACCGCCTTTCCAGTGAGAAACCCTCCCCCTGTTCGTCCCCGGGACCCTGGCTCCGCCCTCGGCCATCTTCCTGGGCCTGGCTCAGCCCCATGTCACCTCCCAGACCCAGTTCCTCCCGCTTCCAACCTCTTTGACTCCAGCTCCGCCCCAATCCGCTTTCTGGGCTCAGACTTTTGCCACAGATCTTCTTCCTGGGTTATGGGTGTGTCCCACCCCGCCTCCCTGTCCTGGCTCCTCCTCCTGGGCGCCCCGCCTCCTGGGCTCTGGCTCCTCCTCTCCCCGCCTGGATTCCACTCTCGCCACATCTTCCCGGGGGCATCGGTCCGCCCCTCTGGAGCTGGCCCCGCCTCCTAGGGCCTGGCCCCGCCCCCTTACCGCTCAGTACCGTCCCGCCCCTAGTGCCAAGGCCCCGCCCTTACCCTGAGTTCTAGCTCCGCCCATCCACTCCTGGTCTCCACCCCTGCTCCCCTCCAGGGCGTCGATTCCGCCCCTTAGGGCCAGGGCCGACTTCTGGACACCACACTGTCCCGGGCCAGGCCCAGCGGGTGGCAGGGGCACTCGGAGCGTCATGCAGTGCCTGGGGTTTTCGCGCCGGAGCCGGAGCCACTCCACAGAGCTCTACTTGCAGGATCAGAGCCTCAGGGTGGCAGCACTCAATGGGCAGAAGCTGGGTAAGGGATCCAGGGCCCCCCCCCCCCGCCCCCCGAGATCTGCAGAGGCTGGGACAGGACGCAGACTTTCTGATCTCAGGGTTGTCTTCGATCCTTTGATTGGACCTGTTTAATACTTCTGTGAGTGTGTGATCCACTGTGGGGTTGTGTTTGCAGGGGTGGTATGTGGAGTGAGTACAAGGGGGATTCGTTACCTATTCTCCTGATCTACCTCAGCCCCTCCAAAGCTCCCCGCCCCTTGCCACCCCCAAACCATCTGTTTACAATCCCAGTGGTGATTCTGTCATTTGTGTGGTACTGGGACACTGTGCAGCTGTAATGATATGTAATGCTGTGTAACCAAGTGGCACCAGTGTGACAGTGTGTGATCCAGTGTGATGCCGTACACCGTGTAGGGCTGTGGGTGACAGATGTGATAGTGGGTGACTCAGGTGACTGAGTGATTCTGACATCCTGTGTCATGGTGTGTATGTTCTGTGGATTTTCTGCTGTTACTCTCTGTGGCAGGTGTCCCTGAGTGGTGGCTAAGGTAATGTTTCCTAGCACTGACCCTGTGTGCAGGCTTCTGAGTTCTGACTCCACCATGTAACTTCCTTGAGCCTCAGTTTCATCAACTGTAAAATGGGAATAATGATAGTGCCTTCCTCATTGGGTTGTTGGGGGGATTAAATACATGTGCTAAGACCAGGATCTTATTCAAATACTAACAATTATTATGGTGGCTGCTATTATGATGATGATGATGATGTTCTGGCACTGTATGTGGTGTGGCTGTGTGACTCCATGTAATAATTGTGGCCCATTGCTCCTTCCATGTTGTGTAGGGCAGTGTGTGATGAGTATGGTAGTGTGGTGTATATATGACTATATCCCATTCACAGTGGAGCTGTGTATTGCTTTGGATTCCAGATTCAGTTTGTCTCCATTATGCATTACACTTCGCACATGGGCAGGACTCCTGGCACTGCCTACCCAGCCTTCTATTAGCACTGCAGCCCCCTCTGCACTCCCCACATGGCCACCTCACTGTGTGCAGCTAGCCTGGGCACGTTGGTAAGGCTGCAAGGTCCACCCTGAGCTCAAAGGCCCCTCATCGCCACCCTCCCACAGGACGACTCAGTGCCACAGCTGAGAGTGGGGCTGGGCAAGGGGTACCCAAAGACTTTCTGGGTGCTAAGGGAGCAAGGGCATAGAAACAAAAGGGCCTCAAATGAGACTTAGAGATGAAGAGATGGAAGGGTCTGCCCAGATTTCCCAGTGGCCCAGAGGGCAGTGGTGATTATCAAGACCTATCTTGGGACTGAGGTCTGTGTTCCAGAAGGCATGTCAGCAGCCAGGGGGCTTATCTCTGCCTGACCACAGACAAGGCCACAGCCTGGCTCCAGGACAGGATGAACGTGTCATCTCCTCACAGTGTTTTTCCAGAGCCAGTGGGTGGGGCTCACCTGCCTTCTACGCCCCCACCCCGCTCCCATCTGTGCTGTGCGCGGTGGCTTGCCCTGATGCCCAGCTTGGGGGTGGGGTGCAGGCAGAGGGGGAGAGGGTGTCCCTCCCAGTTGCTTCTCAGGCTCAGGAAGGTCAGCAGAGTCCCCCAGCTGAGCTGAGGTGGCTCTCTCCTCTGGCAGCTGGGAACCACCTTCCCCTCCCTCTCGTCTTGAGCCCCACAGACACAGCCAACAGTTGAGGACATCCTGCGGGAGCCCCCTCCTTCTCCACTGGGCCCCCCTTGGGGCTAAAGGGGAACTGCCAACACCAAGGCAGGGGGTCTCCTGGAGGTGGTGGAGAGACCTGGGACAAAGGTGGGGAAAGGTCACATCAGACTGTCACGTCTGAGGAGGCCCAGAGACACTTCCTCCATCATTGTTCTCAGCCAGTGCTGATGGGGGAACAGGCACAGAGAGGGAAGATGGTTGCCTAAAGCCATGGTTGGGGAGCAGGTATTAGCACTGGGCTGGGTCTCCGCTGGAGGCAGGAGACTGGGGTGGGATAGAGAGGGTGTAGGTGGCCAAGGCTTGGGGAAGTGGTCCAGAAGGTTCTATAGGTTATGTCCATGTGTGGAGCAGGCTGCCTGGGTGGTGGGAGGAGTGGGGCACGGGTAAAGTGGGAGAGCGTATTAGGCCTGGGGATCCCTAGGCCCTGGACCTGCACAGCCCTGATGCCACTGCTCTGCTGGAGAAGAAAGCTGAAGATGGCTGAAAAGTCACAGAGTTTTCATTTTGGGGACAGAAGTGAGGTGAGATGGCCTACTGGCTCCAAACAGAGCTGGCTGCTGGACTACACATGGCTAGGGTGATGAATCTAGGTGCAGACCTAGAACTGGAGGTGTCTGTTAGATTCATGGGTCATTATGGCGGTGGTGGGGTCTCTCCTTGATCACAGTTGGTACAGGGTCTGCATGGGGCTGAGGACTTCTGGGGAGCCAGGTATCCCTTTGGTGCCTCCTGCCTGAGCCTGGTAGGACAAAGGGCACTATGTCTTTAGGAGCCCATGCCTCAAGCCAGCCTGGGTCCCTGCAGAGAGCTGGACAGGAGGGCGCCAAGCAGCCAGGGTTTTCTGAAAGGGCTGCACTTGTGCCTTAGGGCTGCTACATCCTGAGGGGGGGTCCCAGACCCAGGACACTCAGAGATTGTGGGCAGGGAGGGATGGGGCATCCCAGCAGGCCAAACCCAGGCCTCGGTGGGTCATTTGTCTCTTGTGGGGACAAGGATCATAGGCCCACTCAAGTCAGGGATGGGGGCAGCAGGGGTGAGGGATGGGAACAAGGGCTCCACAGCAACCACAATGTGGACACCAAGTACTACAACTGCTGTTGCCTTAGGATCGCCCCAGACTCTTGCAACATGGGACTTCCCTTTGAGGTGGATGCTATACTGTTTACAGACAGGAAAGCAGAGGCCCTGAAACATGAAGTCACTTACCTAGGTCGCACAGTGGTCAGTAAGGGGACCTGCATTTAGGCAGAGGTGATCCCAGAGTCATTGGACTTGTGAGGCTGTTGGGCTCTTGATGCTCTGGGGTCCATTTCCACCTGTGTCTGTCCCTTTTCCTTCCTGCTCTGCCTAACCTTTTGGTCCCAGCTCCCTTCAGGACACTCTGATCCCTAAGTATGCTGGGGAGGGGCCCACTTCGTCTTTCAGAGCCAGGTCATTTCCTAGCGGTTAGCTGCCCTCCCTCTGTCCATTCAGCTATGGGTGGCCAGTCTTAGTGTATAAAGTGTGGCCATGAGTGGGTGGGTGTCCCAAGATTTGCAAGGTCTCAGCTGGCATTCAAGATGACTTCCTGGAGAAGGCAGGGCTCCAGAATCAGGCTGGAGCAAGTCATGGAGGGAGAAGTGAGCAGAGAGCTGAGGATGGAGGCTGGTGACAAGAGGGTCTGGAGGTGGGCATGGCCAGCATGGGGACTGAGGCAGTAGGGACACTAGAGGAGGTGGCATCTTACCAGCTCTGCCCCCTAGGCCTACAGGATGACAAGGACATACAGGCACTGCTGAAGGGCAGCCAACTCTTGAAGGTGAAGTCCAACTCCTGGCGGAGAGAACGCTTCTACAAGTTGCAGGAGGACTGCAAGACAATCTGGCAGGAGTCCCGCAAGGTCATGCGGACCCCGGAGTCCCAGCTGTGTGAGTGCCCTGGGCTGCTGGGAGTGGTCAGGGTGTGGAACCCATGCTTGAGGGGAAACTGATGCTGGCAGGGGTGGGATGGGGCTGGAGTTCAGTCATGCACCAGGATCAAGGCAGGGAAACTGAGGCCAGGTCTGATGGGGCATAGGTCGGTCAGGACCAGATACGGAGAAATCAAGGGTGGCCAGCGTGGGGAAGAGGAGCCTGTTAAATCACTGATAGGGAAACTGAGGCCTAGTCAGGCCAGAGAAGGCAGCCATGGACTGAGGACCACAGATGGAGATGCTAATGCCTTTTGGGGTAGGAATATATAGCTGTGACCTCAGATGAGGAAAGCCAGGCTCAGAAGTAGGGAGGGAGCTGGACAGTACTGCCTGAACTCACAGGTATCCACCCAGACATTTGTGGGAAGGAGGGAAGCTGGGTGGACCAGGACTGCAGGTGTGGTGAGGCCCAAAGTCCGGGGACAGATGAGGCTCTTCCGGGTGTCAGTGGCCAGGATGTGAGGTGGGGCCGCAGGAGGCAGCTCCTCCCTCGGACTGAGGCCGTAACAGGGAGGTTCCAGTGGAGCAGGGCTGGGACTTGCAGAGAGGGGCCTTGGCTGGGCAGCTCCCTCGATGGCGTGGGCCTGAGGGCTTTCTAGAAGCTTCAGAAAAGGCCCAGAAATCCAAAGTTTAGGCCTGCAGCTGGAGAGTGCCTCCTGCAAGGCCTCAGGGAGAAAGCTCTGCTGATTGCTGCCTTTTACCACAGAACACCTTAAAGATTTTGTAAAATGAGAGGTCCCCTCTGTACCTTTACTTGCTGGGAAAATTTTAGACCAAAGCTATTCAAAAGGACTTTCTATGATAATGGAAATTATCTCTGTATCGATGCTGTCCAGTATGGCAGCTACTAGCCACCTGTGGCCATTGACCATTTGAACTATGGCCGGTGTGACTGAGGAACTGAATTTTTAATTTTACAGAATTTTAACTAATTATATTTAAATAGCCACATTTGGCTGGTAGTGCAGAGAGATCACTGCAGCTGGATTTCACAGCTAAACCCCCTGGAAATCCTTCACTCATTGACCCACCCTTGGCCATGGAGTGGGGGCATACGCAGGGTCAGCCCACCAGCAGGTCTATTGGTGACAGGTGACAGGTCCCAGGCAGGAAGGGGACAGGAGGAAGGGGACAGTCAGCCCACTGAAGATGCCCCAGAAAGGGTCTGCCAGGACCCAGGACACTGGGCAGAAACCTGAGAAGGGATGACCCGCAGGCATGTAGCCTGTGACAGGGCCACAGGGGAAGCTGGACAGGAGCTGGGTCAGATGGGGAGAGACTGACCGGGTCCTGGGGACTGTGGGCCATGGAAGGGTTCTGAGTGGGGCTGGGCAGGGTTGGAGGGGGCAGAGCACTCTCAGAAAACTACCCTGAGTGCATGTCAGCCACATAACACAGGAGTGACCCAGCCTTTGCTTCTATCTGTGGCACCAGCCAGGCTCCTTCACAGGCCTCTGCCCTGATAGGGGGCTTCCTGTTGGATACTGGCAGGTGGCAGCCCCGTGGGAACGGAGCATCTTACTCTCCAACCCCTGGGGAGTCCCAGGAGGCCACCTGCCAGCCAGTACGTAAGCCTGGTTCCCAGCGTGTGCCATGAACTCGGCGGGGGTGGGCAGGGGGCAGAGGAGTGGGATGTCTGGGCCTTTCCAGACCTGGGCTGGATGGGAACCACATCCCGGGAGAGCTGTAAGCACGAGGGCTGTTCCTCACATCCCAGGCAGGGGCCCCAATGTGAGCAAAGGTACAGCGGTGGGAATGAAAAAGAGGCATGAGTGAGGGGCCTGCGTCCTGAAAGGAGGGGCTGCAGGGGTGACAGGTTCGGGGTGGGGTATCAGGTGTGCTCCAGCGAGAAGCGTGCCCGGAAGAGGCTCTTTCCCACGTCAGAGACAGAGAAAGGTCTGGGCTGCTCATGCCTGTGGGCTGCTTCCCTCCTCTGGGTGACTGCTCTCCACTGCGTTACACCTCCCTCTGGGAAACTGAAGCCAGGAAGGGGCCCCCAGTCCTCTGTGCCTCTGCTTCCTGTTCCCTAAGTCTCCCCCAGTCCTGACACCACGATCTTCCTCACCTCTAGTTCCCGCAGGCAGACAAGGCATTATCAGCAGGGAAGGCATCTGGACTTTCTCATGGTGCGGGTGGGGTGCTGGCGTCCACGGCTCCAGCTTCCTGTTTCCACTCCCAGCCTGCGGCAGCTGCAGCCAGTGCAGGGCCAAGCAGGGACGGAAGGCTGTGGGCAGAGGGATTAAGTAGGGAGATCCCCTGCACCCTAGATGGCCCAGGGTTTGTATGTCTCACACCTCAGAGCCTGCCACATGCCACACCTGTGGGGGCCTGCAGGTGGCTAGGATGCCCCTGGCCACGCCGTGTGGGTAGTCTGGGAAGGACAGGCAGGCTTTTGACCAGAGCTAGTCTAGAACCCAGGATAGATGGATATGGATGGCTCAGGATGGGGATGGGGCAAGGGCAGAGCCTGGACCCTGATGCTGGGAGGCCCAGCAGGAGCCCAGCTGGTGGGACTGGCTCCCAGCCAGACCAGGGAGGGCACACTTCAGGTGAAGGGGGAACAGGCAGGACTTTGCTGCTCCCTGAAGCTTGGAAGGCTGGGCTGTGACAGGAGGGCCCCCTGGCTCCCAAGGGCAGAATGATGTCATCTCTCAGATCTCCATGTGTACCCCCCAGTCTGCCTCTTGGGATCCTGAAGCACTGACTCTGCCAAGGGGCTCCCTGAGCTCAGGACAGATACATGCAGGGCAAGACCCTGGCTGCTCTTTGACACAAGCCCTTCTCCCTCTGTCTTCGGCCCTCTGCCTCCAGGCCCCAGGGCCAGGGCTGACTGAGGGTTGCTCAGGTCTCGCAGGCGGTCAGGAGCAGGGCCAGGAGGCTCTTATGGCTGTCCTGAGGGGGAGACGGGCTCAGAGTCAAGTACCATCAGGAGGGTGTGTGGCCTCCTGTCACAGACTCCAAGCTCCAGAATGGTCTCTGTCTGTCTGAGAGCCCTGCCCTGCCCTAGTCCTCTGCCAGGGGCCTTGCTCCCTCCCAGCACAGAAACAGGGAGCCCGGGACCCTAGGTGCCCTTCCCACCCTAAAGTCAGTCCCTCTCTCTGTCTCTGTCTCTCCCTCTCCCTGTGAGTCTCCACTCTGCCCACTACAGCTGTCTCATGTCTCTCCTCCCTGGATTGTCCCTGTCCTCCTTCCTCCCTTTCATCCCACCTTTGACCATCTTCCTGACCCTCTCCTTCCTCTCTGGATCAAGGCCTGAGATCCAGCCCTGGCTCTGTGTCTCTGAGGCTGCGTGTGTCAGGGGCAGGGGCTGGCCTCACAGCTCTCTCTGTACCCATCCCCACCTGCTTCTTGCAGTCTCCATCGAGGACATTCAGGAGGTGCGGATGGGGCATCGCACGGAGGGCCTGGAGAAGTTTGCCCGGGACATACCTGAGGACCGCTGCTTCTCCATCATCTTCAAGGACCAGCGCAACACGCTAGACCTCATCGCCCCATCGCCAGCCGACACCCAGCACTGGGTGCAGGGCCTGCGCAAGATCATCCAGCACTCGGGCTCCATGGACCAGCAGCAGAAGCTGCGGCAGTATCCTTTTGGGGGCTGTCGGTCCAGGCCCAGCCTGTGGTTACTGGCTGTGGTCGTCCCCAGGGCAACCTGGGCATGGAAGACACCCAGCTCAGGCCGTCATACCAAAACAGCAAAGACTGGGTGGCTTAAACCACAGAACTTAATTTTCTTAACAGTTCTGGGGGCTGGAAGTCTGGGATCATGGTGCCAGCATGGTTGGGTTCAGGTGAGGGCCCTCTTCCTGGCTTGTAGATGGCTTCCTTCTTACTGTGTCTTCACACATCTGTAGATGGCAGAGAGAGAGATTTCTGGTGACTCTTCTCATATGGGCACGAATCCCATCCTGAGGGCGCCAGTCATAACCTCATCCAAACCTCTCAAGGCCCCATATCCGAATACATCACATTGGGGGTTAGGGCTTCAATACCTGAATTTGGGGGGAACACAATTAGGGGAAGAAGGGACGGTACCTGCAGCCCTCTTTGGCCTACTCTGACCCAAGGGCCAGACAGCAGTGCAGCCCCCTGAAGTCTCTTGTCCCCCCTCTGTAACCACCATGGAGTTGGGAGGCCGGGGAGGCTGAGGGGAGCCGCCTGCTTCAGTGGGAGACCTAGTCTTGGATGTTTTAATCATGTTTCCTAGAGTTACTGCATTTTTTTCTCTCTGGGAGTTTGGGAGGCCACCCACACTGCCCCACCCCTGAGCCATTCTTTGGGGATAGATCAGGTTTCCCCAGGCCTGGTGTGCAGGCCAGCCTGTGAGCTTGAAACAAATTCACTTCCGAATTTAGGGGCAAAATGACACACTAGTTTATGATTCACAGCGATCAGGATTCAGGTATATAGGATTAGGGTGGATCCAGTGCCACCATTTTTTTTTAATGACAGTTTTATTGACATATAATTCATATACTGTATAATTCATCCACTAAAGTGTACAAGTCCATGCTTTTGAGTGAATTCACAGAGTTAATGCAACCATCACCACAATGAATTTTAGAATATTTTCATCCAAATAGAAACCCCAGGCCCATCTCCCCACAACCCCCAGCCCTGGACAACCACCAATCTACTTTCTTCCTCTATATATGTTTGCCTTTCCTGGACATTTTATGTAAGTGGAAACATACAGTCTGCTGTGACTGGAGTCTTTCACAGAGCATAATGTTTTTCTGGCTCATCCATGTTGTCACACGTATCAGTACTTCATGCCTTCTGTTTGCCTAATACTATTCCATTGCACGGCTATTTGAGTTATCCATTCAGCAGCTGATGGACATTTGGGTTTCTGCTTTGGGACTCTTCTGAATAATGCTGCTGTAAACATTCGTGTATAAGCTTTTGTGTGGACATATGTTCTTATTTCTCTTGGGCATGTACCTCAAACTTCTGAGTCTTGAGGTAACTGTATGTTTAACCTTTTGAGGAACTGCCAAACTGTTTTCCAAAGAGGAAATTTACATTCCCACCAGCAGTGTCTGTGGGTTCCAGTTTTTCACATTGTCGCTAACCCTGGTTATTATCGGCCTCTTTTACTATAGCCATCCTTGTGGGTTTGAAGTGGCATCTTGGTGGTTTTGATTTGCATTTCCTTAATAGCTCATGATATTGAGCATCTTTACATGTGGTTACTGGCCATTTGTATATCACTTTGGAGAAATATCTATTCAGTAGATCATCTGCCCACTTGCTGTTGTTGTTAAGCTCTTTTTTAAAATAGACCTATTAATTTTAATCTTAATTCTCGGTTAATTGAGGTAAAATGTACATAACGTAAAACATACTGCCTTAACCATTTTTAAGTGTACAGTTCAGTAGTGTTAATTACACTCATTGTTGAGCAACCCATCTCCAGAACTCTTTTCATCTTGTAAAACTGAAACCCTGTACCCATTAAACAGTAACTCCCTGTTCCACCCTCCCCTTGGCCCCTGGCAACCACTGTTGTACTTTCTGTCTCTATGAAACTGATTCCTCTAGGTTCCTCATATAAGTGAAATCATACACTATTTGTCTTTTTGCCATTGGCTTATTTCCCTTAACATAATGTCTTCAAGGTTCATCCATGTTGTCACATATGTTATTATTTCCGTACTTTTTCAGGCTAAACAATATTCCATTGTATGTATAGACCACACTTTATTCCTTCATCCATTAATGGACACTTGGGATGCTTCCACCTTTCGTCCACTGTGAATAATGCTGCTATGAACATGGGTGTACAAGTATCTCTCTGGGACTCCGTTTCCAATTCTTTGGGGTATATACCCAGAAATGGAATTGTTAGACCATATGGTAATTCTATTTTTAATTTTTGAGGAACACCGTACTGTTTTCCATAGCACCTGTACCACATAACATCCTCACCAACAGTGCACAAGAGTTCCAATTTCTCCATGTCCTTACCAACACTTGCTATTTTCTTTTCTTCTTTTACTAGGTATCTGTGGTTTTGGTTTGTATTTCCCTAGTGATTAATAATATAATATTGAGCATTTTTATGTGCTTTTGTATGTTGTCTCTGGAGAAATGTTTATTCAGATCTCTGGCCCATTTTTAAATTGGTCTATCTGTCTGATTATTGAGTTGTAAGACTTTTTTTTATATATTCTAAATACAAGTCTCTTATCAGATATATGCTTTGCAAATAATTTCTCCCATTCTCTGGGTTTTTTTTTTTTTTTGTGGAAGTATTCTCTGAAGAACAAAAGTTTTTAGTTTTGGTGAAGTTTAATTCGTTTAATTTTTGCTTTGTTTCTTGTGTCTTTTTGATGTCGTATCTAAGAAGGCTTTGCCTAATCCAAAGCCACAATTATCTTACATTTTCTTCTGAGAGTTTTATAGTTTGAGCTCTTAAATTTCTGATCCATTTTGAGCTAGTTTCTGTGTATGGTGTGATGTGGGGGATTCAACTTCATTTTTTTGCATGTGAACATACAGTTGTTTCAGCACCATTTGTTGAAAAGACTATTCTTTCCTCTTTGAATTGTCTTTACACCCTTGTCAAAAATCAATGGACCATAAATATAAGGGTTTACTTTGTGAATTTTGCCATAAAATTTTTTCATGTAAATATATATGGATATTTACATAAAACATCCATGCATATATACACAAAACCTGAAAAATATGGGTATGTTAGAATGAAGTTTTAAAGGCCCAGAAAACCCACTTCCTCCAGAAATTGCCGGTATTTAGGTTCTCCTCTAATCTTTTTTGCTGCATTTCATTTTGCCTAATGATGCATTTGCCAAAAATAGTGAAGATCATACAATTTGTATCCATTTTCTGTGTAACGTTATGTCGTATTTCCCTGTATTAGTAGTCTCCATAACAGCTTTGATGACTGTGTACTATTCCCCTGAGTGGCTGCACTATAAATTAGAGAACAATTCTTTTAGTGGTATTTAATTTTTAGTCTTTCACCACTAAAAACAACATTGCAAAGAACTATGTTCATAAAACCTTTCAGTATTTAGGAGTATTTCCTTATCAATAGGTTCCTAAAAGTGGAATTACTGAGTCAAATGATGTAACAGGTTAAACACTTAGCTATACCTACATCGCTTTCCTAAGGGTTGTACCAATTTACTTGGCCCAAGTGATGGATAAGGGGGTCCATTTCACTTAACCCTTACCTTTAAGTTGCTAATCTTATAGTTCAAGAAGTTGCATCTCATTTCCAAATTGTTGATATCTTTGATCACTAGTAACGTTTGCAAAAGGTCAGTTTATAGCCCTTTATCATTTAGTTATTAGGGTCATTGTACCGTTTTCTTTTTAAATTAATTCTTCAAAGCCTTTGCTGCAAATGCTTCCTCCAGTCAGTCAGATGGATAACTTTTTTTTTCTTGATTTGATCCTTAGAATTTTTAAAAGTTTAGGTGGCATGATTTATGTTGCTGTTTCCTTTGTGATTTCTTCTAAAAACTGACTGTCATGCTTTCCTTGTGCTCAGGAGTTCTCATTGTCCTGTTCTATACTTAGCTCTCTATTTTCTGTGGAATGTAGCGTGGAGCTCCGCCTTCTCTGGTTCTCAAGGTCAAGACTGACGGGAGAGATAGAGGGAAGGGAGAAGTGGGGAACCTACGCTCCCCAATCCTGACACCATGATCCAGGCTTTGCTTTTGCATGTGATGTCCCCACCTTCTAATCACTGGCTTGAAATTTGCTGTTTCCTATTAATTAAGCCTCAGGTGCTTTAGTTAGTGGGGTAACAATTCTATATTGAAAGCCAAAAGGACACACCTTGAAATGTTAACAGTAGTTACACCTGGGTGATAGGATTATGGGAGCTTTGCGTACTTTTCTGCATTTTCTAAATTGTCTGTAATGAACCCTTTTATAGTGAGAAGAGAAATGTTCTTGAAATTCTGAAAGGGTTCAAAGCCAGAAAATAGGGGAAAAAAAGACTCCTTCATCGGATGTCACATTTCCTCCAAAGAGGCTACCAGGTCTTGCCCATGAAATTTTGTAAGACAGGCCTGTGGGGAGCTGTATCTATAGGGGGCCTCAGTCCACCTGGGCCCAGGAGTTGACCCTGAGCTTGAACTGTGGCTCTGGCTGGGACTTCAGGGGTACCAGGGCTGCCAGGTTCTTTCCTTACTGCTTGCCCAGCTGGATTCACTCCTGCTTGCGAAAGGCTGACAAGAACAAGGACAACAAGATGAGCTTCAAGGAGCTGCAGAACTTCCTGAAGGAGCTCAACATCCAGGTGGACGACAGCTATGCCCGGAAGATCTTCAGGGTGAGGCGGGAAGTGAGGCTGGGTCTGCCTGTCAGTGGGTCCTTGCCCACAGCCCGGAGCCTGCTCTGAGCCCTACCCACCTGGCGTCCTGGCTCTGCAGGAATGTGACCACTCTCAGACGGACTCCCTGGAGGATGAGGAGATTGAAACCTTCTACAAGATGCTGACCCAGAGGAAGGAGATCGACCGCACCTTTGAGGAGGCCGCCGGCTTGCAGGAGACCCTGTCCGTGGACCAGCTAGTGATGTTCCTGCAGCACCAGCAGCGGGAGGAGGCCGCGGGGCCGGCACTGGCCCTCTCCCTCATTGAGCGCTATGAGCCCAGCGAGACAGGTGAGGGCCTGTGACCTGCAGCCCCAGGGCCACACTGGGTGGGGAGACAGCAGCCCAAGAGGGAAGGGGTCACCTCAGCCAGCCCCTGGTCATTATTCCCTGCCCCAGGAAAGCAGGCAGGGCCCCTCTCTTGGCTCCTCCTTCAGGCAGTTTGAAGACCCCCTCCCCCAAGGTATGAAGAGAGAGGAGGCTGGAAAAGCAGGTGCTTTCCCTGCTTCCTTCTTTGTGCCCATGCTGGGCCTAGCTCTGAGACGTAGGATGAAGGTCCTGCTCTCGGAGGGCCTCACAGTAACGGGCACAGAAGAGACAGGACCCCACTCTGAGGTAGTCACGGTCTGGTCCAGAGACTCAAACTTGCCCCCTTACAAGAGATACCAAGGACCAGCTCAGGACCCGAGACAGGGGGAGTGGGAGACCCTTCTCCCAAAGCGGTAACGCCGGGAAGGTCCCCTGTCCCCTGGAGGCGGCTGGCCGGGGAGGCCTCTGACAGGCCCCGGCCTCCCGCCTCCCGCCTCCCGCCTCCCAGCCAAGGCGCAGCGACAGATGACCAAGGACGGCTTCCTCATGTACCTGCTCTCGGCCGACGGCAACGCCTTCAACCTGGAGCACCGGCGGGTCTACCAGGACATGGGCCAGCCGCTCAGCCACTACCTGGTGTCGTCCTCACACAACACCTACCTGCTGGAAGACCAGCTCACCGGGCCCAGCAGCACCGAAGCCTACATCCGGTGCGGCCCTGCGGGGGCGGGACAACCTGGGCGGGGCGGGGCCTGCGGGGAAGGGGGCGGGACCTGCGGGGGCGGGACCGAGGCCCTTAGCCACCACCCAACTCGCAGGGCACTGTGCAAAGGCTGCCGCTGCCTGGAGCTCGATTGCTGGGATGGGCCCAACCTGGAGCCGCTCATCTACCACGGCTACACCTTCACCTCCAAGATCCTCTTCTGCGACGTGCTCAGGGCCATCCGGGACTATGCCTTCAAGGTGGGTGCACCCCTGGGGGTGGGGAAAGCGATGCTGGGGAGCCCAATGCCTCCTAATCTACCCTTGGGCCTCCAGGCGTCCCCCTATCCCGTCATCCTGTCCCTGGAGAACCACTGCAGCCTGGAGCAGCAGCGCGTGATGGCACGACACCTGCACAACCTCCTTGGCCCTATGCTGTTGGACCGGCCGTTGGATGGGGTCACCACCAGCCTGCCTTCCCCTGAGGTGCTGGATGGGGTTCCCCGAGGAAAGGGCAGGGGAGTGGCTGGAGTCCAGCTGGGTATTGACCAGCTGCCCCCCTACCCCATCCTTAGCAATTGAAGGGGAAGATCTTGCTGAAGGGGAAGAAGCTTGGGGGGCTTCTCCCCCCTGGAGGGGAAGGCAGCCCTGAGGCCATCGTGGTGTCAGATGAGGATGAGGCTGCCGAGATGGAGGATGAGGCAGTGAGGAGCCGCGTGCAGCACAAGCCCAAGGTTGGAGGGGGAGCTATGGGGGGAGGGAAGGGGAAGTAGCCCTGGGGCCCTCTCCCATCACCCTCCATCACCCCATGGGATGTGTGCCTTGTCCAGGTTTTCTGTGGCTGCCACTCAGACCCTCTGCCCCCCTCTCTCTGTCTCCCTGTCTTTCCGTGTCTGGGTTTCTGGCTCTCTCAGTGCCCACCTGCCCCAACCTCTGAATCTAACCTGGGCCTCCCCGTGGCCCCCAGGAGGACAAGCTCAGGCTAGTGAAGGAGCTCTCTGATATGGTCATTTACTGCAAGAGTGTCCATTTTCGGGGCTTCCCCAGCCCTGGAACCCCGGGGCAGGCTTTCTATGAGATGGCATCCTTCTCTGAGAACCGCGCCCTCCGACTGCTGCAAGAATCAGGTAAGCCTGGCCCTGCACCCCCAGGATGCTGTCCATCTCTCTGACCACCTGAGCTGGCCAGGGTCAGGACTGGCTCCCACCCCTTGGAATATCACCCAGAGCTGGCACTCCCTCCCCTCTGCTGTTAACAGACAGAGCTGGTAGGGAGGGGCTTGGGCTCACCAGATGGCCTCCACTTCTAAGCAGCCCACACCCACCTCAGGAAACAACTTTGTCCGCCACAACGTGAGTCACCTGAGCAGGATCTACCCCGCTGGCTGGAGAACGGACTCTTCTAACTATAACCCCGTGGAGATGTGGAACGCAGGCTGCCAGATTGGTATGGGCTGGCTGGAGCTGGGAGGAGGCCTGGAAGAAGGTTTCTGTCTGGAGGGCCAGGGGCCAGGAGCCTCTGGAGACCCAGGCAGAGCCAGATGCAGGGATCTGTGGGCTCAGGAGCTGGTAATCCAGGAGCTGGACATTCCCTCCACTAGCAAATCACAGTATCTGAAATCCAATCATTAGCACACTTGTCCTTTGAATCCAGCACCAGAAATGGAATTCGAGGTTGGTGTGGTGGGTCACTTAGGGGGCAGGAGGGCAGTAGGCATCAGAGTGATCCCAGACCCTGCTTCTGCCTCACCATGTGACTCTAGGCCTCAGTGTACCCCAAGAAGGCTGAGTTCTGGGTCCCCCCAGGCCAGCCCACAGCCTGTGATTGCTCTGTCCTGCCTGTAGTGGCCCTGAACTTCCAGACACCTGGGCCAGAGATGGATGTGTACCAGGGCCGCTTCCAGGACAATGGGGCCTGTGGGTACGTGCTGAAGCCTGACTTCCTGCGAGACCCCAACTCAACCTTCAACTCCCGAGCCCTTGCTCAGGGGCCCTGGTGGACTCGGAAGCGGCTCACTGTCAGGGTAAGGCCAGGCACAGGAGGGACAGGTGCCCATGGGCCTCCCTTCTTCACTCACTACCATCCTGAACTCTTCATTGTCCCCTGCCTCCTGCAGGTCATCTCAGGGCAGCAGCTGCCAAAAGTCAACAAGAATAAGAATTCAATCGTGGACCCCAAGGTGACAGTAGAGATCCACGGCGTGGGCCGGGATGTGGCCAGCCGCCAGACGGCTGTGGTCACCAATAACGGTAAGTGCTGGGCCTAGGCCAGGCACAGCTTCTGGAGCTGGCGTCCATGCTGTTGACATGGTGCCTGCACTCCTAGGTTTCAACCCGTGGTGGGACACAGAGTTTGAGTTTGAGGTGGTTGTGCCAGAGCTCGCGCTCCTGCGCTTCGTGGTAGAGGATTACGATGCCTCCTCCAAGAATGACTTTATCGGCCAGAGCACCATCCCCTTGGACAGCCTCAAGCAGGGTGAGTGTGTGCCCGAGGGAGGGGATGGCAAGGGGGGAGGAATCTTTGGGCAGGGGCCAGCTGTCCCCTGAAGCATCCTCCCTGAGTGACCGGAACTCCTCCCTGTGCATCCTGCCCATCCGCCTGCCAGGATACCGCCACGTCCACCTCCTGTCCAAGAACGGAGACCAGCACCCATCTGCCACCCTCTTTGTGAAAGTGACCCTCCAGGACTAGGCCTGGGGAATCTGGTGGGGACTGTCTCACACAGACCAGGCCCTCTGCCCACATCCAGGGGCAGGACAAGGGCTGTCCCACCCTCTTGCTCGGAGCTGGTGGCCCCGCACTGCCTTCAGCTCTAACCTATTGTCTGCGCTGCTGCCTCTCCGGGGTCCCAGGAGCTGGCCCAGTCCCTGGAGCTGTCCTCAATTCCGTTAGGAACCACACTGCATCCTCTGGCCGGCCCTAGGTTGAGGGTTTTTATAAAAATCGTAAGAGTAAGTCCTGTGGTCTCTTTACCTGAACACCAGAAAATCACTGTAAAGTATGTGTGTATGTGTCCCAGAGCACTGGGGCCCCAGCACCTCACTCTCCACTTCTCCACACTCACACTGGAGGCAGTGGGTCTGTCCCCCTGGGCAGGAAGGACTGGCAAGAAACAAACCCCTCTGCGGTGGAGGGTATGGAGGGCTTGGTCTTTGGAATGTCCTGCTCCCCCCAAAGGCGTCCCTAACTGAGTGACCCAGACCCGAAAGGCCCCTCACCACACCTTGTGATGACCACAGGCTTTTATTTTAGTGACCCAGGCGTCTCTGAGTAGAGACTGCCAGGAGGGCCTCCCCAGGGCCTCAGGTGGGTGTCAGGAGGTGCCCGCGGGGGTCTGGCCATGTGAGGGGCAGGGCCTGGGTTCAGAAGAAGCCGAGCTGCTTCTTCTGCTGCTGCTGCCTCCACTTGGCCATGCTGTAGAACTCCTCCTTGGACTTCCCAAAGATATCTTGGAAGTCAGAGTCTGAGAGATAGAACTGGGCAGGGGATGGGAGACGCAAAGGAAGTGGGGTTATCGATTGAGCCCAGAACCCCGTCCCGCCCACCCAGAAATGTCATCCTCTCCCACATCTCTCGGCCCATCACCCCATCTGGAACAGATCTCTGGGCAGCCTGTCCACTTGCCCACCGTCAGTGGGGCATGCCCCGGGCGCCTCCAGCTCAGCTTTAGATGCACTACCAGTGCTGGGGCAGTGAGTGGGTGGCAGAGGGTCTCAGGCACCCACCTCCTTATGGGCTGGGTCCACGCCCTCTGGCAGGTCCTCAGCGGCCTGGTGCATGAGCTGTTCTCGGGGCAGGCCCCCGTTGCTCACGCATCTGGGGCTGCTGGGGTAGCTGCTGGTGCTGGTGCTGGTGCTGGTGCTGGTGCTGGTGCTGGTGCTTCTGCTGGTGCTGGCACCACCACAGTCCGCCTTGGGGCCCAGCTCCAGCTCGTTCTCTGAGCTGTCCTCGGAGCCCTTGAGGGCCTGCTGGGCCAACGGGCCTGCCCTGCCACTGACTGGCCACCTGGACATCTGGAAGTTGTTGATCTCCTGTCAGGAGAGGGGACTCAGGCTGGGGAAGATGGGGGAAAGGCTCCCACAGGAGGCCACCAGGAGCCCACTGGCCCTCTTGTCCCCAAATGCCACCCCTACCCCCTCCCAGGGTCCAGACCTCTGGAGGCCCCAGTACGCACTGCTGTTATCTCAGAGATGGCAGATACTGCTCCCAGGCTGCCCTCCACCACCTCCTCATAGGACTGGTTGTTCTAGGGGCAAGAACCAGGACAGGGTGAGAAGGAAGGGCACCCATGGGAGCCAGCACTGGGCCTAAGGACAAGACCTGGTTCCCTACCCCCGACCCTGGAGGTCCCTGGACAGGGCAGGCCCCTCTCCCCAGATTAGGGAGGGGGTGGGGGGCTCCCGGCCTCACTCACGGTCCATTTGTAGGGGTCCCAGGTGAGGAACCATCCTGTGAAGGTGGGAGGCTCGTGGCCCTGCTTGACCAGCACGATGGGCGTGGCCAGGCTCCTCCCTGCCGGGTGGGTCCTCAGGTACTCCTGGCCCCAGGCCACCACCTCCTGCTTCTGCTGGCTCGCAGCTTCCCCCAGCCACAGGAAGATCTGGGCCACAGAGGGGGCCTGGCCTTGGGTGGGGGGAGCTGACCACTTCCTTCCCACCCCTGTCCCTCAGGTGGTCTCAGAAGCCCCCACACACATCCCAGCCAACCAGACCCGCCCAGCAGGCCAGCCGCACACCCACACACCCATAAACACGCCAGAAGGTCATAGGCACGCCTGTGTGCAACCAATCCACAAATATTCACTGAGCACCGACTGTGTGCCAGGGACTGCTCTAGGCACAGGGGAGTCAACCATGAAAAAGAAACAGACCGAACTCCCTGCCCTCGAAGAGCTTTCATTTTACTGGAGGAGACACAAAAATAAGTAAAACATGTAGTATATCAGATGGAGAAAAATAAGGCAGGAAAAGCAGATGAGTGTGGTGTGTGGGGGAGTACTGTCATTTTAAATTAAGAGTCAGGCAGAGCCTTACTGAGAAGATGACATTTGAGCCAAGATCTGAGGGAGGTGGGAGAGCAAGTCACATGTATATCTTGGTGGAGGGAAGTGTTCTGAGTGGAGGAAACAATCAGTGCAAAGGCCCTGAGCCTGCCAGCATGTTTGGGGAGTGGCCAGGAGGCCATGGTGGCTGGAGCGGAGGGAGTGGAGGGGCAAGTGGAGGCGGGGGGACGGGGCTGGAGGAAGGGCTTTGTTGTGCTCAGAGTCAGATGGGAGCCTGTAGGCCTCCTCACCACATTCACACAGAGTCCCAGGCACAGTGACACAGACACACACATACACACGCACGCACGACCACAGCTATACAGATGCACAATAATCAGTCACCACCCAGCCAGACAGCAAGTCACACCCACACTGTCACCCACATTCACACATAGTCGCACATAAACACAACCGCACTGGATCACACGGTTAGCACTGCCTGAAAAACACAGGTAGCCTGAAACAGCATTGCATCCAGCCGCACAGAAACATGGTGACACACTCACCTGGGCACCCACACCTGCAGCCAGGCACACAGCCTCTCACACAGTGCCACTGGTTATGGTTGGTGACAGCCAATTACTCGACCACACAGCCATTACGCACAGCCACATACACAAAGGCAAATCAGTCACATGGACAGACAAATGACAACGAAAACACAACCATACAGAATCTATGGGATGCAGCAAAAGCAGTCCTAAGAGGGAAGTTCATAACAATATAGGCCTTCCTTAAAGAAACAAGAAAAATCTCAAAAAAACTTTACCACCTGAAAGAATCAGAAAAAGAACAAACAAAACCTAAAGTCAGCAGGAGGGAGGGAATAATGAAGATCAGAGAGGAAACGAATAAACGAGAGATCAAATGCAGGCACACAGAGGCACCACAAACACACACACACACAGAGTCACTCTACAGCCTAACACGTCAGCCACAGGCACACAGTCACCCCACACACCATCACAAGGTACATGGAGTTATACCCAACTATAAAACTGGTCACGACCACACGTGAGATCCAGACACACAGCCACGCTCTCCCACCGCCTTTCTGGGACAGAGTACCCTCTATCTCTTATCCATGGTCACACAGTCACTCAGTGTCATAGGGTCATAGATAGTCACACACTCATCTGCAGCCTCATACACAGTCTCATGGCTAGAAACACAAAGTCACACACACTCCCACCCAGTTACACAGGCGCAGATACACCCCATTCACACCCGGGGCTGCCGTACCTCCTGCCAGGTGTCCAGTAACATGACGTCATACTTGTCCAGGTCCTCTTGGCTAAAGAACACCACTTCCGTGAGGACCAGGTGGCCTGTCTGGCTGGAGCACTCGAACAGTCGGGGCTGGAAGCCGGACATATCCACGGGGAGCCTGGCCAGCATGGCACAGGCCGTGAGGGGCGCAGAGAGACCAGCCGGGCTAAGCCAGCCCTCAGCACAGGGGCCTCTCCCCCGGGCTGGGACACATCCCTTCCTGGAGCAGGAGGCACTGGCTCTGCCTCTGAGTTCCCCCATCCCACGAGCCCCTCCAGGAATGCCCTGCCCCTCTCTAGGCCTCCAGGTCCCCATGTGTCCGTGGGGAAAGCATGTCCAGCCACAGGCTGCTGTGGCCCAAGCTGTCCCGTGAATTTCCCCAGGAGGGAGGGAAGGAAGGGACAGCTGGCTTAGTGTGGAGGGAGGAGTCACTGGTCCCACCCATGGCCGGGAGCCCGGGAGCCAGGCGTCAGGCCCAAGGTGGGAGGAAGGAAGCTAGGCCAAGGGGGCAGACGGCAGCACTCAGGAGCTCAAGAGACTTGGGGGGGGTATAGGGCACAGTCAGGGCCCAGAGACACAGAGCGGCCCATACTCTGCTCCCTGTCCCTGTGAGGCCTCCCTCTGCCCTCCTCTCCCAAACACACCCTTACCCATTTACACACCACGCACATTGTTCTCGCACACTCCACACACACTGCTCACCCATATGGCATTTTACACTATACCCTGGGACATCCCCCCTGGGGACTGTGGGGTTGGGGAATGGCATTTTCCCCTTTGGCCCTCTGCCAATGGGATGGTCCAGGACAGGGACCATGCAGGGAGCACATTCTGCCAGCAGAGGGAGCCACTGCCCTGCTCTCCCGACATCTTCCTGCTCAAAGTTGGTGGTGGGGTGGCGCGGGGACTGAGGAGGGAAGAGTAGGCTGTGCTCCTGGGAGCTCCTGGTCAGGGAGCCGAGTTCTCGGTTCTAGTCTGGCCTCTCTAGCTCCCTGTGTGATCCTTAATTAGTCACCCACCCTCTCGGGCCTCAGTTTCCTCCTCTGGGTCAGGAGAGCACCCTCCTCCCCGCCTTGTCACCTCTTGTTGCTGGGGTAGGGCGCCCGGCCCCCCAGGGCCTCCCAGAAGTGAGGAGGCTCCTGACCCTCCAGCACTATTTCCTTGTTCTCCTTGGAGATGACAGTGACCACCGTCCGTGCCATCTCACGCTGGTCACCGCTGCAGCCCTACAGGCAAAGAGCTGGGTCGGGTCCTGCAGGGGGAGGGGTCTTCCCCTCCAGCCCCATGTCCTCCACCAGCGGGGGCATGTGGGGAGCTGGGCCTGAATCATGGGAGGCCAAGGCTTGACGGGCACACATGAGCAGGACCTCCCTTTCTCCTCCTCCTGGCTTCTGTCTCCTCAGCTGACCAGGTCACAGGGACTGGGACCCTCTCCAGGTCCAGAGCACAGGATGGGGATCTCAGGCTTGGAGATCGTTCATGGTTTATGCTGAAGATTAGAGAAAACTCTGGCAATCTGGACTAGGCCTCCTCCTTTCCCCCAAGAGACTGGGGAAGGGACGTGGTCCCTGTAGGAGGCAGGAAGGAGGGGAGGCCACCTGGGCGCAGACTGGCTCTGACCCATCGATGCCCAGGTCCATCCGTCACTCTGTAGCTTCCCCCAGGTTCCAGAGGGGACACTGTGGCCTCTCTCCCACCTCCTTCTGGGCCTATCTGAGGCTGGACTTGGAGTTAGCCTCCCCTGTGGAGGGGACCCTTCCCTGGCCTGGAACCACTGTCCTGGGCATGAATCAGGGGGTCACTGCTGGGGTACCTTCCCAAACCAGAGGTAGCAGAAGCTGGCGGTGACCAGCAGGAAGATGTCGCTGGAGTTGAGGGATGAGGCACGGGCTGGCACCTCCTCGGTCCAGGTGTTGTGGTTGTCGGTGCCTCGCATGTGGAAGAGCCTGGTGGCAGATGTCAGCTGCTCCTTCCCACTGTGCGCAGTGCTCCCCTACAAGAGGGCTGGGCCTTAGGCTGAGCCAAGGGCTCCCGGACTGCCTCCCTCTCCCAGGGGGACAGCGCCCTCGGGCTCCAGGCCCCCTCTTGTTTTCTGGACCCTCTGAGTGTGGAATGTGAGGCTCCCATCTCTAGAATAGGGAACTTTCTAAATGGCTCCCTCCCCGATCTCCCAGGGGTCAGGGCACGGTTGCCCCAGGCCTGGAAGGCAGAAAGCGGGGAGCAGCTTTGCCTGCATGTGACCCCAGGCATGACTGTTTCCCTTTCCATTCAGCTTCCTCCCCTGTGCCTCTGCTCTCTGGCTGGCTCTGGGGACAGGGCAAGAAACTCAGGCAGGGGTCACTCTTGGAGCTCTGGGGCCTAGGACAAGCAAGCCCCAGGAAGCTGAGGGTGGGAAGATTGGTCCCTGGCTGGCAGAGAAGGAGCTCAGTACGTGTGTGTAAAGGCTATGGGTCCATGGAGGAGCCGGAGAGGCTGTGACCACAGCAGCAAAGTGGGCCCTACCTGGAAGACCACCAGCTGGCCCTGGAAGATGGCAAGGAAGTGAGGGGGCTCGCTGCCCATGGTCACGTGCTCGTGCACCAGGGCTCCATGGTACAGGAGGTCGAGCTCCTCGGCATTGCTGCTCAGGGCCTTGATCTCCTGTGCGGAGGCCTGGAGGCCCTGAGGGTGGGGGTGGTGAGGGGCTGGCACAGCTCCAATATCCCACTCTCAGATCCTCAGCTCTGGGGCTTGAGAGTGCCCGCCACCCGCCTCAGGCCGGCACACCTGCCACAGGTACAGGAGGTACTGGATGTGGCCCATATTCCGGTATGTGTAGAGGACAAGGTAGCAGCTGCCTGCGCACAACTGTCCACGATGCTTGGGGTCCACGGGCTGCCTGCGTAAGTCCTGGATGCACCACACCTGGGGGGCAGGGAATCAATGGGCATAGATGGTGCCTCTGCCTGAACCAGCCCACCCACCCTGTATCCAGCCAGGAAGCTCCGTGCAGCCCGGAGGCCTGCCCTGTCTGTGCAGGCAAGGGGTTCGCCCCCAGCTGTGCCCACCCCACACTCTGTGCTTCCCCCGTGGTCCCCAGCGACCCACCACACTCGCGCCAGCCTGAACTCAGCCGGGACTCTGAGTCGGCACGCGGTACCTGGGACATACAAGTGATGAGGACTCCAGAGGCTGCCAAGACAGACCTGAGCCCTGCCATACATGCCACTCCAGTCTGACCCCATCAGCTGCAGCCTGAGTTAGGTGCAGACAGGTCCTGCCCAGCTGCTGTCTGCTCAGTCCAGGGCAGGGGCAGTCGGGCAGAAGCCAGGCCTTGGGGATCTTGGAAAAATTTCCTTTTTTCAAGTGTCACTTGAAAAAGCAAAGCCTGTTCAAAGACTAAAAGGGAAACACTTCATCACACTTATCAGTGTGATTTCCTGTTCGTGTGGGAAGCCGAGCACGGGCTGTGGAGCCAGGCAGATCCCAGTTAAATCCAGGGTCACCCCCACTGGCAGTGAGATGTTTCCCAGCTTCAGTTGCCCCACCTGTAAAGTGGGGGTAATGATGCTTCCCTTGACTTGGCAAGAAACAATGTCAGGACATCCTGTGCCCCCACAGAGCCTGACAGCAGTCTTTGGAAAAGACCAGAGCACCCAGAATCCTGACTTTTGCAGAAGAGGCTGACTGCGACCAAACGCCTCCAGGAGCAACACTCACCTGGCAGCTAGGCCTCCTGGCTTGCGCCCTCCCCCTGTCTGCCTGCCGGTCAGCTGGAGGTCCCCCCCCCCCCCCCCCCCGCCACCGCCTTTGTGCTTGGGGCCTGGGCTGCAGAGCCCTCCTTCCTTCTGCCCTTGCCCTTCTCTCTGCTTTCCTGTTTCTCTTTTTCTCTCTCTCCCTGTTGGCCCCCTGTCTCCCTGGGCACCGCATCTCTCCCTGATCCCCTTTCTCCTCTCCCTGTGCCCTCATCTCTCCCTGCTCTGCATCCATCTCCTCCCTCCTTCCCAGTCCTTTCTCAGTCTCTCTCCTCTGCCTCCCCTTGTTCCCCCTCCTTGTCATCCTCTCTCCATGCTCCCCCTCCTCTCCCTTTACCCTGTCTCCTCCAGTCTCAGTCTCTCCCCACTCACTGCCCCACCAATCCATATTAGGACAAATGTTGGAGGGAACCTGGGAGAAACAATATTTTCTCAGACCTGGACCCACCCTGAGAACGAGCACCATTCACACAGGCCCAGCTGTACTTTTCCCATAATCTTACAGCATTCCACACCAGCCTCAGGGCTGAGGGGACCACAGCTTTTACCCCCATTTTATGCATTAAAAAAACGGAGGCCCTAAGGAATTAAGGGCCCTGCTCAGGGGTGAGCCAATAAGTCAACATGCAACTCAGCCCTGTACAGAGCCTGGAAGTGGCCCCCAACCCCTGCATCTTCCAGAACCCTGGTCTGAGACCAGACAGGTGGCTGTGTGTGACTGTGTGCTGCGGGTTGGGTGTGTTGGGCTGTGATCATGTGTAAGGTAGAGTTTGTACAGTTACGTGTTTGTAATTATGCACTCGGCTGTAAGTGCAATTACAGGGTGTGAGTGTGTGTCTATACTGTCATACGTATGATTGTGTCATAGATATATACATATGACAAAAGGGCACAATTAAGTGTCTGAGTGCTTCTGTGCCATGAGTATGTGGTGAGCAGGTGGCCGTGGCAGTCATACGGTTTACCTGAAGACAAAGCCAAGCCAGTGCCCCTCACCTCCACCTCCCCTGAGCCGTCGTCCACCATCCGGAGCTGGGCCGCTAGTTCAGGCTGGCTGTGCAGCTTGCCCACGTCCAGCTTTACCTGAAGCAATTTACCTGAGGGTGGGACAGAAGGTGTCCCCGCCCCGCCCATCCCGCTGGAAGCCCCCTCCAGCCACGCCCCCTCACATCCCATAGAGGTTCCCGGGCCCCGCCCCCCAGGAAGCCTCGGTTTGGAGCTCCGCCCTGCCCTCCGGCCACACCCCCTCACCTATCCCACGCGGATTCTTGTTCTTGCCCTGCTCCCCAGACCACGATTGGAAAAGCTGCTTGAACGCAGCCGACTCGGTGCCGTCGTTCACCACCTCAACGTTGGTGTAGCTCGGGTAGCCCTTGGCCTGGATGAAGCCCTGGGGTGGGGGCTCTGTCAGGCATGCAGCCCGAGGGCTCACTGCTCTGCTCCACCCACCAGCTGCGGGGCCAGCCTTGCCCTGAGCAGCGGTAATTAACGGAACTCATGACCAGCTTAAGGAGCTGGCTTCAGCACTACCGACTTCTCCAAGGTCCCTGAGGACAGGCAGGGTCCCCTTAGTCCGGGCCTCAGGAAGGGCTGGCCATGACCGCGCGAGAGACCCCAGGCAGAGCCCTGCTACCCTCTCCTGCAAAAGGAGGGAGTGCCAGTGCAGAAGGCTCTCAGATGCTGGTCTTCGCAGTCAGAGCCCTAAGGGCAGGCAGGCCTCAGGCCAGCAGTACGCCAGAGAGGGGCCAGGTGTTCCCCCTTGGACCCTCCAGCACAGCTGTGTCTCCTCCCTCAGACAGGGCAGTGGGTCTCCAGGCTTAGACCCCAGGGCAGGGTTATGTCCTCCACCAACAGACAGGACTCCCAGGACAGATGTATCCCCTAGCTGGCCCCAGGGCAAGATTATCTTTCCCTTCAGACCCCAAGACATGGATGTCTCCCAGCTTAGGCTGCAGGGTAGGGCCCTTTCCTCCCTCAGACCCCAGGGCCTCCACCTTCAAACTCCAGGGCAGGGCTGTGTGCCTCTGAGACTCACCAGAGCCCGGCGGAAGGAAGCCTTTTTCTCCTGGAGGCTGGACATGCATCCCTGCCACACGTAGATCTTGAAACCACCTTGGTCCAGGATGTAGCAGTCCTGAGACCGAGAGTGAGGCTGGTCAGTAGAGGGGTTGGGATTGTAGGGTAGGTGGGGATGGATGGGGTGGCTGGGGCTGGGCCTGCCTTACCTCCTTCTGCAGTAGGTCTTGGGTCAGTGGGCAGGTCGCCAACTCCTGGACAACCAGGTCCTTGCCCTTCTCATAGACACTAGGGGACAGGCATCCAGATGTGGGCAGCTCAGCCTGTCCCTGGCCTGGCTCCACTCTAGCTACCCACCTCTACCCAGAGGCAGAAGGTATGGGGGCTGGAGCCCTGAGTTGAGGTCCCACACGGCTTGCCCCAGAAACTCACGAGCTTTTTCTGGAGGGCTTCCTAGAGACACTGTGTTATTGCAGGAATGATGGACATGCAGGCCCAGGCTATTCCACTCACCCCACCCGCTCCCAAGGTCTGCTCACTGGTAGAGGCGGACACTGGGCTTCTGCAGTTGGTTAATACTCTTGGTGGGCGTGGTGGCATGCAGGTTGCCCACTCTGCAGCCCAGCACAGCTTCCATGATCTGCATGAGGTCAGTGGCTTTAGCCTCATCATCCACCACGCCAATCTGTGCACGGCCACCACGCTCCTGGTCCTGGAGGCTGCGGGTCAGGGCCAGGCCCTGCAGGAGCGGTCCCGGTGGTCAGGGCATCCCCAGCAGGCTCCGCCCCCTCACCTCTCAGGCAGTCCAGTCCTGATCCTTCCTGTCACTGCTTAGCTCCCAGAGGCTGGGGGCAAGGGGAGGCATACCCTTATCCTGGCATCCAACGGTACCACCACCGCAGGATCTTGACTCTGCTTGTACCTAGCAGGTGCTCCTCAGGTTCTCAGGCAGAGAGCCAAGCCCCCCTCTTGGGGTGGCTGGAGGATGGGCACCTGGAGGACCACCCCTCTCCCTGAGCCCTGCACCCCTTAGTTCCCAGGCACATACTGACCCGTGCCTTCTCGGCAATGCTGGTCTTCGGCCCATTCCACTGGATCATCATCCTGCCCAGGTCCAGCAGGAAGATGTCTCCCTTATTAAAGCTGTTCCAGGAGAGCTCCACCTGCCAGAGCCAGGGGGACAGGGAGGGAGACAGGGCATCACCCCAGGTGGAGGGGCACCACACCTGTCCCTGCCTATGTGAGCACAGCTTTGGTGTGTCACTTGTGTGTGTGAAGCTGTGTGCAGCTGGGTATATGTGTGAGTGTGACACCGCTCTTAAGTTTTGCAGGCATGCATCCGTGTAACCATGTGAGACCTCAAGGGTCACTCTGTGTATGCGGCTGGGGGCTGGGTGCATCTGTGTGTGTGTGTGACCGCAGGTGACGCTGCATTTCACAGGGTGTCTGTGACTGAGAATGACACTTCTCCCTCAATGCACGTCTGTAGCTGTCCATGTGTGAACAGATGGACAGATGTATACAAGTGGGACATTTGCGTCAGTTTATCCACAGGCGTGGATGTGTCTGTACATGTACTCGTGGACACAAGTCAGGGTACATCCAATGTGAACAAGTGTGTGGGCTCCCGGTGACAGTGTAGGTGTGCCTGTGTGAGGGATGGTGTGTCATCTGTGGATAAGGGCAATTATCATCCCAACAGAGACACTTCTGAGAGTAAAAGTGGGGGCTCTAAATAATTATATCAGAAAAACAGGCAAAACCTGGGGCTGCATGCTGGCCCTGCACGATCAGGGATGTATGGTCACTGAATCAGTGGGTGACACAGTGTGAGCCTGGGTAGGAAGGTCTGTGAGTCACAGAGCTGCCACATACCATGTAGACAGTAACATGCACAACTCAGGTGTGACCCTTCACATCACAGGCATCAAACTCCTGATTGTTCATCACACCAGCTGGGAGTAAAATTTCTTGTTCTCATAAGAACATTGGTATTCTGACAGATGGAAGGAAGGGGCACTCTATGGACTGCGTGGCCCCAGGGTAACAGTGGGAGACACTGTGTGTGCCTATAGGTGACCATGACAGTGTGTATGAGGGTGTGGGGCTGTGCACCCCACTCCAAATCACGCTACTTCCCACTGTGCTGTTGACAAGGGCCCTCCAGGTGCACCACCTTGTCTGCCTCACCTCCTTGGTTCGTAATGTGCCCATGAAACAGAAGAGGAAACTGAGGGTCAGAGGAGCCATGGCAGGGGCGAGGGGGTGCTGGGAGCCTGGCTCTGCCTTTTCTCCCGTCATCAGGCTCAGCCATCTGGGAATGCTGACTGCCTGCGTTTCCCCGGTCCCCTGCCACCCTCCATACTTCCCTATACTCCAGTACGTGCAGTCCAACTCAGTCCAAGGTCAAGGGGCATCCCTGGCAGCCCTCACCTCAGCGGCTGACACATGCTTCCTCCCTCTGATGTGCAGCAGTCGCTGGATGTTGTACATGTTGGTCTCCACGTGACTGAGGCCAGAGGCCAGGCCTCCCTTCCTGTAGCTGAGGAGAGCATGGGGTCTCATGTGAGACCACGTGCTGCCACGTGCAGGGGTGAGCTCAGATGTGAGCACGTGCATGCGCGCATGTGGGGACCCACACGTGCCTGATACATGTGCGCAAGTAGCTATGAACATGTGTGCACAAGCACGTGGGGCATTGGTTTATCTGTGTGTAGATACGTGGACACGTGCATGTATACATGTATGCATGTGGGGCATAATGTGTATCTGTTTATCTGTGTGAGTATAGATGTGAGTGCCTGGGATTCACACAAATGCACGTATGTTTACATGGACATGAGTAGTCACAGGTGTGTAGTTGTGCCCATCTGTAGGCCGACATACATGGGGTGGCGTGTTTTCTGCAGGTATACATGTGCAGGTATACATGTGTGCACGTGTTTATGTATATGCTACGTACGTGTATTAGGTCCAACAGAGATGATCGAATACTGGCTATTTCCTTAGGTTCAACCGAATATATTGCAACTATTAATTTAACAAATATTTGAAGCAACTGACAGCAAAAGACATATTTCTACAGGGCACAGTAACATAAAGGCAAACAAAGCAACAGTGGTGTCCACTTCTGAGTATACACCCAAGAAAAATGAAAAACATATGTCCACACAAAAACTTGCATACAATAATGGACAGTGAGTAAACTTACGGCAGTAATCATTTCACAATATATGCAAGTCAAACCATTATGCTGTAACCTTAAACTTAGACAGTGCTGTATGTCAGTTACATATATCAGTACAACTGAAAAAAAACCCCCAAAACTTGTATACAAATGTCAATAACAGTATTACTCAGAACAGCTAAAAAGGGGGAACAACTCAAATGTCCAGTAAGTGATGAATACATAAATAAAATGTGGTGTATCCATACATGATGGTGTATAATTACATTTAAATGAAGTGTCCAGAGTAGGGAAATCTATACAGACGAGGTCAGGGAATACTGGGGAAAATGGAGAGCGCTGCTGAAGGGGAGGGGGCTGCTTTTTTGGGGTGATGAAAATGTTCTACCATGGTGGTAATGGTCGCAAAAGTCTAAATATACTAAAAACCACAGAGCTGCATACTTTAAATGGGTAGGTTGTATGGTACGATTTGCATGTTAATAAGTTATTCCTCCCCCCCCCCCCCAAACCCACCCCACACATTGTGACGAGGGAGATACTCGCCCCTGGCTGTGGGCCACCCCACAGCCCCTTTCCCACCGCCCCTGCCCCTCACTCACATGATTCCCCGGCGGAAGTAGCTGAGAAAACAGGCGGACTCGTGGCCCTGCGCCTCGCGGTGCTGCACGGTGGCGCCACCCAGCGCCTCCTGCAGGTGCTGCACGAAGGAGCCCGCCGCGTCCTCCGCGTCCCGGCTCGCCTCCTTCCCCACCCAGTAGTGCAAGTCTTTGGAGGCCCCCTGTGTGGCCTTCAGGCTCTGAGGGACCTAGGGCCCAGGTGTTTGTGTCTGTGTGTCTGTGTGTGGAGGGATGAGGTCCCAGGGCTGGGGTGGGGCCCCAGGCAGAGATGAAGACCAAGGTCGAGGATGTACCAAGGGCTTTGGGGGAGACGGCTTCCACCCGCCGGAGATGGAGAATGGGGAGGGAAGGGTGAAGGGGCTTCAAGGGCAGCAGCGCCCCACCCCACCTTGGGATGCGATTCTCGGGCTCCTAGCCAGGCTCTCCCCAGGGCGTAGCTTAGTCTGCACCATCCACCCCTCAACTGGACCAGGACCCGCCCCGCCCCGACAGACTCTTCAAGTGCTCACGTGCAGAACGATATAGCAGTGTTCTTCGAAGAAGTTCCTATAAGCCCGTCTGGGGACCGGCACCATCTTCAGATTCTGGGAGAGAAGGGTGCCTAGTGCCATCTCGGGAGAGACACCTCCTCCTAACCCTGCCCCATGACCCTCTGGGGTGGGGTTGGGAGGGAGCTCTGAGTCGCCGGCGGGAGAAACCTCGTCTCAGAGACCCGCACACTCTGTGTCACTTGCTCTTCTGTCTGGTCCTGCCACTCACCTCAATGATCCATATGTGGAGGTCCCTGTGGCTCTCCATGGCTGGGAGGCCCTTGTTGGTGTCCATCCTAGGTCAGGCAGGGGAGAGGGAGGGAACAAGAGCCAGAGTCCTTAGGCAGTGGCTGCCCGTACTGTGGGCTCCAAGCGAGAGTTGTCCTTACCCACAGCTCCCCAAAGCACCTTCATCATAGACTGTGCCTTTCATTAGGCACACAGGTGGCTATGGGAACACAAGTGCCAGCAAACCAGGACAGGTACCACAGACGGTGGCACAGAGGCTTTGCAAACTGGGATCTGGCTTGCCGTCTGTGTCTGTGCTCTTGAAACAGGGCTGAGCTCTGTGGACAGTAACAGGCTTTGAGTCTACGGACAACCTCTGCAAACAGGGAGTTAGAAACAGGCGGTACAGACAGACATGGGTCTGCAGTCAGGGGAAGTCCCCGTGGACAGCGATAGGTTATGCAGACAGGCAAAGCTCTGCTAGTAACAACAGATGCTGCAGGCAGGGACAGACTGCGAATGGGGACAGGCTCCCACAGAGAGAGAGGCTCTGCATACAAGGCAAACAGGCACAGGTCTTCCAGAGAGCTGGGAAATGGCCTTGCAAAGAGGCACTGTGCCTGCAGAAAGGGAGAGGCTGTGTAAACAGAAAAGGCTCTGCACACAAGCACAGGCTCTGCAAACAGGGACAGCTTTCCCAGACTGAAGGAAGCAATGCAACAGGCACAGGTCTCCTGACAAAGGTGGGTTCTGTCAACTGGGACCACCTTTGTAGGGGCAACCTCCACAAAGAGACACGGACTGCACCCTGGGAAATTCGGACTCAGACAGGCTGGGCATCAAGCAAAGGTTGTGAACGCTGAGAAGGGCTCTGGAAACAGCCCCAGGTTCTGCAGGTGTGGAGGAGCTTCGGAGAACTGGGAAAGGCTCTGCAAATGTGGATGAGGACAAGCTCTTAAGACAGGGACTCTGCATGAGGGACAGACTCGGCAGATATGGACAGACATGGAGAAAGGCAAGGCTCTGCAGACAGGCAAAGAATCGTCAGTCAGGGAAATGCTTCCCAGACAGAGGCAGGCTCTGAAACAGGCAAAAGCTCTCTGGGTGTGGTCAGGCTCTGCATGCAGGGACAGCCATGGGAAACAGCCTCAAACCCTGCATACAGGGAGATGGGAATGGGCTCGCAAACAATCATGAGCTCTGCAGAGAGATCCAGGCTCTGCAAAAAGACACAGGTTCTGCAGACAAAGCCTCTATCGATAGAGACTTTGCAGATAGAGAGAGGTTTTGTGAGCTCACACAGGCTCTGCAAACAGACAGACTCTGTTAACAGTGACAGCATCTTCAGAGAGGGCAGGACTTGCTGAAGTGAGCTGGCAGGGCAATCAGCTCTGTGTTCCAGCACAGATGCCCCAGATGTGCGCAACATCTTGAAACAGGGTTTTGTAGAGAGCCCAGGTTCTGCAAACAAGGACAGTCTTTATTGAAAAGGATGAGTTCTAGAAACAGATAAAGTCTTTGTGAAGAGGGACAGGTTCTGATAACAAGTACACATGGAATTAGGAACAGACTGTGCAGACAGACTGGGCTCTGCCAACAAGGGATGTGCTCCCAGGCAGACACAGCGTCCCCTGGTGGTGGGAAACTCCTCCTATGAATAGAGCCTGCAGACAGACAGTTTCTATCCAGGGATGTTCAGATAAGCTGTGGAAAGGCCCCGAAAAAGGTCACAGACTGTACAGATAGGGTTCAGGTTCTGCAGACAGAACCAGGCTCTGAAATAGGAAGAGACTCTGTGAACAGGGACACGGTCTAGAGACAGAGATACTTCCTGCAGAGGAAACAGGTTCTGCTGACAGGGACAGGTACTGTAAACAGACAGAGCTTTGTAAACAGGGACATTGTCTTTAGGCAGAAAGAGGTGTCCCAGACAAGGACGCAGGACAAGCTCGGTAGACAGGGACAGGCTTGCCTGTAGGGCACCTTTTGCAATAAATGCATATTTTATCCATGGGGCAATAAGGACAGACTGTTTACAAAGCCCCAGGTTCTGAAAAAAGACAGACTCTCAAAACAGGCTCAGGACAGAAAGAGGCTCTGCAGAGAAGATAGAGGTTCTGCAAACCCAGGGCGGACTCTGCACACATGGACTGTCTTTGAAGACGGTGAGAGACTCTGCAGCAAGTGACAGGCTTAGCTAACATGAGTGGATTGGGTAAATCAGGCCAAAACACTCTTAAATTCTTGAAACAGAACTGAATGCTTAATGCACACAGACTCAGAAGATAGCCCCCAGCTCTGCAAACAGCGATTTAGCTGTGCTTCGACCATCGTTCTGAGCGCTCACAGGAGAGAGAAGTGTGGAATGAGAGGTATCTGGGGAAGAAGAGGGGGCTCTGGATTTTGTTACATGTCGCCAGATGACTCTCAACTACCCCAGGCTTCCCTGCACCCCTCCTTCAGAAACTTCTGTGTGAAGTTTGGTCATTCCTTCACCCCTGGCAGTTCTTTTGACAGCTAAATTAAGTTACTGCCAGCTGCAACTTTTCCTTCTTGCTGCTGCTTAGCTCAACAGACCCAGAGGTCCCTTCTTTCTTAATTTCTCACTCCTGGTGGCCCTGATGTGGTGTTCACTCGCCCTACCCCATCCCCCACTCCACTCCAGCCCTGTCGTATCAGCAGGAGGAACACACCCTTGACTTGGCTGATCCTGTATGACCAGGGGAAACAGGTGGGAGGGGAGATACAGACTTACTGAATCAGAACAACAGCATGACAGGTGGCAGCGACTGGCCTGCATTCCTTATGCCTTCATCCAGGCCAGACACAGGCCTTGGTTAGCTCACAGTGCACTATAGGAAGCACCTAGCTCTCTCAAAGGGGACCAAGGTGGCCAGACGTGTGTGAGTGTGTGTGTGTGTGTGGTGGGAGGGAGTGGGGGGAGCTGCCCAGAGCAGGGCAGGCAGAGGGGGGTCCTGCTGGGGCTAGAGCTGCCCCCCTGAACCTGTGCTGCAGACCCCGTGTCTGTGGGCCTGGTCTCCTCACTAGAGCAGAGGATTCCCGGGGCCAGGGGCTTGTCCTCTTGTTTACTGCACTCAGAAGTGCTGCTGCAGTAATGGCCTGTTGCTGTGACAGTGTCACGAGTGACAGGCAGACACGGTGACCACGTGATGGTGCTCAAGCAACAGAAAACATGTGATGAAATTGAGTGACAGGCATCGTGACATTCAATGGTGGCAGACAGAAGCAGTGACCAGTGATAATGACCAGGGCACAGGCAGGCAGTGACCAAAGGCATAGACTGCGCGCTGTAGATCATGGAAGTGTGAAAAACTGACAAGAGGACTGGCTGGCTCAGCACAGTGGGCACCAGGGCCCCATGTGGGACAGGGAAGTCAGACTGTGGCCAGGACGTTGGGACTGGGCTGGTTTCACTGGGCAGGGAAGCCATCACCTCCAGGGGACTGGGAGGGGGACCTGATATCCAGGGCCAGCCTGGGGAGCCAAACTCTCAGGCTCCAGGACCTGAGGCCTCATCCCCACATAACCTGTGTTCACCAGCTTCCAGCTAGGCTCTGGCGGGATGGAGAGGGATGCTCAAAGGGTGGGGGCCCTCTCTCCCCAGCACCCTCTCCTTCCCCCAGGAGGTCCCTCCCCTCCCCAGAGCATCCCTTCTGACCCACCAAGCTCTCTCACCTGAGCAACTCCCTTCCATCACCCACCCTGACTGGGACTCCCACACCCAGTGTCCTTGCCTCCTACAAAAGCCCCCTTCTATTTCCTGGGGCTCACTCTCTCCACCTGGGGCCCCCTTTCTCTCCCAGATGCCCAGTTCCTCCTCTGATATACCCTTCTTTCCCGGTGCACCCCTCCTTCCAGGGGTGCCCCCTCCCCCCATGCGTCCTTCCACCCCGGAGCTCCCTCTGTCCTGACTCTACCTCCTCGCTCTCCATGCCCCCTTCCTCCTCCAGACACCCCCTTCTGTCCCCCAGCGCCCCCTCCTTTCCCTGAGTGCCCCCCTCATACCCCTTTCCTGCCCTAATGCACCCTCTCTCCCTGGCCTCCTCTTCTGTCCCGAGTTCTCCTCTCCCCCAGGGGCTCCCTTTCTTCTCCAGATGTCCCCTTCCCTTCTCGGTGCCCCACCTTTCCTCCAGGTGCCCCCTCTCTCTACCCAAGGCCCCTTCCCTCCTTTGGTGCCCCTTTCTTTCCCGGCAACTTCCTCCTCCAGAGGCACCTGTGAAGAGGCGGAGACTTTGGAGACTTTGGAGACTTCCAGGAAGGGGGGAGGGGCCCTGCCGGCTGGAGTTGGAGGAGGGGGCAGGGCCCAGGCCCTAGGCATATGGACTCTGCGGGACATGGACAACCCCCCACCCCATAGAAAATCTGCCACTTTCTGCCCTGAGGGTTGCTCTGGCTGTGTCCTCCCTCCACCCACCAGTGTTCTCACCTGCTGGGCTACTCGGTGCCTCCCCAGTTCTGCTGGCCCCTCGGCCACTCTGAGCCCAGTGACCCCATGCTGTACACCCCTAATTCGGAACAGCCCCACCTCACCCGGGTCCCGGAGCCCCCTCTAGGCCTGGCCTACCTGCTGGAAACTGCTGGCGCCTTCACCCAGCCTGTGGGCAGTGCTGGGCCTGGCGTGGGGCCAGGCTCTGCCCATCGCCCGCCTCTCCACTGTAACTCAATCCCTGCTCCGCCCCACGAGACACACCCCAGTGCTCTGTGGGTTGGGCATTCACACTGATTCAGTTAATTAGTCAATCAACAAATATTGACCCAGCTCTCTGAGAGTCCTTCCCCTCCCCAGGGCCATGGCTGGTCTGCCAGGGCTCACCTCCTGGGTACTGGTGGCCAGAAAGAGCTGGGATAGAGGTCTAGACTGGCCCAAAATGTGGGCTGTGGAATCTACTTCCCTTCTGAGAGTCCCTGATCCCTATCTCCAGCAGGCCAGGCCACCGAGACCCAGGTCACTTCAGGAGGTGGGGAAGGTGGCCAGGGCTCCCTCTAGCATCTCTGCCGTCCTCCCCTCCCCAAGTTTGGGCCCACTGCCAGGCACAGCCCTCCCTGGGGAGCCCTGATACCCATCGTGGGAGAGGCCAGGCCCTTGCAGGGAAGATGCCTCTCCCACGCCTCGCTGCCTCCTCCTTTCCTTCCTTATGGTGGGATGGGGGAGAGCTGGAAACAGAGCCTTCCAGAAACTCCAGGGGCATAGCCACCCCTTACCTTAGACCACAGGCCTCAGTCTGAGCTATAGCCCAGGCCATGCGGATGCCCCTTTCAGTGCAGACACAATGCTAAAAGCTGCCCATTGGCCTTAAGACCCTTTCCCCATGTCCAGTCCCCACCCTTCTGCTCCCTGTCACAAGGTAGGGGGTCCCACTGTGCCACTGTGTGATTGTTTAACAGATGCAGTTACTGGGTCCCTGTCTGTGTCGCAGGGCACTTGGACAGTCCCTGTGTGTGTCTGACCTCAAGTGTGGGAGAATGGCTGTCTGAGCCTCTGTTCCCATTTGTGACGGTGTGTGTTTGGCTCCACCTGCACATACCTGTTTCTCCATCTCCTTTTGGCCCCATGCCTGGCAAAATCCTGGTACTCACTTCTCTCCACCTTATCTCAGATTCTCTCCTCTGTCCATCCTTTGTTCCCGCATCTTCTGCAAATGGATCCTTCCTAGTTCCCAGTGTCCCCTCTCAGCAAAGCTGGGAGTGGCCCGCTGTCTTCATCTTAACCTCCCTCTCACCGAGCAGGGAACCTGCTGTGAACCCCTTCCTCCTGAAACCGCCCACAGCCCAAGTTTTCTCCTCACCTCATTGGCCTCTCTGCCATCTCCTTAGGGGCTTTTAAATGTCAGCAGGCCCGGAGCTCAGGCCTTCACCCAGTCTCCTTTCTGTTTCCTTCCCAGATGCCAGTCCCCAGGCTGTAAACATTGTGGAAATGCTAGTGTCTCCTGCAACCTCGACTCCCACTCCTCCTGAGCCCACCCAGCCTCCATCTCCTCCATCTCTCCCGGCGCGTCTGCCCTCACACTTGCCGTTCACCTCAGGCCTCTCTCAGACCTGCCTCCTCAGAGCCTCCGGAAATGGCATGAACATCCAGCCAGCTGCTCAGGCCCCAAACCGGGGAGCTTCCCTGGGTTCCTCTCCTTTCCTCCCACCCACCAGACTGGCCAGTGGCTGCTTCATCCGGGTCCCTGGGCCTGGCCAGCCCTCCACGACTCCTGCCTGGTGCCAGGAGGCAGCCTCTCACACTAGTTGGCTGCATGAGCCTGCTTGGTGTCTCTTGGTCTCTCAGGCCCCTATGTCCATCCTTACACTGTAGCCAGAGGGATCTTTTAACCATAAATCGGATCACCCCACTCCCCACTTCAAACCTTCCCTAGAATTGAACCCCCAATTTCCTGTCCCTCTGGCGGCATCTCCCACTCTCCCCAGTTCTCACTACATTGGTCTTTTTGTCTCTGAAGACGCCAACCTCATTCTAGTCTCTGGACCTTTGCACTTGCTGTTTTCTCTGCCTGGAAGACCTCCCCTAGATCTTCCCATGGTTCCTCTTCCACATTCTGGACCAAAACCGAAATGGTACCTCCCTAGAGGGGCCCTCCCTGACTGTCTTAGCCAGAGCAGCCCCAGGTACTCACCATTTTCCTCTTTTTAGTGCCTTCCAACGCTGATGACCTCACTGATTTAGATCTCGTTTGGTGTCCACGTCCCAGCTGCAAGGTGAGCCCTTTGTGGGCAGGGCCTCGCTCACTGCTGGATCTCTTGTCTAGAATGGCGCCTGGAGCACAGTAGTTGCTTAATAAGCCTTTGTTGACATGCTTCTGTGGCCTGTGCCTGATCCAGGTTGAGGGGGTGTGTTTGGACCCTTTGCTGGGCTCTGTCCTGAAGCCAGCCTGGCACTGAGTCCTCGCCAAAGTCAGGCTCTAATGCCACCTGAAGCACCTGCTGGCTGAGTGACTTTGGGGATGTTCCTTGGGTGTTTTCTGAGCTGACATTTCCTCCTCCAAGAAGGCAGGGGAGGCCACATCCCTCCACCCCCGCTGTAAGCAGGACACACCACCTGACTGCATGCAGCCTCAGCAGCTTAGTGGGGGGCGCTGCAAAAGGACTTCTCCAAGTCCCCTGCCCTCAGAATTCTCTGGGTCCCTGGGACCCAGAAGAACTTAGGTGGGAAAAACTGCCCTACTCCAGAATGGCCCCACCCTGTAACCCGTGACCCCAGACCCTAGAGAAATGGCAGTGGGTCCAGGGCCTGGCCTGAGGCCTACCTGAGCAGAACCACTTGGTGCCTGGTGTGGACAAGCTCCAGCCCATGGGATCATACCCTTCTTGGCACAGAGAGAGGAAACTGGGGCCCAGGGTGGTGCTCACAGGCAGCCAGGATGCTACAAGGACAAGGGGGTGCCTGGCCTCTCCCTTCCTCCTCCCCAGTGCAAGAAGGGGCTCTGCCACTTCCTCCTTCTGCTGGGCCACACTCCTACGGATCTGGGCCTGGAGTCAGAAGGGCAGAGCCTGGCTTACTTTGACCAGCGCTGCCCTGGCCATGACCCTCCTCCTCTCTGCCCCGGTCCCACTGACCTCTTCCCGCCCCAGGCCCCCGCAGCCTGCCCCGACCTTGCCTGGCAGGTTCCAAGGACTTTCTCGGGGGTGGGTGGGGAGCGGCGCTACTGTTTCCTTTCTCCCCTCCTCCGGCTTATCTCTGAAGGTCCAGCGTCAGTATTGACAAAGGGGCGTAGGTGAGTGGGTGGGGCTGGTGCTAGCTGCCAGCCCTGCCCAGACCCCGCCCCCAGGTTCCCTGAGCTCCAGTTCCCACGGCGGTGTCCTGGTGTCCCAGGTCTTATCCAAGTCCCCCTCAGACAGGTGCTTTCCTAGGGACCGGGTCCCTCAGGGGGTGAGCCCTCTGGAGCGCAGACAGGGGTGGGGCTGGGACAGGCCTGCCTGACTCGCCTCCTGGATCCCACTGCCTGGAAACATCCTCTCATGCCCTGGAGGAGAGCAGCCTTGGGCTCCCCTGGGTCACCCCTACCCTTGGCTGCAGGCCGCGGAGGGGCAGTGACAGTCACCAGGGCCTCATGGCCCAAGAGCGACTCCCCCAAGGGCGCCCTGGGAACTGCCAGGGCTGGAGGAGGTGGAGACTGGACAGTTACTGTGCCCGTGGGACCACGTGGAGTGCCTAAACCCAAGGACAGCCCAAAGAACAGCTCTAGGTCCCTGCGAACGAGAAGGTACCGTTGCCTTGTGTGGCCCTGCCCAGCCTGAGCACCCACCCCATCCAGACATATCTGGGGCCAAGATGGTACCCCCAATGCCGGGACACCAAGCCAGTAGCTGTTATTCACTTGGTGGGGAGATGGGGTGGGATTGCAAGAGTCGGTTCTATTCCTGGCAGCCAATGTGATCCAGTGCTCCAATGTGAGGTGGGGGTAGCTACCCTGCTCCCTACCTCAGCCTAGAAGCAGGGAGCTGTCAGCCAGCTGGGGCTCTTATTGGGACCTCCTTCTCACTCCCGCCTTAGAAAAATCTCCCAGTGTCCGTGTGGGATTTCGCTGTACTTTTATGGGTTTTCTGAATTTTTTGCAATGCACACACATCTGATCTTTCAGGTGAAGCAATGTATGTCATTTCCCCTAAGACTTGCCCAGAGTCTCTCTGCTGTATCTCAGTGTCAGGCCTGGAACAGTCTGGGGGGACTTTCTTTTCCTCCACAGTTAGAGCAGGGGTTCTCAGCCCTGGTTGCACCTTTGAGTCATCTGGGGGCACTTAAAAACATGATGCCCACCCTCAGAGTCTCGGGTTTAAATGGTCTGGGGTGGACTTGATCTGTATTTGTAAGAGCCCTCAGGTGATTCTAACGGACAGCCAGCACCGAGAATCTCTGAGCTAGGAGTTGGCGCTGTAACGGAGCAGGTGGACAATCTAGAGCTCGCATTTCCTCCTCCTGAGGACCCGAGGGTCCAGTGTGTTTTCCTCAGAGATCAGGCTGGTGGCCTTGCCAATTGGTGGCTCTGGCAGCTTTGATCCACGGGCAGCCCTGGGACAGGAGACGTGTGTCACGCAAGCACCCCAGGTATGCGCACAGTGCCACCAGGCCCCAATGCAGCCCTTATTCATAAGCTCGACTGATGGTTTGTCTTCCCAGGCAGGCTTCCCCACACCCCCCGCCCCCCGCTTCCTGCCCAGGTCCTGAATGCTCAAACAAGAAAACCTCATGAGGTGAAATCTCCGTATGCCCAAGTCCCATGTAAGCGAACTCTTGATGGCCTGTTCCCTTCCCACCTATTCAGAGGACCTGTGGGCACTCACCGGGACACCCCAGCTTCAGGGGCACCCTCGATTCTCAACCACTTGTTCGTTTATACACAACCCTGTGAAGTGATCCAGAGGTGGCAGGGGGCGATTCGAGAGAAGGCAGGGGAGGGAAAGAGGGGACTGGGGAGCAGAGTGAAGGAGAGGAGGAGGGACAGAGAGGAACACAGCCTAGGAATCCTGAACCAGGGAGGATGCCGAAGTGACCTCTCTGGCTGGCCAGCCGCTCTACCGTGGAGAAGGCATTTAGGGGCACGGCACCAAGTAATGTGGGAGGTTTGGGTTTTGCCTCTGGGTAAGTACTAGATTTCCTGGGCTGAAACACACACTGCCCTGTGTTCTTTGGGATGAATACACATGCCTGGCAGAACCCTGTATCCCTGTGACAGACAGAAGAGACTGCAGAGCACTGGCTCACTGGCCTGTTTTGTCATCCACAAAGTGGGGATAAGACCCGTTGGATAGGACTGTTGACCCTGGTGTTTTTTGTTATCTGAATTAGGTATTATTATGAAGAAACAGTCCTTAGAGTGGCAAGACTGTGGCCAAGGCTCTGCCAGGACTTCCCAGTGGGGAAGAGGTGGGGAGTGGGGCAGGTGGAGGGAGGACTTCTGGCCCCTAACACCTTCCCTTACAGAGGCTGGGCTGAGGGCAATATTTGTGGATGTACCACTGTGAGAAGACTGTCTTGGATAGCCTTCCTCTCCCTCTGGTCCCTTGCCATGCTTCATGTGGTAACCACAGCATCTCAGCCAGCAGACCCAAGGGCTAGGGTTTAGGTGGCACACACAGTGTGGCTCTGATGGGGCTGGGGGCTGGGGGCTGGGGCTTACGGTTTCCTCAGGCTGCACTTGGAAGCCTGTTGGTGGGGCTGGAATCCTTGATGGTGAGTCAGACTGCTTCTGTCTGGGGAGAAGAAGCCAGGGTCCTAACACTGGGCAGAGCAGTTTCCCAGCTCCCCTTGGGGTCAAGGTCCGTGGCTCCAGAGATCCTGCAGTCCCGCTCCCATTCGCCCCTGCTCTCCAGAAGCTAGGGCACCGGGAGACACAAAGTGCCGGCGTGAGGCTGTGCAGCTGGGAAAGAACAGAGCATGCAGTGAGGAGAGATGCCAAGAAGCAGTCCATCCACAAGAGAGCGCAGTTTCATGTGTTTATTTTTGGCAGGAAGGAAATCATTGCAAACCTCTTGACTGACAATGCTCGCTCCTGGAAACTTGCACATTCCACATGTCATATTTCCCAAGTGATGCTGGGTGTTTATCACATTCAGATGTCCAACAGAAATCCATGACTACCCAGACACCAGCATCCCCACCACTTGGAAGGGGTATGTGTGTGTGTGTGTTAGTCTACAGAGAAGCTCCCTGGAGAATGGAACAGGAACATCAAATTTATAGTAAAAGAGGAACAGAGGCAGCCAGCGGATTGTGCACAAGTAAATGCAAGCATTCCAAACCACCCACTCCTCTTGAACCCTGGCATGCCAACTGTCCATCACAGCACCTTTAACAGCAGAGGCACAAACGTCACGAGTGTTTGACCATAGGGCTGTGTGGTTCTGGATCTAATTAGAAAGCCATCTTTAATATACACGGTTGGAAAAGGTTGCCAGGTTATCGACTTCACAGATTTCCTTTTTATACCAAAAGTTCCAATGCTGCCACCATGACAAGTCAGTGTCATTAGGGCGTCCTCATGTCTCCAAAGTCATTTCATCGAAATTGCACCATGTCAAAGGAGCTTCTCCACCAACCATCAGCTCTGACAGGTGGTTTCTTTTTAGTACACAGATGTGTTGTCTACAGACAGCTAATGGGTGAAACCATGGACCAACGTGTAGGATTCCAGAGCAATGGAAGACAGAGCAGTAACAACGTCAAGTGTGCCTGGGCACCTCTACCCAAGGCCCGGCCAGAGATGTCCTAACATCACAGGGGCCGGAGTCCACGACCCATGGTATCCTGTTCCAGATCTTAATGTAAAAAATATTTGTCCGGGAGACTCTATTTTAACCTGGTACAGAAAGGACCATGGAAACTCAGGAGGTCAGATTCCTCATTTGGCTAAAGAGTTGGGGGGTGTTTTGGTAACATGGGAAGAATATGGCACAGAGGAATAGCTGATAAGTTTCATTACATTTTAAAGCCCACAATTTAATAAAAGGTAATAATTAAAAACAATACCCGTATTTACCTTAAAAAACATAAACCCCAAACATTCATCTCATTTCTTGGCCTTAGGTTAGAATTCTATTGCTTCATTTACATGTCAATGATTTAAAAATATATATATATCGATATAGATATTTTGATTATGTACAGAAAGCAGAATCAAGGGTTAAAATAAGAAACGGAATTTTAGAGTGTGGTCAAATAAGGTGCACAGAACCCAGAACCCTCCGAGGGCTTGCTGCCCTCCTGAGACATTCTGTGTCTGTGGTGGCAGGAACCGGGCTCCCTCTCCAACAGCTCTGCACTGGCTCAGAGCTACAGTGCTCATGGTCACAGGGGCTATGAGGTGAAGTGTCTGGCTCAAGCCTGCCAAGTGTCTTCACTCCATCAGAAGTGGGGCACTATTCTCAGGTTCAATTCTCCTGGAACATTCTAGAATTTCAGTCCTCTCTGCCCCTTATTTCAAATAGGACCCTGGGATGCCAGCAATAAAGGGGGCAGGGGTGAGGATCTAAGGCGCTCATCAGGACTGATTTCCGTGTGGATTTCAACACACGACAGACACGTGACGGCGACATTCAAGACATTTAAGGCAGTGGGTTCATTTAATGACTAGTTTTCCAAATCAAGGTTTATGGCATGTACAGGCCTGCCACGTAACTGTCATTTTATGCAGTAATGCCAAGTGAGGGGCTGATTCTATTTTAACTGGCATGTGGATTACTGGGTTTGGAACACTCTGAACGTGGGGAGACCTGGTTACCCCTGAATACTTACTTCTTTTCTGAATGCACGGCGGTCCGCGGACCAAAGTGCTTTTGGGAAGACGTGATTGGCAGGTGGCTTCACTATTTGGTGAATGAAAGCAAAAGAGAAATTTTACTTTGACCCCCAGTTTCCAGTCTTATTAGTGCCAGACGCTCCCACCAGAACTCCGGCCTGACCCACAGAGGACTAAGGCAATGGTGCCAACGCGAAAGGGTTCTTTTGAAATTATTTTTAAGAGCAATACTTTATAGACTGTCTTATTGTCAAACAAGGGACATGGCACTGCTTAAAACATCTCCCTGGGAAAGGTTGCAAAGGAAGCCCCGGCTCAGGGAGGGGGCCCTTTGTCTCCCTGGTTCTGGGCGCTGAGTCCCACGTCTAGATGCGTTTCCCCAACCCTCGGCTCAGAAATAGGCTGTGCTTCAAAAACGAAGACCAAGAGATGGAAGTGGGCCTCGTCAGTGTGGTGGCTGGGTGAGGCCAAGAGAGAATGGCCGGCTTATCACAAGATCTGATGCTGACTGCAGTTTAAAATGCACGCTGCACCTGTGAGGTGCACTGGCCCTTCTGTCTTTGTTCCCTTCTGAACTCCCGAGGCTGCTGCCAGGGAAGGGATACAGTCTGCAGTCTGCAACGGGGTGGGACCCCTACATGTCTGACCCTGGCCAGGTCTGCAGCTTAGCAGTGAGCAGATTCTGAGCATAGGCACAGTGGCAAAGAACAGTGTAACAGCCGCTGGTCAATTCCATTTGGTGGTAGCGCGGTAGCAGCAAAGAAAATTCCCAAACAGCTCCGTGTGTATCCAGCTTTTGGAAAGGAAAGATTTAAAAATCAATAAACAGATTTTTTTTTAAAACTATCCAAGGGTTTTAGAGTTTCGTGTAACTGCTCTACCCCCAAACAACAACAAAACAAACAAACAAAAACACAGAAATATGGCAGTAGTGTGAAAGCATAAGTGACAGGATGTCACTTCTCAAGGGGAAAAATGTCACCTCAGGACAAATCTGTCACCACCAGAAATACTAAGGATCATATAAAAGAATCAAGTGTTTCCTCAAGTGTTGAGCCACACAATTGCAGATACATTCCAAACTGAAGCACACAATGACAAGTCACAAGACTCCTCCCAGGAGCCTGACCCTGCCGCGTGCCATAGCTGGCCAGAGACAGGCTCCTGTGACTGACCCCATCCCCTGCCACCCGCCCCCACCCCCTCCCAGGTTTTAGAAAATTGTCATATTTATCTTCTTAGAGAATCTAAGACAATAAAAGACTAAAAGATGTCTGGAAATATGTTGTGTAGAAAAATTAACTTTCAGCTTAAAATAACATTCAAAAAGGCACTTCATCCTGTAGGAAAGAGATTCTGAGTTGGGTCAGCTCTTCCGAGCTGGGACAGAAGGGGGCAGGTTGTCTGCTTGGAGGGGAGGACTGTTGAAAGGAAGTCTGATAGGTATCAAGCTTTTTTTTTTTCCCCCATTTTTTTTTTTCCTTTTTGGTATGTTTTAAGAAAAGCAAATCCCATAAAATGCATGTCCCTTTATGAAATTCATTAAAAGAGTTCCTTTTAAAATAGTTGTCTCTGTTCTTAAAAAATAAACCAGGTAGGTATGGCCACATTCACCCCGTGGCCTGGAGCACGGGGCGTCCTCACTTTCGGCTCCCGGGGAGCCGAGGCCAGGCAGGTCTCGAGGCTGAGGTTCCAGAGCGCACGGGCGGGAGGCGGCCGGGGCCGGGGCTACCTGCTGCAGAGTCTGTGCAGCACGCTGTACACGTCGTCCTCCTGGCTCAGGCCCTCGAAGAAGGGGATGAGGTCCAGCAGCTCCGTGTCTGTCATGTCATCGAACCAGGACTGCACAGGCACCTGGAAGACAGTGTGTGGAGGGGCAGCAGAACTGCATCCAGGGCTGGGGGCTGCATCTAGCCTGACTGCGTTCCCATACTTTTAATATTTTCTTTGGTAAAGAGGATGGGTATCTGGAAATCACCGTCATCATCATCCTCATCTCGTTTGTTCTTCCACCCCAACTAAAATCAATCCAAATCTACCTGGTTCGGGAGGTGGTTCAGGAAGGCACACTTAAACGTACCCAGTTTGCGTGCATTTGCCTGTTTTGTTTTCCTGCTGCAGAAAAGGTAGCCAGATACTACTACATATAAAATAAATAAACAACACAGTCTTACTGTAGAGGGAAGGGAACTATATTCAATGCCTTGTAATGGCCTACGATGAAAAAGAGTATGAAAAGGAATATATATAGTGTGTGTGTATATAGATAAATAAATAAATACATATATATATAAAATAAATGAATCACTGTGCTGTACACCAGAAATTAACACATTATAAATCGACTACATGTCAATTAAAAAAAAAAGAAAGAAAAGGTGGCCAGAATGTAGAATACATAACTAGCTCAGCACCTTGCTAATTCCAAAAAGCTCTTTCCATTATATCAAACTGGCTCCTTGCACCTCAGAGCACTTGGAGCCAGAGGTCATCAGCCAATCATTGACATCAGGGAGCCCATGTGGAGGGCATCAGACGGTTTCCACTTGGGGTGACTCTGCCATGCTGCAGAGCAAGGAGAAGTGGACCATTTTCCTCCAATGCTTAACAGTAACCAGTTAGAAGGGGAAGTATAAAATTTCAGGATGTTCTGAAGCCATGGGCAAAGGCAGGATTTTCCCTTGGTTTTAGGCAGAGAGGGAGAGAGGGAGGGAGGGAGGGAGGGAGGGAGGGGTGCTTGTGGGTGGTAGTCAGGGGTGCAAAGAAGAGATATAAAAAGACATTTGGGGAAGCCAAAAAAGTTTAAAAGTAATATTTTTGACTCTTACAAATCTAAAGACCGATTAGAACCACAACAATTCATTATGTAATTTAAAAAAATAAAGGATTAACAAAAAAATGATTACTCCTAGGGGAAGGGACGGGAATGGGGGAGAGGGCAGAAATGACACAAGACTTCTCTAAATTTATCTTTGTTGACAGTTTTGATGTTGAAACCATGTACATGTGTTACACGATGGAAATAAAATTAAACCATTAAGAAAACAAAGCAACAAAAAGTGAACCTCAGTGTATATATGATTGGTGACATAATCACACAAAGGATTTCAAGTGATTTGGAAACATGGTGTTCTGTTTGTAGATTTCTCAAAAAAGCTGTAAATTCATTCAACTGTTTTTATTTTTAGTAATAATATTAAAATAATGCTTTTTGAAACTTAAGCATACATATACTATAGAATAAATCAAATATATAATGAGGTTAATATCTTTAGGAATCAAGAGTTTCAGCATAAGAGACACAAACACAAAAACAAAGAAATTAAATAAAAACTTTTCTAACTGAATTAGAAAAATCAATATGAATTTATGATTTCATTTTCATTCTAAAAATAAGTGTATTTTAGCTCTGTCTGGTAGAAAGGGCTGGAAACAAAGGATATCCCAGTAACAGTGAGAACTCACCCAGACTGTGGTCTCTAAATACCATGTTCACTCATAGGAACCAGGCTTCATGGCTGATTCCAGGGCTGGAGCAAGAAATGGACAAGATGAGCCTGAAACATCTTGTTGAAACCAGAAAGCAGGAAGCTATCAAAGACTAATGTTATTTGAAGGGAGTGTCCTTTGGCCAGAGGTGAACATTAGAGCTTATATAAAGGTAAAAAATGGATTAAATTATAACATTAAAAAATTCATGAGTTCCTAATGGTACATAAAAAAAATTCACCGGTTACTTTTGGAGGTTCCTAGGCCACCAACTCATCACTCTGAAAATTACAGAATTAAAAAGAACTTACACTTTACTCTGACTTCCCTATTCAAACATTCAAACTAAATTTTAGGGAAATCAAGGAGTCACTGAGAGCAAGTTTGATTAAAAAAAAAATAGAATTCCAGCCAAAAAATGCAGAAAGAACGATGGAATTTAGAAATCACCATTTTGCAATTCCTAGAGAAACAGTGGATGTAGGCAAAGATCATCAACCACTGCTCGCTCACGCTTTTAGGTGAAAGGTCGACGGGGAATTTAAGAATGGATGGAGCAGGCTCACAATGTCTGAATCCACAGATCAATTTAAAATCTTTAGAAGTGGGAGATTATATGCTTCCTGGTGTGATACCACAGTGAGTTCACAATACCATGCAACATAGGGACCTTGTTTGGATTCTGATGCAAATGTGAGAAAACAGTTCCAGATGATGGGGAACAGATGAACACAGACTACATATTAGATAATATAAAGCAATCGTGAGTGTCGTCAGCCATGATACTGAAATTATGATTATGCTAACAAGTAATCCTCCTTATCTGTTATCCTCATTACAAAATGCATCACGTTGAGTTTGATGAACTCATTAAAAGGAACACAGTCAAGTAGAATAAATTTTAACATGTTCAAATAATGATCATACACTAATTGGATCTAGTTTGAACTCATTTTTTTTTGTTGGGGGGAGGTCATCAGGTTTATTTATTTATTTTAAGTATTATTTTTTAAATGGAGGTACTGGGGATTGAACCCAGGACCTCACGCATGCTAAGCGTGTGGTGTACCGCTGAGCTGTACCCTCCCCGCTGAACTCATTTTTTTGTTATAAGTGGAGCAACAGAGTTCTGGCCAAGGAAAGGACCCCGTGTAGGCTTTTGCTGAGTCTGAGAAGCCTGGGCTTGGGAGAAGCATACTCTTCAGGGCCTGAGCTGAGGCCTGGCGTGGTGGCCACTGCAGACTGGTCGGCAGTCACCGGTGGGGCTGATCTCTCCTCCCCTGGATATGAAGGGTGGGAGCAGGGAGGGCACCTCTCCTGCTGTGAGTCGTGCACTAGGAGCTGCCACACTCCAGGGAGTTTTATGTAAGAAATGTTCCCATTGTCTACTTTTAAGACATCATTATGAGGCAGTAAAGCCTAGCAGTCTTATCTGAAGACATCACTGAAGTGTTTTATTCATTGTGAATACTTCTGTTGAAGAGATCACTCAGACCTTTTGAGTCTGCAGGGGACACAAGTCCTGGGCCACAGCCAGGTCTGGGAGGCTGGTGACAGATGGAATCTTCTCAGTCACAATTTTAAAGATGCTAAGAGGATACAGGCTCACTGAACACTTAGCCATCGCAAGCACCCTTCTAAGTGTTTTTGGCACATCGTCACATTGAATCCTCAACAATTCTAGATCAGTACGTCTATAATACCCATTTGACAGAGGAGGCAACTGAGGTTCAGTGAGGTTAAATAACTTAGTTTTGCTAAGGGGCGGAGTTGGGATTTCACCAAGGAAAGGGCCAAGAAAGTCCATGTGGGTGCTTGAAGGGACAAAAGTGGTCCTGCTTGGCAGGAGAGCTCAGGTGGAGCCTGTGTCCTTTACCTTTGGGGCTACTTACTGCATTCTCAGGATGGAAGATGTACGAGGCAGGAGAATTGTCCACGATGATCACCTTGCTCAGCTCCCGTCCCAGGCGACTCAGGTCTTTCACGTAGTTCCCACGATGGAAGACACATGATTCTCTGAAGAGCCGGGCCCGGAACACACCCCAGCGGTCCAGCAGGTCAGCCACAGGGTCTGCATACTGGAAAGCAGGTGTCCCCATGAAGGCTGGGTGCATGGAAGAGCCCAGAAGCCCTGACCTCCTGCAGTAAAATCCACATGACTTTTCTAAAAAGGGATTTAAATAACTGCAGGTCTTTCAAGATCCTGGTTATTTCTCTGACACCCTGGATTCTTTCATTTCTCTCACTTCTCATATCTAATCCATCAGAGATTCTTGTCAGTTCCATCTCCAAAAATATCTTGAATCTGCCTGCCTGTCCGTGTTTGTATTGTCACTGCCTTTGTCCAGGCCTCTGTCTTCTCTGGCCTGAGGTGGCCACGTGAGCTTCCTGAGGAACACCCGCCGCCCAGTTCCCCTAGGGCATCCCACTCATTCACCTCCCAGCGGTCAGAGCGGCCACAAGAAAACACCTGTCCAACCACGTCCCTCCCTGTACTGTCTTCCCGCTACACTTGGAATAAGGCCCACACGCCTCACCCGATCCCGTGTGGCTGCAGTGGTGATTTCCTGTCACCTCTCAGCTCCATTTCAAGTCACTGGAGCCACACCGGCTTGGAACGTGGTCAGAACCTTTGCATGGATCCCCTCTGCTTGGATCACTCTCTCTCCAGCTCTTTGCACCAACTTCTCCTTCTGTCTCCTCGTTTTTCAGATCTTGGTTTCCCTTACCACCTACCTAGTCCGCCTCCACCTTCCCTCTTTGGAGACTCTCTATGGCCTCATGGTCATTGCCTTTTTTTTTTTTTTAGCACAGCCATGGAGCAGAGAAACCTTTCCCAGGTATAAAAAGACAGATTCAAAATAAAAATCATCTTTGTGACAAAAGCGACTTGAAACCAAGTTGTTAAGATAAAAATGGGACAGTAACAGGTACTAACCTGCTGTGTGGTTGGGGTGAGGGGGATTCAATGAACCTATGGGTGTCAGGAACTCAGCCCAGGGCCTTGCGTACAACTGGCACTCAATTATGTCTATTCTAACATCCACTGAGCCTCACCTCAACTTCAACATCAACCTCAGTTGGTCCTCCTCCCCTCCAGGGACTAGGAGCTCACCTCCTGCCTGCCTTCTGCTCTGGAATACTGCCCAAGTAGCCCCTGTGTTTTGAGGAGGGAGGGGAACTCGGGGAGCAAGCCTGGACCACCCACATCCTCAAGTCTCATCACCATCTGAGACAACCTCATGTTCTCATCACCTGTCAGGACCTAGGTCTTGCCTGTTGCGTTCCCCATGACACTCCAGCACCTGGCAGGTGCCCACCTCATGGTAGGGGATCAGTAAATTTTAGTTCCATCAGTGAACGAAGAGGGGACTTGGAATCTGGCTTGTGTGCACAGGACCACACTGCCCCCTAGAGGTGCTCTGGGTGGCCAGGCCGGACCAGCCCCTCATTGCCACAGGATGGTACTCAAGATACCACCTCTATTTACTTGGAGCCCAGAAGTTTGATGGGAGAGAGTCTGAGGCCTGCTTACAGTTGGGATTCATCTTGCTTGGCTCCCTTCCATTGCCTGGGAAATTTTTCCCCAAAGTAAGCTGAACTGGATAAAAAATTATGCCTGAGGGCAAATCTTCGTAAGTGAAGATGTCTGAATGGCTGGGCCAAAAGGCAGAAGAGTGGCAGTTCCAAGCCATGTGAGGTCACATGAGGCCATGCCTCAGCACCCAGACCCAAGTGAGGGGCACATCCAGGTGTCCCAAGGGGCCCAAAGCCTCTGCCAGGGAGGAGGGAGGCACCGGAGGCTGGTGGGGGTGGGAGGCCAGCAGTGGAGCGCACAGCGGCCTGAGTGCAGAGCAAAGGCCGGCAAGGCTGCAGGATACAGGGCTACAAGCAGCAGCTCTGGGTCCACGGCAAAGTCCTCTCTCCAGACACATCAGATGGAGCAGAGTTCAGGAGCAGCCTGGATTTCATGCTGACCAACTGGGGTGAGCTCAGGGCACTGCAGTTTTCTGCTGGTGAGTGCTGCCAAGCGCCATGTGGGTGGGTTACAAGGGGCTGTGACTCAAGCTGGAAAGGACAGTTAATTTCCTAATCGTCATCAGCACTGCCGGCGGTGGCATACATCCTTCAGGGAATGTCTCAGTCTGGGCCTCAGAGATGAACGTGGGGAATGTAAGCTTCACGCGGGCAGAGACTGCCTCTTTTGTCCCCTGTTGTACCCCGGTGCCTAGTACAGTGCCTGACAGTAGGTGTGAAGTATGTACTTGCTAGGTGAGTGAATGAATGAAGGAAACCAAGGTGAGGAAGCAGACACTGAAGGGCTCCGACAGTCAGCTGAGAGCTGCTGTGAGCCCCTGGGTGGTGGGCCAGGAGGTCCACTGCACTGATGGTGCTGGCTGGGTGCCGAGCCCAGAGCCAAGGACTGGGGTGTGCCCACCTGTCAGCTGAACTCGTGCACCGAGGGGAAAAGAAGCCGGAAGGCTGCACTGGGGGCTGATTCGGCAGAGCCGGCCTGGAGCAGCAGAGACAGAGAGGTTAGAGAGACAGATGGAGGGGCAGGTGGGAGCCGTCCAGGAAGAGAGACCGAACGAGGATGTTTAAGCGAGTGCTGGGGATGATGCCAAGGAAGAGTGATTTCCATTTTGGCCAAGAAAAGACAACTCTCCATCCACCGGCACCACGCAAACTTCCTGTTTGTCATTTCCTTGGTTATCAGGCTCCCTGGCACCTGGGCACTACGGCACAGCTAGTCTTGGCACCGCTCATCGGAGAGGAAATCCACCAGGGAAGATTATGCCTTTCCTAAGGCCACGGTCTCTTTTTAGGATGCAAAAGTCAGGCCCGGGCTTTGGATTCCCTCTCCATGGGCTCATGCTGCACAGCCTGGCGAAGAGCCTGGCAGAACGTGAGCAGGTGGGGTTCTCTCTCCCCTCGGGCATGACAGGGGCCCAGACCAGCAAGGCCCTGCCTGGCAAAGCAGCACGTCTGGGAACGCAGAGTCAGGGTCCCCGTCATGCAGAGAAGGAGGGAGCCACACAGAGACAGAACACGGGGGTCCTGGAGCAGTTCTGGAGACAGGTAGAAGGCTCACCTGGGCCCCACAAAGTTCATTTTTCGGGCTGCTCAGGGCCCCTGGTGGTGCCACCAACAAATGGATGGTGTTGACCCCATCAGGGTCAGGGCCTGAGACACAGTCACAGTAAGGATCTCTCCTGAGGAGCAAGGCCTGCCTGCCTGCCCTTCACACAGTGCGGGCACCTAGCACACCTGTCAAAACACAGACTAGACCACACTGGGGGCTCGCGGACCTGCTTGTTCCCTCAAACAGTGGGGGAGAGCAAGGAAACCACTCTTTGGTCAGAGCCAGTGTAGACGCTGGGTCAGAGATGCAAACCAAGCCACAGGACCAAGATGTGTGTGAGTTACTTTACCGCCACGAACAATGACGGCCATAAACAATGGACAGCTGGTGCACTTACCGCGGGACAGCGCCCAGCACAGCACCCAGAACACGGCAGGGGCTGAATACGAGTCGGCCATTTTGCTAAGCTGCTTATGGGTGTTATTCCATTTGCCCCATCCCATGAAGTAGACAGAATTACCTCCATCTTACAGAAGAAACTAAGGCAAGAAAAGGACCTTGCCTGAGGTCCCAGGGCTCGTTATGGCAGTCAGAACTCTCATTCGGCCCTAGCAGGTGGATGACTCTTTGACACTTACCTCTCCCTGAAACCTATGTAAGTGCACTCAAGAGCACAGAGGCGCGAGCCTCTAGCGTTTGGCTGCCAGTCAACAGAGGAGACGCAGACGCCCTTTCTTGGGGACACATGCGTGATTTCCTGGTCTGTGGACAACCAGCCTCAGTGGCTGTAGTCACCAACTTCCCAGAGCGTTTGTTCCCTGTGCTCCTGTCACTATGGTAACCTAGGAGCCTTTCAGGCTGGTACTGTGTGCATGGCCTGCATCCATCCCATCTGGGGTGGGAACCTGTCAGCAGGGAAACAGCTTCCCCCACCTTAACACAGGGCTGCTTGACAGACGGGGCAGGGGTGGAAGGGCTGGGGGCACTGGGCTGGGCGCTGGGGCTGGGGCGGGACCCACCTTGGCCAGGCTGGCAGTAAAGAGCACGCACTCGAAGAGCTGCCCCATCCTCTGGAGGAACTCATCCACATGTGGCCGCTTCAGCACATACACCTGCAAAGGCAGGGACAGCATGCTGGTCAGTCACAGCAGTCCCTGGGGATGGCCTGGGGCCAAGACGCCCTGTGTCAGAAAGAATTCCTAACGAGGTTCCCACCCCTTGCCCCCAGGTCTAGTGAGGTCTGTGTGAGGAGCCCTGTAGTCACACGTGGTGCCTCAGGCCAGACACACACCTCAGACTGGGCTCCAGGTCGGAGTTCAGAGCAGATGCCCCTCCCAAGAGAGAAAGGGAAGCCAACCAGGTATCGAGGGTCTTTGGGGTTTTCAGAACCGGCACGTGGAAGGGTTGTGCCACGACTCCATTGCACACGTGTTTCTCGGCACAGGCTCTGGGTCAGGCCGTTTGTGGACACAGGCCATAGTCTGGGGTAGTACTTTTGGTGGAGGTCAGGGCCTGGCCTGTTGCCCCGCAGGTCTGGGGCCGCTCTCCTACTCTGACTGGAACCCCTCCCTCGCTAGGAAGGCCTGGGGCCGAGGCACAGGCCCAGCAAAGCTGCAGGAAGGTCCTTCCTCGTAGGCTTGGGAAATCACAACAAAGGTAACTCTGCTTGGATCTACTACAGAAACAGCTATTTCAGGGGATGTGAAGCCAGCCTACTCCCAGGCCCCAGAAACGAGTCATCAGGAGGAGCCTCCAATCAGCGGGTGCAAAGAGCAGCACCCTCTCCTAGAGTGGCTGAGCTCTGCTCCTGATTCAGGGGCTTGAACGGATCTGAGGAAACAAGGGAGCTGGGAGAGAAGGCAGAGGAGGTGGGAGGAGGGAAGACCTAATTAAAACTTGAATAAATTCCATTTGAACTTAGCCACTTCCCTAAAATAATTTGAACTTGTTAAAATTCAATTCAATTCATATTCGCTGAGCCCCAGCTCTGGGCTCAGCCTGAAGCGATTACAAAGGTGAATGAAACACAGGCCTTGCCCTTGAAGAGCTCACAGTCTAGAGCAGATATACAGAAAAATACATCAAAATAAACATGCACAATGAAAGCTGTAGTAGAGGGATACACTAAGGACAATTAACTCCCCTCTGAAGGGAAGGGAATCACAGAAGGGACCATTTGGTCTGGACCTTGAAGGATGAAGAGGAGTTCACCAGGCCAATAAGGATAAGTGAGCTTGTAGGCAGAGGAAACAGTATGAGCAGGAGACTTGGCCTGAAAATACTTGGGGTGTTAAGAGAATGGCCAGGGCCCGGCATGAGAAGCCCTTCAGAGGTGGTAATAAAAGAGCGGGCACCAGGAATAGAAGAGGAGGCTGAAGATGAAGTGTGAAAGGCAGGTCAGGGTGAGAACACTAGGGGCCAGGAACGGCAGATGAAGCAGGCTGGATACCCCAAAGGACAAGTAACAGAGGGAAACGGGGGCCTCTGCCCCACACAGAGGATGTGCTGCTGGCAGAGGAACTTACAGAGAGGCATGACTTGCTGGGAAACTTGTGGCTGACTGAAAGGGTGTGCAGCCGAGGATGGAGAGAGGTGCCAGAGAGGTAGGATGGTCTAGGGTGGGTGCCAACAGGGCTCTGAGGAGCTGGGAGGCCTGGGTGGGGGCAGAGGACAGGGCCTGTGGCTGCAGGAGCTCCAGGCCCCCCACTTTGCCCACGAGACGCTTGGTGCCAGGAACAGGTGCGGCCTGTGGTCCTCGGTCTCCCTGGGATACTGCTCCGAAAGCAAGCTTTGCTATGTGCGAGGGCAGGGGACTGGTTTGGGAACACTGGTGTCGGTGCCTCTGGCAGAGAGGAGGGTCCTGGGCCCAGAGGCCAGCATCCAGGCCCGCGTCCGCGTGCAAGTAACCAAGAATAGGCCCCTTGGGACCTGCACAGCCTATCCTGGATTACTTGAACGAGGCCACGGCCTTTGCCAGGGCCTTGGTCCTCCTCTGGGCGCCTGTGGCTTCGTTCCCTCAGGAGAGAGAGTTTCTGACCCCAGTCTTGGGGTATTTACCGCCAAGTGAATTGTAGCACAGTCTGGAGGGCTGGGGGAGCTGGGCAGCTCCTTTGGAAACGGGCTGGCCAGAGCAGGTCAGGCCCCGAGGGCCATGCTCACAGTCAGGAGGAACGAAGGATTAATTTCTCTCCGAATTCCTGTCATGCCAGTGGGCAGCTTCTCCTCTGTCTCATTATCTTGCAACATGAGCCAAGATAATAAAAGCAGAAGCTTTAACTGCTTCTCAGATGCTGAGTTAATTCAGCTGATGCTTCTGCAAATGCTAAATGCCCAAGTGCCTGCCATTCTGGCTCCCTGATGGCCTTCAAAAGCACGAAGTGTGGAGACACTATGGACAGAGCTGCCTTTCCCAGGGATGGGTTCCTGGCAGGACCTCCTGGCAGAGGAGAAGGACTCAGGAAAAGAACCCTGGGTCAGGGGCAGGAAACTGGAGCTCTCATTTTAATTCTTCCTATTGTATGACCTTGAACCAACCCTCTCTCTGACTGAGACTCAGTTTCCCCAGGTGGACAATGAGTTGGCTGGACCAGCTGATTTCCCAAGGCCTCACTGCTCTGACACCCTGCACTCAAGGGCCAAAGAGACTACTGGCATCATTAAGGAAAGACAATACGTTACGGCTCAAGCACCAAGGGAGGGTTTTCCTCCTGGGACATAAACAAATCAGGCCAGAGACTCTCCCTTTAAGACCTTGGGGTTGACAAGGAAGATGACCGGATCACCCTGGTGGAAAGCCTACAATGTTTTCCTATGATGTTTCCAATATTTCATAAACGAAACTATTCCTGGAGGAGCTTCATGCAGAAAAAAGGAGAATAAGGAAAAAAAATATCAGAACAAGGATGCATGCCAACCGACTAGGGCATCTTTATTCAAAGCTGCCTGCTGATCCAAAAACACACACCCTTCCTCCTTGCCCTTTTGGGTTGGGTTCTTGCTAAATATTCACTGGAGAACACGATGCAGGAGCGACAAGATCAGCCTGGAATGGCTGGCATTGGAAACAGACAAGTTTTCACGAGAATCTACCATAACTGGGTGACATGTGACATTTTCCTGTTGCCTGGTAGGAGACTGGCTGAGAGCAATTACATGGGGAAGTTAATTAGACCATCAAGCTAGGCCAGTGGGGGATATGGAAACTTCTAAAAGTCTGCATCAAATCAAAGAACTATTTGAACTTGCAACCACATCTAATATTAACAAGCCAATTATAGTTTCCCTTATAAACTCAGTATAGATTTCCTCCGAGTAGGAAAAAAAAAAGCAGAAAATCATTGCGTTTTAAAATAAAGTCTGCTTCCTTTTGATTCAGTAATAAAATCATTACTGAATTGAGAATTTAGAAATAAAGTTCATAGGAAATGTAATTACTAAAAAATGCTAACTTGAAACTCAAGATTTAGCTTTGATTTCTTACCTGATGTATAGTTCCATCGATTTCAACGGGAACAATAAAATCAGCATTACTAATAGGCTGGAGAGAAAAGAAACTATGATTAGTATGTCTGAAAGAACAAAACAAAATAGGAAATTTTAGCAAGAAAAAAAGCTTGCCTGGACCAATGTTTTTATCATTGGAAAAAACAGTTCAGGATGTTGACACATGCCTTGGTTCCTCAAAAAAATATAAGCACAAGCAGGAAAGCCTATGATTTTCTGTTCTGAATATCGTTACATTTTCAGCATCTTGGTCCACACTCTTTAATCACCTGCCTGGCCCCACAAAGGGTGGTGCACCTGGCTTGGGAGTGGGGCTCCTCAAACTACAGCTCTTGCCTGTGGCCCCGACAGGACGGCAGGAACCACTGCTGGCCACTAGGGGGAGGAGCTGAGAGCCTGACAGCGCAACTTGGGGGAAAATACTTTGTGCTGGACCCACTAGAGCAGACTGCACTGTGAGGGGCCGCTTGACAGATGATCGGTACATGAACCCGAAGTGGGGCCACAGATCTGCGGGCTGAAGTCAGAGGCCACAGCCACGATCCTGGCAGGCTCTTTCCCCTCTGGATCTTGGTTCCTCCTCTCTTCCAAAGCTTTAGCAATGCGTCTGATGAGCGCACATGCTCCATCCAGTCCTACACAGCAGTGATTTTGGGCCTCGCCTGGCACCACCTCCTGCCCTGGGGGGTGGGGAGAGCCAGTCCCCCCAACCCCGCATCCCCCAGACTGCTCTGCTCTAGGTAATACCATATCCAGCCCACTCACAAACTTCTGCATATTTAAAATAACTTTTTGAAATATTAATGATGCTGAAAATTCAAATCATCAGACCACAAACCTTTGGGACAAGCAGGAGAGAGACAGAGGGAAGGAGCGCATGTGTGTGGGGGCCCCTGGGCAGGGGCGTGGGGAGAACAGAGTCTCTGATCAGAATCTGAACTGGGGTCTGCCTTTAAGCCCATCACTGTACACACACGTGGTTCTTTGATATGCAAACTGCAAAAAAAGTGGAAATGACTAGATCACAGAACCCTTACTAAGCAGTCTGTAGAGCACTCGAGGCTTAAGATTGTAGTTTATTCACTCTTACGGTTGGAAGGCTAGGGATGCGTTCAGTCTCTTGTAATTTCACAACTAAAAGACAGAATCAGGCTAGAAAACAAGATTGAAGGAAGAAACTCCCACAAGGCATCAGACTGTGAAATCATATTCCACAGCATGTAACAAGAGGGAAACCACTCCCCAGCTCCGAGCAAGCACCTGCCCTCTGTCTCTACTCACGCACGGGTGTAAATGAGGCCAGGCCAAAGCCAGGGTTCTAAACCTGGGCTCGTGGGCCTGTGTGTTGTACAGCTGTACAGCTGTACAGCTGCAAGGAGAGAGGTTCACAGCTTTTGGATTCTCAAAGGGCTCTGAAATGCCCAGAACATTAAAAACCATATGATGAATATTTTGCTTGCAAATGTAGGTAGGCCAGGGAGGAAAGAAATGGAGAGATGTTGTTCATATGAGCCTGTTGCACCAACACCCTCTGAGCAGGCCCTGGAGACGCCTTCGAAGCCAGGAACCCTGTTACTCAGGGATCTGGCCAGCGATGCCCACACACCCAGAGCTGCTGGGAGGGAAGCTGTCCATGCTATGATGGCAACTGACCCCTGCTCTAAAGGGCTTTTCCCCTGAGGGACTCGAAAAGTCCTGAGCATTCTGCTCACAGGGGGAAGCAGGCTGCCAGTGCTGTTCAGAGTTCAACTGAGAAATAAGATCACTGCAGCCCTGGGGACGGATTCTGGAAGGACCCTCAAGACACTGGGATGAATGGTACCCACAGGCCCCAGTGGCTGGACAGGCCATTTGTCACTGCCAGACATAAGGGTGGCCCCCTCCACTCTCCAAAGGACTCTGGGACAACTGCCTGGCCTTGTCCTGTCAAGGAGGAGTCTGTTTAGTGAGAAGCAGGCACAAGGACGGATGTTTCTGGCAGAAAGGTCTCCAAGAAAATCTGATGGTTCTCCTTCTTCCCACACATCTGCCAAGGAAGGACCGGGTGGTGCAAGACACATACTCCACATGTAGATGGTGCCCTCATGTCTCAGCAAAGCGAGGTGGGTCACAGGCTCGGGGTGGAAGAGGAACATGGTCCAACTGGCCAGCAACAGCAGAGCACTTCCATCACCAGAAACACCCCGAGGGAAACAGGACCAGGACCCCTAACACCTGCTTCTTCTCCCCAACGCACCAATCCCCTATTTCCCCATTTTCTCATCACCTGCTTCTTTGAAACAACTTCAAAAAATGGGAAAGTGATTAATTCACTCATTCCTTAGTAGTGAAGCCATAGCTTTTTCTGCCTGGAGGCCTCTGGGTAACCTGTATTTCTGCTGTTACTCTGGTGGGGAGATGGAGACGGAGAGCAAGGAAGGCAATGGACGTGAGACAGTCAGACCTCACCGTGATGTTGCTGCAGCCCCACACCTGCCAGGTGGGAGGGCACGCAGGTGGATGCTCACTTAGCCGTGAAGCTTATGAAAAATCCCTAGTGACCTCTCATCATGAAAACGGCCCAAAGAAATGGCTGAATCCGTTCAGATGCCATAACTGTGGAAGTCTTCTTCAGAGCTGGCCATCTTCCAAGACTCAGTCTGGGAAAATTCCCAGGATTGCAGGTCGCCTGACAGTTTTCCACAGGGCAGTGCAACTCACAGCACATACAGCTCTGCAGTTACCTTGACGAACACACGGCAGTGTCCCGGGGACCTGGTGCACTGACTGCCTTGTGCCACCTGGAAAGTATCTCTGCGGGGGGTGGAGTGTTCGAAAACTCAACCTCATAAATAAGAATGAAGTCTCAGTGTGTTTTTTCCTCCAGACTAATTATGTTAATATTCAACTACCCAGGTTAACCACCTGAGTTAATAAGCAACTGTTACTGGGATTTCTTCATGAAGTCACACACCAACAATCACAAGCTTTCATCCTTTGTATTTTCCCTTTTCCAATACAATTGTGACCAAACCACAAAGATCACTGATTATTTTTTATGCTGATTTACCTTAAATGAACTGTGCACCAATGTTTCATCTAAATCAATGACCACACATTTCTTTCCATAGTCAAGCACCGTGACCTCTGGGAGGAGGTATTTAGCTGGTGGCTAAAGGGGGAAAAAAAATCAATGTTATTACCTTCATGTAAAAGACAAACCAATTCCCTTATTTTTCTGTGATACTATGTCTATGAGATTATAAACGAAACCAAACATTTTAAATGCCTGGTCAAGCACATCATGGGATTTTATTAAAGACAGTAAGAATAAATAGTTTGCAAATGAAGTTTTACCAAACACAGTGCCGTTGTCTGAAGGGGTATGATGAGGTCCTGGGCTTTGGAACCAGACAAACCTGAGTTTGAGTATCAGCTCAGTCTCTTGGCTGTGAGTTGAAAGGCTGTTGTCAGCTGTAATGGCAACGCCTAACATTCTGCCTGGCACAAATGCGGTGGCTATTGTTATTATTAAAATAGACTATATAGAAACAAATGTTTAATTATAATAGCTACTCCAACTATGCAGGCCCATGTTCTGGGGTGATATTTCATCTGAAATTCATTGTGGTATATAAGTATATTTTAGAGCTACACTGGACCATGGTTGTTGTTGGGTTTTTTTTGCCCCTAGTGACTAACATTTTCAAAAAAACTTTTAAGAGGAACTATAGAACCATCGGCAAAATGCAATTCAAAGTGACCTCCAATAATAGGAAACAGATATGAAACTGGTCCAGGTCCAGGGCCCTGCCTTGTGCCGGGCCCACAGGGGTGTAATAGTGAATGAATGTGAATTTTTATCCCTTGGAGTCCCCGTCTCCTTTAATCCACGTGCTGTGTGTTAACCAGAAAATCCATGTGTGTTTTTGCAGTAGCTGACTCTAATCTTGTCATAAAGGGATCACAAAGAGTTATTAAATGCTAGCTATCTTCAGCCAACCACAGTCTTAAGAGTATTTATTTCTTGGGCCTTGCTTCATTCTAGAAATGACTTGAAGTATTTTAGTTTACTTTGTGGCATACTCAGTATCCAGTGTTAATTAGCTAATTGTCCGTCCTGGGGGAAGGTCAAGCTCTGCTCCATGTTTAATATAAAACAAAACACAAGAAAATATCTATCCCTAGCCACGGAAGACTGGATAATTTAGCTTACCAAATAAAACAGGAAAAAAAAAATCAAATCAAGAGGTTTTCCATTTAAAATGGCTTTTTCTTTTTTGTGTGTGTTTTTTGTTTAAGTTGAATGTTAGTGAAGGAATTAGAGTTAACTTTGGACTTTAGCTGGTTCAACAGCGAACGTAAGGCAGGCAGTCAACAGGTTAGGTAAATCTGGGAGTGCAACAATCGTCCTGGCAGCAGGGATCGTCTGGGGCTGAGCAGGACGACACCACGTGTGGGGACACGAGTGTTTCTTATTCCAGGGGCGCTCTGTCTAGCGAGCACGGGGATTACAAACTCCTCCCGGCCTCCCAACGCCCTTGGCCCGAATTAATGTTCACCAAGCAGCAGTCCCTGACCATGTGGCACTGGGAAGCAATGCACCTTAGACTCGGGGCATGGGATCCGGGGCCCAGGGAAGGACTCTGCCCCTTGTTACAAGTCAGCAAACAAGCAGGTTTATTACAAAAATTAAACTTGCAAGAAGTTCTGTATCAAGAAGAGGTTTAAAAAGACAGGGGGTGATGAGCCTACTAAGTGAGCCTAAGAGAGGACTGGGGTTATTTTTGTTGTGTGGGCCATAGCAGAATGCATGCTGCTGACTAGAATAAAATTTGTTTTAATTTTTCATTATGCATTGATGTAATAAAAACACATTTGCACTGTAAGGAATATAGACACATAAACCTATTCCCTCTTCCATGTCCTCCCCAACACATTCCTTTCCCCAGATGTCCTCCCTTTCAGCTTGGTGTGTATCTGTCCAGCCCTTTTTCTCTGCATTTATACACTAAAACAACATTTCAACCTTACATAATCACTAGCCTGGAGAATAAGGCTCTAGAACATCTCTCCCTAGCATATCTGAAAACATCAAAGATATGCCAAAAGTGGCTCAGTTATTTTCCAAACCCGAGAATAAAAATTACTTTCTTTGCATATTTAACCCACACTTTACAAGCAATCTCTGAGTTAACAGTAACGAAAAAGCCTCACCATGCTGATCTGAGAGAGAAAAAAGCGAGCAGACTGAGAGTCACAATAAGCAAGCTATTGATTTAGCATTTGTGCTGCAGGGAGCAAGGCCAGGCTGGGGCAATGCGCTCGAAGGGTTCATTAATTTGCAGCCTGTTTCCTAAATGCTCATGGCTTCTCGAGAGCTTGGCTTTAGATTAATGCAAATTCTTCAGACCACTGCTAAGAATTTTCTGGGCGGCTGTGTCCTTGGAACATGCAAGGACACTATATAATTGCAATGGTGTTTTGTTACTACAATTGATCTGTTCAGGTGACGCTTGAATCATTAACTAAAAAAAAAAAAAAAAAAGTGTCCTGAGCAAATTTTCTCTCAGGCCATCATAAAGCTGAAAAACAAGAGGAACACCAGTCATGTCCAAAAGAGCCTTTTGTAGAAATAGTAATTTTGTGATGTGATGCAGGTGTTAGTTAACATTATGGTGTGATCATTTTGCAGTATGTAAGTGTATCAAATCAACACTTTTCCTTAAACTTATGCAATGATATATGTCAATTATATCTCAGTAAAGCTGGAGTAAAAAACTTAAAAAATATACAGAATGACTTGCTCCAAAGCACCTGGTGGGCACTGCCAGAGGGGTGGGGACCGGGGTGGTAAGAAATCCCACGGGGGATGGTTTGGGAAGGGTATTCACTCCAGCTCTCCTCCTGGGAGTGGATGTGAAATTTCCTGTCCTTGGTGGTTAACTGGCAGCCAGGAAGAATTCATCTAAGGCTCTTTTCTTTATAGTACCCACCCCATAAAACACCTTTGCCAGTCTTACAAATGTGGTGCCTCTTCTTGGTACATGGGATGGCTGTTTTTGAACTGGAGTTCTCAGGCTCAGGGTCTGCACACTGTGCTCCCCACGTGGGCCTCTGAGCTCAGAGCAGAGATCCCAGGGCTGCTGGAGGAGGGGCCAAGGAGACTCGACACCAGCTTTAACTAGAGTTGTTCCGCTTACACGTTCTTTGGTGGAAAAAAGTACACTCCTGCTTATTAAGAGGCTTAGGCCAACAGCACAGAAACAAAGCTGTTGGAAAACAAATCTCTCCCCTCCCGATTCAGCATTTTTATGGCTCAGCTGCACTGTCAGCCCTGTGCTGGTGTGTGATTCGAGCAAGGACGTGGGAACAGGAGGGGTCGGTCCTCCCCGGGGGCCAAAGCACCTGATGCTCACCTTCCGCCATCACCCCCAAACTACATGGTTTCTAAACCTGTCCCTCTGCACCTTTTCCTTACCCTTCAATACCTGAGTTTTACTGGACCAAACATGAACCTTCCCATAAGTTGTAGAGAGGGCCTCCCAGTCACAGCTCACAGTTGGGAGACACGTTACTAAGCGGAATGTTTAAGACCAAGTCCAGATAAAGATGTCTTTCGAATAGGTGCACGAAAGATGGGGTACTTAATAAATAATGCTGAGACAATTGACTTGCCACCTGGAAAAGGAAATAAAGCTGGATTGCTACCTCATGCCTGACACCAACATAATCCAGATGGAGCAAAGATTTCAGTGTAATGATGAAGCCATTAAAATACTAGGAGAAAAAATAAATAAAAAAAAAATACTAGGAGACTATGTGGGTCACAGTCAGAGTGGGGAGATCTTTCTAAGCATGACAAAGTTCAGGAGCCTTTAGATTAACTAAAAGGCTAAGATAAGAGGAACAAATTTCCCTCTGTAAAATTAAACTTCTTTGTGGCCAAAATGATTATAAACAAGGCCAAAAGACAGATCATAAATTTGGAGGAAAGTGCTAATTTCCCTGAAGTTTAAACAGGTAACAGTAAAAAATCTAGAAGAAATGAATGGGGAGGAAGAAATACATATGGGCAGTAAATTTGTAACAAGACATTCATACTCACTGATGAAGAAATGAAAGCCAAAGCAATAAACTGATACTATTCTTTACTTTCAGAATAGCAAAGATTAAAATACTGATAATTACCACTTTTGATAAGGGAATGGGCAATCCCATACACTCTTGGTGGGAATGTAAATTAGGTTTTCAGAGGATAACCTAGCTTTAATCTACTAAATACGTAAAAATATATCCTTTGATCTAGCATTGCCATAACTAGTACCCGATCACCCAGATGACAGCTGTGAATTAACTTGGAGAAAAAACAGTGCTATCAGAGTATCAGAGGTCAGGCGAGAGGTGCCACCTGTTGAATGTCAACACTTCTGCAGGAAAAATACATGAATCTACTTCACAGCAAGATTAAACAGAGATCCCTGGTATCAATCCCACTGGGTATCCTACTCGAACACTGGCTAAGAAGTCGTGCTGATTGATCCATCTTTTTGATCAGTTTCCCAACAAAGCCCAACCCTCAACCCTCAGGCATGCTGGCAAAGTCAGAATCACTCCACAAACCCCTGCAACTTGTTCATCAATGAAGAGGTAAAGTTGTGAGAAAAATGAAATTATCAAAAATTTTTGGGGGCGATTTTTAAGTGACATGCATGACCAAATTTGGAGTCAGCCTGTACTAACGAAATCCATCATTCCTTTCAATGTAAGATCGCTGTATCTCTTGAATGTTCCCAGAATATATGTGGAAAAGGTCCAAGGAAAGATAGCTGATCAGATTTGAATCAGACAATCTGAATCAGAGAATCTGGATGGATTAAAATATCAATTTATGGACACCTTTAATAATCCAAACCCTAAGGACATAGTATTATGAAAGATCTCACTTGTTTTTATTTATTTGTTTTGTTTAGGGGGAGGTAATCAGGTATGTATGTATTTATTTAAATGGAAGTTCTAGGGATTGAACCCAGGACTGCACACGTGCTAAGCACGCACACTACCACTGAGCTATACCCTTCCTCTGAAAGATCTCGTTTGATACGGACATCTCAATTGCAAATTTCTTTTGGGAGCTGATCATTGGTCTGCTTCCTGCTGACTGGCCTCAGGCTACTCAGCTCCGCTGGCAGAGCAGAGGGGAAAGAAGGAGCTGTGGGGTCGGCGGCTGTCTGAGGGGTGGCTGGTCCAGCCTGTGCTGGGGCCAAATGTGGGTGCAGCTAATGCACAAGTGCACTGGTTTCAGCCAAATTCCAGGATTGAAAACAGAAGTTGGTGGCCCAAGGGAGTGCCTGGCTGGGCAGGGTCTCAGTACAGCTAGGCTGTGGGAGTCAGGGGTGGGTGGTGGTGGTCCTGCAAGTTCAGGGCAAAAAACTGGGGTAGTGTTTCTTATCACAGGGCCACGGCCAAGCTACTGACACTGCTGAACAGTCAGAAATGGTCTGCTCCCCTGGGATGGAAGCCTTGTGAACCCAGTTCCACTGGGACAGAACCTGCTGCAAAAAACCCTCCTGGGGCAAAAGTAAGTTTTCCCAGTCTATGGAGCGCAGGAATGTGGCCTCAGTTTATTCAGAGACATGGAGGCCCTTCGCAGAGAGAAAGGTGAGGATTTGGTGAATAGATGCTGGTTGCCCTGCTGTTCCTGAGAAAGGAAACTGTACAGAACTTCCTGCTCAGTTTAAAATGCAGCTTCATTTTTCTTTTTTAAAAAACAGAACAGACCTGTTTATACCACATGATAAAAAGTCAATATAAATAAGAACATTAAAAAAATCTTTTATGTTAGTAGGCCCAAAGCTACAAGATTCTATGAATGTTTAAATAAAACCACATATTCTATCACAAATAAAATATACATACACTTGGTATGGGAATGACCTGCCTCTGGTCACCCTAGAGAAAAAGAAAAAAAAACCATTGTCAGGTTTAAAGAGAAGTAGATCATATACTCAAAAGAAACTTCAAAGCACTCCTGAGTACAGCAGTCATGTGATTTTGCATTCTCTGCACCTTGGTGGTATTTAATGAACACCCAATATATTCCACAGTCAGAGCATTGGGCTCACTCTGCCTCCCAAGGTCCCCCACTTCCCTGACATATCAGGCCGGGTTCCTGAGGCTCATAAACCTTCTTTTTTATTTAAATAGTGCCTCCTTTACTCCCAGGAGTTTAATCTTCAATTGAAACATGAAAATGAAAACCCATACTATACTTCGATCCATGAATTCCTCTGATGACCGGCTTGATTCTTCTTTTAAGTAAGTTTTTCCCTGAGAAACTAAATATGCAGGGAAAGGAAGACAGTGTTATCAGATTACAAGGAACCCCCTGGCCACCTCTGGTCCTCTTTCCAGGGCAGGAAAGGTGCAAGGAGTTCCCTCCGAAGCCAGAGACATGGGACAGCTTTCCCATTAAGGGGAATAAAGCCTGTATTTATAGGGAGTGCTAAGAAAATTCAGGCCCCAAGAAAGGGCCTCAACCGTTCCTCATCCCCAGAATGCCAGACATTCCAAACCTGAGGGAAACACTTCATTTTAGCATCATTAAGAAATGCTAATAAAAGAACAAGTGTATCTCCATTGAGAATTTCCAGTTTCTGTGCTTCTTTTTCAGATGGTGGATGGGAGGTAATGAATTGCATGGTCATAGTCCCTGATAAGGAGACGTACGGTTTCACACCTCCCATGTCGCAGGATCTGTGAAAGTGTATCCATCTCCACTGAGGGGGGGTCACTGGAGACAGGGGTCTCATGGGAAGAAGCCAAACCTGACTGTCAACAGTGGCAGGTGGCTGGCACCTTTCTAAGCTCTGTTCTGCCTCTAAGAACCTTTCAGCAACTACTTTTTTTAAAAAAACTTTATTAATGGAGGTACTGAGGATTGAACCCAGAGAACCTCATACATGCTAAACACACGCTCTACCACCGAGCTATTACCCTCCCTGCAGCAACTTCTTGATGATCTCCAGCCCCTGGTCATCACCTCTGCAGCATAACAACTACCGTTTCCTCCTGAGATGATCGTGAGGGCTTTTTCCTTCCTCACAACACCTGGGGCTTGTCCTAAGGATGCAGAAACTGCCTTTGGCCACGATTCAAGGCAGAGCTCTGCTGCTCTCCAACACAATGGCACAATCAAACCAAATCTCAGTTTTCAAGAATTTATGCAGAGAAGTTCATTTCAGAAGCTCTTAAATAATATTGTTCCCAACATCTGGAGCTTGATGGGGGAAGATTTTACACAGAAGCTCACAAGCCCATTGGGTCACTGTGGAGCAGGGCTCTCAACCCTGCACTACTGACATTCGGGGCCTGGCGGCTCTTTGCTGTGGGGGCCGTCCCACGCGTTGCAGGACACTCCACTGCAGCATGCCTGGCCTCCACCCGCCAGATGCCAGGGGAAACCCTAGTAGAAGGGGTTTCTCCTGACATCTAGTAGTGGCAATTTAAAAACTCCCAAATGTTTGCTGGGGGCAAAGTCGTCTCCAGTTGAAAACCACCGCACTAGTGGGAGAGGGTAAGCACCTCCAACACAAAGGTGCACCTTCAGATGAGGTGAGCACATCAGGGAGGTGAGAGATGATAACACCAGACGGCTAGTTTGGAAGGGCTTGACAAAATACAGACCACGACCAAATACTCTAGACAGGTATTTGGACTTGAAAATTACTTGCAGGTTTGTGTGTGTGTGTGTGTGTGTGTGTGTGTGTGTGTGTGTGTGTGTGTGTACACACATGGGACATGCACGTATTAGTGAGTGTCCAGTAACTGCCTTCACCCTGTCCTCGCCCTTAGAAGTCCTTCATGGTCTCTGCCCTTGGGGTCTTCTGGATGTCAGCTCCTCCTAGCCTCTGGCCAGGGGTTGCAGACACTTTTAGTTTGGGCAACTGGATAAGACAGTTAGGTAATACAATAACGGCAGCTATTAGTCACAAGCGCCAAGTCCAAATTAAGATGTGTTGTAAGTGTAAAATATATACCAGATTTTGAAGAGTCAGTAAGATAAAAGAATGTAAATTTTATTTCATTAGTAATTTTATTCTATTGGATATATTGGGTTAAATAAAATCTACTATTAAAATCCATTTCATGTTTTTAAAAAAGATTTAAAAAAATGAGGCTACCAGAAGAACTTAAATTACGTATGTGGCTCCCACTCTATTTCTATGGGACATTGTCACAGAACATAAAGCCCAGCCAACTCGTGATAAACATTTAACATGAATGACAAATAAACCTGCATTGCTTTAAGCCTCTGAGGATTTGGGGTTGTTACTGTGGCATAACTCAACTCACACTGACTAGTACATCTACTCAGTAGTCACTCCTCTTTTCTCCTTTGTGAAAAGAGCTCTGATTTTGTTGGGAGCAGGAATCTGCAGCTCTAAGTCCTTCCCCTTTCAGGAGGGCAGCCATGTGGCAAAGTTCTGGCCAATAAGACACAAACAGAAGTCTCCTCGGGTTTCCTGTGAAAGCATTTACTTTCCATCAACAGGACGGACCTGGCTATTGCTACTCCTACCTCTCTTCTTCCCGTAAACGTAGATATGCTGTCCGAAGACTGTGACTTTGAGATAATAAACATGCGTGAGGATGAAGGCAAAGCTGCCAAGGACAGTGGAGGAGAAAGATCAAAAGACACAAGAACAGAGAGTCTGGGTCCCTGATGGCATCACCAGGTATCTAAACTAAAGCCCAGCAACTGCCAGAATCAGGCTTTTCACATGAGAAAAACAATCTCCTATTTGTTTAAGTTATTATTTGTCAGTTTTCGTTTACTTGCTGCCAAAATCATTCCCATCTGATACAGGTATATTATTGGAAACAGCATCCAGATGAATTTGTCCAGCCAACTGATACAGTCTTTGCCTTCTGTTAGGAGAATTTGGTTCATTAAACTTGGCTTTATGCCTACTCTTTATGTTAGGTTTATTACTTATTATGTTATTTTTCCCTTTTCTTAATTTTGAAGTCTGGTTCACAATTCTGCTTATTTCCCCTTTCATTCTCTGTACATTCTTGAGGATCTATTTTCTTTCATTTAAAAAAAATTTAACGTCTATCTTCTCTGTTCTTACGTTCCTTTTTCTTTTTTGCGGGGGGGGGGGAATTTATTTTATTTGTTTATTTTTAGAGGAGGTACTGGGGATTGAACCCAGGACCTTATGCATGCTGAGCACGTGCTCTACCACGTGGGGCCCCCTTGAGAACCTATTTTCTTTTCTTTCTTTTTTTTTCTTTTGTGTGTCATTTCTTTCATTCCTTAACACTTACATGTGTATTTTCTATGAACAAGGATAACTCCTGTGCAATGTTAATTCCATACCCCAGTACAATGATCAAATTTAGAAAATTTCACATTGATATATTTCTCTTACCTACTTTCCATATTCCACTTTCATCCACTTCTTCCCATGATGTTCCCCCGAAGCAGTTTCCTCCCATATAACCAGTCCAGTTTCACATTTTATATTTAGTTGTCTCGTCTGTTTAGTTTCCTCAATCCAGAATAGTTCCTCAGCCTTTCTTTTAGGTTTGCTTGTTTGTTTGTTATGACACCCACAACATATCTGAAGAATTCAGGTCAGTTAATTTATAGAATGTCTCTCAGTTGGGTTTTTCAAGTTTCCTGATGATTGGATGTGAACCTATTTTCGAATTATGCTACTGTCACAGTTCTATCCATAATAATTATATTTATTCCTACATTTTCTATACTTGTATCATGACTGAATATTGATTCATTAAGATTTTTTTTTTGCCCCCTCTGAATCATTACATGTCTGAAACCATTACTTCTGTTTAACAGATAAATGATATCTTGGTCACATAGAGAACTTTAAATTTGTAACTTTTCTCTCAGTAGCCTGTAAACATTTTTCCATAGTCTTCTGGCTTGTGGTATTGCTGATGGGAAGTTGGTGCTAATGTAAGTCTCTTTTCTTTGAAAACATCTTGTTCTGGTAGCTTGTAAGATTTTCTCTTTATACTTAAATTTCAGCATTTCAGCAGCATAACATCCAGGCGTGTGCTTCCCCGCCTGCCCCCGCTAATTCTGCTACAGACGTTCAATCTGCACATTCGAGCCTTCTTTCGGCTTAAGGAAAATTCCTTCTATTATTTTTTCTCTTTCTGGAATTCCTATTAGCTGCATGTTAGGTCTCCCAGATGCCTCTTCCCCTCTCTCACAATGACCATTTCTCTGTTTCTGGTCTGAATTTCAAAATATTTCTTCCACTTGCTCTTCCAGAAAACTAATGCAGTTCTCAGTAGTGACTATTCTCACGCTTTTTCTTGGTTCATACATTAAATTTTTGTATTTAGAAATCAGGGGATCTTTTTCAAGTTCTGAAAGTTTTTTTTCTTTTTAATAGAGGTACTGAGGATTGAACTCAGGACCTCATGCATGCTAAGCATGCGCTCTACCACTGAGCTATATCCACCCCCTCATAAGTTATTTTTGTAGTCAGAATTTATTTCTTGAAATATCATTTTCTGAGCAGTCTGTTGAAGTTTTCTTCTATCTCTTCCAGCAGTTTTACCTCAGTAGGGGCTTCACATGCTCATTGTTCAATGAGGACTTCCGCGGCAGTGGTAAACTGCGAGGGAGCACTGCAAGGCCAAGATGTCTCCATGGTCTAGCAGAGCCCAAAGTGACAAAGCACAAGAGACAGAGAAAGTCCCTGCACCACTGGGCTCCTCCAGGCACCAGAACTGCAAGCAATTCAGCTCATCAGTGAAGCCTTTCTGAGGGTCACGCACCTCAAGTGGGGACCCCAGGCTCCGCTGGCTGGCTGATCTCACAGGACTATACATTTCAAGTCTCTGTCCTAAGACTCCAAGAGAGGAAGCATTTTCCTCTGTTGGTGGCTCCCTGCTTCTCATTGAGTATCCGAGAGAATGAATCCTGTATCTACTCTTTCCCTAGGAGATGTCAGGAAAATTGGAGGCCATAATGTACTTCCCAGGCTCCACCTGCAGGCTCACGTGGGTTTATCCAGAGAGGGAACTTAAAGGGTCAGAGTCATGTGTTTGAGTTGTCATCTTCCCAGAGTCCTCTTCCTTACATTCACATGTACTTTTAAAATAATCTATTTTCTAACCACAAAAGTAATTTAAGCTTATTTTGTGAAAATTGGGAAAATAAAAAAAAAGAGAGAAAGAAAAAGAAATAAAGCACAGAGAAAATCCTACACATAATCCTACCAATCTGATAATCTCTTCATATTTTGACATACATCATTCTAGTCTTATAAATGCCTGTGTGTGTGTGTGTGTGTGTGTATGCACTCATGACCATATGTGTACTTATAAATATACTTGCCTACTGCATTTTAACCTTCTGCCTCTAGGAGATACATTGTGAGCCTTTCCCTGTATCCGTTATATCTATGAGACTTCATTTTTAACAGCTGCACACTAGTTGACTGTATAGTTATTCTACGTCTTTTACTGTCTAATGTTAATCATCAGGTTGTTTACAATTCTGCAATATTATAATCTATGCTGGAGGGTATCTTAGGGTTAAATCTTTGCATATCCATGATTATATCAACAACACGGAACTGCCTGGGTGAAGGAATAGGCACATTTTTAAGGTTTTGAGATCATACTGCCAAATTTCCTCCCAGAAAGGTGTAGCCAATGTAGTCCTACCAATAACCAATTTATATCCTCTACTCTCTTACTACTCCCATGCCACACTCAAATATTACCTTTAAAAAATCTTTTCATAATTTGATAGACAGAAAAGGGTATCTCATTGTTTCAGTTTGCATTTCCTTGATTACTGACCATACTGAACATTCTTTCATGTTTACTGACCAACCGTATTTCTTATTTTGTGAAATGCCTGTTCATGTCCTTTGCTCATGTTATTTGGGACATAAAGTTTTAAGACTTTTGTGTCCTTGATCCTGACTGTCTTCATAATGAATAATCTCCTTTGACTCAGTGATTTTTACCTGAAATTCTATTTTGACTGAGATGACTATTGTAACCCTTGCATTCCTTTTCTTTATGTTTGTGTGATGTCTTTTTGCTCATTCTTTTACTTCGAACTGTTCTGAGTCATTCTGTTTCATTCTGTTAGACAGCATGTGGGTAGAATTTGTTCTTTCTAACCTATTGTGATATTCTGACTTAACATTTTTTATTTGATACATATGAAAGAATATATAACAAATATATCTATTATCAAACAAGGTAGTTAAATTCATTTCTATTTTTTATTGGCTCTTTTCCAAGTCTCTGCTTCTCCTCTAGCCTTTCCATTTCTCTGTCTGCTCCTGGTTCTTTAACTCTCTATTTCATGCATTCAACTTCTCATGGGAGAATGTTATAAAAATGGGAAGTGCCTTATAACTCGCATCAAATATGTTCTTTAGTTGCTAAATGGGGATAACTGACATATCCTTTAACCAAAAAAAAAAAAAAAAAGGCTTTTTTGTAATTTCAAATCTTTTTAAGTAAGTGACTGCAGAGATACTGCCACAGATTCTTAAGGATGCTCATCAGGGCGGGGACAGACATGCGGCTCCTGTGGTTCCGCATCGGCACTGACCTTCTGAAGCCCACCGTTCTCCTCCACCAGTGGCGGAAGCACACTGGGGCCGCTGCCTGGCGGGGCCTCCACATTGTAATCACGGAAGCAGCAGAAGAAGGAGCTGAGGATGCTGCGGCTCCTCTGTTTCTTCAGGCTGACGCTGCACTGGGATGCTGGAAAGAGAGACAGGGCACACTGCAGCCAGCGGCAGCAGGAACTCACAGCTGTCATGCAATGTGAAAACTTGAACATGCGGTCGCCCCGGAGTCCCGGGTACCAGGAGATCTACTCAGGCTAAGACCAGGGGCGCCGGGAAGTTTCTCTAAAAGATTGTTATGTGAATCCTAGAGGGACAGATGGTCGATGGAGCCCACTCCTGCTGGCTGGACAGAGTTCCTCTGACCTCAGCCCAGTGGGGGAATGCTTGCTCATTAACTGACCCATCCTTGGGTCAGGCGCCATCTGCATTCCTGAACTCAGCAGATTAAGTCTTCCAACCTTGCACTAAGCGCTACTTCAAAACACAGATCCTTTCAGGCACAAATCAGACTTGACACTCCCTGAGAAGCACTCCTCTGTTAAGGGCACCAAGGGAGAGTCACTTTGAAACTGTGTTCCTGGACATTCTCTGCTCACCGTGGAAAGAAAGGACTAACTTCACGGGTTAAGAATAAGACATGTGAAGGCACAAAGCAGCTCTCTTTGCCAAGAAATTGATGAGGGTCTGGACCCACAGAGCCCAGGGCTGAAGTCTTCTATCACCCTATAAACAGAAACAGCAGGAGATGTGGCAGAGAACATCAGGGCCGGCCAGGACAAAGCCCATCTTCGTGCGACCCGGGGCAATACTGTGCCACGGACTCATCCCCTGTCCTGTCCTGGACTAAGTCTCCAGAGGGAGGGCTGGATCCTTTCTGATATCCAGGGCTCTAGACAAGCTGCCACAAGTCAGAAATAAAAGGCAAAAATTAGTACAGATGAGAAACACACCTAAGGGGAGGAGACTGACAACTTGGAGGTGCTGGGGCGTTTTGCCTGGGAATGCAGCCGGGGCTGTCCCACCACATACCACATCTGGGTGGGTCAGCGGCGCTGAGTAGAGACCACAGGCAAAAGGCCCTCGCTCGGGGTTAATGGGAAAATCACTACTGGAGGAAATCATTAAGTCCACATGATAACTGCTGGAGTTTATCTCCCACAAAGCAATCCTGGCATGATTCCTTTTTGTACACTCGAGTGATCTGTATAGTGATTTTGTACACCTTCTCTCTTAAAAGATCACAGAATCTTTGGTTAGAGTCTTGGGGGTACTCTTCTGCCAGCAGCAAAACCAAATGCATTCCGATGGAAATTCTGAAAAAGACTGAAAGGCTGCTTTGCCAGCAACTCCACAAGCACCGATGGTCCTGAGCCTGGGTTCAGGCACGTGGCCCAGTCAGTGTGAGCGAGAGATCCTCATTTGCTAATGATGAGCTTTAGAACCACACGTCCCTGGAAAAACTGGCTGTTCTATCTTCTTTGTGGATCTCCGGGGGCACATCCCAAGGTACCCGTGTCCTCATTTCAGGCCCCACACGCCAGGCCACCGGGCACAGCGGCCTCCCACGCAGCAGCGGTGGGAGCGATAATGCGTGCTGTTTACCGGGGGACCTCCAGGTTCCAGGACTTTGCCATCCTCCTCTCAGTAACCCTCACGGCTACCCCGGGAGATAGATGTTACTGCTTCCATTCTACTGCCGAGAAAATACAGTGAGTGATTGTGTGTGTGCCCAGGTCCAAACCCAAGTGGGCCCGTTTCCAGGGTGGGTGCTTTCCCTGCTCACATGCTGAAGACAATCTGGAGACAACTTAGGTCAGCCTGAGAAGTAGGGAACATGCCAAGTGGGGAGAAAAGCACTGCAATAAACTTATACTGAACAGAAATGACCGACTCAGCTGTCTTGTTGTGACTTTGGGTGTTTCTGTTCTTATGCCACACTCAAACAGTTTATCAGAGGCAGGAAAAACTGTCCCTTCCCCGGCTGATAGCACATCTCTCTGCAAGGAAACAAGCTGGGTGTTCGGAGACACAGAGCAGTCGACATGACATGCAGGCTGGGCAGTAAACAGCTCGGCAAAATGCACCTTCCCAGATCCTGTTCTCATCCTCAGATCACATCCCTCTTCCCAGTAACTAACTTAACATGCTAAAAAAAAAAAAAAAAAAAAATCCTGAATCTGGAGCCAGCGAGCCACTGAGACTTTCCACCATATGACTATCTGCTGTGCAGCAGCTCCAAATAGACCTGTGGGATGACTACTAGCCAAGCCACCTGGCAGGATCCGGCAGCTCACTCAGGTTCTCCCCTCTCTGCAGGAAGAGCTGAAGCAGCCCAAGTGTCTCGTGTCCAGGGATATGGGAGGGTCCAGGCCTCCTTCTGCTAACTGAAGTCAGTACTAGGGTCTGCAGGAACCTCCAGGAGGCTGAGGTCTTTCTAATTGTGGGTTGGGCTGGTGCTCTCAAAATTAGGCTAGCTGGGAAAATGGATGGACTTGCTCAGGACCAGCGAGCGCCTCACCCCACCCTTGGCACTCACTGTTCCTGGAAGGTCAAGGTGGGGCTGTCTGGGTCTCATGACACTGCCGCCTTCCACCCCAGCTGCTGCCTCTCCGCCAACTATAATCCGGAAGGCCCTTCATTTGCTCATAAACTTCTGGGAAAAGGGTTTCAGCTGATACATAAAATCAAAATCTGTATTTTAATGGACAAATGTTTATCTTTTAACATTAGATCAAAAAAATCTAGATAAACAGTTGTACATCGGACTTCATCATAACCGTGCAAGACAAATGAAAAGAGACTGTAACAGGGAAAAGACTGGCAAAAATACATTACTGTGTAACAGTAACTGTCAGACTCTGGGTATTTATGTTTCTCCCTTCTCTATTTTCCAAATGTTTGATGGTAATTTTACTCTAACAATGGGGGAAAAAATCATCTTGTTAAGCTTGATTTCAGGAACTTTGTAAAGCTCAGGAGAAACCACATCTTAGCCCTAAACCTGAATCTTTAGACTTACTCTTTTGCTTTTCACCCTGCCTGAGAAGCGAAAACCAGGCAAGATGAACATCAGGTCTGGCCAGGACAAAGCCCATCTTTGTGAGACTGGGGCAATACTGGCTCGACCAGCAAATGCACGGGACCTAGGACAGGTCACGTGACTTCTTTGTGCTTCAGTTTCTTTACCTATAAAATGGGGACAATAGGCCTGTTGTGAGAATTAAAAGTTCTTATAAAGTACTCAGAATGGTGCCTAGCACAGGATAAGCAATTCATAAATGTTTGCTCTTACTTATTGTCACAAGTCTATAAGCTTTTGTTTCATAAAGCAGTGGGGGTTCTCCAGGTAAATCCTGGCTCAAAGGCTGGCTTCTGTGGGTCTTCATGTGACCCCTGGCATCTGACAACCAGGAGGCATAAGTTACTCTGACAGACCTTGGCTACTTAAACTGCAACTGGGAAAGCAAAACTAGAAAAATCTCTGAAGTGATTCTACTCAATTGCTCTAAAAACTGGAGATGCAGAGATGAGGAAAGAAAAGGGAGGTAGGGGTTAAGGGTCCAGATGAATGCTCTTGGGGCTGTTTACCTGCATCTCCTTAGAAAAAGAACTATGCTTTCAGGTTGAGGCAACCACTTAGTCAGCTCTCTGCTTAGCTCTGCACCTGCCCCGTCTGCAACTGACACAGTGGCTGCTTGCCCCCAGCTGTGCATCAAAAAGAAGCACCTTCCCATGTGAGGAGGACCGCATGAGGACCATGCAAGGACCCCATCACGGTCTCTCTTGCAGGCTCCCCGACTGGGCCTTTACAGGCTGCCGTTTCCCTGGGGCTCTGGCAGTGCAGGCCAGTCAGAAGGACCACCCCTCTTCCTCTTCCTTAGTTCTGCTGACAAAGACATGCCCATGCCTGGTCCTAGCAGCTGCCCTTCTCTCCATACAGACAGTTGGCCCACGGGAGTGGAATCCCACAGGGTAGTCAAAGGAGATTGCTGGCAGGGGCAGATGGGGTGATCCTAAGACTTAAATTTCTCCATTTCTCTGAGCAGTCCTGGGTGAGAGACAGAAATCCTGGGAAGGTTGTAAAGAGCTAGAGATGTTGGGCACAGGCCTTCCTCTGCCACACTCTGTGCCCTCTGACAATGCAGGGGGCGTGTGATGCTGTGGACAAACAGGCAGTGGCTGTTTCCCTGGATATACCCTTGGGGCTAACGCTTCTCTCTGGGCCCCTGGACCTGGTGTCACTGCTGCCCAGCAAGTGAAAACCACGTTTCCCACTCATATATGTCTGCTTCTTTGGCTCCAAGGACTGGGGACCTCCCATCCTCCAGCACAGCAAAAGAGGGGCTTAGAGAGGGCCTATGAAAGTAAGTGCACAGATGGTTGGTCTCTTTGAGGCTTTAGTCCTAAAGATGAGACAGGAAGCCTTCTAAATACCTCCCTGGTCTCTCTGGGCAGACTGCTGGCTGGGTAGCAAGAACAAGTATATTGGGGTAGAGGGATAGCTCAGTAGTAGAGTGGGTGCTTAGCATGCGCAAGGTCCTGGGTTCAATCCCCTGTACCTCCATTAAGTCTTGTCTTTTTTTTTGGGGTGGGGTGGGGTGGGGTAGGGTTGGGTTGGAGAGGTAATAAGGTTTATTTATTTATTTATTTTTATTTACTTTTTTTTAATTTACTTTTTTAATGGACGTACTGGGGATTGAACCCCAGGACCTCGTGCATGTTAAGCACACCCTACCACTGAGCTATACCCTCCCCCTCCAGTACCTCCACTAAAAACACAAAAAAACAAAAAAAAGAGCTCCTTCAAAGCACCACCTACTGATGGGGAGTGTAGCTGACACCTGATATTTTTGCTGCCAGAATCCATTATCCTTCTTTCTGGTAAAAGTTCCCCACTCTCACTCCACCAGCTTTCAGTCCATTGCCGGGCCAACCAGCCACACGATCAGCTTAGGGATGGGCCCATAAGCCACAGTGGGCCAAGAAAAGTCTGCCCCAGGGTTCATGCAACAGCTAGGGAAAGAGATGTTCTCTTTTTGTAAGCTGCTGGGGTGTAAGCCTGGAGCCACCTGTGGCCACCTTTGCCATCAAGGGAGAAGCACCTACCTGAGCATGAGCCAAAACTGAGGAGAAAGTAGTTGAGGTGTGGAGAGGGGCAGATCTCCGACATCATCTGAGGACTTGGTTTCAATACACTAGGCCTTTCCGGAATTTTCAGTTATGGAAGAGAATACATTCCGTTTTCCTTTTGAGCCAATACTAACTGGGCATGTTACTGGCAATGGAAAGGATTATGCCTGAAAACGAGAGCTCCCAGGTGAGGCCACGCAGAAGCACTGATGAATCATGTAGGCACGATCTCTGCCTCATGACATGCACACCCTTAAGGAGAGACACTTGAATACACAACTCTGATAAAGTCCGAGCCGTGTTAGGATGGGGCAGCACGGGGCACTGCTGGTGCCCAAGGAAGGGTCCAGATTTGGGGGTGAGGGGTGGGAGTGATTTCTTAGAAGAAGTGTCTTCTAAGCTGGGCTGATGGTTTCATAAAACTGTTGGAGGGGACAGGACGTAGGGGAATGGCAATGTCTGGAGGCCCTGAAGTGAGAGGAAGCATGAAATATTTGAGAAATCCAAGAAGTGGCAAGGAGTACACAGTGGGGGTGATGACAGCAAGGGCCCTGTAAACCATGGGGACGAGTCTGGCTTTGATTGTGTGAAAATGGGGAATCACATTATCAGACCCATACCACAAATGTCATGATTTGATGTCTGTCACTGGAGCTACTCAGCTTAGATTTTAAATTATAACCAATGTAGGCTATCAATCTGCATTAAAGATTTCCAGGATATGTACAAATTACAGATGTGCACTCTTTCGTGTAAAGGGCCTAGAATGTAATTTCTTATTTAAAAATGGACTTTAACGTGAAAGCAACCTAAATGTCCATAGACAGATGATTGGACAAAGAAGATGTGGTATATAGATATAGATGTAGTGTATCTATATCTATATCTATATACACAATGGAATACTACTCAGCCATAAAAAAGAATGAAATAATGCCATTTGCAGCAACATGGATGGACCTAGAGATTATCATACTAAGTGAAGTAAGTCAGAGAAAAACAAATATCATATGATATTACTTATTTGTGGAATCTAAAAAATGATACAAATGAAATTATTTACAAGACTCAGACATAAAAAGTAAACTTATGGTTACCAAAGGGGAAAGAGTGGGTGGAGGGATACATTAGGAGTTTGGGATTAGCAGATACAAATGACTATATATAAAATAGATAAACAACAAGGTCCCACTGTACAGCACAGGGAACTATATTCAGTATCTTATAATGTCCTATAATGAAATAGAATAGGAAAAAGAATATATATATGTACCTGAATCACCATGGTGTACACCAGAAACTAACACAACATTGTAAACCAACTATACTTCAATTAAAAAACTGACTTTAAATACAAGTTGGAAAATACATGGAAAGAAAATGAATTTTGGAGTTATATTTGGGTTCAAATTCAGCCCTGCCATCTGTTAGCCAGTGTGACTTCATTTGCCTGAGCCACAATAGTAACATGAGAATCATAATATCTACCCCCACAGGGTTGTTGTGTGAATGCAGCAAAAACATGTATGCTTGTGTGAGAGAGAAATCTACCAGCAGCTTAAGACATAGCAACAAAAACTTATGACTGGTTTGGATACTGTGCAGTGTCACTGTGAACATTCAGAAGTTCACTTGTATCCAGACAACAGTCCTCACCAAAGCAGCCTGCCTCCATGAGAAAACACGTAGGCAGACCCATTTTGCTTTTGGTTTTGTGAATTCTAAACTTAGAACCTGAAGTAGCTCTTTAAAACTCTACCTCCTACCTAGTGAAGGTTTCTTTGTGTAATAATAATAATGCTAGGAAGCAAACAAACAAATAAGAAGCAGCTCCACACGTGAAGCTTAAAATAAACCCTGGGATTCAGGCCTCTTCTAGGAACTCTTATATAAAATATGGTTAGAAGTAAAGGGTTGCAGTCAAAAACATGGAATGTCTCAGGGAAAGTCCACTGAGGCTGACAGTGAGGGTCTGGTCCTTTAGTGGGACGAGGGGAATCTGTTTATGCCAACAGACAGAAGGCACAACTGACCCCATCACCAGTTGGAATAATAGGCCAAGAGAGGCATTTCTTTTCTGTTTTTTGGAGTATTTTTTTTTCCGTCTTTGTTTTTTTTTTTAATGGAGGTACTGGGGATTGAACCCAGGACCTCGTGCATGCTAAGCATGTGCTTTACCACTGAGCTATACTCTCCCCTCCTGAGAGGGGCATCTCTAATGACTCTCTTACTTCCTGACCTGACTGGTTCCCTTCTGTATCCAGAAATTGAAATGTTGACCCAAAAAGCCAGCATTTCCTAACTGGTGTGATAGCTGCCTGCCACATAAGCACCACCCTTTCACAATTTTTGTGTTCCAGCCTGGGTTCGATTCCAGATGTAGAGAGGCTGAGAGTCGTCCTGAATGAACCCCTGGCTGCAGGCTCTAGGGTCTACTTTGGTTCTGAGCATCGCACACTCTCCTCTGTGAGGCCCTCACCAAAATCTGTCCTTATGCCTGACCTGACCTAGAACTCCCAGTGCCCCCACATCTCTGTACAATCCAAGGAGTAATTCAGGGTGAAGATGAAAGTAGCTGAAACGCCGGCGGACGTGTTTGCTACTGACGATGAATCCATCCCCAATCATTCAAGTTTCTCCCCAAGTGAAAATACTGCACCTTGGCAGCTACAGAAGACAAAGAAGGTTGACCTTGAATTTCCACAGCGCCAAGCCAGCCTATGTGCTGGTTTACAGTCCAGACTGCCCAAGACCCAGTATAATAGAATTTCTAGGGAAAAACTGACAACACACGGAGGTTACTGTTAATTTGTCAAAGCACCGAAGCTGTCCTCAGAAACAGCTTCTTTCTTGTCACAGGAGCAGAACTGAGAAAGGTATTGCACAGTAGATTTATGTCATCCCTGTATTTATAGCAGAATATTAAAAACATGTGGACACCAATACTGTTGTGGCTGCAAAACTAGACACCAAGAATTTCCCAAAGTAAGGCTATTTCTTCACATTCGGAGATGTCAGAGCACATTCCAACCCTGAAGAGACCATACGGCTGAATTCACAACTACATTATTAGGGGGAGTGGCGGGGGGCTAAATACCTTTTTCTAAAGGAGGAGGGAGAGCTCCTCCCAAGGGTCGAGGGTCGGCATTTAAATGAATGCGCCGTTTCTTCTCTCCCAGAACTGGGCTGCAATGTCTGGAATGCATCCCAGGTCCGTGGTTTGGAATGGGTGTCTAACAGGAAATTCTGGGCAGTCTATGCATACATCACATTCCTTTCCCACCCCGAAAGAGTCGTCAACAAACACAACTTTCCTCTGTTTGAATAAAAGGGGGGAGGGATTTGGGGGCGGGGAGAGGCCAGGGCGCAGACCGCACAGAGTTCAAAAGCAGATGTGGCCACTGAGAATCCAAACATCCTTTTCTCCTAGAAAAAGGACTCAGCCACTTTTTCAGTCAGTCCCTATTCTATTTCCCAGTGACAGATTTCTCCAGGGACTTCTACCTGATGCTCTATGAAAGAAACATACCTTTGGAAGCTCTTTTTCCCACTGCAGCCGGTAATGGGCAGTGGTTCCTCCAGCAGTGAGACATCAAGGGGGCAGACCAACAAGGGGCGGATGGCTAAAAACTGGGCAGGAGAAATTCTAACTTCATCCTCCCGAGATGGTAGGATGTGCCTCCCTGGCTCACTGCTGGTTCTTAACAGCCCACGTTGTAAGAGGCCCTGCACATAAATCACCTCTGGTCTTCACAGTGTGCAGGGCTCGGAGTGCATACAACTGCGCAGTGAGGGTACTGGTGTTCCAAGCCAGAGCAGCCTGACTGCAGGATTCCCGGGCTTCCTACCACGCCTCCCTGCCTCTCCCTAGCACTTTATGGGTTTGGGTTTTATTTCCTGGGAGTAACTCTAAACATGAGGCCTTGTGCTGCCTGCCTTTACTCCAGATATTACGCTTATGAAATCGCCAAAACGAACCAGCAATACTCCTGGCAGCCCTATTAGACGAAGCCAGACACAGTGGTTGTTCCACTGTCCCTCGAATGTACCCAGGCCACCAAACTCTGTGACTCAGCCTCCCAGGAGAGCCCCTCTGCCGGGAATGCCTTTCCTGGCCTCAGCACTTCCCCAGAGCCCCCCATGTCCCAGGTCACACAGCTCCTAAGTATCAGGGCTGGATATACACCAGGTCTGGGTGAGTCTAGAATCTAAGCTTTTAACCATCACTATATAGAGTCTGTTTTTCACATTAAGAGCCAAAATAAGTAACGGGACAGAGGACTGAAACAGATAATACACTTAAGAGGAAGTAAAGGTTAAAATTTAACAGTAATCAAATAAATGAATGTTTAACAATGAGGCCCTGTTTTGTACCTAATAAATGAACAGAAATGATAAAAGCAAAAACACAATGGCCAACGGTGGTAAGGCTCAGTTGGCCCATTCACGCAAACACTGCTGGTGACTCTGTAAACTGGAACAATCCATGTGAAAAGCAGGCGAGTGATGTGTCGAAGGCCATGAAGCATTCATGCCAGCGATCTAAGCATCCAACAGAGCGGGGATGCTTAATTAAATCAGTGCCCAGCAACTGGAGCAAACACTGTGCAGCCCCAAGAAATGACAATGAAGAAGACACGCGGGGAAGCACATGCAGTCAGGGTCAGGAGAGGCATCTCCAGACACTGTGCTGCACTGTGTCTGTTAACTCTGGGATGTGCTTCTGGGCTCTAGGGGCACCGGCTTGGAACATACCTTGTTCACGTCTGAGTCCCTAAGACCTACAGACACCTACTATATGGTGCAAAACAGGCCTGTCATAACAGGTGTTCACTGAATGAATGAACGTGTCAAAAGGAAACACAGAACAAAGACGACGACTGATTTAGTAAAAGGGAACAGCTCCTGCGATTCTTCAAGGGCACACTCAGCCCAGCAGCACCCCTTTCCTGTGATGCCCTCTCGCCCACAGCAAGCCTCCCTCCTCCAAGCAGTTTTAATCTATGCCACCTACGTGTGGTCAGCCATCTTCTGGGGAACCCAACTCACAGCTCCCTGCAGTGTTTAGTGAAGATGGCAACCCCTGCTTCCTACAAGATAATTAGTGCAAGTTTTCTGAAAGAGAGATTATGTGGGATTCACCAATGTGTTAAACAAGCATGATGATCTCTGGATCATAGAACTAGGTTGATTATTATTTTTCTATATACTTTTTAAAATTGAGTCTTAATTTTTACAATCTACATCATTTTTATAGTGGAAAAAACTGAGTAAATATTTAAAATGTTTGTTTCTACTTAATAAAACACATGTGAACTTTTCACATTTCATCAAACATCCTCCTACAACCTTATTTTGACTGGTTGTATTGTGCCATAATTAAACCAGCTTTGGACACTTACATTGTTTCCTTTGACAATTGCTTGTTGTAACAAACACTGCAATTTGTTTGCTGGGCATAATCTAGTTGTTCATCAGTGTGGGACAAAATAGAATACAATTCTGCTGTGGAATATTATACAGCTGTTAAAAAGAAGGCTGCAGCTCCACATGCATTGATAATAGCTAACACTTATCTTACCTAAGATGCATCCCACACTAATCTATGCACTTTACGTATGTTGCCTCATTTAATCCTTTCAGTAATTTTACGAGGTAAGAACTATTATTCTATTCATTTTGTAGATGAGGAAACTAAGGCCCAGAAAAGTTAAGAAATTTGCCCAAGATGACACAGCTAGTAAGTGGTAGACTTTATTCAAACCCAAGTAGTCTGGGCTCTAAACCTCCACACTGTACTCCCTTCTGATGATGGAGCACGTTCTAAGATGTAGTAAATGAGAAAAGCAAGGTACACATGGAACATGTAGTGTGCTACCATCAACCTTCAAATTCAAAATCAAATAAATTAACAAAATAAAAAGCATAGGCACGTACCCATTCTTATTTGTATAAAGAGTATCTCTGTAAGGATTTATATAAATAACTGATAGCTCCACAGGAGAGAAATGGAGGACAGAACTGAGGGGAGGGAGAATTACTTTTCACTCCATTCCCTTTAGTACCCTTTGGATTTTGTATCATGCATTAAAATAATAATTGCATACTGTGTATCATGCATTAATAATAAGTAAAAAATTAAAACATCAAAAATAATACTGCAGTGAGCACAGTATACGTATTTTTATGTGCATGTCTGATTATTCCCTTAGAAGAAATTCCTAGAAATGTAATTGCTTTTTCAAAGACCAAAGTCTTTGAAAAAAATGTCAAGCCTTTTGATATCCACGGACTATCTGCCACCTAGAGAGGTGGTGTTCCATGCAGGCTGTGCAAACACAGAGACGTGAACTGGCCTTTGCCAGGCTGAAAGGTGAAAGTGGCAACTAGCTCTTGCTTTAATTTGCATTTCTTGGATTGCCATCCAAGTTCTACAATCTCCCATATATTTTTTGGCCATTTCTATTTCTTCTTTTGTAGATTTTTTGCCTATTTTCCTATTTATTTCTTTGACTTGTAAGGGTTCCTTTGTCATATATTAGAGGTGTAATCCTTGGACTATTCTGTATGTTGGAAATTGTCTCAGTTTGTCTTCAGTCCTTTATTTTTTTTTTAATTGTCATATAGTCAGTTTACAATGTCGTGTCAATTTCTGGTGTACAGCATCAAGTTTCAGTCACATACATACAGACATATATTTGTTTTCATATTCTTTTTCATTATAGGTTACAAGATATTGAATATAGTTCCCTGTGCTATACAGAAGAAATTTGTTGTTTATTTTATACATAGTAGTTAGTATCTGCAAATCTTGAACTCTCAATTTATCCCTTCCCATGCTTTACTTTTTAAAAATAGTAGTTATGTATGCATGCAAGTTTTAGTTTTTAGGAAGTCAAATCTAACAGTTTTAAATAATTCCTTCCCACCCTACTATAATATATGATTCATTTATATTTTCTTACAGTTCTTTTTTAGTTTAAAGTCAGTATCTTTTAAAGAAGATATTTTATCTGTTCGGCATTCATCTGATACACAGTAGGATATATGAATCTACCTTTCCCCCCAAAAGATTAATCAAATATACTAATAATATTGGTTGAAAAATTCATCCTTATACATTGATTTAGGCATTCTTTCTGTTCTCCCTTATCCCATCCCATCCCACTCCACTCCTTTGCTTGTGCCAGTAATGTACAGCTTTGCTACTGTAGATTTATTGTTTTATATTTAATAGTACCAGTCCTCCTTTATTTTTTTTCCAAAAGTTTCTTGGATAGACTAACCCTTTATACTTCCAGATGAATGTCAGAATCACTTTATCAAATTCTAAAAAAAATACCATAGGGATTTAGTTGCATTAGGCTCATTAAATATACATCCACTAATTCTAGTTAATTCCATTAAAGTAATTAAAATTAAAATGAGAAAGTTAAAAAATCCATTTGTTGTACCTCATTCCTAAAAACTGTGCCAGGATTAAAAGTGGCCTTGGTTATCAGCTTAAAATAGATTGTTATAACTATAAGCTATTTTATGGGTCCCCTGGTAGCAACAAAGAAAATACCTATAGAAGAGACACAGAAGAAAATGAGAAAGGCTGAGTTGGTTTTTTGAAAAGACCAACAAAATTGATGAACCTTTAGCTAGACTAATCAACAAAGAGAGAAGACTCAAGTAAAATCAGTAACAAAATAGGAGACATTAAAATTGATGTTACACAAATAAAAAGGATTATAAGAGACAACTATGAACAATTATATGCTAATTGGATAACCTAGAAGAAACAGATAAATTCCTAGAAGCATACAACCTACTAAGACTGAATCACGAATAGAAAATATGAACAGTCCAATAATGAATAAGAAGACTGAATCACTAATCTAAAATCTCCCAGCAAAGAAAATCAATCCCAGGGCCAGACGGCTTCACTGGAGAATTCTACCAAACATTTAAAAAAGAATTAATGCCAATCCTTCTCAGACTTTTCTCAAACTTTTTCAGAAATTCAAAGAGAAGGGAATATTTCAAATTTACTTTATGAGGCCAGCATTAACCTGATACCAAAGCCAGACAAAGACACCACAAGAAAAGAAATCCTCAGGCCAATAGCCCTGATGAATATAGATGTAAAAATCCTCAACAAAATACTTTTTTTGTATTTAATAACACATTAAACTGTATTAAATTTAATAGCCCATTGAAAGGATCGTACACCATGATCAAGTGGGATTTATCCCTGGGATGCAAGGATGCTTCAACACACAAAAATCAATCAATGTGACACAACACATTAACAGAATGAAAGATAAAGTTCACATGATCTTCAACAGGGGCAGAAAAAGCACTTGACAAAATTTAACACCATCTCATGATAAAAATATTAAAAAAAACTAGGATTAAAAGAAAATTACCTCAACATAATAAAGACTATATAAGAAAAGCCCATAGTTAACATCATACTAAAAGTAAAAAATGGAAAGCTCTTCCTCTAAGATCAAAAACAAGGCAAGGATGCCCATTCTCACCACTTCTATTCAACATAATACTGGAAGTCCTAGCTACAGCAAGTGGGCAATAAAAAGAGATAAAAGGCATCCAAATCAGAAAGAAGTAAAATTATCTCAGTTCACCGATGACATGCTCTTATATGGAGAAGACCCTAAAGTTTCCACAAAAAATATTAGAACTAATAAATGAATTAGCAAAATTACTGGATATAAAATCAATGTACAAAAATCTGTTGCATTTCTATCCAGTTATAATGAATAATGAAAAGGAAATTAAGATAACAATTGTATTTACAATAGCATCAAAAAGAAAAAAATACTTAGGAATAAACTTAACCAAGGAGGCAAAAGACTTCTACACCGAAAACCATACAACATGGCTGGAGTAAAGACAGAAAAAAATGGTAAAATAGCCAATGTTCATGAATTAGAAGACAATATTGTTAAAATGTCCACACCACTCAAAGCAATCTACAGACTCAATGTAATCCCTACCAAAACACAAAGGCCTTCTTTTTTGCAGAAATACAAAAAAACAATCCTAGAATTCATATGGAATCACAAAGACCCTCACATAGCTAAAACAATCTTGAGAAAGAAGAACAAAACTGGAAGCGTCATATTTCCTGAATTCAACATATATTAGAGACGCACAGAACAGTGTGGTACTGGCATAAAGACAGATATATATACCAGTGGAACAAAATAGAGAGCCCAGCAATAAAGCTACGCATACACAGTCAAATGATCTTCAACATGGGAGCCAAGACTACACAACGGGGAAAGTAGTCTCTTCAACAAAGTGTGTTTCTGAAAACTAGATATCCACATGCAAAACAATACAATTGGACCCTTAGATTACATACCATATAAAAAAATCAACTCAAAATGAACTAAAGGCTTAAATGTTAAGACCTAAAATTATAAAACACCTAGAAGAAAACACAGGGGAAAGCTTTGTAACACTGGTTTTGGCAATGATTTTTTTGTATATAACACCAAAACACAGACAACAAAAGCAAAAGTAGTAAGTGGGACAATATTGAACTAAAAAGCTTCTGTGCAGCAAAGGAAACAACCAACAGAGAGAAAAGGCAACTACAGAATGGGAGAAAATATCCGCAGACTATATACTTGGTAAGAGGTTAGTGCCCAAAATATATAAGGGACTTCCTACAACTCAAAAGCAAAACAAACAAACAAAACCCCCATATAATCAGATTTTTAAATGGGTAATGGACTCGAACTGACATTTCTATTAAAGAAGACACACAATGGTCAATAGGTATATGAACAGATGTTCAATATCACTAGTATCAGGGAAATACAAATCAAAACTTCAGTGAGGTATCACCTCACACCTTGCAAGGATGACTACTGTCAAAACAAAAGAACAAGTGTTGGTGAGGATGTGGAGAAACTGGAACACTTGAGCACTGTTGGTGGGAATGAAAAATGGTAGCTGCTGTGGAAAACAATATGGAGGTTCCTCAAAAAACTTAAAACCCCAAGTTTTTAATATTAAAGATATCACTACCATATGATACAGCAATCCCACTTCTGAGTATTTATATGAATTAATTGAAAAGAGGATCTCAAAGAAATATTTGCACTGCCATGTTCACTGCCGCATTATTCACAACAGCCAAGAGGTAGAAGCAACTCAAACGTCCATCAGTGGATGAATGGATAAAGAAACTGGGGTGTGTGAGTGTGTGTGTGTAATGAAATACTATTCAGTGTTAAAAAAGAAGGAAATACTGCCATATGCTATACATGGATGAACCCTGAGGACAACATGCAAGATGAAAAAGTTCTGGAGAGCTGATGTACAACAATGTTCACATAGTTAACAATACTGTACTGTACACTTAAAAATTCATTAAGAGGGTAGATTTCATGCTATGCGTGTGTGTGTGTGTGTGTGTGTGTGTGTGTTTAAAACCATGTTAAAAAAAAAAGTGGGTTTGGGAGGAGGCCACAACTCCTGCTGACAGAGTACCTCCTATGCTGTGTAAGCGGCTCACATGCTCGACCTTATACAACCCTCGCCTCCTGTAGGTGTATCATCACCCTCATTTTGGTGGCCTAAAAGCGAGGCACCCAGGCTCAGCCAAAGAATGCAGTTATGTACCAAGTGGCAGGCCTGGAATTTGTACTCAGGTGGGCTTGTTCACTCCTGGCTCATCACCACCATCACCTGACAGTGGGAACGGCCAAGTATCCTCTAAGTGATGTGTGCGTTTGCTTCTTCTTCGTGTGGACAACAGCCACAATTCATTGATTAAAATTCCACTAAAAACTTACTGCTATTATTAGGCCAAACTTCTTCCAACGGAGTTAAAGTAGAATTACTGAAGTAGCAAGCCAGTTCACCCAGAACACTCTCTTTTAGGGTGGTCCTACAATTAAAAAGTAACCGTAAAATGTAACCTTTTCTCTCTCTCCAGGCATACCAAATACCGGGTTCAAAACTGAAAAAAGGGATAATCACCTCAGATACTGCCGCACAGGTCTCAATAATCCTCCTCAAAGCAGACATTTTCTGAGGCCAAAAATTAAAAACAGCTCAAGTCTGCCAGTGAGTAAGTCTCTAATTCTTAACTCAGTTTTGCTAATGATCAACTCTGACTGTATACATGGTCATTTATTCCCAGAGTCTCTGGTATCGCTGAGGCAAGACCTGGATGTCTGGTTATTCCTCCAAGAGGGTTCCCTTGATCAGAGGCCCTTCCCCACCCACCAGTCAGGCCAGGGAACCTGATGACGGGAAGTGACATTCCTAAGTCGGTCCCATGGCCCTACCTGGGCCTTCACCTGCTCAGGGACAGCACTGAGAGATCTCCCAGGATTATCCGATTTTCAGAGCTGGAGAGACCTCAGAGGGCGCTGAAGTGGGGGTTTCTAAGTGCATGCCTGTGATATAAATTTTGAGTTGGGGTCTCTGGGAGCCCAGGCAGCTACACAGCTGCATGGACTCACACCCATGTGGCTGGTAAGAGTCAGTGGCTGTTTCTTCTTTACAATGTTGAAGGACATCTATCTATGCCTCTTTTAACAAATGAGAACAAAAATTAATTCCTTAATAGCTTATCTGATAGACTGATAAGGTGGTCCAAGGTGGGGCCAGGAATGAAAAAAAAAAAGTGTGTCTCACGTGGGCCAGAAACCTATGACATTATCCACCACAGCAGTTCCCCTCAGTTCTCTGGTGTGGCTTCAAGGAAGGTCTCTCCCGACCTCCCACTGCTCTGCTCATTTCAGCTTTTCTACTTTCATCTCCACTTGATTCGCGGGGGTATCTTTTAATTTCCTTTTGTCAGCCGGCCTACCATCTCCTCTGTGGTTTTCCAAGGCCTCACAGACCGCTCTCCCCAGTTACTACTGGTCATCCTTCTGGCCTGAAGTAGCAGGACTGTCAGCCCCCAAAGGGCAGTGAATTCATCCAGCATATGTCTGTTTAGTGTCTACTCTGTGTCAGGGAGTGTTCTAAGGGCTGAGGAACAGAACAGTGAGCAGAACTTACTAAAGCCCCCACCCTCACTGAGCTTACATGTCAGGACAAAGAGACAGACAGTAAACAAACATGTAGAACACAGGGCACGTCAGATGGTGATAAGTATTGTAGATCAAATAAAGCAGGAAAGAGGTTAAAGAGCGGTGTGTCTGTGAATGATTTTATATGGGGCATCTGGGAATGACTACACTTATTAAGTGACATCTGAGCAAAGGCGTGAAGCAGGTGAGGGTAAGCCTTCTGGGGGAAGAGCACTCCGGGCTCGCAGTACAGCAGGTGCAAATGCCCTGAGGCAGGGGCAGTCTTGGCACGTTTAGGAACAGCGATGGGGCCAGTGTGGCTACAACAGAATAACTGAGGGGACGGTGGCAGGAGGGAAGGCCAGTGGTGAAGGGCCAGGTCAGGGGCCTGCAGGCCACTGGAAGGACTTGGCCTTTCCTCTGACTCAGTTGGAAAAGTTGCTGGATCAGTGCTATAAAAAAAAAGGCAGGCTTAGGACAAGACTTAAATAGGCTATTTAGGGCCAAATTCAGGTCCTGTGGAGTCACCACCCCTGAGGAACACTCTTATCTTTGGAGAACAGTCATCCCTGCCAGGTAAGAACCTCACCACTGATGTTTCTCTGCTCCTCTCCTCCCATCCTCTGTAACCCACCCTCCATGGCCTCTACCCAGACCTTGGCCAGCATTCCTCCTGGAATGCCTCCCCACCCTCACCTGCCTGTCAACACCTACCCTGTTTCCAGAATCAGCTATCTACTTTGCAGGACCCAGTGCAAAATGGAAATGCAGGGCCCCTTGTTCAAAAAAAAAAAAAAAAAAAAAAAGCCAGCCCTGTTTATTCTCATTGGACCCCAGAAGGCAGATGAAGGCAAGGAAGGCCCTGGGAACACAGCTCTTCCAACACAGCCCTGGTTAGTGTAGGGGAGGAGCAGCCCTTGCTGCATTCAGCAGAGAGCGAGCTGAATGAGTCTGGGTGGAGAAGGACAAGCCCCGGGGCCAGTGCTGGGAGCAGCAAGGACAACTTCCAGGAGGGGGACACGTGACGCTGAAAGTAAAGGCTGAACAGAAATGTTTCCTGAGTGCTTCCTTTGCACTGGGCATTGATGGAGAGAAACAACGCTGCAGGCAAATATTCACAGTGGTTGGCCCAGTGCCCCTGGGGCAGGGCAGTCTCCCAGGGGGAGGTGGGACTACAGCTGAGCCCAGAAGGAGCGGAAATGGAGGAATGTTTATAAGGGAGAAATGGAAAGTTACAAAGGCAAGCGAGCAGCCAGTGTATCTGAGGGGCCAACCTGGCTGGTGATAGAGGTTATACCCCCAGGCGGGACCAGTGGGAAGGGCCTTTAGCTTAAAGGCAGTGGTGAGGGGTGGCGCTGAGCGAACACTTTGAGGAGGAACATGGACAGGAGGAGAGCTGTGCTCCTGAAAGGCTTGTCTGGCAGTGTATGAAGGCCAGACGGCGGGGTCAGAGCCTCATGGAAGCAGGCGTCACGCTGGTGAGGGCAGGGTGGGTGGGAGCCTACCCAAGAGAGCTGGGTAGAGCCTTCCGACCACCAGCAGTGGGTCTGCACAGATGGACAGACCCGAGAGAGGGTTCAGATACTCATTTCCAAGCCAGCAACAACAAATAAGAGAACTGCACACCCTGAGACAAAAGTTCTCTGGCAGGATGCGTAAACCACGTGCATCCCGCAGAATTCCTAATTTTAGAAACCAGACTGGAACTTGTCTGACCAAAATAAACCAGGCCCCAAATATTTACTTTTGTTGTTATTTTGCATTTGTAGAAGCAGGAAGATCAGTGGGAGGGTCTGGACATTTTACACGTTACCCCTCAGGGCGAGCCCTCTCGGGTAGCCTTGCTGGAGATACCAGCAGTCACCATACCAGGGGGTCTTGGAGGACAAGTACAAGCTGCTGGCATTGGGTCCTGCTTATGGTTTTTCAGTCTCTCATATGTCAACTCTGGACTTTATCACCTTTTCAAGCTCCCTTTTCACATGGATAAACGAGCCCTCCAATCATGGGACAGCAACCAGAAGGGACAAAAGAGCAACCGGAGACATGTATTTTCGTCACATAAACAGGACACACAGTGCTCCTTCTCTCTCTTGAGGCCAAATAATGCAAACAACTTTAGTATGAATTCCAATGAAGTCAGAACTCTTACCTCAAGAATTTTAAGACAAAGAAAACTCTCAGCTTGGATTTCATGAGTGGAGTCCACGTTGGAATGCTCTATGGCAAGGGGCTTCTTGCTTCTGGTTCCTGGTTTTCAAACACAGAAACTCTTCCCTGTTTTATTTTGTTTTAACAAGATAAGAGTAAAATAAAAGCGTGGATGCTTGCAGCACTCTGACTGAAGCAGACACTGGTACTCATGGAGAGGGACGGGTGTTTTCAGAGGGATTTTGAAAATTCCATCAAATCACACACATTGGTGTTGTTCTCTTCCTACTATTATAGTTTTCTGACAGCCTAAATGAGTGAGATTTCATACTGTTTGGATCTTAAATTTTTTTTACAGGGTCCTTTTTATTTTTTTTTTTAAGACTTTTTAAAATTGAAGAATACTTGGTTTACAATGTTGTGTTAATTTCTGGTCAGGTACAGCACAGTGATTCAGTTTTATATATATATGTGTGTGTGTGTGTATTCCTTTTAATATTCTTTTTCATTATAGGCATTGAATTAGTTCCCTGTGCTCTACAGCAGGACCTTGCTATTTATCTATTTTATATATAATAATTAGTATCTCTAAATCCCAAACTTCCAATTTATCCCTCCAATCCCCCTTTCTCCTCTGGTTACCACAGTTCTGTTTTCTATGCCTGTGAGTCTGTTTCTCTTTTGTAAGTAAGTTTATTTGTCTCATTTTTTAGACTCCACATATAAGTGATATCATATGGTATTTTTCTTTCTCTCTTTGGCTTATGTCATTTAGTATGACAATCTCCAGGTCCATCCATGTTGCTGCAAATGGCATTATTTTATTCTTTTTTATGGCTGAGTAGTATTCCATTGTAACACACACACACACACACACACACACACACACAACTTTTTTTTTAACATTGAAGTATGCTCAGTTTACAATGTTGTGTCAACTTCTGGTGTACAGCATGTTTCAGTCATACAGGTACATACACATATTCCTTTTCATATTCTTTTTCATCAGAGATTACTACAAGATATTGAATATGGTTGCCTGTGCTATACAGAAAAAACCTGTTGGTTATACCACAACTTCTTTATCCAATCATCTGTTGATGGACATTTGAGTGTGTTGTTTCATCCAAAAAAATTGAGAAATTTAAGGAATACTTAGAAGCCTTGTCTGTATCAATTAGCTAACAGTTTCATAATTCAAATGGAAATATGCACATTATAATGTCACTGTTGACAGCTTATAGGTTTTTAAAACATTCGGGGGGGGGGCAGGTAATCAGGTTTTATTTATTTCATTTATTTTTAGAGGAAGTACTAGGGATTGAACCCAGGACCTCATGCATGTTAAGCATGTGCTCTGCCACTTGAGCTATACCCTCCCCCAACAGCCTATAGGTTTTAACTGTACAATTTGAATTCCCCTAAGAGCATGACTTTATCAGAAATGTTTTTAGTTATTTGTTCCTTAGCCAGGGATTTTCTAGGGTATAAAATCTTTAGAAATGAAAGAATATTAACAAACGATCCCAAGAAACCTCTCTAGATAAAAATGCACTAACTACATATTTCAAAATAAACACCACATTTTGGGGATTGAACATGGAATAAGAAGTACCATGTGATCCTTCCTACGCAGAATTCCACCCTGCCATGGTTGGATATTTTAAGAACAAACCTGAGCTATCAGTTGGGATGGCAGTCTCTCCGGAAACCTTCACAGCATCTTTAGGGTTTCCCAAGAGAAGAGCTCAAGGATCCTTCCTCCAACTGACTACTTCCATGTCACTTCAAAAACACCAGAAGTGTGGACACCAACCCCAGTGTTTCCTCCTGTATTCCCTGCAGTCAGTCAGCTCCCAGGCCCAGGCTCTTCTCTCCAGCTGCTCAGCCATCATCCCGGCCCATGCCATCAGCCCTCTCTCCCTGAGACCTCTGTAACACTCTGATGATGACGATCCCTCCTCAATCACTATTTCAGACTCATTTTTTCTGAAATGCGGATGTGGTGAGGCCTCTTTCCTGCTTGCAGCCCTTGGTGGCCTGACCTGGCTGGGACTGACTGGGTTGCTGTGCTATTACATGAGATAATGGAACACAGGGAAGTAAAGGATGGCTGGTGAATTTACTGTCCAGGAGGGTATCATTTCCCTGGCTTGTCAAATACACTACATGCTGGACTAGTCCTGCCAGGCCTGTGGGCTCTGAGCCTGGGCTGGGCTGCAGCCTTAAAGATGGACTTGACACAGAAACACACACACTCCAGTGCTTCGGGCCAGGAGGTGGCAAGGCCCCAGCTGGTGAGCAGGTTGGGTCCTTAAGCTTCACTTGCCAATCGCTTTTCTGGAACTGGGCATGCTCTCTCCCATAAACACTATGTGATAAAGAGTGATAAGGGGCCCAAGCGAGCCTAGAAGAGCTGATTTAACCCATGACTCAACACGACCACATCTGAACGAAAAAGAGTAGCAATGTACTTAGTAAAGATTTATCTGGCACCACATGTAAGGAAGCCTACTGGTTCCTTTAATAAAATAATATTCTGATCCTCACACGCTGGACAGAGGAGGGAGAGTCTCCCATGGAATGGAGCGATTAAAAAGTTCCAGCCCAATTCTTGTCCTGAGACCAACTTTCACTCTGGGAATCCAATCGGTCACCGCTGCCCCGGCTTCAGGTGCCTCAGGGCACTGCCTCCCACAGCACTCAGGCTCAGTCTGGGGACCGACCCTCGTCTTCATGCTGCCCAGCACTGCAAGCTCTCAGTTTGAGGACAGCAGTCAAGATTCAAACTCAGAGAGGAACTTACAGGGGCTGGTAGATGTGGCTGCCCTCAGGCTCCTTTCCCTGGGTCCCCAGCTTTCTCCACGACCTGGGAAAGAGTCCTCAGACACATCTGAACTTCCCAGAGGCAAGGCTCAAGAGAGGGCACAGAGGGGAGAAACAGGACGTCCCAGGATGACTGGAAGTTGTAACGACCACTCTCTTCCAGGAGGTACGTCTCCTTTCCATAGAGGCTAGGCCTCAGAAAGTCGTAAGTTCACATCAGCATGAACTGCAAACACTTTGTGTGTGACTGTGTGTGTGCGTGAGTGTGAGTGTGTGTGGGCGTAGGTGGTAGGTGGGGGGTTAGGAGGGCTTTCTCACACCAACTGTGTGCCCGGTATTGACGAGACACTGAGAAGGTAAAAGCACTTAAGTAAGAAAATGTTTCTGTCCTTAGGAAACTCCCAAATCAGTGAGAGGAGAGATACACATCCAACTACCTGCAACATTATCTCTGAACTTGGGGGTACTGGGCACAACACAGAGCAAACACGTCTGCAGAGCAGGCACTGGTCCCTCACACCCTCTGTGGAAGAGACAGTGTGAAAGGGCCCCTGGTTGTGACGGTCAGCCCAGCACAGACAGAGGTGCCTCTCCTCAGATGGGGCCGTGGAGAGAATCCCAGACAGCAGCCAGTCTCCATAGCTTTTCCCTTGGGCAAGTCATTTAGTCAATCAAAAGTCAAAGCCTGTTATGTGGGTAGGGTGGGGAGCGGTCCTGTGCTGGCCACCTCCAGATCTCAGCTCCTGCTCTTTCCTTCTCTAGGTGGGAGGGTTCTGGCTCCTGAGCTTACAGAGGCCCAAGGGGCACTGATTCAAATAACAGAGGAGAGGAGAGGATTCAGGACAGACTGGACCAGGCCCACAGGGCTAAGGAAGTGCAGAGGGCTGGAGGCAGGGAAGAGACCAGAACTGGCTGAAGGATTAGATCCTCTTCAACCCAAGTGAGCTAATCAAACCAAAACATCTGCTCCAGTCCACACAGCAAGTGCAACATACCCACATTGAGTCCCCTGGAATTACTGAGAGCCCTGCAGCACAGAGGTCCAAGTAGATAAGGGATTTTTTTTTAAATTGAAGCATACCTGATTTACAATGTTATGTTAGTTTCTGGTGTACAGCACAGTGATTCATATGTTATACATACATATATACATTCATTTCCACATTCTTTTTCATTATAGGTTAGTACAAGCTATTGAACATAGTTCCCTGAGCTACACAGTAGGACCCTGTTGCTTACTTGTTTTACATAGAGTAGTTAATATGTGCAAATTCCAAACTCCTAATTTATCCCTTCTCCCTCCTTTAATCCTTTGGTAACCATAAGTTTGTTTTCTATGTCTTCTTCTGAGTTTCTTTTTGTTTTGTAAATAAATTCATTTTTGTCATTTTTTTTTTAGATTCCACATATAAGTGATATCACATGATGTTTGTCTTTCTCTGTCTGACTTCACTTAGTATGATAATCTCTAGGTCCATCCATGTTGCTGCAAATGGCATTATTTCATTCTTTTTTATGGCTGAGTAGTATTCCATTGTATAAATATACCACAACTTCTTTATCCAGTCATCTGTTGATGGACATTTAGGTTGCTTCCATGTCTTGGCTATTGTATACAGTGCTGCTGTGAATATTGGGATCCATGTATCTTTTCAAATTAGAGTTTTCTCTGGATATATGCCCAGGAATGGGATTGCTGGATCACAGGGTAAGCCGATTTTTGTTTTTTTAAGGAATCTCTATACTGTTTTCCATAGTGGCTGCACCAAACTATACTCTGGATGTGGGATCTTAAACCAGATGTTGTCCTTCCATCACAAAAGGTCATTTTTAAAAACTCTCACTCTTGAGGATGTTTTTAAACTGAAGACACCATCTGTGCCTGGCCCTTCACCACCCACAGAACAAGTGAGGAAGAGCCGGGGATGCCCCATCTCCACCTCCCGCCAGGGCCACACCTCTGATGTCACCCTTCAGGGCAGATGTTCCTCAGCTTGGGAAACACAGCTGCTCTGAGGCAGGAGTAAAGCTACAGAACCACCGATGCTGCCAATTCAAAGGAGGGGAGATGGCTTCCTTCTTGAGCAGTTCCAGCAGCTCACACCCCTGCTGCCAGTACCAGATGAGTCAACTCTGGAGGGAGCGGCCCCCACGGTGCTGAGTCTCACCACAACCTGGTGCATCCCAGGGACTAGTCCATCTGCTGGAAGGAAGGTCTGGGGAGCTCAATTCTGGCAGCCAGGCTGGTCGCCCCCAGACAGGGGACTGTGGCTCATTTTCAAAGACCTCAAGTGCAGATCACGAATTCTTGTCCTTCATCCAGAAATTGTTCCTCACTATTTAGCTAAATCCCTCCGCCCTACGGAGGGCTGAATAATGCCCCTCCCCAAAGAGACCCACGTAGCGAACCCTGGAACCTGTGAGTGCTACCGTCTGTGGTGAAGGGAACATGTAGATGTGATTGAGGTAGGGATCTGGAGTGGGGAGATTACCCTGCATTACCCAGACGGGCCCTCCGTGTAATCACAGGGTTAGAAGAGGAAGCCAACAAGGCCTAAGTAGGAAGGAGGAGGTGTGAGGTGCAAGTGAGAGGCTGTGAGGACAGGGTCACAAGCCAAAGAATGCAGGCGCTCTCCAGGAGCCAGGAAAGGTAAGGGAGTAATTCTCCCTTAGCGCCTCCAGAAGAAACCAGGCCTGCCAACACCTTGACTTAAACCCCGTGAAACTGATTTGGTTTCTGACCTCTGGAACTGTAAGAGAATACACGTGCGTTGTTTAAGCCACGAATTGGTGGTGCTTTGTTACAGCAGCCATAGGAAGTTAGTACAACCCCCAACAGAGACTGAGGTACCCTCAGAGCTTCCATAACCCTCTGTCCTCATAAACTAGCTCTCTGGCCCCTTGACTGCTCTGCCAGCTCCCCTCCCGGACGATCCTGTGGGCATCTTCACTTGGCTTACCCACCAAGGAGAATGTACTGCAAACCCAACTTCCTTCTAGGTGTCCCCAAGGCATAGCTAAGCACAGCTCCTGGAACCCAGGAGGGACCCTGGGGGTAGAAGCTGATGGAGACCCTGTCATCCTGAGGAAGGGGAGCCCTAGCCCCACTCCCATTTCGTCCCTGCTGACCCCCCTCCTCTGCAGGCTCCTCTGAGCCGCTAACGGACTCTCCAGCTCTTGAAACTGCAGCCACCCACCAATTCCTCAGCTTCTCCAGGACCTGGTTTTAGATCAGAAAATACCTGCTGTCATTAGATAAGCCCTCCTGGAAACGGCCCTCAACACCTGCCTCACCCATTTCCTATTCCGGCTTCCACCTCACACTCCACTTTTAAAAGAAAGATGGAGGCGACAATATATTCAAAGAATCTGCCCAGTCACGTTGTGTTAATTATCAACTTGAGGCAAAATTCCGATACTGTTTTTGCCGAGAAGGGAAAGGCTTTAAATTCTATATTGAGGAAACTGCTCTGAATGTCCTAAGGTGAGGGGTCTTAAGGATCAAGGACCCTCTGCTCACAAGATCTGTAAGTGCACTATCCCAAGAGTCAGAAGTCCACGGTGAAGTGATTTCTAGAGAAAAGGGTAGTTTTCACACTTCAAAATTTTACTGTATATCCATTTAAAAACAGTAACTCTTAGAGGGGGGAGGGTATAGCTCAGTGGTAGAGTGCCTGCTTAGCAGGTATGAGGTCCTGGGTTCAATCCCCAGTACCTCCTTTAAAACAAATAAATAGACAGATAGAGAGACAGACGGATAAACCTAATTACCTCTCCCCACCAACATAAAGTCACTGTTTTTTTAAATTAAAAAGAAACTTAACTCTTACAAGAACTCCTAATCTAAAACACTAAAAGCTCAAGGAACTGCTTTTGGTTGGGGGGGGGGGAGAGGCAGGAAGAACTGCATCCAACCCATTCAGCCCAAGAGGGATTTTAAAGCCACTTGAAAAGCACTGATACTACATATAATCTGTTGTTTATACACATAAAATCTTTTAATAATAAACACTCCCACTGATACAAATCCTATTACAGCAGAAGGTGCTCTCTAGCTACTTCCACAGTGTCCCTTAGTGTACAGCTCTCCCCAGCTTTTAGGGCCTGTTGCCCCTTCTGGAGTGGGTGCTCCCTGGGGGCAGGGACAGTGTTTTCTCCATGACTTGGACCAGCTAACAGCAGAGGGCCTAGATCACACACAGTTCTTCATGTTTGCTGGGGGAATAAATCAAACTGTTTCCAAGCTCCAGGCACTGTCCTTTATTTAAGACTCTATCTGTGCAATGCCAAAAGACAAAAAAAAAACACAAAAAAAAAAACCCACCCCAACTCTACCACAATGAAAGAATACAACTGCTTAGCGTCACCATAAAACAGTTTAAATTTTGGTCTACCTCATCTGTGATGACATTAAGTCAAGAGAACACATAACAAAGGGACTAGCAAGAGGACTGACCTGTAGGAAAACAAAATGTGGTTGGAAGGACAATGAAAGCAGAGTCTTTTAGAAGTGTGAGCCCAGATGACATTCCCAGGGAGAGGCGGATCACATTTATACGCTGGAGGGCTCCAAGAAACACATTAAATGCAAGAAGGCTTGGAATATTCCACGTATCCCTGAAGGTAGTGAGCCACTCCGGGAGCAGGGGCAGGGAGCTAAGAGAAGACCAAGCATGTAGCACAGGGGACCACAAAGTCCCAGGCAGCCCGAGCAGACAGGGACTCTGAAGACGGCAGAGGCCTTGGCTGGATGAGGCAAGCGATGGGAGCAGAGGAGGAAGGGGCTCTGACAGATTAGACTTTGAGGAGTGTCCTGATGCCAGGCGGATTTCTGAGTTCCTGAACAGAGGCACAGCGGAATTAAGTTACCCGCACAATGTCAGAGTTGGTTAGAGGAGACAAGAGGCTGTAACTTAGATCTCCAGGCCCTGAAGTTTTCTCTTATTCACTGAAACAAGTGTGCACAGGAGAGGGTACACTGAGCATGCGTCCCTTCTGCAGGCCCCTCCTGCGGCTTCCGGTGTCCCCGCCCCCCGCCCCTGCTTCTGCTCCTGCCTCCCCTCTCTTGGAACGCCTCCCTGACTTCCCTCCAGCCTCTACTCTTTCTTACTTTTTATGGCCCACTTCCAAGCAACTTTCTGAAATGCTTCCCTAAAAACTCCAACCCACACTTCTCTGCCCTAATTCCTCCTATGCCTTTGGGCTCCTGGCTCATCCAGCTCTTTTCCCGAATTTCCGCTGTCAAACAAAACAGCAATGAATTTTATACTTTACTCTTCCATGTCTTATTCAAACCATCTCCCCACTCGCTGTCTGGACATACAAACTAAGGTTGAAGGAATGAACAAAAGAAAGAATGAAGGTCTCATCCCTTAGAGTTTGTCTCTGGCTGAGGACAGGAACTGCCTGATGCTTCCTTTACGCTTCTTTCAAAGTTCTAAATAAAAATCTGATGACTTAGTTACACTGTGTACCAAACAGAAACATTTAATAGTAAAACTGTATCAAGTACACTGTGGTCTGGCATTTGCTGTTGGGGTACATTTTCAACTAGATGACATCAACCTAATAAGGTCTAAATTTATTCCTCTATACTGGGATACAATTTAGGACAATTTATCAGCAGATAATTTTCTAAATAATTACAATGAGAGTGTCTAACACTTTAGGGCAAAAGAGGTGCCATAAACATTAAACAGGCTACACAAGTGCTTTCCTACGTTTCATTTGCGCACACACCAGAGTGGAAAAATCTACTCTATGTACGATTATTCCTACTCTGCGAAGTTCTATCTAAAGAGCTACAACAGTCTGAGCACGACACCTCTCTGCCATTGGATCGTGAGCTCCTCAGGAAAGGGACTGGCACTTGTTCTGCCCCTCTCACATTTGTCTTTCCCTGCACTGCACTCCTGCCCTCCCCCAGGCATCGGGCCGTGGTGGTGACTCGACAAGTCTCTGCTGAACAAATACATGAACAGACAATGAATGTGTGTGCTGCCCTGACAGGTAAATGTTCTGTCCTTTTCACACAAGGCAAAGGGCACCTGCACAGGGTCACTGGGACCCTCTCCACACCCAGGACACCAGAAACATGTCGTGAAGCTGGAGAAGAATCACAGCATCTCAGTGGGACAGAAAGAAGCAGGATGCCCAGGTACCTACAGATTTTGCCTGTGATTTGTGGTACCCAGAAGGTCCATGCCTCCTCTCTGGGCCTCAGTTTCTCTAACTGATCTCATTTAACATCACCTGTCCTCCTGCCTTCCTGCCAGGACAGCTGTGCAGAACAGACAAGGTGGTGAATGGGAAAGCATTCTGTACACTACAAGGCACCATACTGGTTTCCTTGGGCCACCGTATCAAACTACCACACACTGGGGCGGCTTAGCACACCAGACCTGTACTGTCACTCAGCTCTGGAGGCTAGAAGTCCGAATTCAAGGTGCTGGAAGGGCCATGGGCCCTCTGAAACCTGCAGGGAGAATCTTTTGCCTCTGCCAGCTCCTGGTGGTTGTGGCGATCCTTCACTCTCCTTGGCTTGTAGATGCATCACTCCCATCTCTGTCTCCATCCACCATGTAGCCGTCCCCCTCCTGTGTCTCTGTCTCTGTGCTTCTTCTCCTCTTCTCACAGGGACACAAGTCACATTGGATTAAGGGCCCACTCTCCTCCAGTATGACCTCATCTTAGCTAATCATATTTGTAATGACAGTACTTCCAAATAAGGTCACATTCTGAGGTACTGGGGGTTAGGACTTCACTATTTAATCCACAACAAACACCACATGAATCAAAGCACCCCATTTAAAAACTACTGAAATAGAATGGCCGTCATTCAAAAGTCAACAAATGATAAATGCTAGAGAGGCTGTGGAGAAAAGAGAACCCTCCGACACTGCTGGTGGCAATGCAGTTTGGTGCAGCCACTGTGGAAAACAGTAGACTCAGAAGACTAGGAATAGACTTACCATATGACCCAGGAATCCTGCTCCTGGGCATATATCCAGAAGGAACCCTACTGCAAAAGGACACCTGCACCCCAATGTTCATAGCAGCACTATTTACAATAGCCAAGACATGGAAACAGCCTAAATGTCCATCAACAGATGACTGGATAAAGAAGATGTGGTATATTTATACAATGGAATACTATTTAGCCATAAAAACCGACAACATAACGCCATTTGCAGCAACATGGATGTTCCTGGAGAATGTCATTCTAAGTGAAGTAAGCCAGAAAGAGAAAGAAAAATGCCATATGAGATCACTCATATGTGGAATCTAAAAAAAAACATAAATACAAAACAGAAACAGACTCATAGACATAGAATACAAACTTGTAGTTGCCAAGGGGGCGGGGGGTGGGAAGGGGCAGACTGGGATTTCAAAATGTAGAATATATAAACAAGATTATATTGTATAGCACAGAGAAATATATACAAGATCTTGTGGTAGCTCACAGCGAAAAAAAAAAGTGACAATATACGTATGTTCATGTATAACTGAAAAATTATGCTTTACCCTGGAATTTGACACAACATTGTAAAATGACTATTACTCAATAAAAATATGTTAAAATAAATAAATAAATAAACAAATAAATAAATAAAAACCATTGAAATAATGTTAGACCAAGTAACGTGGACAAACTCTCCTGCTGAGAACAAGAAAAGCTGGAAATGGGAGTTTGAGATTTGCAGATACTAACTACTACCTACAAAATAGATAAACAAGTTTATACTGTATGGTGCAGGGAACTACATTCAGTATCTTGTAGCAACCTATAATGGAAAAGAAGATGAAAACGAAAAAAAAAAAAGCTGGAAAATTTTTCTAAAAATTCTGCTTAAAGTTACGGAGACTTAGCAGGCAGAGGAGAATAACGGAGCCAAGATTCAGGAGAAAAGAGAAGTCCAGAGAGGTGAGCCTGGCATGTGGGGACATTCTTCCTCTAGGAATGCCTGCCATTTCTGGAAGAGCTAAAGCCTGAGAAGTATTCTGGACAGCTTGTGGAACCAGAGAAACTAAAATTGGGGTCCCACGCCCAAAGTGCTATTCCCTAAGAGTGAAAATGAATGACAAGCAGACTGGTCCTCACCAGGGCAGAATCCCTCTAGGCCCCTGAAACTGGGTTACTGTGACAACAAACACACTGCAGGTGCCTCAGGGCCCTGCCAGGAGAAAGAGAAATTCTCCCTAAAGGTATACAACACGCTCCAAGGCCTCAAGTTATTTTTGTACATTTTCACCTTGATGTCTGGCACTCAACAGAAACTAACCAGGTATACGAAGATATAAGACAATATGAATGGATTCCAAGTAAAAAAAAACAGGCAATAGAAACAAACTCACAAGGGCTAAAGAAATAAAGGTGTCATCAGATGTGGAATTTTTTAAAAAACTACACTTAGTATGTTCAAAGAGCTAAGAGATAAAATTGAAAAGTTCCTCTGAGAATTAGAAACAAAACAAAAAGAATACACAAACATTCTGGAACTTAAAAAAAATAGCTAAAATTAAGAATTCAATAGGTAGGTTTAACAGCAGCTTACATACAGCTTGAAGAGAAAATTAGTGAGCTACGTGATAGGGCCAAAGGAAATATCTAGTGTGAAACTCAGACAAAAGGATAGAAAAGAAAGATGAGAGGGTAAGAGATACAGGGGATGCAATGAGAAGAACCAACAGATATATAATTAGAGTCACAGGAGAGAAGAGAGAGAATTGGGCAGAAGAAATAACAGCCAAGAATTCTGAAAACTGAAGAAAGACAATCAAGCACAGATCCAAGATCTTAAATGGATGAGTCCCATACACAATAAATAAAAAGAAAACTACACCTAGGCATATCACGGTAAATTGCTGTGCACCAAAGACAGAGTGCAAATCTTAAAAGCAGGCAGAGGAGAAAAAAGTACAGAGTGTCATCAAAGGAGGAACAAAAAGATTGACAATTGACTTTTTTTTTTTTTTTAATGGAAGTACTGGGGATTGAACCCAGGACCTTGTGCATGTAAAACTTTACATGCATTCTACCACTGAGCTATACACCCTGCCCCCGACAACTGACTTCTTAATGAAAATACTGAAAGCCAAGAGACTCTGGAATATCATCAAAGTACTGAAAGAAAATATCCAAATGTTTAAAGAACAAATAACACCAATCTTAAACAAACTCTTAACAAAGAAGTAACACCAGTCTTACATAAATCCTTCCAGAGAACAAAAAAGATGGCACTTCCCAGTTCATTTTATGAGACTAACCAAACCAGGACATAAAAATCTGCCAAAGACATTACAGAAGAGTAAAACTACAAGCAATCCTTGTTATGAGCATAGATATAAGAATCTTAAACAAAATATCAGCAAAATGAAGCCAGCAACATATGAAAGTGATAATACATAATATATCACAAACAAAGGGAATGCAGGAATGCAATTCATCACATTAACAGAATAAAGGGGGAAATCATATCAATAGATTCAGAAAAATAATTTGATGAAATTCAACATCTATTTATGATAAAAGTCCTCGTAAACTAGGACTAGATAGGGATTTCCTGAATCTGATAAGTGGTATTCATAAATAACTATAGCACTCATCATACTTGATGGTGAAGTGCTGAAAGCTTCCTGCTGAGATCAAGGACAAGACAAGGACGCCTGAATCACCACCTCTATTCAACAACATACTGGAAAAAAAAAAGAGGTATAAGAAAGAGGGAAAAAAATCCCATTCACAGATATTCTAATTGTGTGCATAGATACGGTAAAATAATTTTCAGATAAATTTCTACCATCAACAATTAGTTGGGATATAACGTTGGTCTGGAAATATCTCTTTTATTTCTAAACACTGAAAATAAATATTTAGAAAAGGGAAAACATTTTAAAGTTATAATTTATACTAATATCCAAATATAAAATATCTAGGAATAGAAAGATACGAAAGACCTATATGAAGAAAATTCTAAAATGTTATTTGAAGAAATATTTAAAGTACATACAAAATGGAGAGACATACCATGTTCATGGTTTTGAAGATTCAGTATTGTAAAGGTAACAATTCTCCCCAAACTAGTCTACAGATTCCGTGCAATCTCAATGAAAACCACGGCAGTTTTTGTTTGTTCACTTTGTGGAAACTGGGAACAGATAATCTGATTCTAAGATTTATGTGGAAATGCAAAGGGCCAATAACAGACTTGCTCCACTGGATACTGAAACTTATTACTGAGCAACAGTAAGTAACCAAGTGTAATTCTGGCAAAAGAATAGACAAATAGACCAATGCAATGGAATAGAAAGCCCAGAAGCAGTTTCAAGCACCTATATGTTCACACACAGAGAGACCAATGTTGGTGGATTCCTGAAGCAACAGCTTTACTCTCAAGTAATCGTGGGCAAGGCTCTTCCCCTCTCTGGACGTCAGTTTCTGCATCTGTAACATTTACAATTTGGACTAGGTCACAAAATTCTGTTTCGAAGTAAACAGATTCGTAAGCATTTCCAGTTTGCAGGGTGTCCCCAGGTCTTACCTCCACCTGAAAGCAAGACAATCTGTCAGGAAACCATCCTCCCTCTGCTTTCCGGGAAAAAGGAACAGCAGTGATTTATGCCCTGTGTCCTGCCACCTACACATTTGAGTCCAAAATATTTCAGGCAGTTGAATGCAAACAGTATAGCCTGCTGAGTCTTGCACTGTTTGGTCATCGAGGAGGCATACAAGGTAGTGGATGAATCGAGTAGACCTTGGTTTTAAAATACTGCTTTTCATTTACACACCTATCAAGTTTCTAATCAAACTATTTCAGCTCTTTGAGCCTCAGTCACTCCTATCTGTGAAAGGACAGTTATGGTGAAGATGAAATTGAATAATCTTATAAAGCACTTAGGAAAGTATCTAGCACATAGTAAGCATTTAATAAGTGGAAGTCATTGTTAAAAATATACTGGGGCTGGATGCTGGGGCTATGGTGATTCTGAAGACAGGAAAACAGAAATAATAACCTAGACTTGTGAGGATTTATCACAGTGTCTAATGTATGGTTAATATTCAATAAATACATGTGGTATGGGGAAGTTATTAATTTACCAGGCTCTCAGAAACTCTTGTTTATAGTATCAGACTCTCTTTGAAATGGTAACTGGATTCCTAACACACTTCTCCCTTCCATTATTACTGGACTTGCTCCCCTGTCCTCCAAACACACACACACACACACACACACACACACACACACACACACACACACACACACACACAGCTAACATCTTTTCCTTTCTTCCCATTCTGAACATATAAGGTCCCCTCTGCCTCGTGTGGTCAACTTGTGTCTGGGTAGCCTGCAGCTGGTTGATGTACTGAGGGTTTACTTTATCCAGAGACTCCTAACACAAAAGTGGCAATAAAACACTTCAAAATCAACCAGAGGCTGGGTGCTACAAAGCCCTATTCCAGAACTTACACTTTGGCCTGAACACATCTGCCTGGAAGGGAGGAGTGGACCGGGCTGACTGCAGGGAGGAGCTGTGGCCCCCTTGGGTCTTCCCTGCTGGGACAGTCATACCACCTCTGGACCCCACCCCCGAGATAACAGAAATCAGGATGCCTTAAGTCACAGATGAATATGCTAAACTGTAATTAATGGAAGAGGTTTTCCTAACGACAGTTTTTGACTTGTAAGTACATCAGAATCTTGTTCCTTCCTCTCTCTATAGAGAGGCTAACACCTGCCACCCAGGTGTTCGGACAGCTTCCTGATTCTTGCTGCTACCTCTCCTCTTCCCCTTCCCAATAAGAGAATCTGAAATCTATCTTAGAAATCCACTAAAATGTTCTAAAAAGCATACTTCTCCAATGAAAAATCCCTGCTATTTGTCAAAAGTTCTTCTGGTTGGATGCTCAGTGGACCTGGAAAGAGCTCATCTGCACCCAGGAAAAGAAGAGCACTGTGCTCCCTCACCCCTCGGCCGTCTGCACTCCAGCTACCCAGCTCTCCTTCCCCAAAGCGTCCTCCCTCCCAGATCTTGCTGAGTTACAAAAGGGAAGTCATCACTCTGCATCCTCGACTTATTTCTGAAGTTCCAAACGCCCTGCAGATTGCTACCAAAAGTTGTGATCTCCCCGAATTTGTAAGACCCAAAGCGTACTGTACTCTGACTTAATATTCAGTCACCTCGGCAAAGCACGATATGGAAAAGTGAAGGTGGCAGCCTCTGTAATCACCTCTCAGGCTCACCCTCTGCTTTGATTTCCTGAGTACAGCAATTAACTATGTCAGTCTTCTATAAGAAACTTTTGAAAGAAGAGAGAGCATTAAGAGATTTAAGTGACCTCCACGCTCACTGGAGCTCTGCACCTGCCCTAGCATCCTGGAGAGGTACAGGACAACAGCATCGTCCAACAAACTCCTACTGACAGCCACAAAGCAGGGCAGAGGACTCAGCACACAGGGCAGGAGCCGTGACCTTGGAACCACTGGAGCCTGAGAAGGACCGTAGCCCGCCGCATCACCTCCCCCAGACAGCAGGGCCCACATTCACATGTGATGAGCTCACACCTCTCACATCAGCCCCTGGCCCCAGCCGTGTGCAACAGAGGAATTCAGCCTCTTATGTGTTTCACTGGGACAAAGGGACATTTATTTCAGCAGCAAGCAAACTTTTTCCATTGGAATATAGCCCTGAATTAAAAAAAAAATCAAAGCCAGTAAGAATAAAATATTCATAATATTTTACAAGTTTTTAGGAATATGTCTACTAGTCCTGATAACTACTCTTCATAAATACTATCTATTTCTAATGAGCTGAGAAATTTCACAAAATTACCTGCAAGCTGAATTTCCAGATCTTTGACTAAAGTTACGCAGTCTAGTGTCTCAGAATCATAGATTCAAATGGAGTTTACCAAGTAAAATCTCAGGACCTTATGCTAACTATTGTATGGTTACTACGTTAACTAGAATTCTGTTAATACTTTACTCACACTACCTCACTGAACCCTCACAACCCTATGATGTAGTTATTATTATCCTCCTGTTTTCCGGATGAGGAAGCTGCAGCAGAGGGAGGTTAAGTCACCTGCCAATTGTCACATACGCAGCTAATAAGTGGTGGAGATGGGAATCTGAATCCAGGCAGTCTGGCTCCAGGGATCCCATCTAGACCATTCTTCCAGGCATGCGAAGAGAACGGGAATGTGTGATACATTCACTTTGTGGGAAATGAAAGTTTAATGTTTAATCAGCATACGTTGAAAATCCATTAGCATTAGTCTGTGGACACCACAGTCCTGAATTCCCAGGAGTGGGGACTGGCCATCCCTTCATGCCCTCCCGACACGTGGCATGTGGCACCGCGGCTGGCCCTGCTCAAGATCACACGGCCCCACGATCACGACTGTAGAATGAATCCCTGGTGGAAAGGGCCAGACTCGCTCACTGCAGGAGGAGTTAGAGGACTGAGGTTAACCATCCTGGCCCGTCCTCCCCTCCTGCTGCTGACGGAAAGAACGCCACCACACCAGGAAAAAACAGGAAGCTGGTTAGCAGATACACTAGAACAACAACTCTACTGTTGCGAGCAACTGGCAAGAAGCAAGGCCACTACCGTGTCCCTGGGCCTCCTGCCTGGAAGAGAAGGGGCAGCCCCAGGGGCAGTGCCGGGCACCCCGCGGGCAGTGCCGGCTGAGTGCTGGGGCGGGGTCCTCGGAACCACTATGTTCTGGAGGGCGAGGGGCAGGGAGAAGGAAGCATGTTTACTGGGCTCCCACTGTGCCAGTGTCCGTTCACGATCCCAGCCCACACCTGGATGATGAGGATCATAATTTCCTGGCGTGAATAAAGGCAGTGGGGCTCCAAGAGCTTGACTAATTTGCTTGGGATGTCACAGGCAGGGATTGGAACCCCGCCCTGACCACCTTCTAAGGCCTCAGTTGGATGCATTTTTCATCACACCACATGGCAAAATTTCTTCCTCAGATTTAACCAACAGGGTATCTTGATTTTTATTTAGCCACCAAAGTAAATAAAAACACTGATTAATCAGTATCAGTTAAAAAAAAAAACACCTTATGTAAAAATTTAAAAAAATTTTAAAGGGCAAACAGAACAGCTGCAGAATTGTGACAAAGATTAAATATCAATATTGGGCAAAGGTTGCACAGACACACACACACACACACACACACACACACAATACCAGCCCAAGATCACCCCCAATAAGAATATGTAAACAGAAATACAAACGTGGAAAAATTTCAACTTCACTATTAACCAAAGAAGTGTAAAACTAAATCAATGTAGGTTAGCTATTAAATTGGCAATCACAAACTTATAAAACATAATGTTGGCATAAGAACATGCTACTGGAAGTATAGATTGCTACTATGCTTTTAGAAAATAACTTAGTAATTTGTACCAAAAGTCACAGATGCTTTTAAAACACTCCTTCACCCAGGAATTCTATTTCCTGAGTCTATCCTAAGAGATTCATTTAAAATATGAAAAAGTTATATGCAGCACGAATATCTCCTTTTCTGCATTAGTTACAAGAAAGTAAGTGGAAAGCAGCCTAAATGTCATTTTGATAAGTGTTGGGATATTTAGTCAATAAAATATTACTCAGCCATTAAAAATGATGTAACTGAGTCTGTGTGGCAAAATGGAAAAGTACTGTTAAATGCAACATTAAAGACAGAATAACTGGGGTGAAGATGTAAAAATATTTTTGTGAAATGTGATTATGTAGAATGTGATATTGCTTTGGGAGAAAAAAATCACGCATGACATGAAACTAAAAGGAAATATACCAAAAAGAGAGAAGCGGGTGTATCGTTCAAAATATTTTATGCAGGCTCTTTCGATAGGTCTACATGCATCTGCCACATCTCCTGCTTTCTTTCCATCAGGCACTTTTTAATAAAAGAGAACCACGTTTAGGATGGTGCTCTCGCCTGCTGCGATGGACACTCGCCCGCTTGGCGGGCTCTACCAGGTGGTGAGTTCCCAGAAGGGAGCCTGCAGGGCGGCTCACAGCATCCCTTCTTTCATGTGGTTTCTGGGCAGTGTCTGCATGGTGTTTGTGTTCTGACCCTACAAAGGGTACTTTTGATCCATTAACTACTTGTGGTTTAGGGGCTACAATGAAGGCTACGGGGGGGGGGGGGAGTGAAGGGGGGAAGACCATGCAAACCAAACAGTAAAAAGCTTTTTAATGTTTCTTTTAAAATCTAAAAGCAAAAGAAGCGAAGACTTTCTGTGTCTGTTTGTTTTGTACCTCAGGAGCACATGATGAGTATGCATGTGTGCTTTTCTTGTTTTTTCCCTTGGAGCCCCCTTCCACCCCCTCACCCCAGAAGTAAACTTTCTAATGTGCCTGAGGTGTATCTTGATGTTTGCTTGTGATGGGGTTTTCCATGCACCTATTTTTAACTTACGGAATTATTAGTTTGTGCATCTCACTTTAATTTTCCACTAAGCACTATGTTCGTAAGATTCACTCACATTACTGTGTGCACGGTTCCCAGCTGCTGTGTAATAAACACAGCGAGGCATCTGTCCACCAGGGCAGGTGGTGCTGGGCCCTCTCCCGCCCGTCACTCCTTCACCCCTTTTCTCCTTCCTCAGCTCCACCGCGGGTCTGCACACGTGCTGCGTGTGGACTGTGTGCATGTGGCATAACACAGTATCAACAGTGTTGAGTGAGTAGGATGGAAGTTCTTTAAGTGTCTTTACTTTTCTTTTTTAAAGAGAAAACTGCACTTGACATTTGTAGTTTTCAAGAATGTATTTTTCTCATATGTCAAGAACTGTCTGTGATAACTTTAATAATTAAAAATATATAAATTTTCAAAGTATACTCAATTTTTCAGTCATAAAAAAGAATGAAATAATGCCATTTGCACCAACATAGATGGACCTAGAGATGATCATATGGATCATATTAAGTGAAGTCAGAAAAGGTCAAATATCCAATGACATCACTTGTATGTGGAATCTAAAATACGATACAAATCTTATTGACAAACCAGAAACAGACTCACAGACAACAGAAAAACTATGGTTACCAAAGGGAAAGTGGGGGGAGGGATAAAACAGGAGTTTGGAATTAACATATACATGCTACTATATATAAGATAGATAAATAACACAGACCTACTGTATAGTACAGTGAACTATATTCAGTTTCTTGTAATAACATACAATGGACAAGAATCTGAAAATATATGTGTGTATATATATGTGTAATTGAATCACTTTGCTGTACACGTGAAACTAACATTGTAAATCAACTACACTTCAATTAAAAAAAAGCATACTCAATTTCCCTTTTCCTCTCTTGGACCTTGTTTGAAGTCGTTGCTTTTAGAAGGGCCACAGGTGGCTGCCTAAGACCCTCAAGGTCCGGATCTGAATTCCAGAGATGGCTGAAGGCAGCCACTGATCTTTGAAGCCATGATTCTGTAACCTGGTATCTCTGAGGTCAAGCTTTGATCCTGAAATTGACACTCTGGGAGCCACGTCTGTCCCAGCAAGTGTGGACAGCAGGAAAGAGGGAAAGGAAGTGGGTATGGCTAGGACAGGAGCAGGGGTAATGTCCCCACAGGGCTCTGTGCCCTGCCTGTGACCCCACCACAATAAAAGCTGTTTATGACTGCCACTCTCTCCAGCCCAGCACAGACTTCTTCCTTTGCCCCTCGTAACAGTCGTGTGTGGGCCAGGGTGGGCGCTGTCAGCTCGGGGCTAGGAGGGAAGAGGCTAAGGCTCCAAGAGTAAAGTGACTTGTTCAAGGTCAAAGAGGCAGGAAGGGGGGGGGGTGGACGGTCCAGCCCTGGTTGGTGCCAACACCCCCCGCCCCCTCCCCTCTGCCATGTGGGACCACACACCTGTGAGCTCTTTGGAAATCAGGATTCTAACAGCCTATGTCTGCCAAGGTACCGGTGATTCTTGTCCTAGTGACTGTGTTCTGGAGATCACATTTCTACCAGTCCCTCCCTCCCACAATCCTGGTGAAGCAGGTAGGGAGGCATCAGTGAAAAATGGTAACCCCAAAGGGCCAGCTCCCCCTTGCTAGCAGGCATCTTTTTTCGGGGTTGGAAAAGATCTTAGGAACCATATCCGCCAGGGTTCTGGCAGCAAACAGATGGCACTCTCAAACTGGGTAATCTGAGGAGAGTTTCATAAAGGGACCATTTATCGAGGGGTGGGCAGGGGGTAGGGGAACCACAGCACAGTATTCTGGGACCAGTACCAGTGCCATATTTACACGCCAGGACCAAAGGGGTGAGGGAGGAGAGGCTCCTGGAACCTTTGACAAAGGGCCCTGTGGAGAGGGCTGTTTACCAGGCGCCCAGACCTGGTGACGCCACAGGGAGGAGCTGGGAGAATCAACACTTGGGCCTCACCTGCCCCCTCCCAAGCCACTCTACCTACCCCACTTATCTCCTGTCAGTCCTCCCCACTGGGTAAAGAGCACAATAGAGCACCATGAAGGCAGGGGCCTATTCATACGGTCCCTACGGTCAGCTTCCAGAGCACGGGGCAGGGTGGAGAAGGGTGAAGAGTGGATCTGAGGGGCAAACGGAAAACATCGACCACAAGAGTGAATTGAACCAAACTCTAATTTGAAAGGGACTGTGCCTCAGCAGGAAAGGCCTGGCCCAGAAAATCAGAAGATGAGCTGCAGGGCTGGGCTGGGCACTTGATCCTTGGTTGCCGCCCCACACTCCTCCAGTCTCCATTTGCCCCAAGGATTCCTCTTCCTATAAGCAGGACTCAAACCTTGAAAAATAACAGGCCTTCAAATCAGCTGGAAACTGTTTATTTCTCATTGATGGATCATGTATACCCCTACGTGGGACAGTCTACACTCCCCTAGAGTGAATTCCCAAATGCCTCCTTGGTTCAGAACTGTGTGCAACACCTCTGACACGGAGCCAGGGTTCCCACAACTGAAAGGGACCAGCTCAGAAGAAGCACCTTGCAGCAGCTGTAGGTAGGCAAACACAGATGGGTGAGGGGAACAGGCCACAGGTCCACGGTAGAGCCCAGCTGTGGTGCAAGAAGGGAAGAAAGTCCTTCCATCCAACCTCCCATCCAGACAACCAGGCCTCGGCCCTCAGCAAACATGCAGAGCACCGCCAACTCTACTCACATACAGAAATAGCTGTGCATTGACCCGTGAGTCGCCCAGGCCTGGAAAAATCCTCCAGGATATTTTAAAAATCACATGTTCTTCCAAGCCTTTTTAAACTTGACTAGAGAACTGGCTGGCTAAAAAAAGAGTGAATCCTTTTTGGAGGCATTATCTGAGCTACAAATTCAAAATGAAAGATCAAAATGTTATTTGACTCTCAGTTTCTTTATATATTCCATACACCCTGCCCCCTTTATGAAACAAGAAGGGCTTCTCAATTCTTTGGATAACAGCTTATCTCAAGAAAACCGTGAAAAGACTACCAGTGGTACCATTTTAATATCTTACGCAGACGTTAGCATGGTAGCTCTACAACTACTAAATTAAAAACACCAGCAAACTCGTTTGGCTTCCTAATTTTTATATCAATTCATTCCGTCTCTAAGTGCTTCCTGAGTCCCTATGTTTGGAGCTGTGGGCAGAACAAAGTGTAACGACTCAGAGACGCAGAAGGGGACCAAATCACAAAGGAAGGTTCTCCCACCTTCTGTTTCTCGTAGGCAGTGAGGAGGTGCTGAAAGCTTCCAGAGGCATGACTAGAGTGCATCATGTTTTGGCAAGTTGTGCTGGGAAGATGTACAGGATGATGAAGATGAGACCGAGAGGCAGGAAGCCTGCTTAGGAGGCTGTTGCAATCCTGCAGTCAAGATGTGAGAGTGGGCAGAAAACCACTTTCCCAGATCAGAGATGTGGTGGAGAAGGAAGTAGCAGAGGTTTGGACCAGGTCTGCACGATGCAGCGGGAGATGTGTCCTGCATGTGTGGGATGGAAAGGGACACATGGCCACAGACATGTTTTCTCCACGAAAAGGAGGCTGGACGGAGAGCTGTAGGCTGAGTACTGAGACAAGCGTGAGCCATGCCATCTCGGGTACCCAGTCTTGGAGCCTGGTGTCCAGTGGTGCTGATTCTCAGGAGCCTGGGGTGGAGCAGTGCTCTGGCCGGGGAGCTGGAAGAGCCCCTCTTACCCCTGATGGGCTCCCTGCTCCCATCTCTGCTCCCACTATGGTGAGCTCTGCACGCTGCAAGGTTCCTTCTCACCTCGGGGGAGTTTAGGACCTGGGCTCTTCCAAGCACTGGTGCGGGTCCTTTCTTCTCAAGCCTGATAGAGGGTCTCACCCCTTCTCTACTGGGATGTCTGAAAAGGACCAAGAGAGGATCTTTCCCCAAAGGGAATTAGTGCTAAATAGCCAAAACGACAACAACAAAACCCACCAAACCAGCTTGGCTCTGCTCAGCGATCTGGTTTTCTTCTCTGCTTAAAATGTAAATGTCACATAACCAAGTTCAACGTTTTAGTGAAGGGCAGTTCTGCTGGCAGTCTGACCAGCAGCCAGCCCACGAAACCAACTTTATTTTACAGAATTCTTCCTATTAAGGAGATTTACTAGACAGCCCTCCAGTCCCGCACAGGCTGATGGAGAACTCCTGAGGCCACGCAAGTGTGTGGGAGGGACTGGGGAGGGAGGCAGTGCCATCCGGTGGTTTTCTGTTTACACAGTTAGAGCCTGTGTGTGTGTGGCTAGGATAAACCAGTTACCTAGTGGCAGTGGAAGTGGCAGGCTGGCCTGGGGACCTGGCACTGGCCAGAAGCAACTGCACGTGGACTTGGCAGGAGCTCGCCGCAGCAGGATGGCACTCTGCCCACTGTCCTTTCTCTGGGCAAGAGCACGGATGCAGGGTGAATGAGGGAAAGGGAACTACTGGGTGCCTAAGAGGCCTCCAGCCCGTGCCCAGTTTACCACGAGGCAGCGCACAGCCCAAATGGAGAGGAGTCTGGTGGAGGTGTTACAGATCTTTGCCTACTTTTGGCCTCGACAGCCTTGTGATAACTCTCGTGACAACAAGGGCCTCCTTGTCTGACTCCTGCCTTTGACCCTTAGGGCCCAGGTGGGCGCGCTCCCTCTCCATCCAGAATTGCACAAATAACCTAAGAGTGCTATGGAGGAGACAGAGGAGCCTTATTCATCAACCCATCTTCTGTCCCCTTCCTGGATCACTGACCTCAGCCTCTCAAGTCCCGAGCTGCCAAACGATGCCCCCGCTCCCTGCCCAGACCTCCAGAGGCGATTTCACACCTCAGGTTCAAAGCTGTTTTGCAGCAACAGCAGCTGTAACAACAGCCACACGGAGGCCTCCGGAGTGAGTCACAGCTTCAAAGACTGTGCACACAAATTCCCTCATTTGTCCCGACGACTGCCTGCCTCTCACCTCTCAGCAGCCTAGGATGAAGGGTGTGGCCACCCGCAGCTGTCCTGCAGAGCTTGAGGTCCTCCTCAGGATCGCCAGAGGTGGGACCAGCCCCCCTTGCCTGAGATCTCCCCTGCCTTCCACAGCACCACATTCTCCACGGCGCCCTGGAGTTCGTGTGCAGGGGCCCAGGCGGTCTCTCTAACCGTCAGAAAACAGGACGCTTACCCCATCTCAGTCTCCATCACCAACGGAGGCCCACCCTTCCGGGATATGGACTGTCCTGCGGTTCAGCTTCCAGGCAACAGGGTTTCCTAGGGCACAATTCATGTGGTTTCAACGTGCTTGGTGCCCTCGAATTGTGTGGTTCTGCATCCCTGAGACTCTCTTGAGTTAACAGATGGGGGGCCTGGGGTCCAATATTACTTGCCACAGACACTGGTTTCTCCCCGTTGAGGAAAGAGGCCACAACGTGCCCCACAGCTAACGAGTGACTGGTGACCACCGGGAAATGAAGACTGCCTGATTGCAATGTTCCTCACTGAAGGGTTACGACTCACCCAAGACACTCTTCTTTTGCTGGGTTTGGAGATGAGATGCAGCAGAGACGGCAGACGGGGCCAGTCAGCACAGAGTGGAAAAGCAGCAAGTGAAAGAGGCAGGCGAAGCAGCTAGCTTTCCACCCTGGGAAGAACCCCTAGGGTGTGGCGGGAGCCATGGATGCCCACTTCTAAAGTGATGGCACGGGAGCGCGGGCCCAGAGCTCTGGTACCTCCTCAACAATGAGGTGCCAACAGGCCTACTGGGAGGCGCTGACACCCAATGGAAGGGACTGTGTGCTGCTGGGGCCCAGGTCTGAGTTTGCTCTGTCCCTGGGGAACTCCCATACCATGCGGGCACACCTCTTGTAAGGTAAAAGAGCCTGTCTGGAATAGGGAGGGGGTACTATTACCAGAGGAACCACACTGAGCTTCAAAGAGATTGAGTGACTTGCTGATACAGACACTGATGGCTGCTTACCCATCAAACACTCCCTTGTCTCCCCTTCTAACAGAACCCTGATTTCTTTGGGGACGGAACCCTGCCCAGCTAAAACTTCTCCCACGGAGTCTCTTACAGCCAGGTGGCCACGTGGCGGGGTTCTGGCTGACAAGACAGAAGCTGAGTGTTTCAAAACGAGCTTTTGCTTTCCTGACACAGGGGCTGCTCCGCTCTCTCCTTCTCTACCTCTCCCTGCCTCAGATGCAGCCATCTCACAACCATGAGGATGAAAGCCACAAGTGGAAGACAGCATAAGGAGGAAGGTAAGAGAGTGGGTCCCTGAAGATACTGTATAAGCCCTGGACTGGCTCCCTCCAGAATTCTCATTAAGTCAGAAAAATAACTACCACCTTGTTTAAGCCACTCTTGGTTGGGTTTTCTGATTTTTGCAGCTGAGTGCATTTCTAACTGATGCACCAGCCAGAGTCACACAGCTACCGGCGAACAGTGGGGCTGGGACTCTAACCAGGTCTGTGTGACCCAGAGCCCGCCTTGCTAACTGTCACCAGGCAACACAACCGCTTGCTCTCAGAACAAGAGGTCTGTAAATTCAACAAGATGCTGTCTGTAAAGCACCTGACGCATCACAGCAAATGCTCAGTAAGTATTAGCCACTGCTTGTATCATTCTGATTAGGCCATATAGGCTCCAAGTCACTTAAAGCTCCTCTGTTTTGGACCCAAGATCACATCCACAAAGGACCCAGAAAGTGGTGTCTCTTTCTGAGAAAGAGTGAGGAAGGGATATGCCCTTTGGGAGCAGAGGAGTTGTCCACTGGGAGGGACTCCCATCCCCAGAGCTAGCTTGTCCCCCAAGAAGACACAGCACAGACACAGAGTGATCCCTGCCATGATCAATGGATCTGAGGACTCCCTCTCCAGTCCTTCAATCTGGACCCAATGTGCACTGACAGCCAGACAGAGGCCCTGAGAAGGGGTCTGAATAGGTTCAGCTTGGGACCATCAGGCAACCTGGCCAACTCACACATTTCTCCTCATTCCCCAGACACAGAAATGTGTCGCCTGAAATCAAAGCTATTGCCGCTTTTACAACAGAACACTGGAAACAATCTAAATGTCTCATAGTGAGGTGCCATTAAAAAATGATGCTATGTTCACAAAATGGAATGAATATTCTGTAGTCATTAAGTATATTCTCCAAGGGTTTTTATAATATGGGAGAAATTCTCATGTTTTGTGAAAAACAGCAAGTGTATTTCGCATGGCCCCCTTAGGACAGTTATACATATACCTATGCAAGAGAAATTTAATAGAAGAAAAATCTTAAAACGCTAACAGTGGTGAACTTCTTTAAGCTGTGGTATTAGGGATGACTTCTGTGGCTCAACACCTTTCTGTATTTTCTAAGATTTCAATAGTTCCTTTTACAACCGTAAGAAAAATCCTTGGAAATAAGTTGCAGAAAGGGGAAAGGGTGTTAATGACAGATGTTATGACACGGTTGTTATTATTTGGACAGGATATCTGGCTTCAAAACAGGCTGTCTGCTAACAAGCAGAAAGCGGACATTTCAGAGGAATGTTTAAAAAATGGAAGAGAGCCTCAATGTGGCACTCTAGTCCCTAGCAGAGGACAAGCACCTTTCTCCCTTTATCGGGACCTAGTTTGGAGGCATGTCCCTCACCTCTTTGAAGCAGCTCTGATCTGAGACCCCATTCACTGGGGTTCCCTGAAAGAACATTCTATTTGTAAAAGACCTGGGGGGTTCTGAAGTTACTCTGGACTGATTCCATCAGTAAACTTGAATACCAACCATCTCTGTCCCATTCACAGAGCAGAAATCTCTGAGACCCTTGAGACGTATGGCTTGGTGTGCAAGTGGTTTTCATGAGGTTAGGACATGGTTTCTCTGCCTAAGAAGATGGAAAGTGAATGAACGCTAAGAAACGTTTTCTCTGCCACAGAGCCCGCTGTGTAACCGGCACTCCACCAGAGATCAAACTCCTGTCTTTGGAACTGGGTCTAAGCCACTCATCAGACCAGCACAGCAATGGCAAACGTACCACTGAGAGTGCTCTGGGCTACCTTTCTTACTGAGTTCCCACCTCACACAACTTTTTCAGCATATCAGTTCTTTCCTCACATCAAACGCTTGGCACCAGTGGTCTGAAAATAACAGTATTTCCAGCATTTTTCCTTCACTCTTGACACAAGCACATGCCCACCGAGACATATGGATGCCTAGGGACGAAAGTTAATTTTTCATTGCTTACCCAACGGTGCAATATATCTGGGACTATTTTATCCTGGGCCAAAGATCAAAACGCATCAGAGATAACAATAAACCTATTATTAAAAACTCACAGAGTAATGGATTTTCTTTTCAACACAAGAACTGCATTGTCTCATATCCTTCTGTTTTTAATTGCAGTCTAGTCTGTTACAATGTGTTAATCTCTGGTGTACAGTGTAATGTCCCAGTCATGCATATACATAGAGTTGTTTTCATATTCTTTTTCATTAAAGGTTATTACAAGATATTGAATATAGTTCCCTGTGCTATAAGAAGAAATTGGGTTTTTTCTATTTTTATATATAGCGCATATACTTTTTTTCCCTTTTTGCTCATACACTTTTAAGATTCTGTTTGCGTGCATCCGGGAATTACTAAAATGATACAAGCCCTCGTGAAGAGTCTCACTTCAAGTTCAGGTTACTCAGACCCATGTGTGACTACGCAGAATGACTGGGTCCCTTGTGAGACAAGTGCTGTAAGGCTTGCCCTGTGACCCCCACCCAGCTTAACGACACAACCACAACCAGTCATTTTTTCAGTGTGAAAATTCAACAGCTTGAAATGTTACAACTTGGAATATGGAATCTGTTAATATATCTAACAGTACAATCCAGATTTTATGAAGAAAGAGTTGGCAAACAGAGCAGCAGAATATTGCAAGAGGAAATACTTAATCTGTTTGAGAAACAACTTTTCCCAGCAGCCAGCAGATCCCAGCACGCTGGAACTGGACAGACCTTGGAGATCCTTTAATCTAACTCCTTTGAAGTTAAAGCCAGGGACTGGGCCCCTCTCTTGGGTACCAGTAAGTAACACTTATGTTAAAGCATCCATCCCCCTCCCTTGCCCAAAGACAACGTTTGTCTCCTACCTGTGTACTGAGTAAAACCTAAACCTGGTTTTCAAGGCCCTGGTCCCACCTTTCAGAGCTTTATTTCACACCCCTCCAAACATCTGCACGGTCTCCCTTCTGCACTCAGGATACCATCTTCCCTGCTGAAGCCCCTTTGTCCTGCTGGTATCTAAAATACTGCCTCCTCCATGCAGCCTCCATGGTTTCCTCTAACCTAATATGCCCTCACTCTGCTGAGTAACCACACCAGATTGTCCTTACCTCCATTAGAGGATGTGTCATCTGAACTCTATTAATGGTGTATTTGTTTCATATGCTCCATTAGATTGCAGGTTTCTAGAGGACAAGGAAAAATGCTTGATTTATATTAATCAATAATTAATTATTCCATGGTCTTTGGCTTACAGTAGCTCTCAAGAAACTCAGAACAAATGTGTTCATAGCACATTTTTCTCATCTATAAAAGCAGATCCCAGTGAAGGTTCAATTCACTGCATTTCAGTAATTCTGTGTATACTGAGTTAAAAGCACACTTTTTCTGCACTTTTTCTCCCCAACTTTCATTAAGAAAAATTTTAAATAGACAACAAAAGATGTTTAAGGCCACCTAGATTCTACCATTAACACTTTTACTATATTTGCTTAATCACACATATCTATACACACATTCATTGTTCTATTCATCAATCCATCTTATCTTTTCAATATATTTCAGAGTAAACTACAGAAATATCAGACTCTCCCTAAATAATTCAGCATGCCTATCATTAACTGTGATTCAAGATTATTTTTTTTTCTTTTGAGGTAAAATTTATGTTCAACGAAGTGCCCAAATCTTAAGTGTACATTGACTGAGTTTAGACAAATATATACACCTGACTAAAAAAACACTTACTCCTCCAGAAAGAACCACTGTTTTCATTTCTTTCCCCCACAGACTAGTTCTGCCTGTTTTAGAATTTCACAAAAATGGAAACTCACAGTATATACTACTTTTGTGGAAGGTTTCTCTCACTCAGCATTTTTTTTTTTTTTTAGTTTCATACGTGCTGTTACATCTATTAGCAATTTTCTCCTTAATACTGTGGAATAGTATTCCATTGTACAAATATACTACTGTGTTTTATCCATTTTCCTATTGATGGGGACAGCCAGGCTTTACATGATTTATTTCAATTTCTCTTGCATAAATAACTGAGTAGAACTGCTGAGTCAAAGAAAAGCTGTATATTTAGCTTTTTATAAGAAATGCCAGACTTTTTCCCGAAGCAATTATATCATTTTACTCTCCTACCAACATTGTCTGAGAGTTCCAAATCATTGTGAAAAGTTTTTGATGTTGAGTTAGATTTTTAAAATTTATTTATTTAACCATTAAAAATTTATTTGTGTATTTATTTTGCAATATCACATTTATTAATTGAAGTATAGTTGATGTATATGTTATGTTACAGGTATACAATATAGTGATTCACAAATTTTTAAAGGTTATACCCCATTTATAGTTATTATAACATATTGGCTGTATTTCCCATGCTGTACAGTACATCCTGGTGGCTTATTTTACACCTGATAGTTCGTACCTCTTAATCCTCCACCTCCATCTTGCCCCTCCCCCTTCCCTCTCCCCACTGGTAACCACTAGTCCCTTCTCTACATCTGTGAGTCTGTTTTCTTTTCTGTTATATTCACTAGTTTGTTGTATTTTTTTAGATTCCACATGCAAGTGACATCTTACAGTATTTACCTTTCTCTGTCTGACTTACTACACTTAGCATAATGCCTTCCAAGTCCATCCATGCTGTACACCAGAAACTAATACAACATTTTAAATCAACTGTACTTCAACCAAAAAGCAAACAACAAACCAACCCATTTAAAATATGAGAACTGAATAGACATTTCTCCAAAAAAGGAAATTCAGATGGCCAACAGGAACATGAAAAGTTGCTCAGCATCACTAATATTAGGGAAATGCAAATACAAATCACGATGAGGTATCATTTCACCCCTGTCAGAACGACCATCATCAAAAAGAGCACAAATAACAAATGTTGGCAAGGATGTGGAGAAAAGGGAACCCCTGTACATTGTTGATGGGAATGTAAATTGGTGTAGCCACCATAGAAAACAATATAGAGGCTTCTTTTTTTTTTTTTAGTACTTTTTATTTTTTTAAAACTTTTTTTGAGTTACAGTCATTTTACAATGTTGTGTCAAATTCCAGTGTAGAGCACAATTTTTCAGTTATACATGAACATACATACATTCATTGTCACATTCTCTTAGAGGTTTCTTAAAAACTTGAAAAGAGAACTACCACATGGCCCAGCAACTCCACTCCTGGGCATGTATCTGAGAAACACAAAAACATTAATTCAAAAAGACACACCCCCCCCATTATTAACAGCAATATTATTTACAATTGCCAAGACATGGAAGCATCCCAAGTGCACATCAAAAGATGAATGCATAAAGAAGATGTAGCATATATATGCAACGGAATACAACTCACCCATAAAAACGAAGGATATTTTGCCTCTTGTGGCTCTTCATTCACTTTTTTTTTTTCACTTCAAAAACCAGAATTTTATAACTGGCATAAAGACTTCCATTGCATCAAAAACAACAGAATACCTAGAAACAAACTTAACCAAGGAGGTCACCTATATTCTGAAAACTGTAAAACACTTACGAAGGAAACTGAAGATGACACAAAGAAATGGAAAGACATCTTGTGCTCTTGGATTGGAAGAATCAACATTATCAAAATGGCCACACAAAGCAATCCACAGATCCAATGCAACCCCTGTCAAAATACTCATGACATTTTTCACAGAACTAGAACAAACAATTCAAAAATTCATATGGAAGCATAAAAGGCCCCCAGTTGCCAAAGTAACCTTTTGTAAGTATTATTTTTTTCCTCTTTCTTCTTTTTGTTCTCTTTTCTTATGGTTTGATGACTAGAAAAGTTCCTTTAAAATTTGTTGTAAAGCTGTTTTGGTGGTGCTGAATTTTTTTTAGCTTTTGTTTATCCGTGAAGCTTTTGATTTCTCCATCAAATCTGAACGAGAGCCTTGCTGGATGGAGTATTCTCGGTTGTAAGTTTTCCTCTTTCATCACTTTAAATATATCGTGCCACTCCCTTCTGGACTGTACAGTTTTTGCTGAAAAACAAGCTGATGACTTTATGGGAGTTCCCTTGCATGTTATTTGTTGTTTTTCTCTTGCTAATTTTAGTATTTTCTCCTTATCCTTAATTTTTGTCAACTTGATTACTATCTGCCTTGGTGCGTTCCTCTTTGGGTTGATCCTGTGTGGAACTCTCTGAGCTTCCTGGACTTGGGTGACTGTTTTCTTTCCCAAGTTAGGGAAGTTTTTGATTATTATCTCTTCAAAAACTTACTCAGGTCCTTTCTCTCTCTCTTCTCTTTCTGGGACTCTATAATGTGAATATTAGAGCACTTCATGTTGTCCCAGAGTCCTCTTAAAACTATCCTCATTTCTTTTCACTCTTTTTCTTTTTTCTGTTCTGTGGTAGTGATTTCCACCAATCTGTCTTCTAGCTCATTGATCCATCCTTCTGCCTCATTTAGTCTATTCTTGGTTCCTTCTAGTGTGTTATACATTTCAGTGATTTTACTCAACTCTGGGTATTCTTTATATTTTCCAGCTCTTTCCTAAAAACTTCTCTCTGGGCATCTATGTTCCTCTTGAGTTCTCTGAACATCTTCACCATCATTACTTTATACTCTTTCTCGGATAAGTTGCCTGTCTCCTCATCACTTATTTCTTCTTCTGGGATTTTATCTTGTGTCTTGGCCTGGGAGATATTCCTCTGCCGACTCATATTGTCTATCCTTCTATTTGTATTTTTAGGTAGGTTAGTTATGTTTCTCGACCTTGCAGAGGTGGCCCTCAGTGGGAGACGTCCTATGTGTCCCAGCAGTGCACTCCTTTCTTGCTACCCAAGGGCCAGGGTAGAGCTGGTCCCAGGGTAGAGTCTGGCCTGTGTTTGTGGGTAATTCCACAGGCTTTGGGGTTGTTGTTTTCTTATTTCTGGTATCTGCCCTCTGGTGGGTGAGTCTGGACTAGAGGCTTATGCAGGTTTCCTGGCTGGAGGAGCTGATGCCTGCCCACTGCTGGCTGAAGCTTGGTCCTGGACCTCTGGTAAGTAGGGCCGTGGCTAGAGGCGTTTGTGGCTCAGGAAGTCTGCTGATGGGTGGGGCTGTGTTCCCACCCAGTATGTTGTTTGGCCTGAGGATTCCCAGCCCTTAAGCCTACAGGCTGTTGGGTGGGGCTAGGTCTTGGTGCTAATGATTCAATCAAGATGTCAGCCTCCAGAAAGCTCATGTAGATGAACACTTCCAGAATGTATGCCACCAGCTTTTATGTCTCCTGGGTGAGCCACAGCTGTCCCCTGCGTCCCCAGGAGACCCTCCAAAACCAGCAGGCATCTGGCCCAGGTTCCTTTGAAATCACTGCCTCTGCCCTTGGACCTGGTGCATTCGAGATTCTGTGTACGCTTCCCAAGAGAATGAAGTCCCATGGGGCTCCTGGAGTTAAGCCTTGCAGGCCTTCAAAACCAGATGTCCTGGGGTCTCCTCCTCCCAGTGCTGGAACCCCAGGCTGGGGAGCCTGATGTGGGGCTTAGAACTCTCACTTCTATGGGAGGCCTCTGCAACTTAATTATTCTTCAGCTTGTGGGTTGCCTACCTGGGGGGTATGGAGCCTGATTATGTCACAAGTGTGCCTCTTCTACTGTCCTGCTGTGGTTCCCTCTTTATGTTTCCAGTTGAAGATCTTTTTTGCTAGGTTCCAGTCTCCAGTTTTTTGTTTTTTGGTTTTTTTGATGGTTGTTTAGAGGTCAGTTGTGGTTTTGTTGCAGTCTCAAGGAGAAGTGAGCTTATGGTCCTACTACTCTGCCATCTTGACTGGAAATCTCTGAATTAGATCTTTTTTTTAATAGACAGAGGGCTATTCAGATTCTGTTTCATCTTGTGTCAGTTTTGATGAGTTATAGTTTTCAAAGAATTTGTACAGTTCATCCAAAATGTTTAATATTTTTGGCATAAAGTTGCTCATAATATTCCTCTGTTATTTTTTTTCTTTTTAAAAACATTTTTATTTTGGGGGAGGAGGTAACTCTGTTTATTTATTTATTTTTAATGGAGGTACTGGGGATTGAACCCAGGACCCAGGTAACTCTGTTTATTTATTTATTTTTAATGGAGGTACTGGGGATTGAACCCAGTGCTAAGCATGCACTCTACTACTGAGCTATACCCTTCACTCTAGTTTTTCAATGTCTGTAGGATTAATAACCCCTCTCTTATTCTGGATATTGCTAATCTGTGCTCTCTCTGTATTTAATAAATGTTATTGATCTTTTGAAAGACCAAGCATTTGGATTTATGGATTTTATCCATTTTTTGTCTCCATTTCAGCTCATTGATTTATTATCTTTATTGTATCCTTATTACTTATTTTGTGTGTGTGTGTGTGTGTGTATATATATATAAAGAGCATCCTTTGGTTACTGAATTTTAGACCCTTGTTGTCCAATATGGTAGCCAATAACCACATGTAGGTATCTAAATGTATACCGACTTAAATTAAACAAATTAAAAATTCAATTCCTTAGTTACACTAGCCGCATTTCAAGTACTTAATAGCCACACATGACTAGCGGCTACCAGACTGGACAACACACATACAGAACACTTTCAACATCACAGAAAGCTCTACTAGACAGCACATTTAAGACCTTTCCTTTTTCTAACACAAACATTTAAAGCTATAAAATTTCCTCTATGTGCTGCTTTAGCTGTATCCTACAAATTTTTATATGTTGTATTTTCATTATCATTTAGTTAAAAATATTTCCTAATACCTTGTAATTTCTTCTTTGAACCATGGATTATATACAAGTGTGTTGGTGGGGTGTCCCTAGATAAATTTCTGTTATTAATTTCTAATTTAATTCTACTGTGGTCAGAAGATATACTATACTCTCTCTACATATAGCACACTTTTCAACTCTATTGAGACTTGTTTTATGGTCCAGGATTTTGACCAACTTGGTAAACATATCATGTGCATTTTGAAAGAATGTGTATTCTGTTGTTGTTGAATTTAGTATTCTATAAATATCAATTTGGTTGAAGCATTCATCTGTGCCTTTACTGATTTTTACTTTTGTATAACTGTTTTATCAATTGCTGACAGTGGAAAAATCTCCAATTTTGATTGAGGAATTTTTTGTTTCTCCCTTTAATTCTGTGAATTGGTATGTAAGTTGCTGCATAGCAACTTTTACTTGGCTGGAATGAAATAAAAAGTTTTGATTAAAAGATCTGCAAAGCAGCTTTTGGTGTCTCATTAATATGTTGAAGGATATGTGAACTATGTTGCTTATTTGGATATTAATAGTAGTGTTGTTTACCAAGACCCTAAAAATAAGTTTCCTCCAGAAGTCTTCTAGTTCCATGTCTTTATCTACTTATATTTTTCAAACTAGCTGATCTGAACTAATTATGGGAAGGAGCAGCTTGCATTTTAAATGTTCTTTAAAAAGCATGTTTTTGGTTCTATTCCTAGTATGGCCAGCTCCTACTGGACTAGTTCTCCTGGAGAAAATAACCATAAACTCTAGGGAAGAATGTGAAAAACAACTCCCTGAGAGCACTGTAGAAAGACAGAAAGTAGGCAGACTCTGGGAGAGGGCTGACATTTGGAAGAAGGGAATAGATTTAGATGTGTTTCTCAATTTTATGGCTTTTAGCCTGGTAACAGGCTGCAGTGGATAGAACTTCAACAGGAAGGTGCAGTCCTCGGAGGACAGATTTCAGGACAGTCAGAGCCACTGGAAAGTAAAGAGGGAATCCCAGAGATTATAGAGCCAGAAAGAGAGCGCTTCAAATTCTGTGTAAAAACTTGGCCCAATTTCTGGGTGACTCCTGAACCAAGCATGTATGGGGCAGACTCTAAGCAACCTGGCTAAGGATAAAATAACTGAGCCAAGAACTGAGGTGCTGCCCAAGACAGTTTGTGGTTTTAATTCAACCAAGCTGATGTCTAAGGCAAAAAACAAAACAAACAAGAATCTCCCCCCACCCTGATTAATTTCTTCAGAAGAATACAATAGAAGCCACAGTATTCATAACATAATAGTACAATGTTCAAAATACACTCCAAAGTTATTAAATGTACAAAGATAAAGGAAAATCCAAACCAATCTCAAGAAAAAAGATGATCAACAGTGATCCCAAGGTAACTGAGATGTTGCAAATAACATAAAAATTTTAAGCATCTATCATAATTATATTAGTGGCATAAAAGAATGTACAAGATAATTAGGAAATCTTGGCAGAGAAATAGAAACTATAAAAGAGAACTAACTGGAAGTTCTAGAACTAAAAAATATAACATATAAAATTTTTTAAAAATCACAAGACGAGCTTAACAGAATGGAGATGACCCAGGAAAAGGTCAATGAATTTGAAGACAGACTGATGGAAACGATCCAGCATGAAGAACGGAAAGACAAAAAAAGACTGAACCAAAAAAATGAACAGAGTATCAGATCTGCAGGCATTAAAAAGTCTGCCACAGGTGTAACCGTACTTTCAGAAGGAAAAATGAGAGACAGTGGAGTAGAAAAATATTTGAAGAAATAGTGGCTGAAAATTCTTCAAATCTGGTATAAAACCTAAATTTGCAGATTCAAGAAGCTCAATGAGCTCCAGGCAGGACAAATACAAAGAAAACAAAAGTTAAAGAGAAGAAAATCTTGAAAGCAGCCAGAGAAAGATGCTACATTACATAAAGGTGACAATGATTCTAGGGACGAGTGACTTTTCATCACAAACCAAGGGAGTCAGAAGATGGTGTAACAGCATCTGGGGAAAAAAAACCTTCAACCTCGAATTCTATATCCAGGGAAAATATCTTCTGAAACCGAAGGTGAAATAAATATACATTATATTTGTTCTATCTTTTAGTCAAAACTTTTAATTTTATATTTATTTGGTTAACCACATAGCAGTTTGCACACCAATTCACAGGAACTTGAAGACACATGTCTTAAAATGAACAGTAATTAAAATATCAAGTGAACTGGGGAGCAGGGAGAAAACATAAAAACAACTTCAGTTTTTCCTTCGATACTGAATACTGGGTAAGAAGGTATTTTTAGGGAATCTGACCCAAGAGTGGGAATAACTTACATTCTGCCAGGCTTTCCTGGTCTAAACCGACTCTCTCTTACAATCATGCCATTAGGAAAATGAAGGAATAGTTATAGTCACTCCTCTGAATGTTATTCGGACCTAGAGAAAAAATGCAGAGCTGCCATTAAAAACTCACCTGCTAAGGTTCAAAATGAAGGGTGGACAAACTATCAGACATGAGGAAAGAAAACAAGACAGGCAAGGGTATTCTGAAAGGACACATTCAAGTTGAGAATTAACTGCAAAGGCTGAGATTGAGTCAATATTTGTATTAGAAATCTCAACCTGAATTAACACATTTGTTGGACTTGTTAGTCCAGAAACAGTTCCCAAGAGAGCTCTGGAAGTGTGACCTTCTCCTGCACGTCTGCTCTGACTTTTATGAGTTCTCTTAATACTTTTTAAAGCTGCTAAGTGTTCATTTTTGTTCAAAGGATTACCAAACAACCTGCTAGTAACACAGAGATTCCCTTCATGCCGGCCTTCCTTAAACCAAGAAGCAAGACTGTTTTCCAAACTGTTTAACATCCCGAACTGACTGCCAAACACAGTTATTAACGAGCCTCTGATATCTAAACAACAGCTGTGTTCTGTCCTTTTAAAGGGCAGCCTCACCCAGACAGTGACTCTCCAAAGGTCAGCTGTGTCCTGCAGCAGGAAGTCCACTCCATGGTTGGTGGCACATGCCGGCACAACGGAACAGTCTCTGTTTGTCCCAATTCCCTTTCCTCCCTCTTGGCTAATCTTCAACTGGTCGTAAATGTTCGGCTCGCCCTGCACAGGAAGCAGGGGCCTCAGCCTTCATCCTGCTTGCTCACTGCTGCTCTTGCTCTCGCACTCCTTAACTGACTCTTAAACTCCTGTCACTGACTGTCCCCTTAGAGCTGCTGAGGACGGTGCTGAAGATGGTGCTGAGTACAAAGGGCCAGGAGGGAAAAATACTCGCTTCAGAAGCAAGTACATTTGTGACGTACTTAACTGCCAGGTGCTGTTCCAGTGCTTTCTTACATCCCCCCAGCTCCCCTGACTCTCATTCTACAGGTAGGGAAACTGCAGGTGCTCAGAGAATTTAACTCAACTGCCCATGGTCACATGGCTTTGAAGGGACACCATGAGTCTATCCAGGGCTTTCTGACTCAAGTCCAAGGGTCTTTCTACTCTGGCAGCCTTTAGGAGTAGAGACACCCTTCAAAATTCCAACTGGATTGAAAAAAAAAAAAAAAACCCTTGTCATATTGATGGGAGGTAGGTGGAAAGGGGATTTAAAAATTCACCTGGAGGAGTAAGTGCATGGGAATAGCTAACATCACTTTAATGATGATGGAGGATTTGCCTTTGCAGATATTAAAATATGTGGTATAAGGCTAATGCATAAAACAGTGTGATATCCACAGCGCCTGGCTGACAGTAAGTACTCAATAAATGTTAGTTGTCGTGATTATAATATTCTAAGCATGTTTTATACATATTGTCTCACTTAGCCTTTTTTTTTTGTGGGCTAGGCACAGTGCAAGGACAATTTTATTCCCATTCTACAGATCAGGAAACTGAGGCACAAAGAGTTTAAATAACTTGCTAAAGGTCACAAAGTAAGTAAATGGAGTATCTGGAATCTGAACTAAGGCTGTCTGACTTCAGAGTTAAGGGTGCTACTGAAAGACTAATATTAATATCAAAAGTCTGGGAGAATTTAAATGTTCATCAGTAGGGGACTTAAATAAATCAAGGTGCATTGGTATAAAGAATATTCCTGAGAAAGAGGCAGATCTATATGATATAAAAAGATGCCTATAATTTATGTCAACAGAACAAAAAGCGGCATTGCATAAGACCTCATTTTTGAAAGATAACCATATACGTGTAGTCACAGTTGTTTGTGAAGATACATGTATGTGTACATACATATATATGTTGTACGTATATACCATCTTTTCTCTAACATAATTCCGTATTGTTTCAATCTGTTACAAGCATGCATTACTTCTACAATAAACAAGATTTTAAAAAAATAGCTCACTACCTAGAAAGTAAAGGAAAGACATTCTGTTCAGAGGAGAATGCTTCCATAAACAGGTTAAACCCCAAACAATTTTAAGTGCAAGTGGTCCTCCCCAACCAGGAGTTTGGGTGAACAGTTCCCCTGTAAAATGGTACTCCAAGCCTGGGGCAGAAGAGGACGGAGTGGGCTTCAATGCAGACCAGTCTACACAAACAGCTGTGTCCCAGCTTGTGGCTGGCCTGGTGCCCTGCACACCAGTGTGTAGGAGTAGAAAGGCTCTTCCCTGTTTGATCACTTCTTTCAGTGCTAGCCAACAGGAATAGGGTATAGAGAAGTGAGTGGCTGCTTGAATATCACTGTGGTCTGAGTGGTCCAAGTCTAGCCAGACTCAGCCCAGACATGGATCAGTCTGGACAGGGGTAAGACCCCAGACTTATGATAAGGCCCCTCTGGGCAGCAGTGATGAAGGATGGAGAGAAGGTCACCCCCTGGATGAGGGGTGGGGATGAGGGGAAATCTGGTCCATTCTGTGTTCTCTACATAGATCACTGGGTCAGGCCAGCTATAACCCTTTGTACCACACCCCAACTCCCACCTGGAGCAAGGGTGGGAATGGGATAGCCTGGTGTGCCGACTGGTTAATAACTCTGTTCCCCAGGGCTGGCCTAGGGACACTGTGGAGTCACTGTGGCAAAGAAGCTGACCTGTCATCTGATGCTATATTCAGCTGGTTGGTGCATTTCAGGTAGAATTTCTCTGAAGCTATCTTAATAGCAAAGTGGCAAATCGTTTTCTAAATTTGTCTGTGAAGGGGATTTTCTCCTTCCTTCCTTCCTTCCTCTTTCCTCCCTTCCTGTTATGAAGCATACACCCCTGCTCAGCCTTATAATCTCATTGGAAACTTGGGATGACTCTGGCAGGAGACGGCCCAGTCACCTGCCCATGGACAGGGAGGCCATCCTGTGACAAGAAACCTGGGGACAGAGAGCCTGGATCTGACCGAGGCTTTGACCTTGTACTCCCATCCACCATGCCGCTGATGCCTGTGGTGACAAAAGCTTGGAGGATGCGGGCTTGAGTATCCTACTGATGGTCAAATGTCGACCTTTTTTTTCTTTTGAATTGATTTTCATTTTTATCAGAGCAAACAAAAGCACATAGTTTAAATCAAATTGCTCAAAAATACTGAAAGCACAGTATCTTAAGACAAGCACTTTCAATGCTTCTAGCTTTTTAAAAAACCCAGATAATATGTTAATATTGCCATTTCTTGGTTTATCTATCCGTCACCTATAAACTTCCTGTTGTAATTGCTTAGATTTCAGCTCTTTTACACCATCTATCACATTTCTCCTTCTCTTACATTATGATAAATCAAGGAGTTTACTCTGATATTTTTTCCTTTGAATATTTTCCCCTCGTTGGAGTTAACACTTCCCTCTTTGCTTCATTTGCTTAATTTTCTGTGCACTTACATTCAGATTTTCCACTCTACCTGAACTATCAGTATTTATATATATAAATACTGTTTTCCAAATGACCAAGTACAACAGATAATCTGTGAATTCCAAAGTAGCCAAGCCTATTTTAAACACATTGGGCTTCTCTGGGCTGCTTTCCTGTATTGGTTCCCTGTCTTCTGGGTTCTATTTCTCTTTCTTTTTTAATTTACTTCCTCATTTTCAAGTATTTATTCTGGTTGTTTCCTAGAAAAGGATCCACAGGAAGCAAAATCTTAAGTCCTTGCAGATTTAAAAATGTCTTTGTTCTAGCCTCATACTTTCTTCGAAGTTCATCTGAGTATAAAATTCTAGACGGAAAATAATTTTCCCTTGGAACTTTGCTGACTTTGTTCTACTGTCTTCCAGCTCTCAGTGTTGATGTGAAGAGCTCTGACAGCATTCTGATTTTCAGTCATTTGTTTGTGACTGGTTTCCCCCAAAACTATGTAACTCATTGTTTCTGAAGTCGTGAATGTTGATGACAACGTGCCTCGGTCCAGGTAATTTTTTTTCCTTCATTGTACTGGGTTCTAGATGGAAAGCTCCTGACCTCCAGTTCTGAAATTTCTCTTGTATTATTTCTTTGACAATTTCCCTCTCTCTATTTTCTTTCTGCTTGAACTCCTACTCAGAGATTCTAACTCCTAGATGTACCATTTAAAATTTTTATTTACTATTTTGCCCCTATTTTCTAGCTCCTCATCTTTTCATTTTGCCTTTTAGAAACTCCCTGATTTTTGTTTCCCAGCCCTTCTATTATATTTTAAAAGTGTTTAAGTTAGTTATACCTTTTGTTTTCCAAGATCTCCTTCTTATTCTCAAATATGCTAATTTACATTTTTAAAACCTCATGAAGAAAAATGTCAGTTTGATATTTAAAATAATGCCCTACACGCATGTGCTCAGTGAGACTTCACAGTCATTGTCTTTCCTCTACAGCACAGTATGGTCCACATCCTGCTGAAGTGGGTATCAAGTGAATAAATGAAAGTTACAGCTGGCTAAGGCCTCCTGGCTACTGTCTGCCACCTGGCCATCGAGCTAGCATTCTGATCTCCCACTATGCTTGGACAGGCAGCAACAAAAAAGGATAAATTTTGCTTCCATTTGTAAATATTAAAACATTATTTATTTTAAAAGCCCTCAGGTAAGATTATGGATTTCCATCCAACGAGGCTCTCCTGGGCCTCCTCCATCCCCAGGGACTCATTCCAAGCAGCTCCAAGTACTGGGGCAGCTTTCAGTCTGGCCTGGCTGACAGCAGCCCCAGGCATTCTCCCTACTGATGAATCTAAAGACTCTGGTTTAAGCATCAGCTCCAGAAAGTTTGGCCAACCAATGAACTATTCTGTGTCCTTGTGGGAGGTGAGGATGACCCTTGGTCTAAAGATGGTTCCAGAAACAAACTGGCTTTCTGGTTTCTAGAAGTTTTAGCCTTATGTTGTGACAAACACCAAGCAGTTTATTTAAATGCCAGTCTTCTTTTAAAGGAAAATCGCACAACTCAAGCAGGACAGTCTAAAAAGCATTTTGGTGGCAAGCACGTGAAGTCATTTGCTAAATGCTCACACACTAGCATCTCTCATCCCCAGACAGAAATAAGCCACTGGAATCTGCTTTCTAACACCCTTCTAGAGCTCTCCTGTACTTCGAATCTGAAGTACGGCACCACTGAGTCCGAAGCACCAAGCAAGATTAACTTGGCAACGCGATACTGGAAGGTGATACTCTGGCAACGCTGTAAGCTGAGTTCTTCACATAAAAGTTTGATAAAACATGATTTCAGAGATTGATTGGGTTTTGCATCACTTTGAGACTGAAGCAATCATACTTTTAGCTTGGAAATACTACCAAGGAGTGAGAAAACACACCTACGATGCGGCTAATATAAGGCACACTTAAATAGCTCCTGTTGGTGTTAGCCTGATAGTGAATGTCGGGAGATGTTTTCCCGTCAAGACAGTATCTGCCAAAGTGGCACAGGGCACGCGTGCACCTCCCAGACCCCAGCTCTGTGAAGCCTGCAGCTGCTGCCTGCCCTTCATCCATCACACCTGTCACTCCAGCACTAACACATCTTTTCAAAGTACCCTCTCCCCCATCTTTGGCTCTGCTCATCTGCGTGGTTGCAGCCTGTTATGTAACTGCCACCTTACCAAAGCACCAAAATGCTGAGCTGCTGTATAGGTGTTAAATTATGCAAGGCTTGACCTTATTGCTAGGAAATATCTAGCCTATTTCAATTGTCTTTGGAGGTCCAGGCAGCATTCGGAAGAGCAATTACCACAAAATTAGTCATTCCTCTCATCTATGCTCATGCAACAAGGAGAAATTGATAACTCTTGGACTGATAACCGTGGAGAGCAGTGAGTCATCTCTATAGAGTCTAATTATTTCATCACAGTTTTCATGAAATAATTATAATAACTGCAGTCCCTTACTGAACACTTACTATGTGCCAAACACTGTTTCAAGGGCTTTTCAGGCATTAATTTGTTATCTTCATAACCATCCTGTGAGGTAGGAATTATTTTTATTTTTATAATATCATTATAATTAACTTTATAATTTTTGCTCTGGCTTTAGAGATGAGGAAATGGGCATGAACGGGTGTCAAAGATCAGCCAGCTAGAAATGGAGGAACCAAGGTACACAGATGGCTCTCCCTCCCATCACCCTGGCCCGGGCTGCACGTGCTGGGACACGGAGAGCCCAGGCACGTGTCTCGGTTTGGTTTACGTGGACGTCTTGTGACACGTACTGTTGTCAGGCCACAGGGGGCGAGGCACACTTGAGAAGGTGCTCAGAAAACACCTTGGTAAGTGGGATGTTGCCAACAAGAATTCCACCACACTCAACTTTCTGCCAAGGTATGCCGGAAAGGACTTCGCAAAATAACTTGGCCCCCAGGGCCAAATGGCCAAGCACGTCAGGAAGACAGCAGCTTGGGCCCAGGCCAGTGCAGGCCTGAGAAGGTCACAGGCTACAGCACTGCACTCTTGCTGTTACGTCCTGGATGGGCATCTGGATGGGCTCCTGAGATGGGAAGCTTCAGGAAAGCTTAATAGCGTCCACAGGGACAGCATCAGGGAGCTAAAAAAAAAAAAGGAGGGAAAAAAAGGGAAGAAGAAGAAGAAAACACAGAACCAAAGACATGAGCTTTGTTTCTCAAAGGGAGATCTGAGGGCCCCCTACATCAGGGCCATCCAGAGAGTTGTTTTTGTTTTCTTTTGAATGCAGCAGGTCCTATCCTGGACCTGTTAAATCAGGGCTTCCCCTTACTGGGCTCAGAAGTCTTGATTTTTAGAAATTTGATGTATTCTAAGCACTGATACCATTGCTTTTGGTCTCTGGGGCTTCATGTCCAGACATCAGAGAAAAGCTGTATTTTAAAAGCAGCATTCAATTCAACAGGTAGCATTCAGGTCTGACAATGAGGATTCTAGTCAGCTCTATTAACAGCTTGCTGGCTGACCACGGGGGTGTCTCCTGGCTTCTGTGAATCTCAGTGAGATCAGGGGACTAGGCTCCTCCCATCTCTAAACCCTGTGCTTCCTACTAATTGTACCTAAGTATTTACTGAAACAGAACTGATGAGGTCCTAAAAGGAGTGGTCAGATGAGTACCTGGAAGAGCAAGTCAGTATGGGCTGGAGGAGGGCTCTGGCCTTGACAGCTGGGAGATTCGGGACTGGGGTGGCCACCTGATGGGGCAGGCATCACAGAGACTCGGATGTGAGGAGCTGGGGAAATGAACTGGGAGGGAAATAAAGTACGTCTATGTTAAGGGAAAGGTTAGGAAGCAAGCATGGGAGGTGAGATGGCTCCAGGTTACAGAAGCCCTGGAGCGCCAGGGAGAGGATGTCGGAGATGGTGGAAACTAGACAGGGAAGCAAGAGTGGGAAGTGGTGCTTTGGGAAGAAGGCTGTGGTGGCCTCTGCAGGATGGGAAGGTTGTTAGAGGATATGGGGCAGACCCGGGGGCTGGGCTAGGAAGAGACATTTGTGACCCGAGGACAGGCTTCTTCTAGAGCTGATGTGACCTTGACCTGGATCTGCGGCAGAGGGAACAGGAGGGGAGAATGTGTCAACGGGAAAAGCTCCAGGACTCTGGGATGACGAGGGGTTCTTATGACTCTTTTTGTTTACTTGTTTTTGCTTTCTGCTTATCTGTAGTTTCTGTTCTCTCTGGAGTGAGCAGATATTGCTTTGTGACAAGAAAAAGAAACATACAGTTCAGCACTTCCTTTGGGAAACCAGAAAACAAATTTTCACCCCTTTGCAGCTCAGGCCGTCCTCCAGCTAGTCTACTCCTCTTTAGAAGCCCTTGCTTGTATTTTTTGCCCAATTATCTGCACCCCACACCCTTGTCCCTTTGCTCAGAGGCTTCTGTAGAGTATTCCTTCTCCTCTTCTGGAGCATTCCTTCTGCCAACCTTCTGTACTGAAAAGCCTCACCACCTCAAGGGGAGGCTTCTCCTGGAGCCCAGGGTCCCAGTCTTAGAAGACTAGGTCAACAAACTCCCTGCTGTCCCACAGGGGCTCCAGACCAGGACTCTACCAGCTCGCTTCAGCTTCTCTGAGGAGTCTTTACGTCCTTGAAGCCAATCTCAGTACCGGCCTCAAAATCTTCTCCAAAAGAATTCCTGTCATCCTCCTGCGAAATGCTCCCCTCTGTGAGGAAGACCACTGGATCTCCCAGCACCACCCTCTGATTCTCCCAGCTTGGATGACCATTCCCCTACTCCCATGGCCACCAAGCAGAACTTCCTATATAACACGTCAGACTCTGAAAACCCATCCTGACCATGAGTACCTGGCTTCTTGGATGTCCATATTCCAAATAAATATCCAGTCTGTGGCACTCTTCTTAATTCAGTTTCCTCCCAAGCATCCTGGATTCTAAGGTCGATGACTTAAACTGACCTCAACAGTATCCTGAATTCTCTCATCCTCTGAAAATTCTCTCATCCTGCCGAGCCACCCTCTAACCTGGGACCAGCTGTACCATCAGGCTCCCTTACAAAAGTTTCAGTAAGGCCTCCAGGTCAGCCCAACTGCCCACACCCCATCAAATCCCTCCTCTACTGTTGATTCTGTCAGAGACCCTCACCACTTTCCTCAAGACTCCTGCTCCACTCTCATTTTCCCCACCTCTGGCAAAGAGTCCCACCTCCCATTTCACTAAGAAATTGGGCAACCATGAGTTAGGAGCACCATTTTCCTTTCAGCTCAAAACTTTTCCTTATCTTCAATTGTCTTCTCCTCCTTTCTGGGAAGAAATGTTCTGCCCCTTTAGGGCTAACATCTATGTCTGCATCCGGGCCCTCCTGCTCTTCAATGAATTATCCCTTCTTTACTGAAGCTTCAAGCTCTCTTTCTTCCCTGGCTGTTCTCCATCCGTCAAGAAAAATGCTTTGACACTCCCCACCCCTACCACCCTCTCATCTCCTTGTTACTGCCAAGCTCTTTAGAAAGTCTTGCTATTTTTGTAGAAATGATGCACATTCATGCAAACACTTTAAACAATACAGAAGAGCAAAAAAAAAAAAATAACTGTTATCCAACAACCTACCATCCAGAGATAACCGCTGCTGGAAATTTCGTGACCATGCTTCCAAATTATATTTTATGTACACATGCACATACCGAAGTATGCGTTTAACACAGAAGAGGCCACACTGGACATGCTCTTCTGGGACTGCTTTTTGTAAGCAATAACATCTCCCTAGCACATTTTCTACACGTCTCCATCCTGTTTTGTAACTACGGAAGGTACTCTAGTGAATGCAAAGAGCCTAATTACTTCCCTGTCCTCTGTTGATTTGTCCCCCCCTTTTTTTTTTTTTTGCTGCTATAGATAACACTGTGTTGAGTATTTTTGAGTTTGTGAAATTATTCATGTATGGCAAATTCCTTCAAAGGGCTAGTTGGATAAAACAGACTCACATTTTATGTTTGATACATACTACCAGTCTTCCTTAAACCCTTAAGAACCCTGAGTATTTTCAATTTTTAAAAAATTTACCTAAGATCAAGAATGAAAAAAGAGGACAGCATTACAGATTCCACAGATGTTAAAAAGAGGGTATTTTGAACAACTTTCACCCATTATTTTGAAAACATATAAAACAGATAAATTCCTAGGAAAAAGAAACTTGCCAAACCTTTTATAAGAAGAAATAGAATATCTGAATAGTCCTGTACATATTAAGCAAATTAAATCTATATTTTAAAATCATTCCACAAAGAAATTTCTGGCCTCAAAGGGCTTCACCTTGTAATCTACTAAATATTTAAGGAGGAAATAACACCAACCTTACACAGATTCTTCCAGAGGATAATATTTTCCACTTTGTTTTTTGAGATCAGCAAAATCTTGATACCAAAACCTCACAAGGACATTTAAAGAGAAGAAAAATCACAGGCCAGTCTGTTTGGACATGATGATAAAGTTACAGGCACTGTTAGTGTTATAGTGGTTTGTTACCAGTTACTTCATAACTGAGAAAAATGCTAAATTTTAGTTAGAGGTCAAAGAAATTTTGGATGTAATTTTTTTCCCTAACCAAGTTGACGGACTCCCTGAATTCTATTCATGGACCACTTGGGTTAAAAATCCCTGCACTAAAAAAACAGTCCTGGAGGCAGCCCAGACTACAGGGGAACCAGAGCTCCAGTCCAAACGGGAATCCCACCAGTTCAAAGCCTTAGTGAGGGCCTCTGTGTCAGGATGCCACAGGCCTTCAAACACTTTCTGACTTGATTTCTTTCAAGATGAGTCTTCTTGATTTTGCATTTCACACTTTGTTCTCCAATATGATTTTCCTTTGCTTCATACAAAGGACTTGACTCAACAATTCAGTTCCTTTATTCATACCCTAATAAATTCCCACGATAACAAGGGAGAATTGGCAAATCAAGTGAACCATTCCTTTGATGACAACCAGGCTATTTGACTACACATCTGTAAACATAACATTTTAAACCAACATGGACTTTTGCGGCCAGCGCTCTACACAAAGCCAGCTTGGCTCCAGACCAAGCACTCATGACACCCTTTGGAAGGTCACCTGAGAGAAACAGAATAGGACAGGGTGTGACCTGGCAGAGCCTGGGCTAGGACTGAGGATCACTCGCGCTCCCTCTGGAAAGCTCAGTGACCAAGTGTTTTGGACACTTCCTGAACACTCTCCCGCTGGGAAAAGGACCAGCTAAATCCAGTAATTGCATTTTTACCACTTCTTGCCAATGTATCTCTATGTACAGGAGGTAATATTTTAAAAATTTATCTTAATACTTAAGTCCATTGTTAACATTTTAAATTATGAAACACTCACACATACAGAGAAGTACAGAGAATAAATATTACAAACAACTATACATTGGGCTATCCAACTACCCAGATCTTGGGTAGCTTAGCATTTTGCTGTATTTGTCCCAAGAAAATAGTTCATAAAAAAGAAGACATTAAAGATACAATGGAAGCCACCTGTGTACCCTTCTCTGGTCCCACTTCCTCTCCAGAAATAACCACTATTTTGACTACGTTATTCATCATTCCTGGTGTTTTTGTGGTTTTAAAAGATATGCATATATCCATACGCTCTAGAGAAACTATTTTTGCATGTTTTCAAACTTTTTTTGTATAGTATCACACTGCATGTGCTAGTATGGAACCTGCATGTTCCTTCAACATTACATTTAAAAATTTTAGCCATGTGAACAAATGTAGCTCTGGTTTATCGCCTTTAAGTACTGTACGTGATTTCACTGTCTGAACATGCCACAATTTATTTACCCAGGATTTTGTTTTTATAAGCTCTCTTCCAACTAGATCTCAGCCCAGCTCCTCAAATGAGCATATACCTAAGGAGAATCAAGTAGGCCTACAAGCACTGGCTTCCTTTTATTTCTAGTAGTTCCTGGAAAATGAGCACCAAGTTTAAGGGAGAACAAGGACTGTTATGTTACGGTGAAGCATCTGAGCTGAATCATCAGCAGGTGGGGGCAGGAGTCTACTTCACTAAAGTAGTTCTAAGGTGCAGTTAAGTGTTTTTTCCTGGCTCTGAAACAGCCAAATCTAATTTGTTGGCCATAGCAGAGGGTCTACAAGCCACCAAAATCTTTCGACAAACTCCTTTCCATCTAAAACAGTTTAGGTGGATTCTGTGCTTCGCCCCTTAGAACTCTGCCCAGTAATAATGGGATTCAAGCATCTTTAAGAGCCTTCTTGGCATCCTATCCATTTAAAAATATCTTGAAACGCCACTTCTATTTAGTTATACCCTTAGAAATGATGCGTAAGTGTTAAGAGTAAAGCCTACCACTTTGTCTAGAATTTTAGAGATAAAAGCTCTTGGATTCTTAATCTTTACTATAAACTGTACCTTCTCTCATTTCTACTATTCCTGGTACCCAAAGGAATATGAAGAGGGCTGAAGAGGGTTAAGAATTAATAGCTAGGCTCAAAGAAACAGAATTTGTTAAATAAATAACAGAACATGAATTGTAAGAAAATGTGGCCTGTCAACATGGGTGAGCCCTAGAATCTATCCTGTTAAATAGGCTGCCTCTGGTAGAAGCAGAAAGCAACATCTTTTAGAAAATTACGGTTGCTGTCTTTCAAGATGTAAATCTCAAAGGGCATATGATTTTCTCCAAATAGTTCCTAAATTTCTTTCTTTTTTTGTTTATTCCTCACTCTTGCCCAATTAGATCTGGCTGGAACCTCCAATTCACTGATGAATGAAAGTGATGAGAACAGACATCACTGTGTTTCCTGGTCATAAAAAGAAATTTTGCAGTCCTTCTTCCTAAAGCATAATGTTAGCTGCGAGTTTTCCCTTACTGCTCTTTTACCAATCAGGTTGAAGTAGTCACTATTTTAGTTCATTTGGGGTTTTTATGGGGAAAAGATGTTAGTTATTTTCACATGCTTTTTCCTGCATCTATTGAGATGATCATGTATTTTTTAGTTTAGTCATAGGGTGTATTACAGTGATTCATTCCTAAATTTCCTTGTAATGGAGTCAGACAGAGGTTTAACTCTCTTGGTTCTACTATTTGGTAGGTACGTATCTACATCTTGTAGGCAAGTTCCTTAACCTCTCTGAGACTCCACGGGGATTATAACACCTACATCTTAAGGCTGCTGGAGGATGAAATGAGATACACATGTACAGTACTTGGCATACGGTCATCCTCAAACAGATGGTAGCGTCCAGGGCACTCTGCACACCCTCTTCTTAAAGCACGGGGTTGAGCACCTCCGATGCCTGCTCAGGTCTCATACACCTGTGCACCCCAAGCACCTGGTACAGATGAATGGCACACAGTGGGTGCTCAACAAATGTTTACTGACTAAATGAACTAGCAATAATAATGAGAAGAGATGTTTATTAAATACTTATATACTTTGGTATCAACTTATTTACTTCAATATCTACTATACACACACACACACACATTATATTATTTAATCCTCATACTCACCCCATTGGGTATATACTACTATGAAATTAAGACTCAGATTAAGGAACTTGTCAAAGTTTACACAGAGTCAATGTAATGGAGTTGAAATTCAAACTGAAGCCTGGGCCCTTAAACAATATACTCTACTGCATTCTGCTTAGACAGGGCAGGAAGGGATCAAGAGAAGTTTGTTGACGCTTGAGACGGATCCTGGGGGATGATTAAGAATCCGCCAGGCGCAGAAAGGAAAAAGCATCTGCTAAGAGAAACCAGCACATGCACAGTGGAATGAAAACGCACAGCCTGTCTGGGCTCAGCGAGCAGTTCATTACCATATGGAAGGGGGTCCCTGGAAAGGAGGCTGCAGAGGTGGTCTAGAGTCAGTCCCTGAAGGGCAACAGGCTATGAAACACCATGTTGCTACCTACAGGCCAATGGGGAACCACCGAGAAACAGCCTTAGGTGGCAGCAGCACGATCAGAGCTGTGCTTTAGAAATTTAGATCCAGCAGCCTCGTGGAGGAAGAGCTGGGATGAGAGCCCAAACAAGAGACAGGAAGCTAGAAAAGAACCTCAGCCGCTGGCCCAGTCTTCACCTTGGAGACCCTGATCATCTCGGCAGTATCTTCTAAGCTCTGTCTTCAGGTCAGTGGCAAACAGACTGTGGTCTCTATACAAACTGGGTCAAGCTACCTGGATGAAGAGTTTGTTCTCTGGGAAGTTTCGCCTGGTTTACCTACCCAGTGGCAAAAGAACTCAAGTGACCCAGCGATTGCCAGACCCTTCCCTCTTGTTTAGGTAACAGAAGTACTTCCTTTCTTTCTGCAGACACCTGGGGACAGCCTCTGGAGCCCAGGCCCTCTCTGCAGAGCTGAAGCTTCCGCACATTTATTTCTGCTCTGGTGATATTATATTCTCCGGTTCGCTTAGACTCCATCATGATAGTCCCTATTTTTACACTATTGTATAACTATGGGAGACTGTATTTTAAACTCAAATGCTTGTTTATCTTATCTTGTACTTTTGTGTTAGCTTTCTGCAGAAGGCTACTCAAGATTAGAAGAAATTCTCAGCCCCAATTTTAAACCTGGAAAAAGATATACTGTACAAAATCTGTTTGGGTAAGTTCCTAAAAAAAGAGTGGAGGAAGTCATAGGTTTTGTCTTTCAGAACACCCTTCAGTGCAAAATGCAGAGTAAATCTGCCCCACCAGATTGTAAAATGTCTTGGTCTTCTCTCCTGCTTAAATCATGACCAACCATTTACTTCTGAGGGAGGGCTGGTACTATATCAAGCTTAACACTGCTTCACATTAAGGAGGCTGATCAAAATTTAAGGAGGGAAGAGAGTCCAGAAATAGACCCACACATAGACAAAGGCAATACAATAAAGGATGGTCTCTTCAATAGCCCATATGGAAACAACTGGACATCCACATAAAAACCAATAAACTTCAATTTCTGCTCTTTGAATGACATCATCAAACCTCACACCCGTTAGCAGAGCTACTATCAAAAAGACAGAAAATAACAAGTATTGGTAAGGATGTGGAGAAACTGGCACCTTGTGTACCTGGTAGGAACGTAAAATGGTATAGCTGTTGTGGAACAGCAGGTATGGTGGTTCCTCAAAAAACTAAATATAGAATTATCATATGATGCAACAATTCCAATCCTGGGTATACACCCCAAAATACTGAAGGGAGGGACTGAAACAGATAACTGTACACCCATGTTCACGGCAGCATTATTCACAAAACGGGGAAGCAACCCAAGTGGCCACTGACAGATGAATAAATATACAGAATATGCTGTATTTTATATAGCACACATATAAGAAGTCATACTATATATGTCTTTTCTCTCTCTCATGCTCTCTGTGTCCCCCCCTACATAAACACACACACAGACACAATGGAGTATTATTCAGCCTTAAAAAGGAATGAAATTCTGACATGCTACAAATGCATCAACCTTGAGGACTTTATACTAAGTAAAATGAATCAGTTAGGAAAAGACAAATACTGTATGATTCCACGTATACGAGGTAGCCAGGGTAGTCAAAATCAGACACAGAAAGTAGAATGATGGCTGCCAGGGGCTGAGGAGAGAGGGGATGGGGAGTTACTGTTTCATGGGTACTGAATTTCAGTTCTGCAAGATGAAAAGAGTTCTGGAGATGGGTGGTGGTGATATCTGCACAACCATATGAATGTACTTAATACCACTGAATGGTACACTTAAAAACAGTTAAGATGGTAAATTTTATGTAATGTGAATTTTACCCCCCCCCCAAAATGGAAAAGGAAAGACATTGCTTAGAGAATGAAAAGACACATCACAGACTGGGACAAAGTATTTGCAAAACACATATTCAACCAAGTACTTGTGTCCAGAATACCTATTAAAAAAATTTTAAACTCAACAATAAGAAATCAAACAATCCAGTATTTTTTTCAATTGGCAACAATTTGAAAAGATACCTTGCCAAAGAATTTATCTGAATGGCACATAAGCACACGAAAAGAATCTCAGCACTATCAGGTGTTGGGGAAACAAATTAAAACCACAGCAAGATACCACGAGATGCCCACTAGAGTGGCTAAAATGAAAAAACTAACAATGCCAAGTACTGCCAAGGATACAGAGCCATCATTGCATGATTCCATTTATATGACATTTCAGAAAAGGGAACAGTGGGTAGAGAAGAGATCAGTTGCTCGGTGCTGAGCATGGAGGGAAGGTAACTAAGGGGACAGGGAATATTTTGAGAATGATGGAAATTATTCTCTATCCTGATTACGGAGGTGGTTACACAGCTGTATGAGTCTGTCAAAACTTACAGAACTTGGTAACCTTGGGTTACACCAAAAAGAATGATTGTTACTGTATGGAAATTTACTTCATAAAAAGTTCAACAACAATAACAACAAAAATTCAAGAAGTCAAGCCTAGGTAGTGAAACAGTCTACTGTGGAATAGAAAAGTCCCTGCTCACCAACAAGTGTTTACACACTCGTCAGAGCTAACAGCTCCTCAAAGTGTGTACTTGTTTGATGACTGCTATGAAATGTATTTGTTCTAACCAAAACAAAAATGAATACGTTGAGCTGTTCCCTCAAAAAGGGGAAAGAAAATACAGCTCCGACGGACATATTTAATTCTATGGAATTAAAGTCAATGGTCAGATCTGAACATAAGTGAGTCAGATACTTAGAACAAATTTATGACATGCTAAGCATGGAAGCTGAATCTTAATCAGAATACAGAGGGAGACATTATATCCAATGCCAAGTACAGGATGGATTCTTCTTGGAATACTGACTTCTCTCTGATATCAAAAGGCTACATTTTATTCAAGCCATGTTGACAAGGTGGTGAAGTTTGTTCTTCAAGATGCCCTCAAACTGAAAGCTTAGGTTAAATACTAATTTTGAAAGATAAGAATAGTATCAGCCATCACATATTAAGTCACTTCTCTTCAGTTTTTAAGACTGCTTTAAGTACCAGGATTTTAAAACATTTTGGCAAGTAGCCTTAATACGAATTACAATTACAAAGAAACCTTTCAGTTTTTAACTTGAAGCAGCTACTCAGAATCAAAATGAGCGATTACTTAGGTGATTACATAATCCTTAGCATCCAGAAAGACCACTGTTTATTAGGCTCTGGTTTCAGAGAACTATGCCACCAGTGTTTTCTGTCTTGATCCCAAATACAAAAATGCCCACATCCCAGCCCAGCGCTACAGGCAGTTCCTAAGCCTTTGCTCCATTATGTGTTATTTCAAAGCCATGAGACAAATATTTGCTTAATTTTATTTTAAATAAGGACTGAATGTGCACCCTCATTTAAAAAAAATAGTAAAATATACATTACAAGGTTAAAGGAATGGAAACTATTTAATGAAAGTAGATTTTTTAAAAGAAAGCTATGCCATTAAACATACTGAACTTCAAATGTCTGATAAACCACGATTTAAAATCTAGTAAATAAGTTCTAAGGTATATATTATATCTCAATATGACCCAAGAGAATCCTTACATTCTCTTTTTAAGTAGCTGTATACAGCTGACCTTAGCATCACACATTACTTCCAAAACAAGTGAAAAAAAATTATATATGTATATTTAAATCTATTGTGGCCACAGTGTTTCCTAATCTCTGCCAATTCCTGGCTGAAAGGAATAGTGAACCCCCCGACCCTGTCAGGTACCCACTTCCCCCACCCTTGGCATCACTAAAAGAGAAAAAGCCATTTACCTCACTTTGGGGTATATATCCAAAGAAAACAAAATCATTGTCTCAAAGAGACATCTGCACTCCCATGTTCACTGCAATATTATTTACAATAGTCAAGACGTGGAAATGACCTAAGTGTCCATCATCAGATGAATGGATAAATAAAATGTGATACCTACACACACACACATAAAATTATATATATAATGGAATATTATTCAGTCATAAAAAGAAGGAAATCCTGCCATCTGCAACAATATGGATGGACCCTGAGGGCAGTATGCTAAATGAAATGACTCAAGACAGAGAAAGACAAATACTGTACGATCTCACGTATAATACGGAATCTTAAAAAAAAAACAAACAAAAAAACCAAAACAACTCCATAGAAAGATCAGATTTGTGGTTACCAGAGGCAGAGCGTGAGGGGTAAGGGAATTGCATGAAGAGGGTCATAAGGTACAAACTTCCAGTTATGAGATAAATAAGTACTAGGGAGGTAATGTACAACATATGCTGTGTGGTATATTTGAAAGCTGCTAAGAAAGTAAATTCTAAAAATTCTTATCATCAGGGAAAAAAATTGTTTTGGTAACTATATGAGGTAATGGATGTTTTAAACTTATTTCACTACATATATATTTCTATATATACATATGTATTAAAATGATTACCACAATAAGTTTATATATATATACACATACACATACATATGTCAACTCATTATGCTGTATCTCTTAAACTTAAATATGCTGTATGTCAACTGTTTCTCAATAAAACTGGAAGGAAAAAAACAAACAAATACCTCAGAATTAAACTTGAAGCTGTGTGGTCCCCCCTGAAAACCCAGTTCTGCCACCGCAAACGGGGCTGCCCTCCAACCTGGGGCACTCCAGTCAAGTACAGTCTGGGGCAAGTTTTTCAGACCTACTTCCAGGGCAGCACAGAAACAGACTTCTCCAGTCACTGGCCAGCGAGCCCTGCCTGGTGGTCATGGGTACTGAAACCAGAGATAAGCTCCTTGGGTTCACCCCCATGAAGACACTTCTTTCTACTTGAATGGATGCTTCCTTGATTGAGAAATAAAGTGAAAGGTAAGATATGGGCTTAAACATGCTTGCCAATCAAACAGAATATTAGATCACAAACACATCTACATCAGGATACTCAAGAATTCGGATCAAAAATTTTGCTGTTAAGACTAAAGCTTATAAATGCGCCCTTCTAAGGTTGGTTAAACAACAGTTGTCACTGAAGCTCTACTGATGTAGACTTGATTTCACACTGAATTCATTACAATTTCTCTTTTCTAGACACAATCAAGATTCTCAAAGCACTAACTCAAGTTGACTTTCACAATGGTTGTTAGCACATTGTTGAAATAAATCTTTAAAATGACAACTTTCCAGCTCTAGTCTTCCTTAAAATACTTAATTTGGATAGGTCTAAAAATTATTCAAGGGGCTTCTACTTCCAAGAAGATAAACATGTTCTTCCTATTCTTTCCACAAAGTACAACAAAAAACCCTGCTTCTAAAGCAAACATAAGAAGACTGCAAGGTGGAGAGGAGGCAGAGCAGCAAGGGACCCGAGACCTGAAATGCCATGGCAGTGATCCCTGGGTTTTCTCTTGCCTCGTACAACCCAGACTTAATGTTGAAGAGGATGGATACAGGGAAAAATCAACAGTTGCAGACAAAAAAGTTCCCTCAAAAGCCTACTCTCTGTAACCAGAAGACCAGAGGGGTACAGTCTATTGCAAGACAGAAAACTTCCAGATAATAACTAATCTACTGCAGTGAAGACAACAACAACAATACACACACACACACACTGTGGCCCCAACCCCATCCATGCCAGCAAAATCCAATGGTTACATAGATTTCCACCTGCACAGGGAAGTCAGGAGGCACCCTGCTGCCCTGCGGGGACAGTGTCAGAGGTCACGAAGGGAGAAGAGGCCTTCATTCCTGACAGCTGGTAATGAGTCCCTTCCTCTCCCAGTGATGTCAGTGACAACCATGTGGCCAGTGTGGACTTCCAGTCCGATCCAGAGGTAATGAAATGCTCTTCCCCTCCCTATTGGGGTGGTGTCAGGGGAGGAATAGGAAGAGTCGAGGCTTCCACCATCACCCAGTGGTGATGAGACCACTCCCACTGCAGTTCAGCAGAGACCATGTGGGAGCTGAAACTCCCTCCCCTGCCCAGCAGTTTGTCAAAAGAGGCCAAGTGGAGATCCTGGCCTTCTACTTCTCTCTGACAAGAACAAGGCAGTGCTCCCCCTTCTCTGCTGGAGTAAACTCAGAGAAAACCAATTAAAACAGAGGGCTTAAATAAGATCCAGAGTCTCATAACATAATACGAAAATGTCCTGGTTTCCATTGTAATTCACTTGTTACACCAAGAACCAGAAAAATCTCAAACTGAATGGAAAGAAAAGACAACCAATAGATGCCAATGTCAGGAAGACAGAGATGTTCCACTTATCTGACAAAGATTTTCAAACAGCTATGATGAAAGTAATTAGGAACACATTTAAAACAAAAGAAAATAGAAAGCCTCAGCAGAGAAAGTCTTAGCACAGAAATACAAGATACAAAAAAGAACTAAATGGAAAATTTAAAACTAAAAAAATACAAAAGTTGAAATAAAAAGCTCAGGGGATGGGCTTGATAGCAGAATGGAGATTAGGAACAAATCAATGAACCTGAAGACAGAACAATAGAAATTACCCAAGCTGAATCAACAAAGATTTTTTTAAAATACAGTATTGATAAACCTCTGGAACTATAACAAAAGATCTAATATTTTGTCATCAGAGTTCCAGAAGGAGACGAGAAAAAGGCACGACTGAAAAAGCACTTCAGGAAATAATGGCCAAAAACTTCCCAAATTTGGCAAGAGACAGTCTCACAAATTCAAGAAGCTGAGTGAATCCCCAGTAGGATAAACGTGAAGAAATACATGCCAAGACACAGCACAACTAAACTTCTGAAAACTGAAGACAATACAGCTACTCTGGAATACATTTGATAGTTTCTTACAAAATGAAAAATGTTTTCACCATACAGTACAGTGATAGTAGCACTCCTTGATATTTACCCAGATGAGTGGAAAACTTATGTCCATAAAAAAACCTGCACACAGATGCTTCTAGAAGCTTTATTCATAATTGCTAAAGCTTGGAAGCAATCAAGATGTCCTTCAGTCAATGAATGGACAAGCAGTGATGTAGCCACACAATGGAACATTATTCAGGGCTAAAACGAAGTAAGCTATTGTTAAGCCATGAAGAGACATAGGGGAACCTTAAATGCATATGACTAAGTGAAAGAAGCCAATCTGTAAAGGCTACATAGTGCATGATTCCAACCATACGACATTCTGGAAAAGGCAAAACTATGGCGACAGTTAAAAGATCAGTGGTTGCCAGGGGTTAGGGGGATGGAGGGGTGAATAAGTAGAAATACGGAGGAGTTTTAGGGCAGCAAGATTATTCTGTATGCTGTTGTAATAATGGACACATGTCATTACACCTTCGTCAGAACCCACAGAATGTATAACACTAAGAGTGAACCATACCGTAAACTGTGGATTTTAGGTAATAATGTGTCAATGTAGGTTCATAGATTATTATAAACATAGCAGCTGGTGCAGGACAGTGATAGTGAGGGTGGGCTGTGCATGTGTGGGGTCAGCATTACATGGGAACTCTCTACTTTCTGCTCAATTTTGATGTACACCTAGAACTGTTCTAAAAAATAAAATCTATTTTTAAAAAATATATTGAACTGAATGAAGATGAAAATACAACATAAGAAAATTTGTAGGAGATTGCAAAAGTAGCGCCAAGAGAAAAACACGTAGCACTAAATGCACACGTTAGGGAAAAGGAAAAATCTCAAATCAGTCATTTTAAGTTCCCCTCCAAGAACCTGCAAAAAGAGCAAAATAAACCTAAATGAAACAGAAGGAACAAAAGAAAAGAACAGGTATCAATGAAGTTGAAAAACTTAAAAGCAAAAGAGAAAAACAATGAAACACAGAACTGGTTCTCCGTAAAGATCAAAAAAATTGAGAAACCTCTATCGAGACTGATAAAAAAAAAATAAGATAGAAGACACAAATTATCAATACCAGGAATGAAACAAGGGGTATTGGGAACAAGGGATATCATTTCAGACCCTGCAAACATCAAACTGACAATAAAGGAATAATAATGTGAACAACTCTACTCACAAATTTGACAACTTAGATGAAATGGATCAAATCTCAAAAAACAAAAATGATACAACTTACCCAATATGAAAGAGATAATTGGAATAGCTCTATAATTATCAAAGAAATTGAATTTGTAATTAAAAAACTCCCCCCAAAGACATCTCAGGGCCCAGATGATTTCACTGAAGAATGAACACCAATTCTACACAATCTCTTTCAGAAAAGAGAAGAGAGAATACTTCCCAATTTATTTTACAAAGCTGAAACCAAACCAGATAAAGACCATGCCAAAAAAGGAAAACTACAGGTCAACATCACTCATGAATACAGATGTAAAAATCCTTAACAAAATGTTAGCAAATAGAATTCACTAATTTATTTATTTATTTATTTATTTATTTATTTATTTATTTATTTATTTACTATAATATATATATACACACACACCACAACCATGAGGTTTATTCTAGGCATGCAAGCTGGTTCGATATTTACAAATCCATCAGTGTAATCTACCATATTAACAGACTAAAGATGAAAACTCACATGATCCTATCAACTGGTGCAGAAAAAACATATGACAAAAATTCAGTATCTATTTTTGATAAAAACTCTCAGAATAAAATGGAATACAGAACTTCCTCAACCTGATAAAGACAGCTACAAAAAACCCAACAGCTGACAATATACTTAATGGTGAAAGACTGAAATGGTTTTCCATTTGGAACAAGGCAAGGATATCCTTTCTCACAACTTTACTGAACATATTTCTCTTAAGTTCTCATCAGTGCAATAAAGCAAGAAAAAGAAATAAAAAGTATACAAATCAGAAATGAAGAAATATAAGTATTCTTATTTGATGACATGTTTCTCTATGTTAAAAACCCAAGAAATTTACAAAGCCTCTTATAACTAATAAGTGAGTTCAGCAAGGTCACAGGATATAAGAAAAACATACAAAAATTAACTGTATTCTTATATGCTAGCACTGAACACATGAGAGTCACAATGAAAAATATAATAAAATCACTTAAAAAAAAGAAACACTTAGATGCAAATCTAACAAAAACATTAATAGGACTTGTATGCTGAAAACTCTACTACTCAGTTGAAAGAATCAAAGAGTATCTAAATAAATGGAAAGACATACTCAGCATCGTCAAGATGACAATTCTCCCCAAATTGATACACAGGTTTAACCCAATTCATATCAAAATTTCAGCAAATTTTTTTTTGGTAGATTTAGACAAGGTTACTGTAGAATTTATATAGAAAGACATACAAACTACATCAGCTGTAATAGTTTTGAAAAAGAACAGAATTTGGAGGAGTCAGTCCATTCTATTTCAAGACTTAATATATAGCTACAGTAATCAAGACTGTGTGATACAGGCAGAGGTACAGGCATAGATCAGGGGAACAAAATAAAGAACTCAGAAAGGGACCTACACAACATGCAGAACTGATGTTTCACAGAGATGCAAAAGAAATTCAAAAGAGGAAGGATAGCCTTTCCAACAGATGCGGCTAAAGGGAAACAACCAGAGACAAAAAACTGAATTTAAGTCATCACCTTATTAAAAAAATTAAATCACAATAAATCATGGTCTTAAATGTAAAATGTAAAACTACAGAACTTATGGGAAAAATATGAGAAAAATCCTTGAGATGGCGTGCTAGATGAAGAGTTTAGACTTGACATCAAAAGCACAAATACAATCAATAAAAGGAAAAAAAACCTGATACATTGTATCTTATTAAAATTAAAACTCTTTGCTCTGCAAAGATGAAAAGACAAGCTACAGATAAGGACAAAATATTTGTGAACCACATATTTGACAGAGGAGTAATATCTAGAATATGTAAAGAATTCTCAAAACCCAACAGTTAAAAAAAAATTCAAGTAGAACACGGGCAAAAGACAGGAAGGGACATCTCATCAAAGACATACAGAAGGAAAACAGCACATGAAAAGTTTAGCATCATTAGCCATCAGGGAAACGCAAATTAAAACCACAAGCAGATAACCACTACACGCTTATCAGAATGCCTAATGTGAAAAAGTGACATCAAGTGCTGGTGAGGATGTGGAGAAACTGGATCATCTATACATTGTTGGTGGGACTGTAAACTGGTACATGTAATCTGGAAAATGGTCTGGCAGTTCCTTAAAAAAGTAAATATGCGATTACCACACGACCCAGAAATTGCATGCCTGGGTATTTATCTCAGAGGAATGAAGATTTATGTTTACACAAAAATCTGTCCACTAATGTTTATTGCAGCTTTATCTGTAATAGTCCAAACCTAGAAGCAATCAGATGTTCTTCAAAGAATGAATGGTTAAACAAACTGTTATATGATGATATGTTATGGAACACTACTCAGCAATTAAAAAAAGAATAAAATATTAATATAAGTAACAACCTGGATGAAAATGCAGAGAATCATGCTAAATGGAAAAAAGTCAATTCCAAAAGATCACATATTGTTTGACTCCATTTATATACATTCCTAAGATGACAAAATTTTAGAAACAAAGAACAGACTAGTGGTTGCCAAAGGGCTGATAAGGGATGGGAGGGAAGTAGGTGTGGTTATAAAATGGCACCGCAAGGGATCCCCCTGTTGATGAAATTTTTCATCCTGACTATACCAATGACTTTGTACTAACATTTTGCAAGATGTTAATACTGGCAGTAATTAGGTAGGGGGTCAGGGGATCTCTGTGATTTCTTACAACTGCATGTAAATCCACATTTATCCTCAAATAAAAGGTTTAATTTAAAAAAGTTTATCAAACTGAACTTACTCCAAATCTGTTCTGGCATCTGAAATAACTATTGCTTCCAAGAACCTTCTTGCCATAATTCTGTTAGCAGACCAAAGGTTAAAGGTTTCTGAGTTAAGCTTCAGTGTTGCAAATATTTGGGGGAAATATACCTAGCACCCTGGGCCAAAATTCTGCCAAAACAAACTTGCCCGCAAAAATCTCACCAAAGGACATGTATTAGCTTACAAAATAATTAACTGTTCAGCAAGAATTGACATGCTTTTGATAATACTGCATATTAATTGAGGTTTTTTTGTTTTATTACTGTTCAATCCTCTTAAATTATTTATTTTTTTCCAAACAGCTACGGGAAATTTCTTTTTTTAGTTAAAAAATGTATCTGTAAAACACAAGTACATTTTCATTAATATTTAAGCAAAAAGGCAGGGTGCGGGTGGGTATAGCTCTGTAGGAGAGCACATGCTAAGCATGCTTGAGATCCTGGGCTCAATCCCCAGCACCTCCATTAAAAACAAAGAAAACAAACAACAACAACAACAACAACAACAAACTTTTAAAATATTTAAAGAAAAAGACAAAGTTCCCTCACTTCTCGTCACAGTCTTCTCCCCAGGGAAAATCACTGTCTGTTTGAAGTATTTCCTTCAGATTTTTTTGTGTATTTCTAGACAAATGTACAGTTTTATGTGTGTCCGATTTTTTTAAAACAAAGATCACACTGTTTATATTATTCTTCAAATTTCATTCTTCCTGCTTTAAAATGCCTTGGAAATTTGCATGTTAGTATGTTTAGATCTAACTTAATCCATTCTTTTCAAGTGCCATGCAGTATTCTGTGGTATTGATGTACCATATTCTAATCCTTTGACATTTAGGGTATTTCCAATTTTTGCTACTGCAAGCAATGTAGCCATCAATGAAAACCCTCGTACATGTTTCCTTGAGCACATATGAGGACAGTTCTCTAGGAGAGAAGCCTAGAAGTAGGACTGGGGCTTTGCAGGTGGGGCCAACATTGTTGACTGTCTGAACCAACACCTGCTCCCACCTATTCCCAATCATCTTCTCCTCTCCTGCCTCCCACAACAAAGGCTGAAAAAGCTGGACACTCACTTTGCTTGCAGCTAGAAGTAGCTACGTGACCTTGTTCTGGCCAATTAAACATTAGCAAAAGTTTGCTGGACAGACCCTAGGAGTCTTTTTGCTTTCCAGGCAAAAACGCTGGACATTACTGGCATGGTCCCTTTCTCCTGCCCTGAAGGTGGCTGTGGGATTTGGAGGGGGTGGTAGCCACGTTACAAATGTAGGAAAGTCAAGAGAATCACTTTGCTGTCAGCCCTAATATTAATGAGTTGCTAACCCAAGCCAGCTGCAGCCTACCTCCAGACTGCTTGTTCTGAGTGAATAAACTCCTATCAGGTTAAGCACAGTATACATCTGGTTTTGTGTTACTTGCAGCCAAAAGTGTTCCTAAATGATTAAGTACTAAATTACTCTCTAAAATGTCCACACTCGTTTTATTTAAAAGTCTATAAAAAGCATCTGGTTCCCAAAACTTTTGCTGACTTTGAATGTTGTCAGTAATTTAAATGTTCAACCAAGCTGACACATAAAAATATTTCTTCACGGAGGTAAAGCATCATTTCATACATTTATTGGACATTCAAATTTCCTCTTCTGTGATTTTCTTGTTCCTATCTCTTGATCGCTTTTCTACTGTATTGTTTGACTTTTTCTTATTGATTTGCAAGGGTAAATTTCCAGATACCATAGCAGGCTGAGCTAAACCCACGCGGAAGACTCTCTCTGTATCTTTACACTATCAATCAAGTCAAACACAATTACGAAATAAATCTTCTGTGACAGGCCACACCTCTGACAGCGACAGCCCTCTCTGAGTGGTGCACCACCACGTGGCAAAGTGTCAAAAAGCAATTCAACTCGTGCAAAACACGCCAGCCCATGCTTCGTACTTCCTCTACAAATCTACACCCAAAGGAAGGTTTACGGAATAGTGAACCAGGTAGTCCCTTACATACATCATCTCATTTAACCAGCAAATCAAACCCAGGTGGCCATCATTACCATTTCTATTTTAAGAATAAATGATCAAAGTAAACTTTTTAAACTAATAGTTTCTTTCCTACCACGAAAACTTCCAACATTCCATGCCCAATAATTAAAAACAAAATGATTAAGTGTTTATCTAAAGCTTAAATAATGTAAAATATACTGAGCCTGTCTAAATATATCAACATGTTTAAGGGAGAAACTGCTAAACCTGTTTAGTGGTTTATGAATCTGAAAAAGCTATGTCAAAGTTTGGCTCTGAAGTTTCTGCCACACAGTTAACCAAATTTATTTCTAGTTTTCAAAGCAAAAAACTAAATCGAGTAGGATTTTAATGCTTCAGTAAGAAGGACCTACTAGCTAGCCACCCTACCCCCGAGTGGCAGGTGAGGAATTTCTCTAATCAGTGACCAACCAACCAATCTGACACTAGAAAACGAACAAAATAAACTGTGAAAGATAATAAAAGATTGTCATGGAAAGCAGTGTAAACAAGTTGACTAAAACAAGCACCATCCTTGAGTATTCGTACGCAGTTTGGATTTTGGACAATTGACTCTTAGTTTAGCAGCTAGAGGAGAAAAGCTGGGGAGGCTCCTGCTCCTGGAATCAGGCTGAGGAGCAGCGGGAAGGCTGAAGACCTGGCAAATATTTCTTCGCTTTATGCCACACCTCTTCTCACAAGAGCCGTGGATTCTCTCTCTGGCAAAGCATCATACAAAGCACTCAACTCACAGCGGGAGATGAGCACAGGCATCAAATCTCCTTGATGCCTCCTACAAAATGGTCCCTGAGGGGACATGCCCAGCCCAGAGCTCACAGGCCAGGGCCCCAAGAACTGACGGCCCCAATGGCAACAAGGCCAGACCACCGAGGAGCTGCCCACTTGGACCCCAGGAAGACACAGAGATACACCTGGAGCATCCTCGTGCAGAAATTTTTAGTCCATCTGTAAGGCACATAAAAATGCCTGGGGGAGTCTGAATTCTAATTTTACATAAAATAAAACAAGTCTGCAGACACACAGACTTTTATGGTCTATGAAAGTGCAAATGGGTTGACAAATCCCCAATCTGAGGGTACCTCTGGGAGTTTCCTGCATTTTCCTGGTGGGCTCACCCAGGGGTTCCTGCTTGGAGAGAGGCAATGAAGCGTTCCTCCCACCCCCTCCCCACTCCTCAGTAGGGCTGTACACCTCACCCCACTGGTACAAGAGTGGTAACACATGGAAAAAAATCTGACTCTTTGCCAAAGTCAAAGGCCAGGCTTGGAGGGGGCAGGGGGCGTGCTGGTGGGCTGTTCCTGACCTCGGTCCAGGTGTTTGCAGGGCTGCGCACAGCAGGAAGCTTTAATCATCAGAACAAAACAAGCCAGATTCCTTGGCCCTTCAAAACTGTCCAAGCCTTAGGGCAGCTCACAACAGGGCCAGTAAGTAGGGCACGTGACAGAGGGGGACAACAGGTCTCAAAGGGGCAGGGACACAAAGGAAAAGAGCAAAAAGGAAACAGAAGAGGGTGATGGGGCCAAAATGTGCTGAAATCAAACCAGGTGTTGTAGCACAGTGCTGGCTCTCAGGGAAGGGACACACCTGGCATTCTAAGGGCTCCCCGAGTACCTGCTAGAGCTGGGCCGTAAAAGAGCCCAGGGAGGACCAGACCTTGCAGATGCTCCCAACAGGTTGGTGTCACCGTCACCGAGACAGCAAAGAGCTGAGGGGGAGGTGGCTTCGCAATGCTCCCCCCGCCCCACTTGTACAACCAACTAAATACACCCAGGCACACAGCCTTACTGCCTGGTGCACACGTTCGACACAGGCAGGCCCCCCCCCCAGCCTTCTTATGTGTGAGTGCACACACACACACCCTCCCAGGCAATGGACACAGCACAGTCAACCTGCCAGTTGAGTGCAGCAGGCACACAATCATACGAACACACAAACTCTGTCGGAAGTGAACACATGCAAACTCTCCGCAGGCTCAGGCTCATGAAGGCATGCACACACACTCCAGAACCTCCTAGCCAGAAACAGAGAAACCTCTAATAAGGTACACATGCAAACTCACAGCTTGCCAGGAAAACCCGCACTCACAAGCTCTCTGATAGGTGCATACACACCTTTCCAACCTGTCTCTTGCACACACACGCACGCGCGCGCACTCACAACTTCTCCGTCGGTGTGAATGCAAACACAAACTCCGGGCCGGGAGGGTCACCCCCACATCACAACCTTCCCGGGAGAGGCGCACACCCCCTCACGCGCTCGGGGCGGCACGGGCACACTCCCCCTCCCTCCGGCACCCGCGTGCTCGCCATCTCCCTGCGGCGCACCCCGCACCCACGTACCCCTCCCCCAGCCCTCGCCGGCGCCCCACAGCCAAGTCCGGCGGCACGGGGTGTGCCCACGCCCCCGGCCCGCCCCGCTCGCGCCCCTCCTCACCTTTCTCTCCAGCGCCTGGGGCCCGGACTTCGTCCTCCTTGGGGTTGGTCACCTGGGTGATGATGGCCGGGCCGTCCATGGGTGCGCGGCGCGGCAGCCGCCGGGCGGCCCGGCCCCCCGGCAGCCAGGCGCACGGGGGCGCGGCGCGGGGGGCGCGCGGGGCCGCGGGCCGGGGGGGCGCTCGCCGCCGCCGCCTGGGCGCGCCCGCCGCCCGGCCCCGCGCTCAGGAAGAGGCCGCCGGGGCCCGCGCCCCCGCTCCTGCCGCCGCTGCCGCCTGTGGGCTGGAGCGGCCTCCGCCTCGTCACCATGAACCCCGGAGCCGCGCCCGGGAGAGCCGCGCACGGGGAGGCGGAGCGGGAGGCCGGGCGCCGCGGGAAGCGGGAGCGGGCGAGGGGGAAGGAGGGAGCGAGGAGCGAGGGCGGGCGGGCAGGCGGGCGGGAGAGAGGGAGGGAACGAGGGAAAGCAGGAGGGCGGGCAGGTGGGTGTGTCCCGGCCCGGGGACCGGCCTCCGCCGCCGCTGCTGCCGGCGCTGCCCGCTAGCCCCGGGGGGAGAGGGGTGCGGGGTGAGACCGAGGCGGTGAGTGGAGGGCGGGAGGGGGTCTTGGGCAAACGAGTGGAGTGACGGGATTGGGGTGTAGGGGATTCCAGAGGGGTTCTGGCGGTAGATGTGAGGGCCGGAGTGTACGGATGTATCGGTGTCTGGGTAAATGAGTGGGGTCAGGGGCCTGGGATGCGAGGGCCGTGGGGAGGAGTCTGGCAGATGGGGGAAGAAGCAGGGACCAGAAGGGGTGCAGGTAGGGTTCACAGGGCTGTGCAGAGTGGGGCCCCGGGGACCGAGGAGTCGCCGCAAGTATGCAGGAATGAGGGCCCTGGAAGGGATGTATTCCGGGGGGAGGGAGGTTTACCAGGAGACAAGAGGAATAAGGAGTAGACGTGAGAAATGGAGAGGAGGGTGCTGTGAGGGTGTCTTGGGGGAGATGCTGGGTGAGGGGCGTCCCAGTGTGGGAAGCGAGGGGTCTGCGACGTGGGCGCCGAAGGCAGCAGTTTGCAGAGGTAGAAGCTGCTAAGGGTGGTCCCTTACACCGAGGCGGCCCACGGAGGGATCAGGGGCGCTGGAGCAAGGGAGAACCTGGGGGTGCAAGGAAGATTGGGAGGGACCGGAGGGTGCGCGGGGCGGCGAAAGGGTCCCAGAGTGTGGAGAATCCCTAGGGGTCCGGGGTACAGGAGTCGGGGGGGGGGGGCTTGCGTACGCGGCTGGAGGCTCCAGGCTTGCCTGCAGAACTCGCATCACTGGGCCCGAGAGCCCGCGTGCCGGGCGGCGGTTCCTCGAGGACCAACCTCTTGGCACCTCGAGGATGTGGGCGTCGAGCTGGGCCTTGGCAATGGGCATTTCCGGATGCTCTGTAGGAAGGGGGCCGGGGTAGTGGGTCGAAGGCTGAGGAGAGGAAAGGGTCTGTGGGGAGCCGAGATGGACAGAGACTGTGCTTCTAAAGAGTTGCCAGCCACTGTCAGGCCTAGGGCGAAGGCCACAGCGCGACCAAGACAGAAAAGTGTCCCCTCACCCTTGGACGGTCTGGGCCCGTTCGCGCCCGCGCCTTCGCGTTCCAACTTGGAAGCCGCACTGGCAGCCCGGTAATGCAGGGGGCGGGGCAGTACCGCAGGAGGACGGATCCGGGGGAGGGGCGGGAGCACGCTCGCACGCCCTCCACCAATCAGAGGGATTTGGGAGGACCTAAGGGGCGTGACGTAGGTGGATAGGGCTGAGTGGGCGGGCTGTGACTCTTAACAGCCCTCCCGCCCCACGCAGGGTTGCGCGCGCACTTCAGGCCTTGTAGGCACGTCCAACCCCGTAGTGGCTTAAAGGGAGCGAGGCTAATAGGCCCTTTCTCACTCCACAAGCCCTGGAGCCCGGAGCTGGTTGCGGCCAGGTCGCATGCTCACCTGGTGAAGCAGTGAGCCTCTCCAAAGTTTTGAAGAACACGTCCGGAAGCGCCCCTGGCGAAGGGCAGCTCGCAAACCTCACTGGTCTCTGCACCAGGTGGAGCCCAGTGAGAGTCCTGGTGTGAGAGTCCTGGGACGGGGCTCCTGTGGCCGAGGCAGGTGGGAAAGCACTTAAGGGGAGCTGCTCTAGAAAGTAGTTAAGCAAGCTGTGGGGGTTTTGCCCCCAAATCTAGGACCTCAAGTGACATCCTGGCATTGTGCGTGGGTTCTGGTGCCAATTGCCTTGGCGCGTCCTAGCGTGTCAGTATCTGCCCTTCTGTTGGCACCTTTGGGACCCCAGTGAATTGTCTGAGGCTGCTGAACCGTGAAAGCTTAAGTGAAGTGCCCTTTTGGTTAGCAAGGCAAGCCCTGGTGTAAGTAGCCCAGGCTCCAGCGCATGCCCGGCCAAACCCACCCAAGTGCGGAGCTGATTAGGCCTTACCCCCCACTTCTAATGCTCTTCGCATTTGTTGTGAAGATATGGCTGGCCAGGACCTAGCGAATTAAAATGTTCTCTGAATTTAATTTTTAAAAATTACTGAATTCCAAGGGGTCAAAGAGGGAATCTTCCAGAGACAGCTGTGCAGGGTGATAGGGTTCTCTTACAGTTCTTAATATATAACGACAGAGATCAGCATCCCTGCTGCCAGGTTGACGGGGCCTCCCATTAGCCAGGGCAAGGTGATGGGAGCATGTGGACTCACCTGAGGTCTGGATTCCTTTTGGGTGGGAGACTTCCAGAGGTTTCGCTCACTTAGCTGAGGCTGGGAAGGAGCTCAGAGCTTAGGGCCGAAGGGAGTGTTTTCATACACAGAATATCTCCTGTCTGGCCTTTCCTGTAGTAAAGATTTCCCCAGGACACTCCAGTAACGATTTTCCCTTACTTGCATCCTTCACCTTCTTCGGCTTCCTGACATCACCTCAAAAACAAAAACAAAAACCTGTCTTCACCCAAGTCTTGGGTTCGTGCTAGAATCCAAAGTTCAAGCACGAAAACAACTTGCTATCTTTCAACTCCTTCTTCTCCTCCATATTCTGTTCATTTAAAGTTTCAATTTACTATTTATTTCATAAATATTAATAGAAATCAAAGGGAAAATTCACCCACAGCCCTATCAGCCTCCTTAAGTCAGCTTATTTTCCCTGTCCTTGCCTATTTGTTGACGTAATTTTCATGTAGCTATAAAAGGCCATGGTTAAAATTATAAGGTGAGCATTTTTCTATGCAGTGACATAATCATTATAACTACCATTATAAATGATTACATAATATTTCACTGAATGAGTCTCAGATAAAATAGTATCTTGGTTTTACAGATGAAGGGAAGATTCAAGAATTGCTGTTGGGAAAATGGATTAGCCATGAGGAGAAAATACCTATTTGCCTCAGTCCTTACAACATATCAAGATGGATCAAATAATTGAAAATAAAAAGTTCACATGTAAACATGTACATATACCAGAACAAATCATGGGTAACTCTTTTTTGATCTTGGATGGTAAAGACCTAATAACAAAAACTCCAGAAATTACAAAGGATGAGATCAATAAATTTGACATTTGTTCATTCAACAAACATTTACTGAGTGCCCACTCTGTGTAGCTAGGTTCTATTCTAGACACAAGATGTCAGAGTTATTCAGAACGAGGGTTTGGGAGCTGAGCTATCATGCTCTCACAGTCAGTTCTAGTTAAGGGCTGTCCTTGGTGACCTTAAGCCCCCAGCACTTTGGGCTCTCTGGGAATGGGAGCAGAGCAGCCCCAGTGACCTGAGGACAGGTACCACCCATTGGAGGCCAACGCACATCAAGCCTCAGAGAGAGATGCAGGAAACAGGAACAGTAAAAGGGACCGAGCACCAAAATCCCAGGTCAATCACATTCCCCAAATGTCTACCATGCAGTGTCCTTGCACTATTTAACATTTTTCTTTAAATTAACATAATACCTATTTAAATAGAGCTCTTTAAATAGAAAATTAGTGGATGAGATTTTTCTCAAAATAAATGGAAAATGTAGGAAGGACCAGAGTGAGGGGGGCAGAAATGGGCATGCCAAGGCTGGGGGACGTGAGACCAGGGCTCGAGGAGCAAGGACAGGAGCAAGTAGGAGGATGGCCTGGAGTCTCTGGGAGAGCCCTGGGGGTGCTCCAGTGTGGGAGGGCACACCTGGACCGCAAGGTGGGGGGTGGGGTAGGGGTGAGACTGCTCTAAGGGTGAGGGAGAGGTTGCCCTTGACAAAGGAATACTGGATGTTGAGATCAAAGTGAGGTGGTGATCTGAAGAAAGGGGAGCTGGGAAGAGGGCATTAATCCAGAAGGGAGAGGTTGGCAATGCCCTTCCCAGCCCGCCCCTGCCCTGCTCTCTGTCTTTGAAACTCTGCCCTCCAGGCTCTGTTCTTGGCCTCCTTTTTTGTCTTCTCTGTGGGCATCTCAGTCTCACGTTCTGTGGGTCTGTCACTTAAGTTTCTGTCTCAGTACCTGCTTCTCTTTGCCTCTCTGATTTTAACTGCATGTGAGGCTGGTTCAGCACACGGCCATTCTGTTGGGAATGGAGTGGTGGAAGCAGGATCTGGGCAAAGATTCCTGGTGATCAGTCAAGTGGATACAAACTTGAGCTGGCCCCCAGTCTCTCTCTTGGGGTCACCCTGGGACTTGGAGGAGGGTCTCCCAGGCGGCCTTCCTTCTCTCCTACTGTGAACCAGAATTTGAAATCAGCTTCCAAGGCCTGCTCCAGGTTAGGCAGGACAAACCAGGCCCACAGAGGTCCTTTTATTTATTCTCCAGGTGTGTATTGGAGGAGGCAGGGGAATACCAGAGGGTGGCACAGGGTAGAAGTGATTCACTCTCCTGGCAGTCCAGGGAGGCCCTCCAGAGGAGATGATGCTAACAAAGTCGTTTTCGGAGCCCTCAGATTCTGGGTGAGAGGACTTTTCCATCAGTAGTGTCCACAGAAAAGGCTGCATGTAAGGGCCAGGAGGACATAATGATGGAGGAAGAGCATGAGGTCTTGAAGGCTAGGTTGAGTTTGGACTTTACCCTGTAGGTAATCTGGAGCCATTGATACTTCTTGAGCAAGGAACAAGCATCATTTAAGAAACTAGTTCAGATCTGAAGGTTGAAATGACAAACAACTCAAACCAGCTTAAGCCACAATGGGAAGGGGACTGCACTGGCTCCTGTAACTAAACCACGGTACATGCCTGGGTTAGACTGGTCTGGAAGCGGCTCCCCTGAGTGGAGGAGACAGGTCCCTAGCGGGAGGGTGTGAACTCTAGCTGCCCCTCCTATGACCTGGAGGATCAAGGTATTACCAGGGACGCCCTAGGGCTTCCTTATGCCCCAGGACACCCTGTCTTGTCTTCCCCACTCAGGTTGCCCCAAGACAGCATCCTTAATGGCTCCCCAACAGCTCAATTTTTCGCCCTTAACACCCATGCTCCCCTGGCATCCTAATTCTTACTTTCCAACACTCTCTCTCCCCCATCACACATGGGTCCTTCCAACCAAAAGCCTGTGTCCACTCACACCTGGGCTTCCCAGCCATCTTCCCCCTCTACCCTTGTTCCCAGGGATGCTTTCCATCTGTCCCTAGGTGGGACCTGTGCATAGTATCCTTCCCACCTAGAGACACTTCACTCCCAAGAATAAAGCCCCCTGATGGGCCAGTGGTCCAGTAGTTGTAGCCCGCCCTCTGGTGGCCCCCATGTTGTGAGGTCCTTTCCACATGCCCAGTGGGTACGGAAGCTGGCCTCTCTCCCTGCCAACTTCCTGGGGTACTCTAACCAGAGCGGGCTGAGTTGTGTCCCACACGTCACCTGGCTGTTGTGATATGCATGTCTGTTCAGTTTCCCCAGGGTATTAACAGAAAATCCCTCAGGAATGTGAGGGCTTGTGTGCTTTGTCTGGAGGAGTGGAGAACAGGAGAATTAGAGTGATGTGTTCCACTTGGCACCAGTCTTGGAGTAGGAGATGAAATAGCAGAGTGAATGCTGGCTACTGGTGAGGAGAAAAGGGCAGCTAGCCAGAGGACCCGAGCACAGATGGAACAGGACACTTGGAGTAAAGCTGATGGTCATGGAGTGTTTGGGGAATTTGAGAGCAAGACAGAGAGAGACTCTGGGGCTTTGGGGCTGAGATGTTGCATCCTCAGTGTACCCAGAAATCCAAGAAGCCTTCCTGGAAGAGGATACCCTAGCCACTTCCTCTCTACCTCCAAAATTCCAGACCTGCCCTACCCAGAGAAGTTGGGTGGATTGAAGTGACAGAGCCCTGCATTCAGGTCCTTCCTGGAGCCCTGAGTGAGGGGAGGACATGGCCTCAGCCTGCAACCTTGTTACAAAGGAAGAGCTATGGGGGCAGAGTGGGCAGGGTCGCCCCGTGTGCCCTTAGCTCACTGGCAAGAGTGGCTTTGACTCTTGGAGGGGCAGAGAGTCAGAGTCCCAAGTTGATTTGGTGACTCTGGAGGCAATGAACCCCCTGAGGTGAGCCCCTACCCTTCTAGCCCCCATGTGGATGGTCCCTTCGATGTCTCCCCTCTGTCGGGCACTAGGTGTCACCTGGCCAGGCTGGTGGAGGCTGCTCTTGCCTGGCTGCTGGCCTCTGGGCTCTCTCACCCAGGTTCTGCAGCCCTCGGCTTCGGCCCAGTCACAGGTGCCCCTTTTACTCCCTGACCTGCGGTTGCCAAGGCAGAGTCAGCCGAGGTGGACAGAACAGACACGCCCCCAGTCTGTGGCGTGACATATTTCATGGGCAGGTCTGGTCACAGACACACGTCTTGGCACACACAGGAGCCAGCTCATTCGTACACAGGCTCAGATAACATGTCAGGACATAGGGTGCACACGTGACCAGGCTGTCTCTGCCTGGGCTGGTTTCTCCCACCTTGGCACTGTCCTCCCTTACCCTCCTGCCCTCCTTTAAAAAAAAAAAATTCAGCAATTTATATCAGTTTTAGGCGGTACTTTAAAAACATACACCTAGTCCAAATACAAAAGTTTTCATAACTAAAGGCCCAACCCTGCCAAGTACTACCCCGCCCCTACCCTGTGCCCTCCAACCCGGCCTCCTGCCCTCCTGGTCTTGAACCCTCCCTCAAGCGCATGGATGCCAGTGAGAGCACAGGAGCATCTGCAGGCACTTTCTATTTTTCACAAAACTTTCCCCAGAGGCCTGGGTGGAGAGAGGGCTGGGCTGCCCCCTTTGGAACTGGAGGAGTGGTGAATATAGGGAGGAAAAGTAAATAAGATCTCAATAAATCCGCCCATCTCCTGACTCCACGCTCCCTCCTTTCCGCTTCCTCCCCTCTCCCCATCCCAGCCACCTCCACACACACAGACACAAATACACACTCACTCAAGTCAGTCAGATACACCTGCCTCCCTTTGCCCTTCCACACCGATGTCCCCCCCCCCACACCGCTAAAGCCACTCAGGGCCGTGGCAGGCGCCTCCTGCGCTCCACACCTGAGTGCTGGGCTGGGGCGGGTGGAGAGGGAGGTGCGGGGAGGGGAGGAGAGGGACCCGGCTGAGGAGGCCCTGTCTCTACTGAAAGAAGCCACAGGCAAGGGCTCCCTCTCTCTGGGCCTTGCCTTTGCAGGCAGGAACATGCAGATGATGGTCTGTTGCCAGAAGGTTCTGGAATGAGTGCAAACCAGAAGGGGGCACCTGTCCTGGTCTGAGCTTGGAGATAAAGAAGTGAAATTTCTGGGCATTTTTTGACGATTAAAATTATTTTTAAAGTACTAAAAGTCAGGAGGGAGGGATAAATTAGGCATCTGGGATGAACAGATACACATGACTATATATAAAATAGATAAACAAGGTCCTAGTGTAGAGCACGGGGAACTGTATTCAATACCTTGTAATAACCTATAATGGAAAAGAACCTGAGAAAGAACATATGTATATACTGAACCCCTATGCTGTACACCTGCAACTAATAAGACATTGTTAATAACTATACTTCAATTAAAAAATCTTAAAAAATATTAACAGTAAAATATTTTGGAGAAATGAAAATGCTACCCACCTGGATTTGGCCAGACCTTGAGCGTCACGAAGCTCTTTAACATTTTCTGTCCCTACAAGGACCTTGATGGCTCATGGCAGGAGAAATGAAGGTGGGTGGGTTCCCCGTCCTGCTTGCTTACTGTATGCCCAGCTCCGGCTGGCACCACATGCCCCCAGGGGTGAGAGGCTCCCTTGGCTGCAAGGAATGGAGACTCTTAGTCTCAGCACAAGGGTCTCAGAGCAGGGTCTCTGCCCCACCCAAGGAACCCAGTACAGACCCGGGAGAAACTCACCACCCGAAGGCCTCAGGGAGGACGAGGTCCCGCTGCTGACCTCGGGAAACTAGATCATCATTCAGGACCAGGGCCACACCAGCCCGGCACTCCTGTTATTCCAGAGTAAGTCATCTGTTGTGAACATGCCTCAGCTGGATCTTCCATTGCTGCTTCTCTTAGGGTCTGACCACTTGTCTCTTGCTAGCAACTCACTGATTTTCATTAAGTCCCAGTTTAAATTCTGGAGAGCCAGAATCTGTTTGGCTTCATTCATTACTATTGTTCAAGTTACTACAGTTGTATAAAAAATTACTCTAAATCTTAATGATTTAAAAAAAAAACATTTCGTACGTGACTTACAATTTGGGCAGGACTTGACAGGTGTCGCTTGACTCTGCCTTACATGGTGTCAGCTGGGCTGTTTGAAGGAGGGGGCCTGAATCTTCTGAATTGCGCTTTCCTCACGTTGCAACTGATGACAGCTGTAGGCTGAGACCTGTGGGCTGTTAGCTGGAAAACCTACAGATGCCTTTATTAGCCATGTCTTTTATTTACTGTGCTCTGATGTTTTGACACCTTGGGGCCTTGCTGACTCTGGAGCAACTACCCATCGCAGGGCTACCTCATTCCTAGAGGAAACGTGTCTTTCATGTGCAAACCAATCAGTCCAGAGCCCATCCCCCCAGCCACCTCCAGAAACCGGGCTGTTACACTCCAGGTGGCTATCTTCCTAATCACCGTAGGGCCAGGTACCAGACAATGGGAGATAGTCCCTGTACCCCAGAGCCCACTGAAATTATTCTAACTAGCCAATCCGAAACCTACTAACCCTGCCACATCTGTTTCCATGGAAACCACAGTAAAGTCTCTGGTTACAGTTTCCCTTTCTCCCTCTGCCTTCTGACCAACGCTGGTGCTTCCCGTGTGCTCCCCCAACCCTCCTCCTCCCCATGGCCTGGTGCACACTCTTCTCTTGGAAACTCTGAGTATAACAAACTATCTTTTCCATGGCAGTCATCTTTGATCTGCTGGCCTCCTCATACCTGAATAAAATAAGACCCATTTTAATCTTCTTTTTTTTTAATTGAACGGAAGAGTCTTTAAATTCTATAGTGCTTCAGCATTTTCAAAAGTTTCACATACATGATTTTATATAATCTCTTAGTAATCCTTTTTTCTCCCCTCCCCCTGTACTGCCCCTCCCTCTTTCCCCTTCACCCCTCGCAACTACTAGTTTGTTCTCTGTATCTATGAGTCTGCTTCATTTTTTGTTTTATTCACTAGTTGGTTGTATTTTTTAGATTCCACATACAAGTGATATCATACAGGATTTGTTTTTCTCTGACTTATCTCACTTACCTTCCAAGTCCATCCATGTTGCTGCAAATGGCAAAATTTCATTCTTTTTTATGGCTGGGTAGTGTTCCATTGTATATATACTTACTACGTCTCCTTTATCCATTTCATCTGTTGCTGGACACTTAGGTTGCTTCCATACCTTGGCAATTGTAAATAATACTGCTATGAACATTGGTAAAACCCGTATTTTAAAACGATGGTCTCTCCAGTGGCCTGGGCTTCCTCACATCATGGTGGCTGGGTTGCCACAGTGAGTGATCTCCCAGAGAATGAGCCCCAGGCAGGAGCCCGATCACATGTTATGAGCTAGTCTCAGAAGTTACTCAGCGCCACTTCTACTGCCTTCTGTTCACCATGGCAACCACAAAGTCCCATCTAGGTTTTGGGGAGGAGAACGAGACTCCACGTCTTGACGGGAGAACGGCAAGGTGGTAGAGAGCATGGCCAGTTCAATCTGCTAACTCATCCTCTCTGCGTAGAGCTCCACCTCCTAGCTCACTGGCCAGTCAGTGGTTAGGCTGCTTGTAGATCGATGTCCAAACGTGTCCCTGTCCTGCCCCTGGAACTGAGTGAGAGGAGACCTTGCCCTGGGTCTGGTGCTTTAGAAGGCCTGATTCGAGCCCGTGTGCACCTTCCCGTCCTGCATGAGGTGAGGAATTTGCAAGACAATGAGGCATGTGGCTACCTGAGGTCTATGCACCCCACCAGCCCTGTTTTAGAACACACTCGGGGCACCCAGGACCCTGGAATTTCCTACCCAAACAGCTCTGAATCCACCTCTAAGATCAGCATGCCTTTTTTCACTAATCTCTTCCATGGGGACAGACCTCATCATTGGTGAGGGAGGAATGGCCAAAGGGTGGCTGTCTGCAGGGAGGGGGGGAAGAGAGGGGAGGGAAGCGTAAGGATGCAGCTGGAATTCACAGGGAGAGGAGAGTCCATGAGTGTGGGCGTGGGGCCCAGTGTGTCAGGAGAGGAGAGGGCTGGTGTGGACCCGGAGACTGGACCCGGTCATGCTCCAGTGCAGAACTTCAAGGACTCCGATTATTTCAAATGTAACCTGGTCTTCCAGCCATTGGTCTCTTTGCAGTTTCCTGGTTTGGACTGTATGGAGTGAAGAAAACCCCATAGCACACAGAATCTGGGTTTCCCTTTGTTCTCTTGGTCCACAGATGGCAGAAGGGGGTCTTCTGTGGTCCACCTGGCTGTGGAGGGGGGTGCTGGCATTTCCTGAGGAGCAGAAATTGCCCCAGACCCCAGCCCCTGTGCTTGGGGAAGAGTCTAAGGCAGCTGGAGGTGTGTCAGGCACTGTCGTGAAACCCCTTCACCAGTTCTCACAATCTCTCTATGAGACAGAAGTTCATGATGCTATTTTACAGATGAGGAAACAGGCTCAGAGAGGTTGAGAGGCTGGCTCTGTCACACAGCTGAAGTGCAGAGCTGAGATGGTAGCAGAAGCCTTCATGTCTGGGGCTCCTTGCTGTCCAGGAAGCATCTGCTTGAGATTCCAGAGCAAGTTATGGGCTGGGAGAGTGTCCAGATCTTGACTCTGAGCTCCCGCCACTGTTGCATATCAAGATAAGTAGGATGGCTCCGAGAATGACTGCCCCTGGTTTATCTGAGGAAGGGATGGCAATGACAGAAACCTTGAAAAGTATTCTGGGACCAATGTAGTAATTAACAAGACCTCCTCAGTCTTGAGAGGAGACGTGTTGACCTGGGGTGCATACCACATGACCCCGGGCCAAGATGGGCACTTTTTCTGTGTTCTGGGTATTGAGGGCTGAGACCCACCATCTACTAGCTCTGTAGTCACTCATCCTCCATGTCTTCAGGAAGCAAAACTCACAACTCCAGACTGCATATCACTGAACTGCTCCAAGGGAGGTATGAGGAGGAGAAAAATGGCAAGAGAGTAGGACACAGCCCCAAGGTTGTATCATATCTATCAGGCCTCTCCTTTGCATATACTGTTTCCTCTGCCAAGAATGCTGTTCCCTACACTAGGCTCTGAGGTACTTGTTATATGGCTGGATCATCAGGGAGGCTCCTCCTCTCAGTTTAGTATTCCTTGGCCTTTGGACTTACTAATCAGGAAAGTGAAATCACAGAGTGAAAAGGGAGAGGCGGCAGAAACGTCCCGGGGATCAGTCTGCAAACTGATTTAACACATCCTGATCTGGCAGACTGGGCTGCACGCTCACATGAGACCATCTCATGTGCTGCATGGGGCTCCTCAAGGAGGTCCTGCACTCAGAAAAGCTTGAAGTGCCAAGAACAACATTTCCCTCTCCAACATTGAAACTCGTGTTTTTTCCTTCATAACTTAATTCAGCTTTACAATTTCTATTTTCCCTTGATTTATACAAACACATTTTCCTCACCAGTGGGGTTCTGGAAGATTATTAGATACCCTCCTAGTGCTGTGTGTAACTGGCGCCAGAAACCAGGAAGCAAGGTTGCTCACCTGCACCTCTCCAAAGGCAGCTGATGAAATGCAGGACTTCCGAGAGGGGAAGACTGGACCACACCTGTTCTTCCTCATCTCTGAGGACTGGGGCTGCGTTCAGATTTAAACTCCTTTACTACCAAATTGATTATTTAAATAAGCGCTGTCTCTGTAGCTTCCTTGTCGGCTGGTTTAAAAGTTCCAGGTGCAGCAAAGCATTCTCCAGACATGGGAATGGCTGTTCTCAGCAAGATCTCACTCGAAATCAACTCAAGAAAACAGCTCTAAACTGGAGACTGCAAACTGGCAGCCCTGGGACGACATACAGGTCCCAGGCCCATGCTGGTGGCAAACATGTTTTGTGGCTGTTTTGTTTTTGCTCGTACAGTGCAGACACTTACAATGTCTTTTTTTAAAAAATCTATCAGCGTGGACCTTGTCCTTCCACGTGACCCAACAGTGAAGAGCAGACCAGGAGCTGCAGCCTTTACACAGGTCTTGTGGTTGCCAGGACTACCCAGTGCCCTCTCCTCCCTCCGCCCTCTCACCCCTGACTTTCTTCGCATATTTGAGTTCCTTGCGTGGCATCTGCATTGGTGACTCAGGCTTTAAATGATTGGGAAAGTTATATATCATGTCTACCCTTAGCCATCTATTTCTGCCTCACAGTGAAATGTCATGAGAGGGGTGTGTCTGTTTTGTTCACGGCTGTGTCTCCAGGGCCTAAGAAGAGGGCTTAGGGCACATTTGGCACTAGGTAATTATTTGTTCAAGGAATGAGTATTTATAGATAGGAGACAAGAAATGATAAAAATGTGTTCTCTCTTCACAAATCCACTGAAAACACTTCAAGTAGAACCAGCACATTATGGGTGAGAGTACACTGGTACAGCCCCTCCAGAGGGCAACTTGGCAATACTGGTCCAAGTTACAAATGTGTAGATCGGTTGTTCTCATGGTTCTACTTCTAAAAAATTGTCCTAAAGTATGTTTGCACACAGGCAAAATGTCAATATACAGAGTTATTTATTGTCATAATAATAAAAGGTTGGAAAGAAACTGTATTTCTTTCAAAAGGGGGCCGATTATATCATTGATGGCTTATCCACACGTTAGAATAATGGAATACTATACAGCAATAAATAGCATAAGGATGCTCTCTGGGAAATGAGAAAAACACAAAGTGCAGAACAGTGTATTGGCAGGCTACCTTTTATGTATAAAAGAAAAAAACAAAGATTCATATTCACATTTGTTTGTATGCACATAAAGAAAATCTGGATGGACTCATGAGAAACAAATAATAGTGGTTAGCTGAGGGTGAAGGAGGCATGGGGAAGATACTGGGGGATGGGGACTGGCTGGGAGGGAAATTCTCTCTCTGTCTCTCTCCTTCCCTAACTCAGAGGAGTAGGTTTTAAGCCAAATATTTACCTATGCATACAGAATGTATACATCTATACACACAAACACATATGTATAAAAACAACGATTAAACTAAAGGGATAGTAGAAGAAGCCATTAGACCCTGGAGAACACAAGTTATCCAGCCAGGACTCCATGTGGACAACCATGGGATGGAGACTCTAGGTCACTCGCTGGAATTTCATCCCCTCTTGCTAGAATATGATTTATTGTGCATGTTAGTTCCATTTGACAGAAAAGGCAATGAAATATGTTTCCACTCCTACTATCTTGCATTTAGATAATCCCAGAGTGCACTTTACAAATTGACAGTCAATAAACCACTTCACCCCGTGGAGAAATACAGCAAATTCCAAGATGAAACAGTGATAACCATGCCACAGAATACAGCCCCCCTTCCCAAGCTAATGTTTCACGATAAAAACAGGAAATATTTCAGCTGGTGAAATAGGGAAGTTTGCAAAGAAAGAATTGATTAACTCTGGTTCTAGCTAGATCTTCTAAAATATTAAAATGCAAATTAGGGAAATCTTCAGAGAATAACATAGATCTTATATGTTATATAGGTTTTGGTACATGGCATATGATCAATGTGAAATGAATTTTAAAAAGAAAATGTATTAAGTTGAGTGCTGTTACTCAAGTAAATTAAATGGATGAATCTGTGTCTGTCATAGCATTTATCAAAATATTTTAAATTTGGGAACCCAGAGAACAATTAGAACTAACACTGTGGCAGATATTACTTTGGATGGATGAATGTCTTGATAATGTTTCTTTTGTCCTTTTACTTTTTGGTTTACAGATTAATTTTTTGCAGGATTGCTATGGTTTCTTTGGAATTATTAGCTTCCTTTCAAAAAATTCTCAAATGGCAAGCTATTCTGCTTTACACTCTTGCAGATATCCAATAACAAATTTTAACATTTTTAGTAGGCCAAATACTGGTGTTTTAATTCAGTATGCCATAGCTCAAGGTCATATAGTCAACGTAGAAGAATGTAATTTTCAAAAAACTTCAGCATAAAGCACCTGAGAGTAAACATACTTAGGTACAAAGAAGAGTGTTTTCAACTCACGGGCTCAGATCATACAGTGAAGCACTCACACACACATACATAGACACAGACGTGGAAAAGAATCTGTATTAAACACCACAAGAAGAATACAAACAACTTAGAATCAAAGCTCATCCCTGTTGCTTTGTAAGATGTGTTTCAAATTAAATTTTCCTAGTAATTGCAATGACCTTGTAGAGAAAATGTGGCCAAGAGATTTAAGGCATTTCACCCGTTGTTACAGGGCTGGACAATGATGCAGGTTTGGAGGGGCAGTGGGGGAAGCGGGTAACAAATCAGTGCACGGAGAACAGCCCCATTTCAGTAAGGATCATGTTCTATGCCTCATCATAATTCTCAGTTTCTCAATAGTTCTGCGACTTGAAACCAATGCCCAATTTAAACATTGCTTTTGTAAGTTTATGGTTGAAGTCTTTTTGTTGGTCTTTAAACAATGCTTGCTTTCTTCCCCTTCCTCATTATTCCCACTAATTGCATCACTTAATCTCTTGATTATTGTTGCCCCTCAGCTCTACTTCATTGACGTTTTAGGAAGTTAAATGTTCGGTTCTCATAAATAACCAAAAATCTCCACATACCTTCTAAGCAGTTGTTAGAAAGGCTGTCATGATGCATCCTGACCACCAGGGGGCAGCCAGCAGCCAGATTCTTTGCTTTCCTTCCAGTTAACTCAGAATGTCAATGGTGAGGTGCTGCGGAACCTTCCCTGATCTACTGGTGTGGGCAAACCCTTTGATTCCAAGCCCTCTTAACACCCTTTATGTGTATGATTATATGGATGGTTATTGTCTGGTCACAGAGCCCTGCTGCAGACTGCTGAGAGGTGGGCTGTTACTCCAGGAGGCCCTGGACCCTCCCTTGGTGGACACACTTCCCCACCCAAGTTCACACACAATACACGATAATTTACAGTGCGAGCCATGACCATCAGGAGTTTCTTCAAAAACCGTGCAAGCTGGAGGCGGGGGCTTGAGGCCAGATGCACCTGTTTCCCTCTTCTGCTCAACTTTTGTTTCCCCTGAAATAATAATGGTCTTTTCTTTCCCCTTTTACTTAGTTTTCTCTATTTTTCTCACTAATTGATCCCCAAACTTAGCTCAGGTTGCACAGATCTCCCACCCTTATGTCTAAACACGTTAGCTCTTCTTCAGCACTGATTTTTTTTTTGACAAAGCAGCGTCTCCCAGGGCCTTCCTACCTGCTCCAGGTGGCTGGGCTCTCCTCGTGCCACGGTCCAGGCGAGCTGGGTGCTGGACATTCCCCATCATGTGGCCTTTCCTTCTGTGGTTTGATCATGTGTCTGGTCCCCAGTGGGTCTGACTTTCCCCGCAAATCTGAAGGGCTGGGGGGAGTGGGACACACAGAGAGGGCTTCCCCCTCAGGTGATTACATCGTGATTTTCAGGTCTTTGAGTAGGGCAGGAACAACCTCACTGGGTAGGAACAAAGGAGGCTCGTGGAATCTTCCCAAATGTCCCCACTGCAATTTGTGGGTCCCACTCATTCCCTCGCCCATGCCTCATCAGTGCCCTGCGTGTCACATAAGGGATCGGATAATTGGTGCGCTGAATGGATTTTACAAGTTGACAACCCACAGGATTCTGAGGCTGACTTCTGGCAACCTCAGTTCTGTGGCTGCATGAGGTAAGATATATACTTACCTTACAACTCAGTAACCTCACTTTTAGGCACTCATCACAGAGAAATGAAAACTTATGTGCCACCACACCCTGAAATACGAATGTCATAATACGACCTTATTTGTAGTCGCGAAAAACTGGAAACAACCCAAATGCCCTGCCGCAGGTAGACGGTCAAACTGTGGTACATCCATGCCGTGAAATACTACAGAAATAAAAGGGAACACATTATTGATACCTGTAACAACTTGGATGGATCTCCAGGGAATTATTTTGGGTTAAAAGGCCAAACTCAAAGTTCATATACTTTTTTTTTTTTTACCACAATTATAAGAAATTTAAATATTTTTGTTTCTCCAATCTCAGTTAGATAAAAATTACTCCAAGCCCACACGATGTTTGGCAAAGCAAAGTCTGGGCACAGAATTCCAACACAATGTTTACAAACACCAAGAAACGGGTTGTTTTCCAGTTCAGACTTTGGAATAAGTTTTCTCACAGGAGCAATGTTATGAATAGTACTTTCTACTGAATCCATAATGTAGCTACAGGGAAACACCAGCATACTAGTGCTGCCCCTATGGAAACTTACTACCAAATGTATTTTCTCTGAGAAAATTCATTCTGTTTTCTCGGTGAAATTGAGCAGTTCCCTCCTCCCACTTTCCCCACCTGGCTGAAGAGGGCTTTCCACACACGGCCGTTTGAATGGGAGACACATGTGTAAAACGGGTACTGCCTGCAGAGAAAAAAAAAACGGAACAATTCCTGCGACTAGAAATTAACTCTGACTATAAACTACAAATGGAAAAAAAAAGTTATCTATTCTATGATTCCATTCAGAAAACGTTCTCTAAAAGACAAAATTACAGAGCTGCAGACTGAGTTGTTAGTGGTTATGGATGGTGGGGGAGGGGTAGCCTGAGGGAGTCTCTGCGGTGATTAATCTTTAAAAACCTTTTGAAAATTGAGATATAATTAACACATAACCTTATATTATTTTCAGGTGTACAACATAATGTGGTAATTAATGTAGATTGTAGTAGTGGTTATAGGAGTCTATTCAAGTGATCAAATTGCATAAAACTATAGATCACACACATGCACACACACAAATGAGTGAATGTATAAAAACTGATGAAATCTGAATAAGATCCACAGATTGTGCCAACATCAATTTCTCCTTTTTGATGTTGTTATACATTATAGTTATGCAGATGTTACCATTGGGGAAAGCTGGGTGAACAGTACCTGAGACTTCTCTATATTATTTTTCAACTGCCTGTGAGGTTATAATTATTTCCTGAGAAGTTAAAAAAAAAAACAAACCAATGAAATACTTGAAGGAAGTGTGACAAAAAAAAACCAAAAACCAATGAAATACCTGAAGGAAGTGTGACAAAGTGGTGGTAGGTTCCCAGGCATTTGGTATAATATTGTCTACACTTTTTGGAAATATTTTTCAGAATTAAAACACATGGCATGGGGAACAACTTTCCTTTTTTCTTTTATAGGAGAGAATTAAAAAATACCTAGGAGTTGCCCACAACCTTAATGGGAGTCAGCACGGCAGCAAAGCTGCCTGTAAGACACAGACAAAAATTCTCGTTACTGAATTAATGCTATGCTGGCAGCTCAGAGCAAGGAGGGACATTTCAGGGGTGGCTTCACTGCAGGCTGACAGTTATCTTCTTCTTTATGTCAGAGATGGTACAGGATGGGGAAACTGTCGTAAAAATAGTTTTAGAAACTAGAGATTCCTTTATGCAGGAAAGACAAATTTTGTAGGTTATATAGCAGCTCTTTTCACCTGCTTTGAGTGCTGTCATGGAGACAAAGTAGATATTTCATTTTTAAAGGCAGAGTTGGGACAGATGTCTGGGAGTTTTGGGGAGACAAGAAAAAATAGACGCAAAGACCAGGGGAATAGAATAAGGATCCTGGAAATAAATCCTCACATATATGGTCACCTAGTTTTTGACAAGGGCACCGTTCAATGGGGGAAAGGACAGTTTTCAACAAATGGTACTGGGAAACTGGAAATCCACATGCAAAAACTGGACCCTTACCTAACAACGTACATAAAAATTAACCCCAAGTGGATCAAGAACCTAAATATCAGACTAAAAACAGTAACACTCTTAGAAGAAAACATAGGACAAAGCTTCATGACATTGGATTTGACAATGATTTACTGGATATGACACTAAAGGCACAGGCAACAAAAGAATAAATAGACAAACTGGACTTTATGAAAATTAAAACATTTTGCACGTCGAAAGACACGATCCAGACTAAAAGGGCAACCACAGAATGGGAGAAAGTATCTGCAAATCATATATCTGATAGGCATTTAATACCCAGAATATATACGTAACTTCTGAAACTCAGCAACAACAAACCAATTCAGAAATGGACAAAGGATTTGAATAGACATTTCTTGAAAGAAGATACACAAACAACAAATAGCCCATGAAAAGGTGCTCAACACCACTAATCATTAGGTAAACGCAAATCAAAACTGTAATGAGATACCACTTCATACCCGTTAGGATGGCTACTATCAAACAAACAAACAGAAAACAATTGTTGGCAAGGATGTGGAGGACCTGGACCCCTACCATTGGTGGGGATGTAAAATGGTACAGTCATTGACGAAAACAGATTGATGGCTCCTCAAAAAATTAAAAACAGAATTACCATATGATCCAACAATTCTACTTCTGGATATATATCCAACAAAACTGGAATCAGGGTCTCAAAGGGATATTAGTACACCCATGTTCACAGCAGCGTTATTTACAATAACCATGGAAGCAACACAAGGGTCCATCAGCCAGTGAAACGGATAAGCAAAGTGTGGTATATGGATACAATGGAATATTATTTACCCTTAAAAAGGAGGGAAACTCTGACATTGGCTACAATATTGGTGAAGCTTCAGGAGATTATGCTAAGTGAAAGAACACAGTCACAAAAAGACAAATGCTGTATGATTCCATTTACATGAGGTACGTACAGCAGTCAAAATCATAAAGACAGAAAGTAGAATGGTGGTTGCCGGGCGCTGGAGGGAGAGGCGGGTGAGGAGTTAGTGTTTAACAGGTATAGAGTTTTGGTTTTACAAGATGGAAAGAGTTTTGGGGATGGGTGGTGATGATGGTTGCACAACAATGTGAATGTATTTAATATCACTGAATTGTGTGCTTCAAAATGGTTAAAATGGTAAATCATATATGTGTATTTTACCATCATTTAAAAAAGGGGGACTTGACACAGATGGCTGGGAGGGCTGGGGAGACAGAGCTCCAAGGCTGGGGCAGCACTGACCCCGTGGGGTGGGGAAGTAATGTGAACGCTCCATCAATCAGAATGTTCGAGCAGAGGCTCGAGGCATGCAATTTCAGGGATGCCAAAGAAAAAATTCCTGTAGCGAGGGAGGGATCTCCAGAGTAGGCGACAAGTCCAAGATGCAGATTCTAGGTGTAACTGATACATGTTAGATTTTGCTGTTACGAAAGCCTAGAAGAGCCATGATCACATGATACCCAAGTATCCATACTCCAGCCGGAATCATCCAAGCAAACATTCCTGAATCATGTCCTCGGCACGATGGTGATTACATGCAGCTGCGTTATTCCCTGTGTGTGTGGTCTAGGGGCCCCGGTTGAGCTCATTTTCTTTCTAAGGCCCCATAAACGAGGTTCTGAGACATGGCAGGGTGGTGGTGGTGGTGGTGGGCATGGCCTCAGCACTGACCAGGGCTCCTCTGGCTGCTAGCCCACCCTTTAGGGGAGAGGACAGGCACAGCAGGGTGGTGCCCGTGGTGGGGCTGGCTCTCCAGCGTCGAGGGCTCCTTCCTGGTCCCCCGGGGCCCTCGTGGGTGCAGCGCTCTCCCGCTCCTGGGCACTTCTCTCCGGCTGGGTGTCCTCTCCATGATCTGCCCAAATCAAGAGCTCGCCCTCTCAACCACAGCCCTCCACTGCACCATGTGATCGCCTACCAGCAGGTCTGGACACAGCGTGAGAACATGACAGATACTTGCTCATCTTAGGGAAGGCTTATAAGGACGGGCCGTGGATGGTGGTTGTGTCTCAGAAGAGGCTGGTAAATAGTCTGTATTTTACTTGTGGAAGGACTTACTAAATATTTTAATGATTAATGTATAGTGTCAGAGCATCTCCTATCCAGGGAATAAACAGTCCCTTTAGGAAGCTACACCATCACTAGAGTCGGGTTGTGCAGTGTATGTTGTTACTCCCATGTTTCATGCGAAGGAGCTAACTTAGCAGGGACTATGGAGAGTCAGAGAGATGATCTGGGATGAAAACACAGCCGTTCAGGTCACCTGTGCTTGCCCTTGCCCGACCTCTCATAGAGCTGACCCTCAGCCCACTAGCCGGAGAACAATCCCGCACAGGAGCCAGATCGCACCGCACGGCGCTGGCATTCTAAGATGCATACTCATTCTCAGAGGCCCAGAGCAACCCGGTCCTCATGGTCCTGGGTAAATATTATTATTATTACTATTATTTTTGTCTCAAGAGGCTTCAGGGAGCACTCAAGAAATTATTTGGCTCCTGTTAGGGTGTACTTTCTCAGCTTGGTATAGAGAAAGATCATATATTTGTCTGATTTTATAGATCTTGCCAGATCCCAATCTTCGTAGACATTTCTAGTAAATCTGGGTTTACAACACTTGCTATGGACACATAAGCACCGTGAAAATAGATCCTAATAATTATTGCTGCTGGTAGTAAACACTGACAAGTAGGATTTTAATTTATAGTTACTCCCATCAGCTCTTACGGTCATATAAGTTTCAGTGCACAATCACAAGTATAGTATAGAGTGAGTTTCACTGCACATGGTTACTGCCAATAGCTACATTAACAGCACTGTTCTTAATACAAACTTCAACTCAAAGGTACATCAAATGAAATGAAAAACTCAGAGGGAATAAGTAACTTGCATCAATGTTGTACAGAACTTTTCATCTTCTTGCTTTCAGTATCTCATATAATCAGTTATTGCATATGTTAAGAGTTTGAGTTCTTGAATTCTTAATACAGCACATGACAATTACTTGAGAGAGGAAGAAGTTACTAGATTGTTCTTTTTATTAGATTATTTAAAACTATGATATATTTCAAATAATTAGAAAAATACAGACTTCTGAAAGCATGGCTGACTTTTCTGTGGAAATCATCTAAAAGTGCAAGATGAACTATAATTTTTCTTTCAAAAAAATTACTGACAAAATGCCAAGAAAATAAGGCATACCCAGGTTAAGCTCTCATTTCAGGTGGGAGCTCAGGTGGGGGTGGTGGGCAGAGTGCTGAAGTCGTCTTGTGTCTTGGAGACAGTTGGAGAATTTGGGCATGAGTTTTCCTAGCATTGTGGGGAGATGGGCACTGGAGACACAGTCCTGGAATCACTCAAGGAGGACAGTTTGAAAGGGGTCTCTCCCTTCCTGAATCTGGGACAGCGAAAGACTGTACCATCAGTGTAAAGCTAAATGAGAAATAAACTTGCCACTGCCCCACCCCAAGATACACCAAAAAAAAATAGCCAACCTAGAAGCCTGGTGTTGAACAGAGGAGAAAAAACATCTCCCCAGAGAACTTATAACCTTGCTCCTGCTCTAACATTGGTTTGCAGGCTGCCTACACACTCCCTGGGTGGTCTGAAAAAACTCAAGGCAAGAATTTAGTTTAAAACAGTCCCACATTATTAATTCTCTCAGCCATTCTGCAGACGCAAATGACAATCTTCCCTGGAGGAAACGAACTCGAATTCCCATAGATAAGCTCTCAGGAAAAACAAATAATGGACAGTACAAAAATTGCAAAACACAAAGGGAACAAGGCACCACGACTGAGAAACTGATAATAATAACAAAAGACATCAGCTAGACACACGTCATACAATAATTAAATTAACATAGTTTAAAAAATAAAAGCTTAAACAGATGTGCAGGGATGAGAGACTACATAGATTAAAAAAAAGAACCAAATGGAACTTACAGAAGTGAAAAATACAACTGGATCAAACAATTCAAATAAACATACAAAAAACAACTGACACACGGGGGAACACGTCCTAATATCTGCAAGCTACTCTGAGATGCCTAAAAATCAGACACGTGAAGGGATAGAGAGAGGAATCTGTGATAAACCAAGTATAGTAAAACGTTGATGGACGACACCTAAATGCTGAGCATCCAGGGACTTACCGCAAAACTCTTAACTTTTCTGTATGCTGGGAAATGTTTATAATAATGCCACACACACACACACAAACTGATGAGAAAGTTAGATACATAGAAAATAGACATCCAGGCTCCCAGTCCATTGGGTAGACTGAGCCTTCTGACAACAACCAAGATATTAAAAACGAAGAATAAACTCTCTCAAATAGCATGCTCCTAGAAGCACTGAAGAGACGACCAGAGTGTGAAAGCATTAAGCCGAAGTCTGAGTCAAGGTGGCAGAGCAGGGAGGAAGTGGAGGACTGTAGTCACTTCAGCCCCGAGCAGCTGTCAACCTGACAAAGCTGGGGTTTGGTTTTCATGGCCTTGCAAGGTTCCGGGGCCCATAATGTGGGAGCCCAAAGGGCCACCAGCTCAATGTCAGACAAACAGAAACTCCGTTCCTACCGGTACTCAACCGGGGAGACTTTCCTCCGTGCTGAGCGGAGCACAGGGTGGGCAGGGGGTGATGGAAATATCACCGCTGAGAAGTAACGACCACACGCTGGCCTTATAACACGGAGTCACCCACAAGACCCCAACGTACGGTCCCAGACTGGCGCCTGGCGGAGACAAAAACAAATGCTCTCTATAGGGACGCACTTCCATCCTCTCTCTCAAAGAATTACTGCAAATAATTTTCCAAGGAAAATAAGCCCTTAGTAGTTAAAAAAACCAAACAAACAAAAAACCCATACAGACTGACAAAAAAAAAAAAAAACAATCAACCAAGCAACAAAAAAAATCCCACTAGTCACACAATGAAACAAGGTACCATGAATGAGAATCATCAGGGAAAGAAAACAACAACCCAGAAAGTAGAAAACAGAAAGAGGTGAGTCTAGAATTCAGGGGAGAGGGTGCGGCTGGAGGCACACGTCTGGGTCCTGGAGGTGACCTGTAAAGCCAGGAGCCTGAGTGGGGATCTCCAAGGAGGGCAGATGGAGAGGAGTTCCAAGGTCCGAGCTCTGGGTTCCTCCAACATCAAGAGGCTGGGAAGAAGAGCAGGAACCAGCAAAGGAGGCTGAGAAGTGGCCAGGGAGGTGGTGGGTGCGTTATTCCGGAAATCACATGGAGAGAGCGTTCAAGGAGGAGAGACTGATTCTGGAAGAGGAAACCCAGACGACCAATAAGAACATGAAGAGACGCATGCGTCTGGCTGTCAAACACATTCAGACTCAACTCCGTACCACACTGTACACATGAGATGGACAAGAAAGTCAGATGATTCTGTGCTGGGCAAGGATGCAGGAACATGCACGGCTGCTGAGTGCATCCACCGTGCTGTCATTTTAGAGAGAATGTGGCAGTGCTTAGCAAAACAAGAATGTAGCCACCTTAACATGTAACACAGGTAATATGTACCAAGAGAGATTCTAGCTCAGGTCCACCAGGGGGCATGGGAGAGAACGTTCATTTGTAGCAGGAGGATGAACACTGTCAAAGGTCTCCTTCAGAGGGGCTGGAGAAGTAAAATGCGGTGGAAACAAGTAGAATGTAACACAGCAACATGAACACATCCTCAAAAACTAGAACACAGTGTGAGCTTTCAGGCTCCATACCATTTAAGGGAAACACAAAATACTACTATGTACATACCTTTCTAAGGACATGTATTCAATTCACTAGACTTGGTGCCTCTGGGAGAATGAGGGAAGTGAGTAGGGGTGGTGGGGAGGCAGGCAGGATAAAGGAGAAAAATAACAAAACAAGAGAGGGCTTTGTGTGGACACGAATATGATTAACCAACTCTGCGTACCCCAGATTCCGACCCCAAATAAAGGTGTTTCTCTTGCTCAAATCCAGTAAGGCTTAAGAATTTGAAGGGTACGTGTTTAGGACTTAAGGCAGTTATATTCTGAGTATTTTATACAGGTGGGTATGGCCACCTCTGATACGTATTCTCCTCTTATTCCTTAATAATCCATTCCCCAGCCTCCTTTGTGGATGGGTGCATTTATATGACTAATTTCTGGCCAGTGTTGGATGGGACTTCTGGGAAGGCTAGTTAAAAGGGAGGGGGCATGTGACATTTTACCCCCAGCCTCTATTGTTGGCTTGGAATGTGGACACAATGGCTCGTACCCTGGTAGCCATCTGGGACCACGAGGTAACTTTAAGGATGGAAGCCACATGCCTAGCAAGATAGGAGCTGGTATCCTGATCATCCATGAAGCTGTATTCCAGAACTTGATGGCCCACATCTGGTCTTTTACTTGAGAGAGGGACTAACTTCCAGCATGTTTAAACCATTGTTATTTTAGATTTTTCTATTATATGGAGCCAAATATTCTCCTCACTAATCAAGTGGGTCCTGAATAGATGTCACAGTGGAGAGGATTTCATTTTTACCGAATCTGCCATTTCTCAGAAGAAAAGTTTCTTGAAGCTCCTTTGAAAAATGCCCCGAGCTTGTCATCTATTTGGTGTCTTCAAAGGGGAGGAGTACTTATACCTCTATTGAGATGTTTTAATTTTTAGGTATTTTTCCAATTATAGAAGAATCATATCAAATAAAGTACACAATGATCTGGGCTAGACTTTGAGGCGAAGCAGCGGTCTGGCAGCAGCCCCAGACAGCACGGCCTCAGATTTCAGCGCAGAGCTGGCGATATCTTGTCACATCCACTTGAGCTGGATGTTACATAGGATGAATGGACATGATCTCAGGGTCAGGGGACTTTGCTGGCGGACAGCTGCCAATGGGCTTGATAGTGTAGACAGAGCTGTACCTAAGCCCTCCCACTAATTCCATTACTAAGCACAGTACCCTGATGAACAGACAGATATTAAGGACCAGAGGTAATCCGTGGACTGAAAAATTCCCAGTTGAAGGGGAGGCAGACTTTACTAATTGGCCATTTTCTTCCTCTTAATTTTGTATCTCTTGATTCCTCTGATTTGTCAAGGTCTTTTCCTGGCTTACAGAAAACAGGCGGGGCAACACTAGAGAAGCGTATTTAATTAGCATTAGTGATGGTGGCAGGTCTGGTTAAGCCTGGAAGCATCCGGAATTAAAAAGCTTGGAATTTCTCACTGGGCCTTTGTCCTGTGTCAGGCTTATCAGTGCTCTTTGCTGCAAACAAATCTCTTCCTTTCCAGACCTACAACTGGGATCGCTCTTGGCTTAGCAATTCATACTCTCCCAGATGTGACTTTATTTAAAAAATGATTTGCATCCGTTTCATTATTACAAAAGAAATACATGCTCACTGTAGAAAACTAAAATTCAGACATGTAAAAACAAAACAAAACACAAAGCAAAAACACTGCCAATCCCACCTACTTAAAGACAACCATTTTAACCCCGTGGTATCTTTGCACACCTCCTTGTATACTTTGTGGTATGTATGTATGTGGATTTTAACCACAGGGGAGTAAAAATAAGTCTTAATAAGTATAAAAGCAGTAATTAATGAAATGAAACCTAAAAGCCAGTAGATTCGATTGGTGGAGCCACAGTATTGTTCTTGAAGAGACCAATAAAATAGGAGACCTTTGTTGGTCTCTTGTAGGGGAAAACACACAAATGAACAACAATTTGAGACAAGAAGAGGGACATAACAAGACAGATGGAGGAGATGAAAAATCTAAGAGAACACAATGTTTATAAATGTGTAAGGATGCCACCAAAAGGCTTCCCGGAAAATGCTTCGTGACTGGTAGACGCACGTGGAAGCAGTCTGCTAACAAAGAGGAATCACCCCATTTAATTTGGGCACATCATCGTAATAAGACCAAGGTCCCAGGTGTGGCCCTAGGCAGATGGGTGATGCCCAGAGAAGGCGGGGGTGATGGAAATGGAGACCAAAGACCGGGGACAGTTCAGCCATATTGACTGGGTTGTTCATACACAATTAGATGGACCTGCACGTGCTCTTTGAATGCTCATGGTCTATTACATAGAAACCCCATCTCCAACATCCTAAAAAGGCTCAAGTTCTTTGTGAGCAAAGAAATTAGACGAAACTCCTGAATCATTTGCAGCCATTTTTTTTTATTCCAAACACGTATTTTTGTAAACCTGCATTTCCCAAACAGTGCAAGTGATTTAGAAGTGACTGCATAAACTTTAATACACGTGACTTCGTGAAGAGGAATTCCCCTCCCACCGTAATTCCTCAACAGAACCGTCCATGGATGCATGAGTCACGTTCTAGAAGTGACGTTCGCGTGGGTGCCTGCCATGCAATGAATTCACTCTTAAAGCCTTTAAACTCACTCTGCCAGTCACATCGTGCACATTACAACTTTGCAAAACCTTAACAAAGTCTGAAATCTAGGTCACTGTGCTCTAAAGCATTGCACCACGTGGGACATTTGTTCATTATCTCCCTAACGTGCTGAAAAACCAGAAGACATTCTACAAGGTTCATTTTGGCCCAACTGCCTCTGTCTCCTCCCTTCAGCCATTCTTTGCTTCAGAACACATTGTCCACTATGGATATTATTGATCTATACAGCAAAACAAAAGCATAGACTAAAACTCTGCATGCTTGGAACATTTCTAAATGACACTCACTTTCCTCCTTTTATCTGCTAAAGGGCCATTTCTCCCAAACAGCAATTCTTTGCAGTGCCTCTGAATTTGGGGAGATCTGATTCAGGTGTACATTTCATCAGGCATAGGTTTTCCGTGTAACCCGTGTGTACCTGCACTCACCTGGCACGAAGCCTTACCCAAACATAAAAGTGAACCACCTTTTTAAAATGACTATGCTACAGTTCCATGGGCAGCACACAGCACACATCGTATCACCTCAGGGGCCCACCACACGTCCACACTGGAAACAGGTCCTGGATGTTTCCAGGAGGTCTGCTGGGTTTTTTTTTTTTTTTTTTTTTTAACCTCCTTGTCTTTGGCCCTAGGGCTGAAGGCTACCTATGACTTGGTGAAGGAGGACTTTGTATTGGATTTTCTACAAAGCTCACCAGACTTCCGAATGCTGATGGACTTGGTGATGCAGATGGAATTTTCCTGAAGAATTGCCTCAGTGACCTCAGTAGCAAGTGATTCCGGACATGTGCCTGTCAGTCACCATAAAGTCACTGGACCTACTCACTCCTGCTGGTGTCCCCTCTTTCCTAACCCTCATGGCCTCTTTGTGACAGGTCCAGGGCCCACTCTGAGGATGTTCCAAACTCCTGAGTCCTGTGCAAACTTAGCATAAGATAGTCATTTTTGCAAAGGGGGCATTATTTCACTTCATTTCTACAAAGGTCCTTTTTTCATATTTAAAAAGCACCTCAATCCTTCTGACAGTTGCTTAAAGTTCTAGCAAATACACAACTAAAAGCTGAAGCACATTTAAAGGTACAGGATTCCACAGTGAGCCCACAGAAGCAGGAAAGATGGAAACTGGAACTCACTGCGGAATTCTAAAAGAACCTTCCGGAGACGTGACAGAGACACACCAACCCATCCTGTCTGCTCCCCGAGAGCCTGTCGAGGCCTTCAGAGCTGCCCGAGCTGGGAGAGTGCTGACAACCTGCTTGACTTCTCTACCTCTCAGTGTGCTCACTGGTGACTCCCAGTCCCTGCAGCCCTGCCTGCTACTCAGCATCACGAGATAAGCAGAGGTACCACCCTTCCCCAAACAGGGTCCAGAGGGGCCGCCGGTACTGCTCCGGGGGACGCCAAGCACAATTCTCCTAAAAGCTGCCCTATGACATCTTAGTCATCTCCCGGGTACGCGAACACTTGTGTGTGTCCACCATTCACAATCATCCAGAAGCAAACGGACACCAGCTCTGAGGTTGCCCGTGGAGCCTGCCCTTCTCCAAATGAGGCTTTCCCCTCTGGCTGGTGGAACCGCGGGCCTGCCAGTCACCCTGCTACACTGTCACCCATGCGTCTGCACCCCTTGCAGGAGGCTGGTCAGTGACCATTCATGCACTTGGCCAAAGCCACTGATGGAGCTGCCCCAGGCCTACCACCTAAGAATCCTGAACGATTTACTGAAGGACCACATGACACCACGAGGAAGAGTTCATCGAAGGAAAAGCTGCAAAGGGGGCTTGTAAAAGAATCTGGGCTCTACGCTCGACTGCGGGAACGTGTGCTTCCCCCCGGGGAACCTCTGGCACTTAGCATAGAGCCTGGTGCACAGCCCCGGCCCCACAGATAGCTGTGACATGAGTGACTAAAATCCAGCTCAGGACAGAGTGGGCTTACTACTTTTGATAAAGCTCATCGGTGAACTCTGAGAACTGGCTTCTTGGCCTGCATCTGCCTGTAGTCACCTCCTGGCCTCCATCCCTCTGTGAGAAGGGACATTCCTGACTTCATTCTAAGACCAGCCTAGTTCATGCCCTTGCCCCTCTGGCTGTTGTCTATTTCCACGTTCACCAGCAAGGAAAGCTGGATGCATCGTGTATTTTCCCGTCTCAGAGTCAATTGCATAAGAAATGATAAGACACACGTGTTCCCTGCCAGGTTCACGACCTCCCTGAACCCTCATAATTTTGCCCAAACTTCAGATCTGTTTGCAAGTATTAGCCAAGTATGTGTAATAGAAAAACCTGTCTCCCCCGAAGTCGAGTTCTGTGTCTTTTCAACAACGTTCACAGGCTCCCAACATTTTTAGCTCGCAGTTAACAAAGCCCGAAAAGAAAGACCCCTGGTCTTATTTCTTGTTTCATTCCCATCCAATGCCCTCTGTTTGCACCCAGGGCTTGAGCAGGCTGGGATAAGTCACTAAGGACTCTGTCGGTCCCTGCTCTTAGGCACATTCTCTGTCACACCAGATGGTTTTCCAGCAGCGGTGACAGCAGCTAGAGTTATTGAGGGTTCACTGGCGGCCAGGCGTGGTGCTGAGCATGCTACATCCATCACCTCCTTGCCCTTTCAGAGAATCGCACTGCACTCAAATCTGGGCAGCGCTGTGTGCCTGGTAATAAACACAGTCAGACAGAGAGCTTGGATAGCGAAGGCCGGCGCTCAGCACGAACACGCGCAGGGACAGGCCAGGACATCAGCACCATGCCCAGATCCCTCTGCATCATTTGTGTGCCTCCCAGGCTGGGGGTGAGCTCTCTTTTTGAGGACTGCGCCTGAGCTCCTGGGGCCATTTTGCCAACAGGAAGTGAAAGCAGAAGGTTTGTAGCTCCGCTGAGTGCAAAGGCTATGAAAGGTCAGCAACCTTGCTATGGGCTGGGACAACTGACCCTCCAGAGCTCCCCCTGCGGGATCAGGCTGAAGCTTCCTCCCACGAGACCTGCCCTGACATGGCTCTCTTCCTTGGCTTCCTCCCCCACCCTTCCTGCTTCCCTCATGTCCTTACTGATGTGCCCTGGGGACACTTCTTTAATAAGTCACTGCATGAAAATCCTTGTCTCAGGGTCTACTTCTTAAGAACCCCACCTAAGACATGATTTTAAAAAAATAAGATGGGTTGAATGGTCATCTCTGGGAAGGACTTTGCAATTACCACTAACGGGGACAGGAGGAGCGACAGGGGAAATGGAGACCTCTGGACTCAAATTACCATGAAAAGGCAACACATCCCAACATTCAGACACAAGTCTCTGTTTGGTGGGCACTGATTTAGTCCCTGTGGCGTGTGGAGTCTGATGCACGATGTCCAAGATGGGACGCCATTCTGAGGTTTACCAGATGACCCGCTGGCATGACTCCAAGCTTTCATCTCCTAATCCAAGTAGAAGGAGGGTGAGATGTCTGCTGTATAAGGTGATGCAGAGCAGACCTCAGGAATCAGGTTTTTTCATCCAAATTCCTGTTGGGAATCTTCCAATGAAAGGTACATATGAAAAAAACACCCACAGGTCTTTAGCACATTACTTCACACTTGACGCCGGGCAAGAAAGACTTGAAACGTCTTAGGAGTCGGCCACGGCCACAGCTGATTTACAGCACCGCCCGCTCGGTGGATTCATCACACAAGGTTTCTTCAGATCATTTCATCCACCAGTCTCTTTTAACAGCAAGTTCCAAAGTACAATAAGATCTTTATCCCTTAACATCTGCATGAAGGTACATGGATTTCCAAGATTTCAGGCCAGATATCAGTGCTTGAGTGAATTATATAACCATTTAATAGAAATAATAAAACATTGATACAAATATAAAGACATAATCAGTATAAAAGGCTTATATTTATAAAAATACTTTTAGGTAACAGTTTTCCCCTGAGGGTTGACCACGCACGTTGCATCCATAAATACTGCCGGGCTCCGCAGCCTGCTTCCCCAAGTTCAGAGTTCAGCTTTCAAAGGAAGTGGTGGTGATGGTTTCCAGTCAGGTGACCTGGCCGAAGTGGCTGCCTCAGGTTGGCACCTGGGCTTGAAAGAGTGAGGGCGAGAACAGCGTCAGTGGGGCCTCCGAAAAATCTGGAGAAGATTCTTTCTTCCAAATATGGAAGATACAAAGATCAGGACGACAGGCGGACGATTGGGCCACGTGACTGGGATGGCAGGTCACTGGTTTTTCTGGACCCAGTCCCAACTGTCTTCATTCTCTTTCCGGTTCTTCTCGGCTTCGATAATTTCTTTGTACCTTCTGCGAAAGAAGCCCATCTGAAAAGGCAGAAAGAGGAGAGGCCGGGTTAGAGATGCCGAGCAATGGATGGTCTGGACTCCAAAGCAGCCTGGTGTGATCTACACTCACAGTGCTGGGAAGGCTCGGAGAGCTCCTCAGATTAGACTGATTGAGCAAAAGCATGACGTGGAGCCACTTTTCAAAAGGCATGGTCCCTCCAGCCGGCTAGCTCACGGTAAGTAGTTTCTTCCTCGTAACGTGCTTCTGGTGGGGTGTTTCCCAAACCGTGTGCTGGGGAACACTAGTTACCGAGCTATTCGTAGGCATTTGGGAGTAAAAGAGGTTTCATGGCCAAAGCAGTTTGGAAATGATACACTTGTTCCAGAAGAGATTTGTAATGTACGGCAGAACAGTAAAGGACCAAATCAACCCTCAGCGAAGGATTAAGAAAATCACCAACAGGACGTTTCCCGAGCTTATTTGGCTTTTGATACACCTACTAATATTCTCAGAGATAGTAGCCATTGTGGGATAATCTGAGACGTGCTGCTCTCACACAACAGGCGTTTACAAGTGTCTGCAGGTCTGCAGCCTCCCTTGCTCTCCTCTCGATCTTCCTCTCAGACCTGTGACCCTCAGGCTGCCGTGCATACAGCTGGCAGCGTGCACCCCCCTAGGACTGGCATCTCCTCCTGATCCATGATGCCAGTTTCCTTTAGCTTAGTTCTGAAGAGACCTCTCCTTCCGATATCTAAGGCTTTTCCCACACGGTAAGATGAGTTCCCAGTTCTTCTCACACAATCAGTGCTGGCGTTTCTGCCATATAAAAGCAACTTTTTGTAGTCCAAAGCGGCCCTTTTCTCCCACGCTCAGGGAGCCCTGGCATCTCTTGTCTTGTGCTAACCAGCACTAGTGGCCTCTGCTTTTGCCCTTAAACATGACTGACTGGAGTAGGTGTACAAATACCCCACCTCCCTCTCTTCTCAGGTGTGAAACCCTGAGGTGTGTGCTTCCTGTGGAACGTGAGTGTAGTCGTAACCAGACTGGTAACACACCTTTTATTAGCTTCCTTCCCTGCCCTGTCTGGTTTCCCTGGCTCCCTATCAGTGTTTCCTCAGATCACTTCCAGAATAAATGGCTTGCCATCAAATCCTCATTTTGATCCCCTGGGATAGGGGAATTGAGACAGACCTGCACACTTGGCCTGCTGCTGGGAGGTGTGCTGTGCTGCGGGTTTGTAGTGTCACACTGTCATTAGTCTGTAATTCCCATAGTCATGTTGAAGACCCTTGAGACTAGCAACCTCTGCAGCCTGCTGCCAACGGAGGATGCACACATAAAACCTGCCCTGAACAAATCATCAAGCAAACCCAGGCTTGTGGGCAAGTCAGACTCCTTTGTCTTTGCATTTGTTCTCACACTCTGTTACCATGAGGTCAGTATCCACAATCTTGCTGCACCATCTTCCTACCCACCGCGGGAGGTTTTCTGGCCCAGCCGAAGATGTAGACTGTCAGGAGAGCTGCCAAGATAGTGCTGGTCACCTCCACCCACATTGCCAAGGAAGTCCTGAGAGTTCCCTTTGAGAGGAGTTGGGAAAGTGGTATAGTCTGACAGTGGGGGCAGTTGGGGGAGAGAAGCTTTCTTACAACAGCTGGCAAGAGTCTTGTGTCCTGAGCGCTGATCCTCAAGGCCAGTTTTGTACCCAGACATTGAGTTTCTAGCATTCCTGGAGGTTTCTTCTCCGCCTAAGACCCCATCTGTCAGAACCCAACTTTCTGACACCTCCACACATACACTTTTCTCTCCTTAAATCTCTGCCACCTTCTCCCTTCTGCAAAGGATGTGGAAAGGGGACTTGGTCTGAATGCTCTGGATAATTAGGAAAAGGTTGTTGCTGCTGTCCTCAAAGCACACCCACAGAAGGCCAGGAAAGCAACCCAAGACTTAATAGAAACATCTAACTCAGAAGTTACTGCTTGAAATATCCTTCTTTAAAGGTGAAGTTGTGGCGGACAGATTCTTTAGCACAGGACTCTGCCTGCTGAGAGTGTAGTGTTTCCATAATTTCGGGTTACATACTTGAAGTCCAGAGAAGTAATGTATCTCTATGTGGCACTAATCAGGCAGAATTTTAAGTGTCTGCTCCCTCATCATTCTTCACATTTGTCTCAGGATTCCTAAGGATTTGTGCTTTTTATCTCCAGAGCTCTGTATCTCACCTCTACTTAGCACCAGTGATAAATGGCAAAAATACTCCTGTGTCCACGCCCTGTACCATGAGGCTTTGCAGCAAGTCCCATCAGGGACAGGGAAAGAGCATCCCTGTGCCTGGTCCTGCTGAAAAGAGACTTTTTGGACAGGAAGTAATTAGGTTTATTTACTTAATACTATTTTTTAATTTAACGGAGGTACTGGAGATCGAACCCATGACCTAGTGCATGCTAAGCATGCACTCTTCCATCGAGCTATATTCTTCCCCCCGAACAGACTTTTCTTGTTCATCTCTAAGGAGGACAAAAAATCGGCTCACTTTCTCATAGCTGTGCTAGCATGAGGACGCGATAAGAGAGTGTGCAGTCTAGCAAGGATTTATAGCACCTGGACTACCCTCACAGGTCGCTCTCCGGAGCGCAAGTGTTATGTGTGTTTTACTTGTTACCCACAAAGTGAAGGCATGTCCTCTCCTGCAGGCATCCAGATGCAAACTCTTTTCTCTCAAGTGGAGTGGGGTCAGCATTAGTCTTGAAAACATCCCCTGCTGGCAGTAACTGTAGAGCTTCTTTTAGAAAGAGCCTTGCAAACTCTACTCCCCACTCCAACACTGTAGGGTCTTGAGAGCCTGGTCCCCAACACAACCTGTGTGTAGTCTCTTTGATGGAAGGCTGCAGCTGCCACTAATGTTTGCCCTCCTTCTTTGGAGCCCAAAGACCATTTTTTAAAACACAGTCCACTCTCATGGCTCGGGAGTGCTGGGTACAGTAGTGCAGGCTGTGCACTGCGTAAGAGGGGGTGGGTGCCACTCATCACAGATATTATAGGCCTGTAAATTTATTACAACTGTTTTCCAGTAGGTGGCAGTCGAGTATCTCTTTCTGACATAATCAGCCGGATTTTCTGACTTTTCCGACGGATGGAAGTAAAGCTTCTGGAGGAAGGGGCGCTGTTCATTAATTAGTTCCCACAAAGGTGTCATATAGTCTAGAGGTGGCTCTGTCAACCTAATACTGTTTCCTACATGATCAAACTAATTGTACTGCAAAAGAGAATATCACCTTTGCGCTGTTTAGAGCCTGGTTTTGGCTTTTGACATAGAACCCAAAGCCCAGACTCTGGGTGCACCAAGCAAAGGTCCCCAAACAACTGTGTCACGCCAGGCCTGCCCAGTGCCACAGACCCTGCTCAGACGGGCTGTACAGGGGAGGTGCTGCATAGGACACCTGGAGGACTGCTCGTGCTCCAACTAACTTCCCCCAGGGCAACAGGGCAAGTCCTGTCCTGGCTCTGAACCCCCAGTCTTTGTCTCTGCCCAACAGACCTGTGGCATTCTCAGACCTCTTCCTGCCCTGAAACACAGTGAAAGCTTTTTATATTGGTCCCCAAGGCAAACTCGGGGCTGCAGCCCGTGGGGCGTATGCTGTATACCTAGCCCTCACATGAAGGAGGCCCGGGGCACAGAGTCCTTGCCCGCTGTCCATTTTTCTCAAAGACTTTTTGGAAAATTAAATTTCCGATTTTTATATTAAAATATGGATATATGATAAAGTATAAAGAATTCTTAACTGTGAAACACTAAGAGAAATCAAGACTTCAAAGACACTCCTCTCCTGCAGCAGGGCCTCCCCCCGGCCTGCACTCATGCTCACTGGCGCTCGTGGTCACTCTGGCGAAACCCCCAGAGGCTGGGCAAACCTACATCTTCTCAGCCAGCCGAGCCCACACCGAAGGAGCCGGGCAGTGATCAGGGATGAGTTAAGCTGGACCCTCAGCAGCTCCCCACTCGGTTCCAGGCCAGTCCATGAGAGTCCATGTTTTCCTGTACTTTTTCGGGAACCTTCTAGGGCTTGCTTTGCCACTCAAAGGGCAAAAGGCTCTGTTTATAACTGTTCTGTCTAGAGCAGAGGAAACACTCATGGAAACCCTACAGGAAGAGAGACTCGAGCCAAACTGGAGCTGAGGGAGCAGGGGGCTCTCTGGCTTTCTGCGTGGGCTGGTCCTGAGAGGGGCCTGCAGCCCCGCAGGGCAGCTCCCGGAGCGGAGTGGGGCCCTCCTCACAGGCTCACAGCTTTCTGATGTAAACTTGTGTCCAAAAAGCTGCCAGAAAATTCCCAAGGAAACAGCAGGTTTGCCCTGAATAGCCTGAGTGAGGGAGCTGCTTGAGAGGCCCGGGGCCCAGGCAGGAATGGGGACTGACTGGGTTCTGGGGTCCATGGCCTGCAGCACCCGCCTCCCCCTGCCCAGCCCCCCAGGGGTGAGTGAGGGGTGGCGGCACAACTCCACCCCCTCCTCCTGGCCTTCGGGTGGCCTCCTGGGCAGCTATCCCAAAGGCCTTGGACACGCTCCTTCTTTGGGCTAAGTTAGAACCTCCTGTTTACGGGTCCCTCCAAGTTCCTTGACTATTTACATAGCACATCTCTGTCTTGAGATGTCAACACCGCAACGTCAGCCCAATATTTACTCCCAAACATAAATAATCCCCACGGAGTGTCTCTGGCACATGGTTTTAATTGAGACAGCGCGAAGAGCGTGCATGTGTGTGATTGTGTGTGCATTTTCTTTTTCTTTGCTGGAGAAGCAAGGATGGGCTCTGACAGTCCAGATGGAGGGAAGGTGATGACCCTGGGGAGGATTGGCCCAAACCTACACATCCTCTGAGCCATCTCCCAAATTTATTTTTCTAAGTGTTTTTGTTTGAGGTCAGCGGTAAGGCTCTCTGATAAAAACCACGAGCCCACAGCCAGGTCTGGGAGCAGCGGGCTCCCAGGCTGTCCGAGACGGTCCTTCTGAGGGTGGCAAATCCACTCCACGGCCCCTCTCTTTACCAGCCTGTGAGAGGGGAGGGCTAGTGGGTCCTGGGCCTTTGGCGAAGAGGCTGCTCACAGGGCTGGCCATGCAAGGACAGTGCTCTTTGCTCTGAGCCGTCTGAGCTTGTCAAGGAGGCACCCAGGAGAGAGGGGAAAGGTTCCTGGGCTGAAAGCAGTAGAGGAGGAGCAGAGTTCTCCTTCACTGAGTGGTGGCCTGTGTGTTTTGGCAAACTGCACGAGGGAATGGGGATGGGGGGTAGAGAGCAGGAGAGAGAAGCCTGGGGCCCTACATAAGCCTTTTCCTCCTGAAGGAGAAACCTCCCAGCACCTCCACTCTCATACTGCGAGACTCAAAGGCTTCCTTGAGGGGCTGAAGGCACCTGTTAAAGGTGCAAGTGGCAAGCGACCTCTGAGCCATTAAACTCTCTCCTATCCACAGGCCTGCAGGATCGTCTTGAAGAGGCCCCAGGCCCAGCAGTTTCCAACCCAGGCAGGAGCGAAAGGCAAGGAGAGGGGACTCATTTGGGTTTTTCTCCCTTCAAAGAGTTTCACATTTCAAAGTCTTCTTCCTGCACCGTGGTTTGGCAGGCTCCCGTGATCCTCGCACAGGAAGTTTAAATCGTGGCTCCTAGGATCAGCTAACGTCCCAGCTCCGGGGGAGCTATTAGGATCCATTTCAGTATTTGAGGGAGGGTCTGGTGAGCTCGGGGCCCTCGTTGTGGATTTTGTGCCAGAGCCAAGGCCTGCTGCCGCCCAGCACGAGAGAGTGCCTGACATGCCAGCAGGCAGACCTTCTGCAAGGCCCCAGGGTCTGCCCAGAAGCAGGGAGCCTGCAGTCCCACTCTGGAGAGGGCATGTGCCAACCGACGCTATGAGGGGTGTCTAGGTGAGATGAGCAGGGGAGGGTGGGGTGTTGGTAGCACCACGGTGACATGGTGACATGAAAGAGGGACCAGGAGCTGGTGACACAAGCTCCTTCCCCAGTCAAGCCCTTCTCACCCCTCAGGGTGTGCTGGGCTCAGCCACCATCTCCCGTCACTTCACTGCTTTCCCCAGAGTCTTCAAGACCGAGTGAGGGCTCTTGCTCCCCTCTGTCCCCCTAAGCCAGCCCCCTAGTAGGAAGCCAATACTGTCGGCTGAGGGAAGGCACCGGCCAGCTTGCAAGTGTAAAGCATGCTGACCCCACACCCAGGTGGCACAAAAAGAAATCCATCCCCCCTGGGTCAGCTGCCCTGTTCAGTTTCCAATGCTGTGTCACGATTCGTGTTTACGGGATACGCTTTTGGGAACAACCATTTTGGGCTCATGAGCTCAAGGTGATGTTAAGTAACCATAGGTAGCAGTGACAGGAGCTACACCAAAGGGGACTTCAAGAGATGTGGCCCTAGATAGAGAAGAGGACTTGAACACTGCCTGTCGAAGGCCCCAGAGAAGTGTTTCCTGGTCAGCAGTGGCACTGGGTACCACGCAGCGGCCTTTCCCCTTGAAAGGACCGGAGGGAAGGATACGTGAAATACGGTAATAACCTAGAACCAACTAGACCTCCCATCTAAGTCAAGTATTAGGCCCATTAATCAACAGATCTCAGTGCTCTGGACTGTCCAGGGGATATGAGACCTCTACACATAATGCGTCTCTCTTAGGTTATAGACGTAGGAGTCCGAGTTGACAAGGGGTCTGCAGCTGAAGTTTTAGGGATATGGAGATCTTCAAAATAATCCTACATTTCATCTGCCCTTTTCAATGTCCTATAAAGTCATTATATTTAGTTAGTCCCTTAAGGAAAAAAAAGTTTTTCCAAAAGAAACTCCCTCTGCCAAGCTGACTGCCACACTGTCGCTCTGCCTGAGCAGAACTGCCTACTCTGTTGAATGCACCAAGGTTTACTTTTTTTTTCCTCCAAGGAGCTCAATTGTAATTTTATCTGTGACACAATGGAAGAGAGATGAGGTTTCATCTACTTTAAAACAACAACAAAACTTCCCGTTAGGCGAATCGTCCCTTGTCATAGTGACTTTTACAGAAAAGACAGATTTTGCCCACATTTCTGAACATCATATCTGGGGCAGGTAAAAGATGACCAAACTCTTTACTGCTCCTCCCATTGGGAGGCAGGGTCTATTTCCTGTCTCTTGAATCTGGACTGGCACGTGACAGCTCTGACCCACACAGGATGGGGGACGATGCCATGCCAGCCCCGGACCAGCCTTTTGGAGAACTGGCAGCCCTCACCATGCTCTCCCAGAGCCAAAGCTACAGTGTGAACATCAGCACGCTCTGCTAGAAGGGCCACATGGACAGGCCCCGGGTCTACAAGGAGAGGGAGAGGCCACATGGGGGTCCAGTCTCGCAGCCACCTCCATCCAAGGGGCCAGGCATGTGAATAAAGTTGTCTTGTGAAGTGAGGCAGATCAGTCCTGTCACTGGGTAAATGTCGCCGTGTGACACCACTCGGTGTCACGTGGAGCAGAATCACCCAGCCAGACCCTTGCTGAATTCCTGACCCATACATTTGTAAGATGTAAGGTAACTCAGCTTGGAGGCCATTTGTTGGGCAGAGAAAGCTACTGAGTACGATACAAAAGCCTATAATGGAGCCAACAGCACCACTGACAACCGTGAACTCTGCCGCAGTGAATGCCTTTGGGGTTCCTGCCTAGTCTCCTTCTTTACTGAGACCTCCCTGCCACCTCCCGGCCTCTTGCCACTGTCGTGGACGTTTGACTTGAGCTGAGCCAAACAGTCTCTCTCCCAGGCCAGTAGGATTGGGATTCAGAGGTGGCGGATCAGTCTGTGTCTGTGGCTAGAGGTCACTGTGATATAAGTTTGGAGGGGCTGGGGGCAACCCCTTCCTCCTGTGCGTAGGGAAGTGTGGAGAAAGCGGTCTGTCGTCAGGGAAGGATGACACGTGTGTGCAGAGGAGCAGAGGGAGGGGCTGCGGGAGCAAGGCCAGGAGGGAGGATGGCGGCCTGGGTCTCTGGAGTCTTTCCGGGTCTGGGTGCACAGCCGTATTTTTTTGGGATCTGAGTACACCTGCAGCCTTAGATTCCTCTCTCATGTTCACATTCTCTCTCACTCTGAAGTGGCTGTCAATGAATTTCTGTTTTTTTGAAATTGGAAAAAATGCCTCTGTGATACCCGAGGAAAGTCTGTTCAGCCCTGGACACCGAAGGGAGAGCTTCCGAGGCCAGTGAGGGAACAGGTGAGGGTGGCTGGGAGCAAGTCAAGCCCCGTCTCGTCTCCTGTAGGCAGTACACACTCAGAAAGCCCAACACCAGCCTCCTCTTCTTCCGAAACGACTTCAACCCTGCCCTCCTTACCCTGCTGAAGGGAAACCATCCACTGTCTAAGCTAAGAACATGAGAGACTGCCACTTTTTTCTTTCTGGCCCCTCAAGTCCAACCAGTCATCGGATCTTGCCTGTTCTAACCTGCCCCCATCCCCCCATGGTGACTCCCTTCACCCCGACCCTGTCCCCAGATCCCTCTCCCGAAGCAGATCTGGTCAGGCCACTGCTCTGCTTTCAGACCCAGGCGCCCCCTTCTCCTGGTCAGCGGGGCGGTCACAACCCAGCAGATAATCTCATCACAGGCCCCTGACTGCCCTCCCGTGACACATGCTGCTCCCCATAAACCCTGCTCATTTTCTCACCTTCTCTCCCCTATGCATGGAATAACCATCTGCCCTGCCCCGCCTAGAAAACTCAAACCAAAGCCAAGGTCAGAACTGCATGACACCTCATTTGTGAAATGTCCTCTGGCTATTACTGGGGGCTTCTACGCTAAGCACTTTGCCTACGTTACCTCTACACCTCAAGCTAGATGTCAGGATCTCCGTTTTACAGAGGAGGGAACTGAGGGTCAGAGAGGGTAAGCAACTCTCCCAAGGCCTCACAGCTGGCAAGCATGAGAGCCAGGTTCCCAGTTGTCAGCCTGCAAAGCCCGTGCCCTCATCTACCACTGTGCCCTGTTCAAGGCAGAGTCACAATCACTGCGGCATCCAGGCATCTAGCCCTGTGTTTGGTTCTAAGCAAGTATTCAATAAATTAAGTTGAAATCAAATACTGCTCTTGGACGGTGAGCAAAGCTGTTCTGACCCACACAGTCACTCGCCAGCTTCCTCAGAACTGTTCTAGACCCTTCCTTCCACACCAGTTATGGTGACCTAGTCTGGTTAAGGCCCCTGGACTGCCACCACTCTGCGCTCATGGCCAGTCCATGGTAGAGGGTGAGGTCTGGCTCTTTGGATCACACACAGCTGGGTGACCTCAGGGTGCTGGCTACTTACCCCATAACCACCCCCCTCGCAACCATGTTCTTTAAAGAAACACAAAAGAACCAAAGCAAAGCAAGTGGCAGGTGGAAGGAGATAGAAGTGTGTGCTCAGGACAGGACAGGGCACACTCCTGAGTAGCAGAGCCAAGTGAGGGAGTGAGAGGGAGGGGACACAATCCATGAGACAGGGTAGGGGTCCCCACTCTGTGTCCCTGTCTGGTCCCACGCACTCAGCCACAGAGGACTGCATTTCCTCTCATCTCAAAAGGTCGTACAAAGGCAGAAGGAAGTCACACACAGACACACACACACACACACACACACACACACCCCACCCACCCAAAGCCCTTACTGTCTTTTCAGATCCCAAACACTGAGCTGGCTTTGTTCTCTACCCACAGACCAGAAGCCTCAGCAGGAAGGAGGTGGATTTAGAGGAAAGGGAGAATTAAGAATCTATCTGGCCACGCAGATTAAACAAACAACAAATGGGAAGGGTTTTGTTTTTTTTTTTTAAAGGTAATATCCGCTCCTGGCAAATACACAGGAAAATGGGCACTTCTGATACCTGCTTGTGGGAGGGTGAATCGGTGTAATCTTTCTAGAGAGCAACTGGAAATATGTAATAAAAAGCAAGACGCATTTCTTTTGACTAGGTAATTCTATTTCTAAGGTTTCATCTTAAAAACATAATGGAGGATTTGTGCAAATATCTAGCTCCAAGCACACTCACTGGGGCACTGTTAAAAAAAGTGTGAAACCAGGAGCCATCTGTACCCCAACATCTGAGGACTGGATAAGTAATCTGCAGACCCGTGCAGCCTTAAGGCAGGGCTGGACATGGGTTTTTAACAACGCGGAAAGATGCTCATGATTTTGTGTTCAGGGAAAGACAGGCTGCAAAATAGTACACAGGATGCTCAAAACTCACGGGGACCTAAGATAAACTTATTTTCAAGTAATATGCTCAACATAGTTTCTCTTCAACCTCTAAACACTTCTTTCAGGGGAAGCATCTCTAAATTGAAAGCCATCAGTCCAACTGTCAATCTGAAAAAATGTACAGCAAAAACACTGCTTTTCCTGCATTTCTAGACGTCTTGAATACTCTGAAGTACATTTATAATACTTTTCCCATGTTAATAACTGAACCCGTTGCTTTGATTTTAGAGGTCCTGCATCTGAAAATATATCGAGTATCTTACTGTTAAACATCCTACTCAAAGATAGGCAGACACTAGGAGAATGCCGGTCTCTATCATGTAGACAAAAAGAAGACACAACACTGGGCTCTTCATGGTTACTGCTGCGGTGGGGACTCCCGAGTATTTGGTAACTTTTTTCTTACTGATATGTTTCTATGTTTGATCAATAAATACATATTTTTTTGAATCCCAAAGAAACGGATTATTTGCATTTAAAGCATCCATCCATAATCATGTAAGAGGCTGTGTCCACCGGCCTCTGAAACCTGGAATACTGGAAAAGCAGGGACCTGGTGTCAGGAAGTCCCAGCTGCGGTCCTTGGTGCTGCTCTAGGAGCTGGGGACATGGTGGAAACACGAACAGACAGGACCCCACTCACCTGGCACGTTAATGCCCAGTGGAAGAGACAGACCTTCCTCAGATAATGACTCTGAAACCATTACTGATGAACACGGCGGCCCCAAAGTCAAGAACCCCAAGTGTCTGAGAGCAGAGCGCAAGCCAAAGAAACCATCCTGGACTTGAGGATGAGGACACCCTTTCTCCCTGAGAAAGTGGCAAGAGGCAAGACACCAAGGGGCAGTGTTCCTGCTGAAGGAGGCAGGGTGACTCTACCTGCTGGGGCATCTACAGACGAACCTCCGTGATGCTGGGGGAACTTCCGACAAAGCTACCCAGGCAGCTCCCTGGACTCGTGGCCTCTCTCCGTTACTAGGGTCTTCTCGGCAGAAATCTTTCCCACATTCCACATGGGAAAAGAACAAAGAGTTGCTCTCTAATTTCTTTTCTTGTTCTTACTTCCAGTAAATGGGAAGCCACTCCAGCCCCAGCTGTTACTCCCCAAGCTTCTGATTTAGAATCAGGCTCCCACCAGCCTATGTGAGGACCGGTGGCAGCTCTGTCAGGGAAGGCAGGAGAAGAGGGGGTGACGTTTTGGGGTTCCCTCTAAAGTGGTCCAACCATCAGGTGTGAATGGAATTAAGAGAAGCCAAGGTTCCATTCATTGCCTGGAGGGGACCCTGCCCTCCCCCTCCACTGTACCTGCACCACGGAGGACGTTCCAACAGGAAACCTCTTCCGAGGAGCTCTAACCCCGGGGAGGCAGGAGAGCTGGGTGTCCGCGGACAGGCACTCCCTGGGCACCTGCGATCTCCACTCACCTTCCAGAGCAGCACGGCCAGCAGCAGGAAGATGAGGATTCCTACCAGCAAGCTTATAGCGATGATCCACCCCACGACGTAGCCTCGGGGCTCCAGATTGTGCAATGCCTCGAAGACCACCTGGGAGGCAAAGCAAAAGTGAGAGGGTTCCCAAACGGAAGGACCCATTGCGCGACGGGGCCCGGCCCAGGCTTGACTGTTGGACTGAACTGGAGAGATGCATCCAGACAGCTGCTACTACAAAACGGACTTTGTCAACCGCTCTCCTGGATGGATACCGATGGATCTGTCCCTGGGACCTGAAAAAGCACTGGAAATCGAAGCCCCAGTTCTTGAAAGGGTGGTAATGATGGCAAGCCTGATTTAAATATCGCGAAGTGAACCGAAGTGTGGTGGAAAACTTAGAGGGTGCACTGTGCTCTTGATTGGGAACAGACGACAGCCATCTCCCTTTTATTAGGTTTTGAGGTAAAGGGCATGGGCATGCCCTCCATGCAGGACAGCACTTCTTTCTGAGGGTTCAGCTCACTGTGCAGCTTGGTGCGACTACTGGAATGAATGCCAGTTTCCTCCAGAGACTGTGGACCCAGGGGCTAGACACAGGCGGTCGTGGGCCTGGCGCCAGTGCCTCGTGCACTGAAGGCGCTCACTGGGGCAGCTGAGCCCTGGTCTCCAGTGGCAGCCATGTGCACTCAAGGCCCAAGTCTCCCCAACTTCTATGGCGTCTCAGTGCTGCACTGGCTCAGGTCAGCCCCCAAGAGCCAAATGTGTGCCTCTCTTCCCAGCAACGCTTCCAGGGTCACTACGATGATACTCTCAGATGGTCCATCGAGGGAGTATTTACACCACTGAAACTGGCACACAAATCAGGGCTCCCTCGCCCTCCTGCCAGAGAACTGATGGCTTAATATGTATTAGCTCCACCTTGACGGCACCCTTTGGCTCCGTGCTTGACGCCTTGGTCACAGCAAAGTTCGTTTTGTAGAATTCAAAGCGTCCCTTGTGTCCCCTACGGCCCAGTAATCCTCCTAACATCCTCCTGTCCCCCTCAAGCTCCTCTTTGCTGAATGGACAGGAACTCCAGCTCTGGGCAGACATCGTCTCCCGTGGCTGCAGACACGCTGGCCTGGCTGCAAGTCTCTGTCCAGCTGGACCATGTCCTTAGAATGCACAGCACCTCCTTGGGGAAGGCCTATGTAAACCTGGCTCAACCCCGGAAGCCAGCTGATGTTTTGCCCGGCAGGAAGCCTCGCTGGCTACGGGAGGCCAGTGGTCCTGCCCCTTGCCCTGGCCTCAGTGGTGGCTGGGCACAGCAGTGAGTGTACTACCTGGTGCCATGTGTGTTTCCTTTCGAGGGCCTGGCTTCCCTCGCTCTCTGACATTTCTTGAATGCTCCTCTGTGTTGAGCTCTGTGCTTTTCTTGCAATCTCTTATCTAACTCACAAATCACCCCAGGAGGTGTTCAGCACCCATTTTATAGAGCAGGACATGGAGGACCAGAGAGGACAAGTGATTTTTTCTGGGCCATATAGCTTAAGGGCAGAGTCAGGATTTGAACTCAGGTCTAGCCAACCGCAAACCCCCAATTTAAGCTGGTCACTAGCCCACAGAGTGCCTGGCTGATGGTGGCTCTTTAAAGACTATCTGTCAATTAAATGGGATTCACATAGAGACCCAGAGAACAAACTTATGGTTACCAGTGGGGGAAGGCAGGAAGGTGGGCAGGGTGGAGGGATAAATTGGGAGTTCAGGATTTGCAGATACTAACTATTCTATACTATATATAAAACAGATAAACAGCAAGGTCCTACTGTAGAGCACAGGGAACTATATCCAATAGCTTGTAATAGCCTGTGATAAAAAGAATGTGAAAAGGAATATACAAAAATGTATAACTGAATCACTATGCTGTACATCAGAAATTCACACATTGTAAATTGACTATACTTCAATTAAAAAAAAAAAAGACTCAATTAAACGGATCATTTCCTGTCTCTCCCCTGGTGATAAGGAAAGCAAACACAACCATCCTTGTGCCATCGTCTTCGCTCCCATTGCTGGGGGAGGGAAGGACCGAGGCAGACAGGCTCTCATGGTCTCACCTGCAGATCCTAAATTTATAACATTATCTCAAGGGAAACCAGGCAGAGTGGAAACCATTCCTTCCTACATTGGGACAAATGAAAGAAAACTGCCTACAGAACACAGAAGGC